>NW_024423319.1:81285747-81334489 GCF_017311325.1 Ursus maritimus | reverse complement strand
ATGTTCAAAATCATTAGCCATCAGGGAAATTCAAATCAAAACCACACTGAGATACCACCTTACGCCAGTTAGAATGGCAAAAATTGACAAGGCAAGAAACAACAAATGTTGGAGAGGATGTGGAGAAAGGGGAACCCTCTTACACTGTTGGTGGGAATGCAAGTTGGTACAGCCACTTTGGAAAACAGTGTGGAGATCCCTCAAAAAGTTAAAAATAGAGTTACCCTATGATCCAGCTATTGCACTACTGGATATTTACCCCAAGGATACAGATGTAGTGAAGAGAAGGGCCATATGCACCCCAATGTTCATGGCAGCATTTTCCACAATAGCTAAATTGTGGAAGCAGCTGATATGCCCTTCAACAGGTGACTGGATTAAGAAGATGTGGTCCATATAGACAATGGAATATTACTCAGCCATCAGAAAGAATGATTACACAACATTTGCAGCAACATGGGTGGGACTGGAGGAGATTATGCTAAGTGAAATAAGTCAAGCAGAGAAAGACAATCATCATATGGTTTCACTCATTTATAGAACATAAGGAATAGCAGGGAGATTGGTAGGAGAAGAAAGGGAAGAATGAAGGGGGGGGTTAGAAGCAGGAGGAATGAACCACGAGAGACTATGGACTCTGTGAAACAAACTGAGGGTTTCAGAGGGGAGGAGAGTGGGGGAATGGGATAGGCTGGTGATGGGTGTAAGGAGGGCACGTATTGCATGGTGCACTGGGTGTTATACGCAACTAATGAATCATGGAACTTTACATCAAAAACCAGGGATGTACTGTATGGTGACTAACATAATATATTAAAAAAAAAAAGATCAATGCCTCAATTCTCAACAAAATATTAGCAAACTGAATTCAACAATACATTAAAAGGATCATACACCATGATCAAGTGAGATTTATTCTAGGGATGCAAGGATGGTTCAGCAAATCTGAAAAGCAACCAATGTAAAGAAACACATTAACAAAGTGAAGGGTAAAAATTATATGATCATATCAATAGATGCAGTAAAAGCATTTGATAAAATTTCACATCCATTTTTTGTGTTGTTTTTCTTAAGATGAAATGATTTTTTAAATTTTTATTTAATTTTTTATTATGTTATCTTAGTCCCCATACAGTACATCCCTGGTTTTTGATGTAAAGTTCCATGATTCATTAGTTGCGTATAACACCCAGTGCACCATGCAATACGTGCCCTCCTTACACCCATCACCAGCCTATCCCATTCCCCCACCCCCGTCCCCTCCGAAGCCCTCAGTTTGTTTCTCAGAGTCCATAGTCTCTCATGCTTCATTCCCCCTTCTGATTCCCCCTTTCTTTATCCCTTTCTTCTCCTACCGATTTTCCTAGTTCTTATGTTCCATAGATGAGAGAAATCCTATGATAATTGTCTTTCTGTGCTTGACTTATTTCACTTAGCATTATCTCCTCCAGTGCCGTTCATGTTGCAAGAAATGTTGAGAACTTGTTCTTTCTGATAGCTGAGTAATATTCCATTGTATGTATGGACCACAACTTCTTAATCCAGTCATCTGTGGAAGGGCATCTCGGTTCCTTCCACAATTTAGCTATTGTGGACAATGCTGCTATGAACATTGGGGTGCATATGGCCCTTCTCTTCACTACATCTGTATCTTTGGGGTAAATACCCAGTAGTGCAATGGCTGGGTCATACGGTAGCGCAATTTTTAACTTTTTAAGGGACCACCACACTGTTTTCCAGAGTGGCTGCACCAACTTGCATTCCGACCAACAATGTAGGAGGGATCCCCTTTCTCCACATCCTCTCCAGCAATTGTTGTTTCTTGCCTTGTCAATTTTTGCCATTCTAACTGGCGTAAGGTGGTATCTCAGTGTGGTTTTGATTTGAATTTCCCTGATGGCTAATGATTTTGAACATCTTTTCATGTGTCAGTTAGCCATTTGTATGTCTTCATTGCAAAAGTGTCTGTTCATATCTTCTGCCCATTTTTTGATTTGTTTATTTGTTTCTCACGTATTGAGTTTGAGAAGTTCTTTATAGATCTTGGATACCAGTCTTTTATGTGTAGTATCATTTGCAAATATTTTCTCCCATTCTGTTGATCTTTATCAGGAATCTTAGCCTGTAATTTTTATGTGTGTGTGTGTGTGTGCTGTCCTTGTTTTGTTTTGTATCAGGGTAATGCTGGCCGCATAAAATATGTTTGAATGCATTCCCTCCTTTTAAAATTTTTGGAAGAGTCTGAGTAAGATAGGTATTAAATCTTCTTTAAATGTTTGTTATAATTCACCACTGTAGTCTTCTGGTCCTGGAGTTTGTTTGTTGGGAGGGTTTTGATTACTGTTTCAATCTCCTTACTAGTAACCAGTGTCTTCAGATTTTGTATTTCTTCATGATTCAATCTTGGAAGATTGTGTTTCTATGAACTTACCCATTGCTCCTAGTTTGTTCAATTTGTTGATGTCTAATTGTTTATTATAGTCTCTTATTTCTGTGGTGTAAATTGTAACTTCACCCTTTTTATTTCTTATTTTTTTTATGTGAGCCCTCCTTTTTTTCTTAGTGAGTCTACCTAAAGTTCATCAATTTTGTTTGTCTTTTCAAAGAATCAACTCCGTTTCATTGATCTTTCCTAGTGTCTTTTTAGTCTTTATTTCCCCTCTGATCTTTATTATTCCCTTCCTTCTGCTAACTTCAGGTTTCATTTGTTCTTCTTTTTTCTAGTTGCTTTAAGTGTAATGTTAGATTATCTGAGATTATTCTTGTTTCTTGAGGTAGGCCTATATCTCTATGAGCTTCCCTTACAACTGCTTTTGCTGCATCCCATAGATTTTTCTATGTTGCATTTCCATTTTCATTTGTCTCAAGATTTTTTTTATTTCTCCTTTGATTCCTTCATTGACCCATTAGTTGTTCAGCAGCACATTGTTTAATATACATATACTTGTGATTTTTCTAGTTTTCTTCTTGTAATTGATTTCTAGTTTCATACCATTGTTATTAGAAAAGATGCTTGATAGGATTTCAATCTTAAATTTATTGAGACTTGGTTTTTTTAAAGGTTTATTTATTTATTTTAGAGAGAGAGAGAGAGCACATAAGTGGGGGAGGGGCAGAGGGAGATAGAGAATCTCAAGCAGACTCCCCCCTGAGTGCAGAGCCCGATGTGGGTTTCAATCTCACAACTTTAGGATTATGACCTGAGCCGAAGTCAAGAGTTGGACACTTAACCGACTGAGCCACCTAGGCACCCCTACACTTGTCTTTTATTAAGATCTTATTCATTTATTTTGACAGAGAGAGAGAAAGAGTGCAAGTGCACAAGTTGGGGGGCGGGAAGTGGGAGAGGGAGAGGCAGAGAATCTCTAGCAGGTGTATTTCCCTTTACCAAGAAAATGAATGCATTTTCTTGTTAACAATTATTAGTATCCTCTTTTTCAGCTTAAAGAAGTCCCTTTAACCTTTCTTATAAGGCCAGTTTAGTGGTAATGAACTCCTTTAGCTTTTATTTGTCTGGAAAATTCTTTACCTCTCCTTCAATTCTCAATGATAAACTTACTGGATAGAATATTGTTGGTTGGAAGTCTTTTCCTTTCAGCACTTCAAATGTATCATGCCACTCTTTTCTGGTCTGCAAATTTTCTGCTGAAAAATCTGTTGATAGCCTTATGGGGGCTCCCTTTTGTGTAAAAGTTTTGTTTTTTTCTTGCTGCTTTGAAGATACTCTCTTTAACTTTGACATTTTCATTATAATGTGTCTTAGTGTGGATATTTTTGGGTTCATTTTATTTGAAACTCTCTGGGCTCTCTGTATCTGGATGTCTATTTCCTTCTCTGTCTTAGGGAGGTTTTTAGCCATTATTTGCTCAAATAAGTTTTCTGCCCCTTTCTCTCTCTCTCCTCCTTCTGGAACTTCTATAATGTAAATGTTATTTTGCTTGATGTTGCCCCATAAGTCCTTTAAGCAACTTTCTAAAATTCTTTTTCTTTTCACTGTTCTGTTTGGGTGAGTTCCATTACCCTGTTTTCCAGATCACTGATACTTTCTTCTGCTTCATCTTGTCTGCCATTGAACTCCTCTAGTGTACTTTTCAATTCAGTTATTGTATTCTTCAGCTCTGATTTCTGTTTGGTACTTTCTTATATTTTCTATTTCTTTGTTGAAGTTCTCCCTGTATTCATATTTTCTTTGCCCAAGCTTGGTGAACATTTTTGTTACCATTACTTTAAATTCTTTATCAAGTAAATTACTTATCTCTGTTTTATTAAGGTTTCTTTTTGAGGTTTTATCTTGTTCTGTTATTTGGAACATATTTTTCTATTTCTTCATTTTGCTCGACCCTCTGTTTCTATGTATTAGGTGAGAAATCTACATCTCCCAGCCTTAGAAGAGTGGCCTATGTAGATGATGAACCTTATCATTTAACTTTTCCCTTGCTTTTGGTTGTCTCTGGAATGTTTGTGATTATCTAAGTAGCCTGATTTATTCTTGATAGGTCCCAGTTGTCGAGGGTGTGCCGAGACCTGTCATCTTAGTCAGCACCTAGTTTCAGGCTGATTGGAAGCCAGCCCCCCAGGCAGCAGGTTTTAAAGTATGCAAATATATACAGTCATGTGGGGCTGTGGTCATAATCCCTGCTGACCTCGTGTCCCGGCAATGTGGAGGTTTCCCCCAGGCAACATTTGCAAAAATCAGGGCTCTGAACAATGTAGAAGTGCCTTTCTGGAGGGTACCAGCAAACTGTAGCAAGGCAAGGATGGTGTCCCCTAGCCTATGTTCCCTGAGAGTACCTCCTTAGCCTCTACATATATGGGAAACCTGACACCTGCACCTCAGGTTGAAGCTCCAGGACAAGTAAATAGGCCTTTTTCACAAGAAGATTGGGGGTGTGTCTCAGTCTGCTATCTGTGTAATACCCTGGTGGTGGTAGTCTGTCAAGAACTATGTCTCTGATTGTTTCAGTCCTATTGGGCCGACAGATGCAAGGCTCCTGTCATCAGATCCAGGAGATCAAGGGGTATCTCCTATGTGGACTACATGTGCCCACTGGCTTTAGCAAGGTAGAACAAGATTGCAGGGCCAGTGTGTGCCCACTGGATTTAGTGGAGCAGTGGGAAAGCACAGGGCTGGGGCATGCCTGCTGGCTTTTGTGAGAGAGTATATTCCTGGTATATTAATACATGACAGAATACTTACAGTTTTTTTTGAGTTTTAACAGTTTTAACCCCTTCTTCCTCCACCCTCATGCAAAGTCCCTTCACTTTTGAAATTCAATTTAATTGTTGATGGCATGGGTATAATGACAACAGAGTGAGGTCAACTAGGGAAGCTGGCAGGTAGCTTGGACAAAGCCCCAAAATATGGTAGTTCCTTTTCATATTCATGTTGGTCTAAGATCTGGACATCAGGTTTACAGGATAAAAACTGGACTTTTTTAGTTTTTTGATCAGTGTGCCTTGAGTTGATCAGTTACTGAAAAACAGAGTCACAAGTAATCATACTCATAAAGGACTGAATGCAGTCTCATCTGCCAATCTAGGTAACCTTGAGTAATATAACTACCAAGTGGAGCAGTTACTCATATTCTCTACCTCCCTATATCAGAAGTGTAAATAAAAAATTCTGAATCTTTCCAATGGATCAAACATCTACTAGGTGCTGGGACACAACAATGAACACAAAACAGCCCCTCCCCTCATGCTTCTGGTCTAAGAGTTGGCAAAAAATTTTTTTCTGTAGAGGTCTAAATAAGAACTTTTAGGATTTTCAGGTCATACAGTTTCTGGCAGAACTATTAAATCATGCTGGTGTGTGAAAGCAGCCATAGACAGTACATAAATGAATAGCCAGGATTTTGTTCCAATAGAACTTTATTTATGGACACTGAAATTTGACTTTCATATAATTTTCACATGTCATGAAATACTATTTTTCTTTTGCTTTTTCCCTCCCCAACCATTTAAAAAAGATTTTAAAAAAAACCACTCAGCTAGCAGGCCATTCAAAAACAAGTGGTGGGCTAGATTTAGCCCATGAGCTAATGTTTGCCAACCCCCGTCTAGTCTAATGCAGAAAATAAATTAAAAAAATAAATACAAAAATAAATTATTTCAACACAATATGATAAACGCTAGAGTTCTATGGTTCTGTGGGAGCCAGAGGAAGGCCATCTAACTTAACCCGAGGCATCAAAGAAAGTTTCCTATAAACATCAACCCCAGAGCTGAGTCTTAAAGAATGTTAATATGGGGGCGCCTGGGTGGCACAGCGGTTAAGTGTCTGCCTTCGGCTCAGGGCGTGATCCCGGCGTTCTGGGATCGAGCCCCACATCAGGCTCCTCCGCTGGGAACCTGCTTCTTTCTCTCCCACTCTCCCTGCTTGTGTTCCCTCTCTCGCTGGCTGTCTCTCTCTATGTCAAGTGAATAAATAGAATCTTTAAAAAAAAAAGAATGTTAATATGAAGGCATTAACTAAGCAATTTAGAAAGGGGAAACTATGCTCCAAGTAAAAAGCAGAGAATGAACAGTCACAGAATTGATAAACAGCATGAAATTCTTGGGCAATGATATTATTCTAGCATAAAAGATAAAGAATGCCAGATGAAGTTGTAGGTAAGGATAGGGATGAAGCTATAACATGTCCTATATACCATGCCTCTGGGCAATGAAGGCCACTGACAAGTTTTCAGCAGGGGATTGATATAATTGAATCTGTATTTTATTTATTTATTTATTTATTTTTTTGAATTTTTTTTTTGAATCTGTATTTTAGATTTATCTATGTGGCAACACTTTGGCAGACAGATCTGAGACAGCTGAGAGGCTACTGAAGTAGTCCAGGAGTGAGATCATGAGGGCCTGAACCAGGCAAAAGCAGTGGAAATGGAGAGAAGAGAATAAATTCTAGAAGTGTCTAAAAGGTAAAATTAACATGGCTTAATGAGGAGAGCAAGAAGTAAAAAATGACTCAGGTCATTGGATGGCTAGGTGGATGAAAGTACCACCAAGGGCTATTGGAAGGAGAGAGAGTTTTATAAGCTAGATAATGAATTCAGATTTATACACATTGCACTGTATTTACTGTTGGGTTTTCCTGTGCAGGTTTTTACCAGGCCACTGTACATATGAATTTGGGGGACAGATTAGAGCTAGAGAGACAGTTATGAGCACAGACATGGTTTTCAAACCATGAATGACTGTAGTTGCTCAGATTCAGCAAGTAGAGTAAGGAGAGTCATAGGCCACGATGATTAAAGGAGACTGAAAGAATAGGAGAAAATGTTTAAGGCTTAGCTGTAAAGAGAATGGAGTATGAGAAAGCTAAAAGGAGAAGAGGTTGCTGTCAGAGAGGTGAATTTAGTCTTTCACAATGGATTCCTGAAAATTAATCCTTAATGCCTCAAGGCAGTGGTTCTCAAACTATAGGCTTTTTACCTGGAAAGGTTGTTAAAACACAGTTTTGTTTTGTTTTGTTTTGTTTTACCATATACATCCTCTTTCTTTCATACACATTTCTTCTTAAGGCCATTCCTAAGAATTTTATGTGTTTGGTTGCTATCGTGAATGCAATGTATTTCTGCTAATAGCTCCAAATTGGTTATTCTGGTCTACTGTTCTTTTAAATTAAAGCACCACCCCCAGAGTTTTGATTCAGCAGGTCTCTGGTGGTGCCCAATAATTTGCATTTCTAGCAACTTCCGAAGTGATGCTCACCAGTGAGAACCATGGCCCTAAAGCATCCATTTTATGCAGTGAATTAACTTCTTTTTTAATGCATCTAGAATGCTCTTAGTTGTGTATCATCCTTGGGGATAGTAAGATAATAGACACTCAACTTATTTTCTTTGTTTTGTGATTCAGATAAGGAACCCTGTCAGCAAGACTGGAAGGTGACAGAGTCTGTGAGAGCAGAGATGTTATGTCATTCATGATCGATTCACCAGATTCTAGCATAGGTTAAACATTCGATTAATATATGTTGACTGAAAGATTGCAAGGTCCGTAGTACAGTTGGAAGAGTGAGTTGCTGATATAGAGGGTTTACTGCTGAAGTTATGATCAAGGACCCATAAGACTAAAGTTTGTGATCCTATACAAGGACAATAAAAGCTTTCAGTATGACAACATGAATTGAGGTAGGGAAAATGATGGTGAAGCAGGTGCCAAAGTATAAAATGGAAATGGGAGAATGACCTGAAGGCTGATAGAGGACAGTGGTAGGGAAAGGAAAATGATATAGCCTGCATGTTGAATTTCAAAAGTGAAGGGACTTTGCATGAGGATGGAGGAATAATGCTTTGGAAGTTTCTATAGAGAGCATGCCTAATCCAGAGCATATGAACATACCACTGCCCATTAAATTGTGTCTTGCCCTGAGACTTTACCCACTCCATCAAAAATCATTTTTACACATTTTCTCTCTCTGGATAGTTCTATAATTTTTTTTTTTTACCATATACATCCTCTTTCTTTCATACACATTTCTTGTTAAGGCCATTCTTGAGAATTTTATGTATTTGGTTGCTATTGTGAATGGGATATATTTCTGCTAATAGCTCCCAATTGGTTATTCTGGTCTATTGTTATTTTAAATTAAATTCTAGCATCTTTGACCTACCCCTTGAACTGGTTGTAATACCTTACAATTCCCTCATTAATTAAATAAAATATTTAACATATGTTCATTTTTTATATCATTATGAGAGTTAAGATTTTTACCTTTTAAAAATTATCTTTTGGGGCACCTGGGTGGCTTAGTCAGTTAAGTGTCTGCCTTAGGCTCAGGTCATGATCTCAGGGTTGTGGGATCGAGCACTGCTTCGGGCTCTCTACTCCCTCTCCCTCTGCCCCTCCCCACCACTTGTGCTTGCTGTCTTGCTCTCTCTCAAATAAATGAATAAAATCTTCTAAAAATTACCTTTTAACGTTTGCAATGAATTGTTATTATACAATATTATTGAAGTAGATTTTATAGAATTCATTTATAGGTATTGCATCTAAGTTCGCAAACTGAAGAGAATATTCTTTTTGGAATAGTCTGTTGGATATTGGTATCAGAATGATGCTAGTTTCAAAATCAATGTGAATAACTCTGCAAGATTTTCAATTCTATAACAATGTGAATATTCCTAGAAAATTTAAAGGAACTCACTGATAAAAAACATCTGGCCCTAAAGTATTTTTGGAAGTTTCTCTTTGATAATTGTTTTCAATGTTTCTAGTTACAGGCCCATTTTATTTTGAACTTCTTATTAATGGTTGGTGTTTAACATTTTATTAGATATTTCAAATTTGCTGAGATTTTCAAATTTACTAAGGTACAATTATAGTAGTTTCCTATAATTTAAGAAAAGTTCTTTATATTTGTTGTTCTATTCCATTTATCATTTAAATTTTATTTATAATTTATCTTTGTTTTCTTAATTAAATTTGCTAGAGGCTTATCTACTTAATTCATCTCCCCATAAAAACAACATACCCCTAGGCTTCAAATTATATTGGATTCTTAATCATGTTATTTCATTCTTCATTTTTAATAATGAAATATTTAAGGTTATGAATTTACTTCTGAATATTGCTCTCAAAGTTTTGACAAGTCGTGATCTCATTTTTGTTATTTTTTATTAGTCTGCTAGTATTTCTTTTGGCTAATACTTGCATATAAATGTGTTCTGAAAGATTAAAGCAGTGGAAGACTTTTGTTCAAATTTGTTTCTAAATTTGTAGAAGTTTTACATTGTCATCAGAGAACAGGGCAAGGATGATTTCTACTTATAAGAGTATGCAAAGATTTTCTTTGTGGTATACCATATGATCTCTGAATATTTGAAAGAGGGTGTATTCACTGTCAATAAAATATAATTTTTGATATTAATTAAATCTGACGAATTGTGTTTTTCAAATATTCTAAGTACTTATTTTTTTGCTCTACTTTATCTGTCATAGTTTAATTGTATGAGTCTTCCATATAGACATTTCTATAATTTTTCTTCTTGTATTACAAATAATCTTTTCTTCAAATATTTGGATGTAAAAAATGTTTCATGAATATAATATCCTTAAAATGGTTTGTATCTTCTATCAGTATAAAATAAATCTCATGGGACCGACAAGATTGTATGGTTATCGTTCCTGTTTTGTTTTGTTTTGTTTTGTTTCCAAATAGATAAGTGACATGATCAGATGCCTTATTTGGAGAATGGATTGATGAGAAGGAGGTGAGACCAAAAGATGAGAAGCCAGTGGAAAGACTCAGAATAGTCCAGGTAAGAAATCATGAGTGATTGGATGAAGACAAAGGCTGCAGAGAAGTTTATAGCAAGTAGAATCATTAAGACTTGGAATTACTTAGTTGAAGGGGATTGGGACAAGTGAGAAGAGCTGAGGGTTAACACCTGATTTCTGACTTAGTTGACCATTATCTAAAAGGTAATGTAGGAGAAAGAGCTGGTGTGGCTTTTCAGAATAGGCCATTTTCTAAAGTTCTTTTTTCTCATTATATTCATTACAAAGGACTCGAGTCCAGACCTAAAGCTCACTGTTGAATCTTTGCCAATGGATTGCTTACTCAAACCAAAGTCTACCTTAGTATAAAACACTAGGCTAAATATTAAATTTCAGGGGATCACGTTTCATTTATGTGCTAAGAGCTCCTTTATAAATTTGAGGAACCATTTGGACTAAGAAAGAGGGAATAAATACCTGATAATACCATTCCTGGGGTAATCCATACATGAAGGTGAAGTTTTCCACAAGAGGGCAGCATCACCTAATAAATTATGTCATTGAGCGCCTCTTCCACTAGGCATTGGGGGAGGCTGAAAGGGTAGACAGTATAGGATCAGGGAGCCATAGGACCTGCCGCACCATGAAAACCAAAGGGCCCTACTATCTCCAAGGCCATAATTAGAGCCACTCCTAAGTGACTGGTAGTGACAGATGTTGCTACAGCAGGAACAAAGAGAACATGGTACTCACCAAGGGAGGATGAGTAGGTGACAGCCAGATACTCTCATTCTTATGACTGGCTCAGAAACCACTAGGAATGGTGTCTACATTCCCTCCAAGTGGTGGCATCTCTGTATAACCCGTATCTCCCAGGGAACTTTATGTCATGTTGAAATCTTTGTCACCTCTAATGGTTTCTTTGCAAATCATGTGCTGTACAGTTCTGATGTTCTCCTTATTTAATGTTTAGTTACTCTAATTATGCTTTTCTTATATCCCAGGGAAAGGAATGGGAATGAGAACCTGGTAAGTGAAAGGTATTTTACATACATTGCCTCATTTAATAACCACAATAATGCCATTATATAGGAACTATATGTGACAGAACTAGGCAGCACCATACATGGGTCTATCTGACTCTAAAGCAAAAATTACCAAGCTACCTCTCCAAGAAGCCTTATTTAAAACCTAAATCACAACCGATTCAAGATTGAGTCAGTGGCAATGTCTCTATTGTACAAGGCATTACTTAACAGGTCACATCCATGTAGGATTACGGGAAGATGCTTTAAAAATATTTTTTTCTAGTAAAAATAATTAAGATGGAGAAGCTCGGGCTCGTGTATAGGGTAAAGGAAACTTACAGAAGGGAGAAGTACGAGCTCCAGTAGCACAGAGCAAAGATACAGCAGCAAAATGGAAGAAGCCATATGGAAAGCTCACCAATAAGCAAATGTGTAAAGGCAGCAGAACAACTATGCCCAAATATGTCCTTGCCTTCCTTCTGCTTTGGCCACTCCACTTATCTGGAATGCCTTTCTCCTCCTGATGGCTTATTTGTCCAATTCTGCCCATCCTTTAGATCAAATTCCACTTCCTCTATGAACTCTTACCCTACCAACCTCTTCTGAAGTACTCTCTCTTTCTCTTGAATTCTAATAGCAATTTCTGTCTGGACAAGCCATTTGACAATCACCCTTCAGCCTGTGAAATCTCCTTTATTGCTTTTTTTCCCCAAAATATATTGCTAATTAATTTGTCACACATGTGTCTCTTCTCCCCCATTTGACTGTATTCTCCTCAAGGGCAGGATTTCTCAAAGAGTTTGCCACAGCTTCCAGAATGCCTACTGCGGCTGGTAGTAGGGTCTCTTTAAATCTATGTGGTTGATTTAAATAAAAACTTGAAAAAATAAATCTCTGTGGTTGAACAGGGGTACCCTGTTATGAAGGAGACAGAAAACACCAGGTTAGGTAGGCCCTTGGTGTATATGGAGTCATTTACTTCTCTCGGTAGCAAATAAGGAGACTGAGTCTTGCAGATATAAAATAAATTTAACCAGAGTGACACAGGTAATATGTAGCAGTGTTATGATTTGAACCAAGGACCTTTTCTTCTATGCCATTCTGCTTCAGTTGTCTGCAAAACTCTGTTCATGTGAAATACCTTTCTTTGATGATGTTTAGAGATATAACTCTATTGAGGCTTTAGTATCAACCAAGTGGTTTCAGTGGCCCCTATTCCTTATAGCAGCAAATCTCCATGTACCTTACCTCCTGACAATCAGCTTGAGGATCCGGAAGGAGCCTTTGATGAGGATGAGGGCCTCTTGGCGGGAACCATACAGTGGAGTGCCATTGATATTCACCAGCTCATCACCAGTCCTCATCTTCTGGGACAAGGCTGCCTTGCCCCCATCTTCAATCTGTGTTGCAGAGAACAAAACAGAAAGCAGGTGGTGAGATGACTCCTTACCCGAAATTCTATTTCCTGGTTCCTCCCAACCTCAGAGCCACTAGTAGTACTGGCAGAAGGCTCCAGGAAGCTCCAGGAAACAGCTAAGAAGCTGATCACAGGCTAGTATTTACTAAGGCCAACCTTGGGCAAACCCTTGAGGAAGGAGGCCATTTAATGCCGAAACCATGCAATCTGTGCTCTGGAGGAATCCACCTCTGTCTGAGGAGACAAGCACTTCTAAATGAGAGTGATGTTTGGGAGGAACGTGACAGTGTGAGCTGAAGTAGCAGCATAGCATAGCAAAACGTAAAAACAAATTAGATCCAGAAGAGACAGGCTCCAGCAAAATGACCTTTGGCAAGCCCTTTCTTATCTTTGGGCAGCCTTTGAAGTCTGATAAAGTTGAGTTTGAATCTTGGTTCTAGTGCTTCCTAGCTGAGTGACCCCGAGCAAGTTATCTGACATCTTTGTGTCTCAATTACCCGATAGGGGAAGTATAATAACAAGAGTACCTACCTCACAGGGTTGTCAGCATAGGGAATATCTGAGAGCATTTAAGTCCTCAATAAACGTGAGCTCTGACAATTATAGCAAGGGAGCTGACTCTGAAGACCTTGAGCTTCCGGCTCAAAATTATGTGAGTGGAATTGTGAATTCAAAAGATACAAGGGATGTACAAAGTAACTGATCTTTTATCTATGTCTTTTCAACAAGTGCCTAGTATGGTGCTTCTAGGGTATGGAACACAGTGGGCATTCACCAAAATCTGGAAACAATGGGTGTTCACTGTACCATCACAGCCTACAGAATTTCCATTGACCAGGGCATTCTTGGCAAGAAGGTAGTCAGGCTGGAGGGCATAGAAAGGAAAGGCAGAAGTAATAGCAGGTGGTAGGCAAAAGAAAAGCAAAGCAGAATGTCCCCCATGGGTCCTCGATTACGGCTACTTTTATGTCTAATATTCCTTGTACCACAAAGGTGAGTTCTACGTATTAGGACATCAATTCCATCCATGGTGGTAGGAGTCATCTCAACCATCCATTAATCATTCCTCAAATTTTTAGTGACTTTCTACACAGGCCAGTATGCTAAGTGCTAGAGATAAAGAAATGAACAAAGCACACATAGCTCCCAGCCTCAAGGTTAGGTTACTGTCTGAAGTTCATATGTCCACAGACATGGTTAGATGAAAAAAATAAAAAAAGGTCCACCCCACTGATGAATCAGGAAGAGATGTTTGTTTTCCTCCTAGGGACAAGGAAGGTAAGGATGATTAAACCATGCAATCCTTAGGGAAAGACAAATTCTAAGTGGGGCAACCAAAGGCTGGTCTTGCTGTAGGTGTTTTAACATTTCTACTCTTCTTCCAATCTTTTTCTCAGTCTTTTATAGAATCCCTCCAATCTATCCCTCACCATGCAAGTTGGAGTATTGCTGAGCTTTAGGTTGGCCGGCTCATGTGCAATTTGGCAGTTGAGACCTCCTGAGTGCAGAGAAAAATGTTAATTCAGGATTTTAAAAATCCCATCAAATAAATTGAAATTCTAAGTTAAATCACAGACTATTATTAAATTTATTGCTGCTAACCCAACAGTTTTTTTTAATTAACCTTTGTCTGACAAATCATAGGTTAGCCAAGTGACATTGAATATATATATACCCTTGTTCCAGTACCTGGGCCACCACTCAAGATAAAACAAGCCAATATTGGTAAATGGGGAACAACTCTCAGCAAATTAATTAAGATCACATTCTTATTTCCATTGTCATTATCATTATTACTTCACAGTCACTGCTGCCTGCTGCCAAAAAAAAAAAAAAAAAAAAAGAAAGAAAGAAAAAAGAAAAAAGAAGAAAGCAAAGTGCTGTACTTGAATTTCAGAAGTTCTATTTGAATTACTCATTCCTTTGGCATCCACAGAGGGCCCTCAGCATCAGCAGGACTTTCAACAGGCATCAGCCATCTAAAAGGGCTTCCTTAGGCTAACAAAGAGCCACAAACAGGAGCCTAACTAATGAATGCTAATAGATTTTTCCGGTTGATGTACATTAGTCTTAATTCACTCTACCCATTTTTTATTCATACAACTCAATTATCCATATTACTGTTACCAATAGCAAGTCTCCCCTTCAATATGTGTTGATATTAAGTACCACCTCAAGTTAATTAAGCACTTCGTTACATCAACTAGATCTCTGTTTATTCTAGGCCAGAAAATGAAAGGGGGGAACCTTTTAAACAAAAGTGGTTACTTATTGCTGCAGCAAAAGCTTAAGCGTTTTGCATTCCCTACTGCCATCAGGGCTGCCACTGAGTCCTTGCAGGGACTCTTTCCTGGACTACAGCCTCAGGCTGACTATGAATGCCCCTTTTCTTTTTTTTTTTTTAAGATTTCATTTATTTATTGAGAGAGAGAGAGAGCGCGGGAGGAGGGAAGGGCAGAGGGAGAGGGAGACTCTCCAACAGACTCCCCGCTGACATGGAGCCGGATGTGGGGCTCGATCCCATAACCCTGAGATCATGACCTGAGCCGAAACCAAGAGTCAGACACTTAACCGACTGAGCAACCTGGGTGTCCCTCATGCCCCTTTTCTGTTTCCTGCCCCTTCTCAGTCACTAGCAGCCTCCTCCTTGGGACAGATGTGTTGAGTGTAATGATACCGTTTTAGCACAAGTGCAAGAACTTGCAGACAACAAACCAGTAAATTATGGGCACCTGGCACAGTCCCAGGATCCAAATGGGTCCAGATCAGGAAACGAAACTCCATTTGATTAAAGGTCCCTTGCACTATACTCCAAAACTAGCCCTTTCCCAGACCCAGGGCATTTACTGGGCTATGCAACTGATTCCTTCTTACTTCTGACTTTTTAATGCTTTTAAAAATTATTGTTCACTAGTCTTTCCTGCACTCCACCTCTAGATTCCAGCACGTCTTCATTTATTGTTTTGCCTTCTGACAGCCAGTTCTCCAGGTCAGTGGCTCAACGACACATTTGTTTATATAGAAGATAAAGCAGCTGCTCACTTTCCTATCAAGGAAAAGGAATGAAAAGGAAAGGAAGGGAAGGAGAGAGGGAGGGAGGGAAGAAGATGTGTGTATTCTTTTATAAAACGTTTTCTTTCCCCTTTCCACTGCCCCATGTACAAGTCCAGCTGAGGCCCAGGAATGGTGTGAATCAACAAACTTGTTGAGAATAATAACATGCCCTGCTTGAGGACGGCTGTATAGCATCATTTGATGCTGCGCATTCAGTAAGGCTAGTCAACTTCCCAGCTCTTCCTGAATCAGACTTTTAGGGTGGCTTTCTTGTTTCATTTCAAGTGTTGTGAATTCTCAGATTGTACCCAGACGCACTGGAATGTCAGTATAAACACACATCACAAAGCCCAATGTAAACGATGGTTAACTTATGTGTCATTTTGGTTTATCCAAGTGATTGCTGGGCTAAGCAGTGAGTGGCCCAAGTAATTGAAAATGGATTGCATAAAGGTCATATAACCAAAAGCCAGCTGGTGCCTGGAAAATTGGGAAGAGCTGATTGACCTTGGATAAGTCTCTTTCCCCTCTTGCGGCTTCTTTTACCCTTACTGGTAAAAGGTAGGGGGGTCTGAATAGATGATCTCTGAGGGTCTTGGAGCTCTGACATTCAGTGACCTGTGAACAGTTAACAAAATCATGCATTATCCTTCTGCTGACACAGTAATCCCCGCTTTTTGCCCCATTATACTTTGTCTTCACCCATGTTTCACTCCTTCAAAACTGACTTATTAACATCCATCTCTCATTTCCCTGTGGTCTTTATCCATTGTTTTGGACTGGTCCATCAAGGCTGGAACACTTAAAAAAGCACAGTTGGGACCCAGAGAGAAAGAGATTCCTGAAGCCCCATTTTGTGCTAATGAGCTAGCGATCTGGAAATTTTTGATGGATCTCCAATGAAGCATGAAGTGCTCTGATAGCTGTCAACAAAGTGACAAGCTAGCCCCTTGAGAGTAAAAGCAAAGAAAAATGGACTTAACAACACTTACAGGCTTTCTAGCAGTAGCTTTTATTTAGTCCGATACTAGCAGATACTTGCTTGGGGCTTTTGAATAAACTTGGGAGATATGAGAAAGTGAAGGAAAGAAAAGTTAAATAAGGTTTAGCTTGAAGAAAAATGTAGTCAGCAGGAGAAACATCATCTGCAACAATAACCAACAAGTACTGAACGCTTATTATAATAGTGTAAGAGCCGCATTAAAAATCAATGGCATGATTGTGAATACCTCAGCTTGCTACAAGAAATTTATTGGAAAAAACAGGCATTGACTGAAACTTTCCTGGCCAGTTCTAAGAGCCTCTGGCCAAATTACCAGCCCACACTCCTACCTTGACCAGCTTGTCTATAGTCTAAGTAGGCAAACAACAGAGTTAATTGTTTAAATTGATTTATTTTTTGCAAATAGATAGAAAAGGTCCACCCGGAATGGTAGTCGTATTGCTTAAAAAAAACAGAACATCGTCTGAATGTCTTCTTACCACCCTTTAAAAGATTTCCAAGTTTTTAGTAACATTCTCGACACCCCTGCAGCAATTCGGTCTTTCTGGGGAATCAACTGAGGGAAAATGTAGAGAGGGAGATAAAGCTGGATTTAAGAAGTCTGACTGTGAGGGAGGAGGATCAGCAAATACTAGATCAAGTCTGTGCTTATTCTGAAGCTTAGTTTGAAACCTTAAGCAGACCACAGTTTGGGGACTGTTTCTGATCTGCCGTCTCTCCCGTGTTGGTATCCCTTAGAATCTGATGCTAGCAGAGATTAATCAGAGTGCCCTGGACAGGGAAGACAGAGGCTTTGAAACTTCTGCAATCTCTTTGCCATGGCTTTCAACAGTCTGCCCTAACTTTTCTGTCTTAGCAATTCTCTCCCTTCAAAATCCCTCTCAAATCTCCAAAGTAGTTTAGATTAGAAAAATAAGAAACTCCGTTATTCCTCACCTTCCCTACATTACCCAAAGCAAAACGGAAAACAAAACCTGTCTCTTACACGAGAATCCAAAAACCACCACCAGTAACAAAGATGTAAGTGGGCCTGGTTCTATGTGGTAATCCCTGTATGCAGATAGCTTGAGGAGGTGGACACCAAGGGAGGAGATACACTTTCATTCTACCAGCTAAGAAACAGATGCTCAAATCCTACATAGGGCTGCCCCAGAGTGTCAAGTTCTGTGGATCAGGCCCATGGTTTCCCCAGATCTTGGACCAGTGGAACTATGCTGTGCTCCAAAGCATGACCTATCCCTATAGACAGTGCCTTTCTCCCCAGCTGCTTAATCACCATCTAGTTAACTAATCCTCACAACAAAGGTCCTCTAAGCACCGATCATTAAATTTCCCTAGGGATTAGCCCAAGTCGAATGCTAAGTATCTTTGCCAAAAATTCATTCCAGAGCCAAGCTCAGTTCTAGGAATCTGGTGATGAGGAAAGGAGTAGAGAATCAAAAACACTGTACCCCACAACACCAACCGAAAGCAAGTTATCATCAGTGACTCCTACCAAGTCAGATTATTCTGCTGTCTACATAAATCAAGTAAGGGGGAACAAACATCACTGTGCAAGAATAACCTCGGGGCGCGGGGGGGGGGCGCCTGGGTGGCTCAGTCGTTAAGCGTCTGCCTTCGGCTCAGGGTGTGATCCCAGTGTTCTGGGATCAAGCCCCATATCAGGCTCCTCCGATGGGAGCCTGCTTATTTCTCTCCCACTCCCCTTGCTTGTGTTCCCTCTCTCGCTGGCTGTCTCTCTCTCTCTGTCAAATAAATAAAATCTTAAAAAAAAAGAATAAGCTCAGGGCTTCTTACATTATCAGCAAATATGCTCATTGGGGTCCCGTTCACAGTTTGTCAACTCGAGCCATCTATTTACACTGAAGTCTTTTGCTGATATTATCAGTGTTCATCAAAAATGTCAGCTTTTGGTGGTTTAGAGCAATGATCTCCAAAGCAGGGTGGATCTATACCCCAAACTATGCACAAGATGATCCACTGGAAGAGGACATATTTGAACTTGTTTATATTTACATTTCTCTAAAATAATTCAAAAGTCAAACATTATTAATATTTAATATTAATATTAATAATGTGGTAATAAAATGGTAATTATCTTAATTGTGGTAATTATTTCACAATAAAATGGTAATTATCTTAATTGTGGTAATTATTTCACAACTTATACCAGTATAAATTAATCATATTGCTATCTTTAAATATATATATGTAAATATAATCTATTTTTTTGATTATATCTCAATAAAAGTAATTGAAAATAATAATATGTCATTCTCCTGAAGCTGATAATCTTCTCTTCAAATATGTGAGGTGTGCATGTGTGTGTACATGTGTGCATTTATTATTTGTGGGACCATTCAAATGCTTCAAGGTTATTCTTACAAAAAGTTACTCTAGGTATCCTTTCTTGCTTTTCCAGGTTTTATTGAGATATAACTGACATATAATATTGTGTAAACTTAAGGTGTATAGCATGATTATTTGATATACTTATATATTGCAAAACATATATATATATATATATATCACATCTTCTTTATCCATTTATCTGTCAATGGACATCTGGGCTCTTTCCATAGTTTGGCTATTGTGGACATTGCTGCTATAAACATTGGAATGCAGGTGCCCCTTCAGATCACTACATTTGTATCTTTGGGGTAAATACCTAGTAGTGCAATTGCTGGATCACAGGATAGCTCTATTTTCAACTTTTTAGAGGAACCACCATACTGTTTTCCAGACTGCTGCACCAGTTTGCATTCCCTCCAACAATGTAAGAGGGTTCCCCTTTCTCTGTATTCTCACCAACATCTGTCATTTTCTGACTTGTTAATTTTAGCCATTCTGATCAGTGTGATGTGATATCTCATTATGTGGGTAAAGATTTCTTGGACAGGATATAAAAAGCAATAACCATGAAAGAAAGAGTGCTATATTAGAGTTCATCAAAATAAAAAATATATTATATTCATCAAAAATGTCACTAAAAAGTGAAAAGGCAAATCACAGACTAGGAAAAAATATTCATAATACATATATCTGACAAAGGATTTGTATCCAGAATATGAAAAGAACTCCTACAAATCAATAAGAAAAACACAACCAATTAACAATTGGCAAAAGAGTTGAACAGGCACCTCACTAAAGATAGCCAAATGCCCAGTAGACATATGAAAAGGTACTCAATATCACTTTTCATCAGAGAAATGCAATTTAAAATCACAGTAAAATATCAGTACACATCCACTAGAATACTTAAAAAGACTGAAAATACCGTGTATTGGCAGGAACATATAACATTTGAACTCTACATTGCTGGTGGGAGTATAAAATTGTATAGCCACTGCAGAAGTCTGTACACCCTCTGTCAAACCCAGAAATTCCACACTTAGGTATACCCAAGAGAAAGAAGTGCAGGTGTCCACAAAAAGATGTGATAGGATATCTTTTAGATTTATTTTTTAATATTTTTATATATTTATATATTTTATTTTTAGCTTTATTCATAATAGACAACAAATAAGAACAACCCCAATGTCCATCAAAACACACAGATTACAAGAACTTGGGAATATGGCAGAGTAGGAGGACCCTGGGCTCATCTTATCCCACATTTACAACTAGAAATCATATGCATCCAAGTCAATAAACAGGAGAGTGATCTGAAGACTGGCAGAACAAACTCCACAACAAAACATAGAGAAGAAGCAACATCTGAGAGATTAGGAAGGTCGTAAAGGCAGAGGGAGGTTGACTGCAGGAAGGAGGGAGCTATGTGTAAGGAGAAGGAGAGAAATGGGCACTCGCACCAGGAAGCACACATGGGGAACACTAATACCCATAACATTCGGCTTTAAAGACCAGGGGGATGAATTCTGTGAGTTTGCAAAACCAGTGGAACTGGGAGCCTGGAGCTTTAATAGTCAGCTGACTCAGCACTGGGCTATCGGGGAGGACTAATGATAGCTGGGTTGCTGACTTAAAGACACAGTGACAGAAAAACAGCAGTTTACAAAAATGCTGGGGGCAAATGGGAGACAGATCTGTTCATATTGATTTCAGAGCAAGTTGGGGGACTTTCCTGAAAATGGGTGAGTTGGCAGCCATGATTTTCTTCCCCCACTCCCCAGCCGAAACACAGAGACAGGTGTTTGAGGGAGGGCTGCACAGATACTTGTAGCCTGGGCTCAGGGCAATTATTTTTAAAGCTGTGCGCATGCCCCACCCAGCTGCTGGACGCAGAGTGGCCACTGCATGCCCTGCCCAGCCCTTGTACCATGCCCAGCCACATGCCCCCAGCCACCATCATACACTGCACCTACCTTCAGCCCCCAGGCACCACAGTGCTTCAGGGGATCTGGCAGAGGACTAGTGGCCCAATGTAAATTATACTAACAAGGCTGACCCACTCGCAAGTTCCTTGGAGGGCATGCCCCCCCCAACCCAGAGCTGGCCTGCCTGGGTCACACTAACACCAAAGAGGGCAAGCACAGCCCACAATAGGCAGAGAATCAGTACAGAAGATTGCACTGAAAGGAAAAGTGACTCAGACACAACAGCAGGGTGTAAACCACATACATAGGATATTCTCCTGAACTGCCAGGTTCTGGTGGACAAGGGACACTGCAAAGCATGGCACTCCAGGATCTCTTCTTCATAAAGTCACCACTTTAGAGACAGTGCTGATGTTCTTAACACACAGAAACAGACACAGAGAGGCAGACAAAATGAGAAGACAGAAAAATTTATCCCAAATGAAAAAACAGAACAAGGCAACAGCCAGAGATCTGGGCAAAACAGATATAAGTAACATGCCTGATAGAGACTTTAAAGCAATGATCATAAGGATACTCACTGGACTTGAAAAGAGTGGAAGACATGAGAGAGACCCTTAACACAGAGTTAAGAATAACATAGCAGAGATAAAGGGCTTAAAAAACAAAATGAGAAACAGGCTTGATGGAATGAATAGCAAGATAGAAGAAGCAGAGGAAGGAATTAGTGACTTAGAAGACAGAGTAATGGAAAGTAATCAAGTTGAACAAAAGTGAGAAAAAAGACCTACCCAAAATGAGAATAGACTCAGGGAACTCAATGACTCCATGAAACATAACAACATTCACATTATAGGAGTCCCAGAAGAAGAAGAAGAGAGAGAAGACAGCAGAAAATTTATTTGAAGAAATAACAGCAGAAAACTTCTTTAATCTGGGGACGGAAACAGACATCCAGATCCAGGAGGCACAGAGAACTCCCCATCAAAATCAACAGAAGCAGGACAACACCCAGACATAATTAAAATGGCAAAACATAGTCACAAAGAAAAAAATCTTAAAAGCAGCAAGAAAAAGAAGACAGTTATATACAAGGGAAAGCCCATAAGGCTAGCAGGAGGTTTTTCAACAGAAACTTAGCAAGCCAGAAGGGAATGGTATGATAGATTCAAAGGGCTGCATGGCAAAAATCTGCAGCCAAGCATAGTCTATCCAGCAAGGCTATCATTCAGAATAGAAGGAGTGATAAAGAGTTTGCCAGATAAACAAAAACTAAAGGAGTCTGTGACCATTAAACCAGCCCTGCAAGAAATATTAAAGGGGACTCTAAGTGGAAAGGAGACACCAAAAGTGACGGTATAGAGGTAGGAAACACAAAAACGCTAAAAATGATTATTTCTGTAAAAAATCAGTCAAGGAACTCACAAAAAAGGATACAAAATATAATAACATATACCTAAAAGGTGGGGAGGAGAGGAGAAAAGAATGGGTTCAAACTTAAATGACCATCAACTGAATATAGACTATTATATTCAGAAAAGGTTATATACAAAATTAATGGCAACCACATATCAAAACCCATTAATAAATAGGCAAAGAATAAAGAGAAAGAAATCCAAATATATCACTAAAGAAAATCAGCAAACCATGAAAGAGAAAAAGAAAGGATCAGAGAAAAACCGAAATAACCATAAAACAGGTAATAAAATGGCAATAAAGACATATCTATCAATAATTACTGTGAATGCAAGAAACATCTGTCTTACATTTGGATGTCAACAGAAAGCCGGAGTACCAATACTTATCAGACAAAATCAACTTTAAAACAAAGACTGTAATAAGAGACAAAGATGGACACTATATGATCATAAAAGGGACAATCCAACACGAAGATATAAGAATTGTAAATATTTATGCACCCAACATAGGAGCACCCAAATACATAAAAAGGTTAATAACAAACATAAAGGAACTAATTGATAATAATACAATAATATTAGGGGACTTTATCACCCCACTTACATCAATGGACAGATCATCCAAACAGAATATCAACAAGGAAACAATAACTTTGAAAGACATACAGGAACAGCTGAACTTAACAGATATATTCAGAACATTCCATCCTAAAACAGCAGAATACACATTCTTTTCAAGTGCACATGTAATATTCTCCAGCAAAGATCACATATTAACCCACAAAACCAGCCTCAACAAATTCAAGAAGCTTGAAGTCATAGCATGCACCTTTTCTGACCACAATGCTGTGAAACTAGAAGTCAACCACAAGAAAAAATCTGGAAAGACCACAAATACATGCAGGTTAAACAACATGCTACAAAAACAATGAATGGGTCAACCAGGAAATCAGAAAAAATATAAAATTACATGGAAACTAATGAAAATGAAAACACACAGTCCAAAACCTCTGGGATACAGCAAAAGCAGTTCTAAAATGGAAGTTTATAGGAATACAGGTCTATCTCAAGAAGCAAGAAAAAATCTCAACAACCTAACCTCACATCTTAAGGATCTAGAAGAAGAACAACAAACAAAACAAAACCAGCAGAAAGTAGGAAATAATAAAGATTAGAGCAGCAATAAGTGATATAGAAACTAAAAGAACCTCAATAGAACAGATTAATGAAACCAGGAGCTGATTCTTTGAAAAAATTGATAAAATTGATAAACCCCCATCCAAACTTATCAAGAAATAAAGAGAAAGGACTCAAATAAAATCACAAATGAGAAAGGAGAAATAACAACCAATGCCACAGAAATACAGCCAATCATAAGAGAATATTACGAAAAACATGTGCCAACAAATTAGACAACCTAGAAAAAATGGATAAATACCTAGAAACATATAAACTACCAAAACTGAATCAAGAAGAAATAGAAAATTTGAACAGACTGATAACCAGCAAAGAAATTGAATCAAGAATCAAAAATCTCCCAACAAACAGAAATCGTGGACCAAACGGCAAATTCTACCAAACATTTAAAGAAGAATTAATACCTATTCTTCTCAAAGTATTCCAAAAAATAGAAAAGGAAAACTTCCAAATTCATTTTATGAGGCCAAACAATACCCTGATACCAACACCAGATAAAGACACCACTAAAAAAGAAAACTACAGGCCAATATCCCTGATGGGTATAGATGCAAATATTCTCGACAAAATACTAACAAACCAAATTCAACAATATACTACAAAAATTACTCACCACAATCAAGTGGGTTTTGTTTCTGGGTTGCAAGAGTGGTTTAATATTCACAAATCAATCAACATGATACATCACAACAGGGAGAGAAAGGATGAGAGCCCCATACGGTTATTTCAATAGACACAGGAAAAGCATTTGACAAAGTACAACATCCGTTTATGATAAAAAAAGAAAAACACAAAACCTCAACAAAGTAGGTTTAGAGGGAACATACCTCAACATAATGAAGGTCATATATGAAAATCCCACAGCTAACATCATCCTCAATGGAGAAATACTGAGAGCTTTTCCCCTAAGGTTAGGAACAAAGTACAGATGTCCACTCTCACTACTTTTATTCAACATAGTTCTGGAAGTTCTAGCCACAGCAATCAGACAACAAAAAGAAATAAAAGGAATCCAAATTGGTAAGGTTATAGAAAACCCAAAAGACTCCACTAAAAAACTGCTAGAACTGATAAATTAATTCAGTAAAGTAAGAGGATACAAAAATCAATATATAGAAATCTACTGCATTTCTAAACACCAATAGTGAATCAGTAGATAGGCAAATTAAGAAAGCATCCCATTGACAACGGCGCCAAAAATAATAAGATACCTAGGAATAAACCTAACCAAAGAAGTGAAAGACCTGTACTCTGAAAACTAGAAAACACTGATGAAAGAAATTGAAGATGACACAAAGAAATGGAAAGACATTCCATGCTCAAGGATTGGAAGAGCAAATATTGTTAAGTGTCTATACTACTGAAAGCAATCTACACATTTAATGTAATCCCAATCAAAATACCAACAGCATTTTTCACAGAACTAGAACAAACAATCCTAACATTTGTGTGGAACCACAAAAGACCCTGAAAAGTCAAAGCCACCTTGAAAAAGAAAAGCATCACAATTCCAGACTTCATGTTATATTACAAAGCTGTATTAATCAAAACAGTGTGATACTGGCACAAAAACAGACACATATATCAATAGAACAGAATAGAAAACCCAGAAATGAACCCACAACTACGTGCTCAATTAATCTTCAACAAAGCAGGAAAGACTATCCAGTGGGAAAAAGACAGTATCTTCAAAAAATGGTCTTAGGAAAACTGGACAGCAACATGCGAAAGAATGAAACTGAACCCTTTTCTTACACCACCCACAAAAATAAATTCAAAATGAATTAAAGACCTTAATGTGAGACCTGAAACCATAAAAATCCTAAAAGAGAACAGAGGTGGTAACTTCTTTGACATTGGCCATAGCAACTTCTTTCTAGATATGTCTCCCGAGGTAAGGGAAACAAAAGCAAAAATAAACTATTGGGGCTTCATCAAAATAAAAAGCTCCGCACAGCGAAAGAAACAGTCAACAAAACTAAAAGGTAACCTACAGAATGGGAGCAGATATTTGCAAATGACACTGATAAAGGGTTAGTATCCAAAATATACAAAGTACTTACAAAACTCAACACCCAAAAACCAAATAATCCAATTATAAAATGTGCAGAAGAAATGAACAGACATTTTCCCAAAGAAGACATACAGATGGCCAACAGACACATGTAAAGATGTTCATCATCACTTATCATGAGGGAAATACAAATCAAAACTACAATGAGATATAGCTTTACACCTGTCATAGTAGCTAAAATCTGTAACACAAGAAACAATGGGTGTTGGCAAGGATATGCAGAAAAAGGAATATATGTGCACTGTTGGTGGGAATGCAAACTGGTGCAGCCATTCTGGAAAACAGTGTGGAGGTTCCTCAAAACCTTAAAATTAGAACTACTTTATGATCCAGCAATTGCACTATTGAGTATTTACCCAAAGAACAAGAACACTAATTCAGAGCTATATGTGCCCCTCTATGTCTATAGCTGCGTTATTTACAATAGCCAAGATATGGAAGTAGCCCAAGTGTCCATCGAATGATGAATGGATAAAGAAAAAGTGATATATATATGAATATTCATTACTCAGCCATGAAAAAGAATGAAATCTTGCTACTTGCAATGACATGGTTGGAGCTAGAGAGTATAATGCTAAGTGAAATAAATCAGACAAATACCATCTGATTTCACTCATATGTGGAATTTAAGAAACAAAAGCAAAGGGAAAAACAAAGGTGAGAGAGAAACTAATCAAGAAACAGACCCTTAATTATAGAAAACAAAGTGATGTTACCAGAGGGGAGGGAGATGGACAGATGGGTGAAATAGGTGATGAGGATTAAGGACACACCTGTATTGATGAGCCGAGGGTGATGTATGGGACTGTTGAATTACTATATTGTACACCTGAAATGAATATAACACTGTATGTTAACTGGAATTAGAATAAAAACTTAAAAAAAAAAGACACATGCACAAAATGGCATACTACACAGCAATTAAAAAGAACAAGGTATTGATATATGCAAGAAATTGGATGAATCTCAAAAATATTAAGCTGAGTGAAAGAGAACAGACTACAATACATACTGTGTGATTCCATTCACATGTAGGTCAAGAACAGGCAAAGCTAATCTCTGTTGATAAAACTCAGAATATTGCTTATCTCTAGAGTGGGTGTACTGAATGTAAAGGCACATGAGCATTATTTTTAGCAGTGCTGGAAATGTTTTACATATTGATCTGGGTGCTGATTACCTGGAACTATACATATCTAAAAATTCATCAAAATTTTTTTATTTTACTGTGTGTGTGTATTATTCCTTAACTTAAGAATTTCAAAATTAAGACCACTAGATTACAGATTATATTTCTAAGGTAGAGACCAGCAACCAGGCACATACTCAACCAGGCACAACCAGTTTTCACATACTCATCGCTTTAATCAAGGCAGAGCATTTCACTTTAAAGGGTAATCCTGCGCAATAGGGCTATAATTTGAGTGCCCCCATTGTTCCTCTCTGCTTTGAGACAGTGTTCATCAGGTGAATGATTTCAGGAGGAAATGAAAATGAAGACAAACACTTCATTCTTTTTATCTGCTAACTGGTAAAGGTGAAGAGTTTTTTTTTTTAATCACCAACTAATTTCTATCTTGACATATTGTAAAAATGGAATCAACCCCTTATCTAATCTTGGAGCCATCTACTTCTGCTCTGCCTGTTTATCCCAGATATGCCTCTTTCTTGTGGTCCTCAGAGTTCCTAATACCCACTCTGAGAAGCAGAACTTCTGATCAGCCCACGACCACACCAGCAATTACGTCTTCTCCTGGCATCAACCATTATTGCCTCCTATTGGATTGCCTATGCTTCTTGGCTGGCTGTCTACTAAACTATGAATTTCAGTGGTACAAGTGAGCAAAGAACCTTGCAAAGCTGACGTAATAGAGAGTTCAGGGAGGACTGGGTGCAAGAAGGTAGAGGAAAGGTTATGGTAGTATGTTAAAGACTTTGTTCCTGACTTTTGAAAGCAGTTGCCAGCGATGGGATTCAC
This sequence comes from Ursus maritimus, assembly GCF_017311325.1. Lineage (NCBI taxonomy): Eukaryota > Metazoa > Chordata > Mammalia > Carnivora > Ursidae > Ursus > Ursus maritimus. The sequence goes on along the minus strand of NW_024423319.1, from coordinate 81,306,819 downwards.
TATATACAACCATGATGTAAGTTTCCTCGTATAGGGTTAAAGCAGTCTTAAGACAAACCAGAAAGCCCATAGGATGCCCCCCAGCATTAAGACAGCATGGCATGCAAATCTAGTGTGTGAGCTACATGGCTGGAAAGACCAAGAGTCTTTTTCATACCACCTAATATAAAACTGCTGGAAATAGGATATTCGAACTTATTGGCATTTATGAACTGTGCATCGAATGCATGTAAGAAATGCCCCAATTAAAAGAAAAATGGGCATTAAATTCCACCAGATTACTAGAGAGAGATGGAAATCATTCTACTTGGATTAACATAATCTTTATTTCTCCAGCATCAACCCATTGTTGACGTTAAAACTATTCAAGTTGATCCAAAGCATCTTTTTCACTTTACAGCTGAATGTGAATAAGTTAGATACAGCCTTTCAGCCCAAGAGGATGTGATTAACTATCCGGAATCTGAACCATCCCAAAGCCAGGTTCACTCAATAACTCATTGCTAGTTCCCTGAAGCCATTTATTTATAACCCATTATGCAAAAAGCTAAAGACAGTTTCTAAAGAGTACACATACCCAACATTAGTCATTTCTGACTGGAAAAAGACCAAAGGACTAACACCCTTCAGGAATGGGACAAAAAGCTGCCTCTGGAAACCATTCAGCCTGCTCTACTGTCTGGAAACCCCTTGCCCACCTTACTGGGCACCTGTGTGCCCTCTACCAGATGTGGACAAAGGGAAAAGGAGCTTGCTTTCTATTTTCCACAGCTGGGCCCCTGTATTCTGCTCCCAGAACATTGTTTGTCTCTGCCCAGGCCTCCTTTCCTCAGCAGTGGTTTTAATCTTTGGTCTTCACTTAGCCCTCTGAACAGTGTTTGATGAAGAAGGGGGAAGAGGGGCATTTAATTTCCTCCCATGCTTCTGTATAACTGCTATTAAAGCAAACCATTCCCACAGAAATAATCTACCAAGGTATACATGTATGTTGCAAAGGCAATAACAATAATATGCTTTACTGACCCTAGGACAAATCCAATTTTAAATTAAACTGGCACACTTACTGCTGCTTTCACATAGTGCTGCAAATCTGGGAACAAATAAGCCATCACACTGTTCTGTTCCAAGCTACTGTCCTGTTCACATGGTGACTGAGAAGTGACACATACCTATCTCTTTCCCGCTCAGCAAGATCTGTCAAATAACACAAAGCAAAACTGTGTCTCCACCGTTGAAAAAAAAAAAAGGAGAGAAAATACACTCAATTGTTTGTGTGTTTGTGTTGGGTAGGGACTCTTACATCAGAGTGCATTTCCCTTTGCAACGCCAGGATTAGTTGGAGAAGCAAATGAATCAGGAAATGGTGGGCATTTGAGTTCAAGATCTGGGAAATCAATAAGGGTAGAGCAGCATAAAAGCCCTTCACCTGGTAGCAGGCTTGCTTTTCAGGTTGAAGCTGGACGAAAAGAAAGAACCTGAATTTTAAATTATTATTTGAGTACAGTTGACACACACCGCTACATTAGTTCCGGGTATACAAAATGGTGATTCAACAACTCAGTATGGTGTGCTGTGCTCACCAGAAGTGTAGCTACCATCTGTCACCATACGATGATGCTATTACAATAACACTGACTATATTCCTTATGCTGTGCCTTTTATTCCTGTAACTTATTCATTCCATAGCTGGAAGCCTGTACCTCCCACTCCCCTTCATCCATTTTGCCCAACCCCCCACACCCTCCTCTCTGGCAAATTTTTAGCTCCTGTCTCTGCTTGTTCCTATTCTCTAATCTTAAACACAAGGATAGAGCCCTGCACCTTCTCCCGTAATGGTTGACACCTTCTGACAGCAGACTCCACAAACCTTGGCACTGAGAGCGTTCCTCATAGCCAAGGTCACTCTGGTGCCTTTCCTCCTCCCTCCAGACTTCCTGCCTCTCCCCCTAACCACCTCTCCTGAGTACACACTCTCTTCCATCCACACTCCTTTCTCCCTCAGGCATCTGAGCTTGTTTTGTCTGTCTTAGCCTCTCCCCCAACCCCCACCAGTGCCTCGTCCTGGGTTTCTTCTGGGCAAACATCAAGCACGCCTATCATTAACATCTGGCACTTATGTTCACTAATTAAATCAGACAGGGAGACCAAGGAATGATTCCTACAATGTAAATAGCAGAAGATTAGAAGCACTACACAATCTGGCCATGCCTGCCTTTTGGGCCTCATTTCCTACACACACTGCAGTCATACTGAACTTTCTGTTCTTCAGAGAGGTCGAACCCATCCTCATCTAGGACCTTTGCACTTGCTGTTCTCTCTGTTGAGAACATTCTTTGTCTAGGTCCTTATGTAGCTCCTTTCATCATGCAAGTGTCAGCTCAAATGCTATCTCCTCAGAGAGGCCTTCCCTGACCACCAGGATAAAGTCATACTCTTCTCTTTCCCCAACCCTGATCCCCATCATTCTCCATCACATTATTTTATCTTCTTCATAGATGTTATCATTTTACGTTATCACATTTATTTCTGTGTATGTTCACTTTCTGTCAGGATACTTGCATTATAGTGGTAAAGACAGTCACACTATCTTTTTATAGTTTTGCTTCTGGCACCTTAGAAAACAAATGTTTGTATTGAGCACACAGTAGTTGCTCAATAAATATTTGTTGAAAGGAGAATTAAAAGACTTTCAGGATATCCTCCTACTCATTTGCTGGATTCTGGACAAGAAACATTTTCACTTCACTGATCATGCAGCTGTGGTTCATGGGTGTTATGTGACTTGCCCAACATAGAGAATCTATTAGACTTAAGATATTTTCTTCTGTGTGGATGTGACAAAACATTTTTGTTTTCCTTGGGTATATTGTTACTCATGATCCTTACCTAGCAATGCAGAGTTCTGGTTAAAGAAGGTCTTTAAGTCTCCACGCCCCCATTTTTGTTTTTTTGTTTTTTGTTTTTGTTTTTTAAAGAGAGAGAGCACGAAAGTGCAAGCAACCAGGGTGGGGGGAGAGGCAGAGGGAGAGGGAGAGAGAGAATCTTAAGCAGGCTCCACACCCAGTGCAGAGCCTGATGTGGGGTTCAATCTCACCACCATGAGATCATGACCTGAGCCAAAATCAAGAATCTGATGCTTAATCAACTGAGCCACCCAGGCGCCCCGAGTCTCCAAACCTTTTAAAAAGCATTATTATTATTGGCTCAGAATATTCCAAAATAATTATGCTTTGAGCTAACTATCTTCCGTTGGCAGTGAATGCCCAGAGGTGACTGTTAGACTCTTAATGCGATGGGAGGAATGAAGTTTTTAAGTAAATTTAGGTGTATGGTAACAATACTTTGTATCCATCCATACATGATTCTCCTTCATTTTTAACATTCTCAGCGTGGGGAAGTTAATTTAAAACACACACAAGCCCTCACAAACAGACCATGAACACTGGGAGATTTAACTGCTCCCAGCATCTGGGAATTCAAAGTAACATCTACTCCACCTTCCTGTGTACAGACATTACAACAGGCCCTTTCAGTCTACCATCCCTGAAAATTTTAAGAGCAAATCCAGACGATGGGTTTAAACCAGATTCTAATTTGATTTAGTGCTTAGTTAACCAATTCCCTCAGACCCCTAAAAAGGTGTATGACGGCAGGGGGTGGGGGGCTCACCAATGTCTGAAAGAGAGTTTGACCTAACCCAATTTCATGTGACTATAGTTCCTTCCTTAAAGGACATTTGTTCAGTGTTTAAGTATAGTTTACTGTTTATCCCTTTGCGAGGCTTTTCATATAATCAAATTCACAAGTCAGGGGGAAAAAAATCCTTTGTCAAGGCAGGTTTCCGGATTTGGGGCTTGGAAAATATGGCCACCATGATATGACTAAAAAAGTTTAAGTAACTGTAGAGTACGCATTTGGCACTAATGGACAATAAGTGATAGGGAAGTTTTGTCAGGTCTGATTCAGATTACCTGTGGCTGCTGTGAATTATATGGAATTACACAGAGTTTAATGGTTCTCTGGCAATTTGCCTTGGCTCAGTGCCAAGGCAGCTAATGCTTCAATCAAACTGCTCTCCCCACCCCCACCCCAAGACAATTTCTGTTCCTGTCTATGTCTTGAGCATATCTGTGATGAAGCCTTCAACGACACCCTCATACAAATGCCAACTTTTTTTTTCTTCTCTGTCACTCTCTCTTCCTTCTTTATGGCTGGATTCATTAACTGCTCCTGTAGCTTTGCTGAGACAAACTGCCTGACTAGGCTTTGTGAAGAGAAGAGCTTTTACGGTTTGATTAAAAAGGAGGAGCCAACAGTGAGAAGATGAGGACAGGAAAACACGAGTTGGCCCTATCCCTTTCCTCTGCAGTGCCATTAGCTAGATCTATTTCACCCTGATTGGCTTGGGTCTTAGACCCACGCTGCTGCATGACGTAAGATAGCAGCCGTCGCACGCTATGCAACAGCTCAGAAATACATCTCACCAAAGGCAGGTAATCCACCTGCCAAAGAGAATCCCGTTGCATGGCAAGTGACCTCCTCTCTTTAGGAACCCAACTGGCTCTGAGGTTGGGATTCTGCCACAGATCGCTGGCATCCCTTTCACGGAGTTGGTACAGTGGACAAAGGCCAAGTGCACAAACAAAAGCCAGACAAGTCCTCTGCAAACTTGCAAAACTGGCATGTACAACTCCGAGGTGCAATCATCCTGTAGATGGCAAACATTCTGGGTCCAGTTCCTCTCGTGGATCCCTATTCACCCCTGTCGCCCTCCCCATCCCCTCCTAAACTTCACTGGGAACTTCAGCACTAGCGCCTCCTGCTTTTCAGCTAAGGTGATTCCTAGCCTCCGTGTCCAGCTGATTCTAAAGTCACATTTACCGGCCTTACTAAGGAGGGAGCTCATTTTAAAGAGACTAGCTGCCATAGAACCAGCAGGAGGGAAGGGCAGAAACCACAGGATTCCTACTCTGTGCTGATTGCCGCTAACTCATTTCAGCTGCTAAGGGGAGGCCCTGTTGGGGGAGCCGGGAGAGGAAATGGGTTCCATGTACAGTCCACTTTAAATTGTTCACAATTGCGTGCTCAAAAATAGTCTCTACCAAACATTTAGCACGTCCATTAGCACAAGTCATAAAGCTTTAGGCTTTGCTGCACTGTTGGCCCAAACTGCCTAAGTTGCTTCCCTATGGCAAAGATCATTAAGTGGTTGGCAAGTCAGATACATGCGGGAAGGAAAAAGGAGCTCCAAGGATGGTTAAACCTGGGCCCAGGAAGGATGGTTTAATAGGACTTTCATGCATATAAAGAACATAGAGGGTAAGGACCAGCTGTTCTTAATTTTGACTGAAAGCAGAACAAGGGGGAAAGAAGCTGAAATTGCAATGTGAGAGACTGATGTTAGCAAGAAGGAAGAACTTCCTGCCAGAGAAGGTAGGTAAATATTAGACTGGGTGGCTGGTCAGTGAAGATTGTGGAATTTCCTTCTTTGCAGTGGCTCTTCTGTCTGGGCTATTTCTGTGTGGTCCTTCCAGAGCGTGAGAGTGGGGGTAGGGAGGGGGAGGAAGAAAGAGAGGCAGCCAGAGGTCCAATTCAGTCCTTCTCAGAATCTCGTATTTGTAATGTTTAAGGATCTATAACTGGGATCACTGAGGCTTAAAAAGAAGAAGAAGAAGAAAAGGAACAAGCAGCTTGTTGCTCATCTCAACTGTTTAGATTTACCCCTATTCTCTAGCCCTTTCCAAGAGCCAAGCTTTTGCCCTGTTCCCCACAATCTCAAGAAAGAAAGTGAAGACTAGTGTTTGGCTCCCTAGGGCCATGCATATGGGAACAATATTTTCTGAACCCAAAAGCACGACATGGTCTGACAATTATATTTATGGGGACAAAAGGACAGAATATGTGAAATCAGAGCTGTCCCAGGAAATATGGGACGTATGGTCTCCATAGCTACATATTATCTCTTTCTAAGGGTCCTGACACAGGAGGGAGTTAATTAGAACTGTGTCATGTGGTTTGGGGCCTGGGCTCTTTCCTCGTCTGTGGCAAGATCAGTTAGAACTGTGAAAAAGCCAGGGTCCTAATAAGCCCAGCACAAATTCTTGTTGTGCAGGTTGGAGAAAGAGGTAGTGTATATATCCTCCCTAGAATCCCCCAACTCAGACTGAACAGGAACAGGCACATGCTACACAGGGTGTGAGTATTCTCATTCACTCAACTATAAATAATGCCTTGGGGTTATAGAGGGGAAGCAACATGGTCTTGGGCAAAGGATCCTATTCATTCATTCATTCGTTCAAGTAGTGGCTCTCAAAAGTGTGGTCCCTGAACCAGCAGCATCTCCAGGGCGCTTGTTAGAAATGCAAATTTCCAGGACCCACTCTAGGTCTAATGAGTCACAAACTCTGGAGGTGGGTCCCAGCAATCTGTGTTTTAATCCACTGGGGGTGATTGTGATAAGCTTTATTTTTTTTAAGATTTATTTATTTATTTGAGAGTGAGAGAGAGAAATAGCAAGAGAGAGCACCAGTGGGGAGGAGAGGAAAAAGCAGGCTCTCCGCTGAGCAGGGAGCCCGACGCAGGGCTTGATCCCAGGACCCCGGGATCATGACTTGAGCCGAAGACAGATGATTAACCGACTGAGCCACCCAGGCGCCCCTGTGATAAACTTTAAATTGTGAAATTCCCTAGGTAAGAAGTCCTAGTGGCAATGCTCACACTGCCAACTAGCAGCGGCACCATTAACCAAGAGGACCAACACCACAGGTATGTTTGGTAGGCCCATCAGTATCTCTGCTAATTCAACTAATAATGCCTCTCACATTTCCTGAATCATGAAGTAGCCAGATTCTTACTACATATCAAATTACTCGAAGCCTGGGTTTCCAGGAAGTAACACAGCTTATCTGGTCTAATACGCCTTTTTCAAATAGGCTGAAGGCCCTTTGGGTTATCTATATCCTACTCAGGCACACACACTCCTTTGAATGTTCCGTGTATATTTTAGCTCTTAGCCATGATCTGGGTTTCAATGAACTGATTGGAGCTCACTTTGAGGACCAAGCCGGGAACATTTCATGTTTAGCAGCATTATTTTTATTTTTAAGCAAACACAGATGAAAGAGTCCCTGCAGAAAAGAGCAGCCATTAATGCTAGCATTTATGCATTTACTGACATTAAATTACAATAAAATAAAATAAATTCATTGTTTCACCTCAGTTTAAACTGATAAAGTTAATTGCTGTAATCAACAGGCAACCCTTCACAAATGTTCGCTTGAAGGAGAAGAAATGCTTCCAGATGAAATTTATCAAAGTGAAGGGCCCTAAGGACCAGATCTTGTTAAATGACACCTGGTTCTTCCCCAGAGTACCAGTCAATGAAGGAAAAGCTATCTCAACACAGCTTCCCAGTTAGAATCATTGACTTCCAGCTGCCAAAAGAGCTGCTGATTCAGTTAGGGAAGTGGCACAGCACTTAAGAACAACATACGTGAGGGGTGCCTGGGTGGCGCAGTCGTTAAGCGTCTGCCTTCAGCTCAGGGCATGATCCCGGCGTTCTGGGATCGAGACCCACATCAGGCTTCTCCACTAGGAGCCTGCTTCTTCCTCTCCCACTCCCCCTGCTTGTGTTCCCTCTCTCGCTGGCTGTCTCTCTGTCGCATAAATAAATAAAATCTTAAAAAAAAAAAAAGAACAACATACATGAAAGAAATTTCTGGGTTGATAGTGATGTTTTCCACATTGATAGGGGCTTGGGATATACAGGTGCAGGGTGTGTCAGAACTCACCCAAAGATACACTGAAGATTTGTAAAGTTCGTTGTATGTGAAGTTTACCTCCAAAGAAAAGAGAACTGTAAACAAACATTAGCGGTATGCATGCTGGAATATTTATAGGGACCTGTACTGATGTCAATTTACTTTGAAATGTATCAGAAAACAGTAGGGATTGATGGAGAGACAGAGGGAATCAATAAATGGATAATGTGATAAAGCAAATACGGTAAAATGTTAGTAAAATCTAAATGATGTTATAAAATATCAGAAACACAAATAGGCAAGAAAAATGCTACTGGATTTAATTGTCAGAAAGACCTCTCATTAATTTATTCATTCCACAAACAATATACATGAGCCGACACTCTATGTGTTAGGCACTAGTTCAAATCCTGGCTCCACCATTTAGTGGTATTAACCTTGGGCAAGTCACTCCACGGTTCTGAAACTTGCTTATCTGTTAAATGGGGAGAAAAGTAACCCCTTCCTCAGAGTGGTTAATTGTTGGAATTACATTTGAATTGCTGAGCTCTTAATGAGAGCTATATTGAGTAGGGAGCTCGCAATGAAGTGCGTCTTGTTCCTCACTCCCTTGAGACCCACAGGGTCTCAACCTTGGAAATCCTTTCATGGCAACTTCAACTTAATTGCTGAGCACTTTTTGTTTCTTGGAAATTGTTTGCAGCTTGGGCCAAGACCTTAGATTATGGTGTTTGTATGGGACTCAAATGTTTTTAACTGATTTGCCTGACATTCAACCATGTTTTGGTTTGTAAACTCCCTTTTGCTAACAAATAAACAAAAAAGCTGGAAAGCAACTTTTTCTTTTGAAGGGAGTATAAAGCAAAATTTAATTAAAGTAGTGAAGTTGGGATGTTGTCGAAGGTAGTTGTGCCACACCCACTTGAACCCGTGGTCAAAATGTTTGATAGCTCATCATCTCCCACAGCTCTGGCATCTTTTCCAACTCCTGGATGAGTCTCAGAAGAAAAGGAGACCTGCCATTTGGAGAACATGCACACCCCTTCTTGGTTTCCAATTATTTTCTGAAAGGATTCTCTCAGCACTCTTCCACTTAATGCAGATCCCATCATTCACTAATTGGTGTGTGAGAGGGGAAACATTCCATTCTTCAAGGCCAGACCCATGTAAGTGGTTGCCTCTGGCTTTTGTGAGTCCCCGAGCTGGTGTGGGGCAACAGGGAGGTTGGCTGGGTCCCCCAGGAAAGCGCCGTCAAACTTTGGGCCCGGAGATGCAACCTGAGAACAGGCAGGTGGCTAGGTACCTCTGGAGGTAATAAAGCACAGAGTCTGCCAAAGAGCAGAAATTTGGGCCTGAGATGCTGTCCGGGAGGGTGCTTTATGAGCTCGCTGAACAGCAATGCTCTTCATAGCACAGGAAACCGTGCACCAGAAGTGCAGCAGACTTCTTAGTGGTTGAATCCAATCAGACTCTAATTAAGACATTTTAAGAGGCAGCCATGGGCAGCAAAGATCTCCACAGAAGAGTGATCAGAAAGACCTTTCATTAATTTATTCCACAAACAATATACATGAGCTGAGACTCTATTACGTGCTACGCACTAGTTCAAATCCTAGTTCTGCTGCTTAGTTGCAGTATGACCTTGGGCAAGGCACTGTCACTGGGACTCAACATCCAACCCTGAGGTTTGGTTCAAGGAATAGATTCTACAGACTTTATATACCCCATCGTCACAGCGCCGCCAGCAGGGATTACACAGTTCAGGGAACTGATGAGGTCAAGGAAAACAGCACTTGAAGAAACTAAAAGGTTGCTTTATATTAAAGTATATTTTGTTATTTTAAAAATATGCATAAACCCTTCATAAACATCATTTTAAAATATGGTCAGATGGCAGTGTATGATAGGGGATTGTAATTTTTAATCATAGGATATGTGAGACTCTATGGTCCTAAACAATCTTTTCTGCAAAAGTTGATCCACATGCCCCAACCCGTTATCAGGGGCTTAATCTTCTGCAGTTGCCAGAGGATATGCTATGAAAGATCATGAAGGCACTGTTCTGCCCGTGAGGGTCAGTGTTCAATGACAATTTGAAACCCTATTATGCATGGAGATGCTCAGATTTCAGACTGTAGATATGGACTGGAAGCTCTGGGGAGTATGTGTGGGTTAACCACAACATATGGAGAGGAGGGAGAAAAGAATTCCTCACCCCATTGTTTACTCATTGTTTTCTACAGGCTCTACTCCTTAGTTTTCTCCTAAAGTACAAAGTAAGAAGGCTGTTTGGAGGTTCTGCTATACATGTACCTATGTTATATGGTACATTTCTTATCTTCTTATTGCTTTATAAGGTCCTGACACCACTCCATCCCTACCTACATCCCTATGTAGCCTGGATAGGTCAGTAACTCCTGTGTGCTCCCAAAGTACTCTGCACACACCTCTACTGTTCCATGCACTTACCACATTGTATTGAAGCTGTCTGTTCATGGGCCTGTCTCCTGCTCTCCTGGTGGCTCCCTGAGGGCAGAGACTAGGTCTTTTCTCATATCTGTGCCTCCAGCACCCATGGGTGCTTAGTAGATGTTTGTTGAACTGTTTAGGGGAACTTGAGGTTATTTTTTTTTTAGTTTTTATTTTAATTCCAGTTGGTTTACAATGTTATATTAGTTTCAGGTGTACAAGATAGTGATTCAACACTTCCATACATCACTGGGTGCTCATCATGACAAGTGTGCTCCTCAATCCCCATCTTGCATTTCACCCATCCCCCCCACCTCCCCTCTGGTAACCATGAGTGTGTTCTTCATGGTTAAAAGTCTGTTTCTTGGTTTGTCTCTCCCTCTTTCCCCCTATCTTTGCTCATTTGTTTTGTTTCTTGAATTCTACCTAAGAGTGAAATCATATGGTATTTGTCTTTCTTTGATTGACTTCTTTCACTTAGCATTTTACTCTCTGGCTCCATCCATATCATTCCAGATGGCAAGATTTCCTTCTTTTTAATGGCTGGATAATATTCTATTCTATTCTATTCTATTCTATTCTATTCTATTCTACACACACACACACACACACACATGCACACACTACATCTTCCTTATTCATTCATCTATCAATGGACACTTGGGCTGCTTCCATATCTTGGCTATTGTAAATAATGCTGCTATAAACATAGTACACATCCCTTTGAATTGGTGTTTTGTGTTTTGTGGGTAAATGTCAGTAGTACAATTGCTGGATCATAGGATAGTTCTATTTTTAACCTTTTGAGGAATCTTCATACTGTTTTCCGCAGTGGCTGCACCAGTTTGCATTCCCACCCACAATGCAAGAGGAGGAACTTCAGGTTATTAGCTAGGTTTGATTTTAAGCTTGTAATCTAATAGTGCCTTGTATACGGTAGGTGTTCCATGTACATCTTCTCTTATGATAGTAATTTAAAAAGGTCTCAGATGGCACTTTATATGGCTTACCAAATGCTTTCACATTAAGTCATGTGATCCCCACTGCAAGCCTGTTAGGCAGCAAGTCAGATACTATAACGATTGTCATCTGACACATGAGGGAACTGGCTCAGAGCAGTTAATTGAGTTGTATAAGGCCACACTGTTAATATGAACTAGGTGGGTACTCTGAACCTACCCTATTGTTCTCCAGTGCTCATGTTTCTCTATTATCTAGAGAGACAGAAGTGGGCATATTTGACACCAATGTGGTTTCCTGGATTTACTAGTTATTAGATTTTTCTCCTCCTGCTAGATGAGAACAAGGTAACTATTTATCCTAGTACCTGCTGACAGTCATGAGAAGCTGAACCTACCAACCTCTCCCTAGACTTCCTTTCATGTGAGATAATTTCTAGTTAGAGTCAGATTTTCAGTTACTTGCAGCCTAAGTCATGCCCGATGTATGAGGCCTGTTTCCCAAGGAAGACTGAGTTCTTTGAAGATAGGGCTCAGCCATTCTCCAAGTCTGGCCTTCTTGACAGAACTCACAACTTGGCTGGCTATAGTTGACTCTTCTCATGGGGATAGGAAAGATAGAAAGGTTGTCAGAGAGGTTCCTGAAACAAAAGTTAGCTTGTTGCTCAAGGGACCACCAGTTATGAACCACGTTAATGAGGCAGAAGCTGGCAACCAAATCAAGAGAGATGTAATGTATATTCTCCACCTGAGCTCCACAAGCCAGTGTCTCTCCTGGCAGTGCTGGAGGAGAAGGGGCAAGAATATTTACATCACTTCCAACAGATAGTCCTCAGGTCCCCTTAGAGAGACCGTAAGCCAACAACTCCCCAGAAGGCAGCTATCTACAATTACTCACATTAGGGCAACACTTTTCACCCCCAAATCCCAAAGGGTTTTATAGCACTGTGGGTAAGGAAAAGTTCCAGAGACATGACTTTATGTCTCAGTTCTATTAAGCATTCATTGTGTGGTTGAGACACTCCTGAAATACTTCCATCTCCCCAGTAATAGAATGGAAATAGTACTTTCTCTCTCTTTCAAGGATACTGGAAATGTGACTAGTATTCATGAGGTATGTATTAAGACCAGGAAAGTGCCTTGCACAAGCTTCAGGTATGGACCCTGGAGTAGTTTATAAGTTTACAAACAGAATGGTCCCATCTACTAGCATTCTCTGTGTTAAGAGACAAACATCGAGTGTTCACTTTTGTGTTGGGTCCTGAGCTGGGCTTTGGGACTACATTGATAAGAGAGGCACTCTCTGTGCCCTCAAGGAGTTTCCAGTATGGTGAGAGAGACAGGAGTATAAATTCAGACATGGAATATGAAAATTTCAGTGTTGTTGACATCTGTGGGGAGAACTTGTTAAAGATGGGGCCAGAATGGTGAGCTGGGATGAGATGAATAATGAATGCAGAGGTAATTCTCAAAATATTTAAAAACCCAAACAGCAGGAGCACCAAACAAGCAGAATGGATGCAGGTCAACCCATGGAATAGTGCCCTCCAGGCTCCCTGCTGTGCTGGGCACTATCACTTTAGTTTCTGGGTCCTGAGGAAGTCAAAAAGAGGTCCAGAAGTGGGGAACAGGGCAGCAGAAGGGGTCTCAAGGGGACTCAGAGGAACAGCTGGTATCAAAGTATTCCACAATTTTAACAAGATGTGTGGCTGCTTCAATGACATGTGAACGAGCATGAATGTTACCCTTGGCATCCAGGAGCCCAGGAATCCCATGTGTGTTGGAAAGAACATGTTAGCAGCAGTGTGATGGATGGACTGGATTGGAGTAGCATGAAGTCAGGGAGATAAGTAGAAAAGCTTTGCGATACAGATAGACAGATAGATAAGGCAGCTTAATGCAGTTGCAACAGGGCATGTTATTTCTATAAAAGGCCCAAAGATGCTTGCACAAATCCCCATCTCTACATATCACCTTTGTTCCTAATGGTTCTCCAGTCTTCTTGCTGTCACGGCTCCACTATCCTAGCCCAATGCAAGCTTACACACATACACACACACAGGTGTGTACTTGTGTGACCGATCCTGTTTAAGTATGCACACTGAACTAGTGGCTGGCAGGCTATAATTATGGCAGGCAAGAGTCTTGCCAAGAAAAATTCATTCAAATACTGAGGTCATCCTATTCCCAGCTGCAGGAGAGTGGCTATAGTATAAACACCTGCCTTCATATACCAACCTATGTTGTGGATAATCCTCCCTACTTTTCCAATCAGTCACACAATTATCTCATTTGTTTTCTTAACAATGGTTCTAGGAGGTGGGTAAGATTGGTATTATTTAGTTAACAATGTATGGCTGGGGAAACTGAGGTTCAGAGAGAAGGACTTGCCCAATGTCACTCACAATTAGTGATGGCACTAGAACTAAGATGCCTTCTGCCTCTTAGTCTCATGTTCCCCTCAACCTTCCATATGGCCTCCTTCAGAATAATTCCAGATCATTCTTATTTCCACCTCCTTCAAATGAATACTCATTTAATCCATTCTTTTTAAAAAAGATTTTAGTTTTAAATAATCTCTACACCCGACGTGGAGCTCGAATTCACAGCCCTGAGATCAAGAGTTGCATGTCCATTGACTAAGCCAGCCAAGCACCCCTCATTCAATCCATTCTAATGGACATTTCTAAGAGGATACTGCAGATGACTCCAATCCTGTCCTTCAAAGCCTTGCTCTAGTCTCAGCATCCCCTCCAGGAAATGTGCCCTGGGACTCCAGTTCAGTAACCTCAACCCCTTCTCCTTTAATATTTAGTCTGTATTATTGCCTTAGTGCTTTCTTTATTCTCTACTGTTGTGTTCTGATTACTCCGTCTGTGACTTCTGCTTCCCTGGCTTCTTTTCTTCTTTCTGCCTAGCGCAACACTTGGCACACAAGGGAACACTTAGTAAAGTGTTGTTAATGGACGATTTGATCAATAAAGCCTTACTCTGGCATCAGAATGCCTGAAATTCCCAGCTCACAAGAAAGCGCTCTCGATGTGTGTGTGTGTGTGTGTGTACGCATGTGTGCGTGTGTCCACACACAACTCATCCAGTGACCCTGAAGGTAACTAAATCAATGCTGTCAAAGTGCAGCATCAGCACATAGTTATTTTACATTCCAGTAGAAACTGAAGCAAGGAAATTTTTCCTCTAATTTTTAAAAAATAAATACTGTTCTGGTTCCAAGTGGTATATTTTTGACATCTTGTGTACATTTCTGAAATAGAGTCCAGATGAGAAACCAGCTCATGTGCATGTCCATCCCAATCTGAGAATAGTAGATTCCTACTCATGGACATTTTCATTTCTGAAATCCTAATTGCTGGAAAAAAAGACTAGGGAGCAGGTTGTAGGCAAGAACAAGGCCAACATGGGAGTGACTTGCTAGACAATCTCTTTGAGGCTTGGGGGCAAGACTAGGGCATGAGGAAGAGAAGAAAGAGTTGCTAAAATTTCATCCCTCCTCCCTTATACCTGCCTCTACAGATTTCTAAGGAATATGAATGGGAAGGCAGCTGATAGCTGCTCCCAGGAAGGCAGGATACTTGCAAACACCCTTTAGACATGGGTGTGGCCAAAGGCAGGTGAACCCCAAGAACACAACTATGTAAAGCAGGTCCCAGAGAACACCACTCACTGGATTTCCTGGTGAGAAAACCTCCTTAGAGTCCCAACTAGGGATAAAGGAATCATTTTTCTATTTCTTTTACAACATGCAACATTACCTGAGTTCCTAACATGTACCAGGCACTGTGCTTGGCACTTATCAACATGACCTCCTCCTTGTTGGGAATCATATTCCCATTTTACAGATGAGGAAACTGAAGCTCAGAGAGAGCTTAGGTCATTTATTCATTGAGCTCTGGCAACAAGAAGTAAGCAGCCTAAGTCATGAAAACCCTCCCCAGTAAGCCTAAGGTTTCACAGAAGCACTTGTTCTTAAATGATGAATGGGACATATCTTAACGGAGAAAAAGAGGAAAGGGTTATTCACTACTGGCTGAAGGAACAGAAGATGCAAAGGAGCTGATGCAGGCAAGAAAAAAGCAGTTCAGGAAAATGGTCAATAGTTTGGAGCGGTTACCTGAGGATGAAGACAGGTGATGGAACATGAGACCAGTTTATACAGGGTCTCATGTATCATATTAAGAATTGTGGGTTTTCTCCTGAAGGAGATGAGAGACTAGAAGGGTGCAGAGATCTGATCTCTGTTTTGGAAAGAGCACCGTGGCAGCCATGTGGGCAGACAGTTCAGAAAATGCACTCCTGGCTGCAGGGAGACTGAGTTGGAAAAGTATGGCAATAGAGAAAGCCAGGGTCAGGGTGGTGAAGCAAATGGAGGCCCAGCTAAGAAAATGCTGCCTCCAGAGCAGTCATTGCAAGTCAGCTTCAGTTTAACTTCAAAGCTGAGATTCCAGGCTTTGCAGCATCTACCCCCACAGCCCTTCAACACTGCCTGTGTTGCTCCGGCTCCAAGACTAGTAACAAGTCTTGCTTTGTCCTTTGGGGCCTCCCCATTTGTCTCCATCTTCTAAGCTAGCGGCTTTGTAGCTCCCCTGGGCCTAGCCTAGCCCAGCTGGCTGAGGAGGGTGGAGAGAAGTCAGGTAGGCTCCAAGCAGAAAGGGCCCTAATAGCACATGTTTCACATT
The DNA here is from genome assembly GCF_017311325.1 of Ursus maritimus. NCBI lineage: Eukaryota > Metazoa > Chordata > Mammalia > Carnivora > Ursidae > Ursus > Ursus maritimus. Next base: position 81,290,937 of record NW_024423319.1, on the reverse strand, counting down.
CCCCACATTGCATGGCAATTCAAAGCCAAATCCTACAGGATTGTTTTCTTAAAGCTTTGGGATGGGTTTGGGGCTTCCTCTTTTTCTTTCTTTTTCTTTTTCTTCTTCTTCTTCTTTTTTTTTTTTTTTTTGTATTAAGTGTGTTTCTGGACTGCAGCTATTTCCTCTGTCCTTGAGTTAAGTAATAGCAGAGGGGAAGAGAAAATGAAGGTTTGCAGCAATGCAGAAAAGATGTTTCTGTAAAAGTCCAGAGGAGGGAGGGAAATCCAGTGTGGGGGCCCACAGCAATGTTCCTGGGAAGGCTAGGGAATGTGGCTATTGGGGGGCAGGGCTTCAGCTAGGACGTGTATAGAAGTCAGGCAAAAGCCTACCTAAGAGAAGTGGCCCCTGGCACACTGGCCAGCGCCAGCTCTTGGCTCCTCTGCAGTCAGCACTCAGATTGACTTTGCTCTGGTCATTAGCAGCTGCCATAGTGCCAGCACAACCAAGTTGTGGGCTTTCCCTATTGACCAAGGAAAACTGAAGCCCGGAAAAGTACCAAAAGCACTTCACAGGTAAAGGCAGCTAACAATGCACCCCTGGGAAGCCCACACTCCCAAAGAACAGGATGGTCTTACAAAAAAAATCCCCAGGCTTCCTTCTTTATATATCTGTACAATTCTGAAATAGAGCCCAAATGAGAAACCCGGTCATGTGTATGTCTGTCCCAGTCTGAGAACAGGAGATTCCTACTCACAGACAGTTTCAGTTTTGAAATTCCAATTACTGAAAAAAGACTAGGGGAATAGGTTCTATTTTCTCTCTTGTTCCCTATCCATCATTTCCTACATACATATACATATAGGTACACACATACATGTATGTATATATATGTCAAAGTACAATGAAGTCTTGTGACAATGTGTAGCATTTAGGGAAACAATTATTTATAATTTTTAAATTAACACCTTTATTGAGATATAATTTACACACCATATAATTATACCATAAAGTTCATCAATTTTAAGTGCAATTCAATGGTTTTTAGTGCATTTATAGAGTTGTGCAACCATCACCACATCAAATTTAAAACATGTCCATCACTGTCAAAGAAACTTTGAGCTCAGACACAGTCTGTGTTCCCACTCCCAACCCTAGGCAACCACTAATCACTTTCTGTTGGTATAGATTTGCCTTTCTTATAAATGGAATCATAAAACATATGGTCTTTTATGTCTGGTTTCTTTCCCTTAGCATAATGTTTTCAAGGTTCATCCATGTTGTGGCATGTATCAGCACTTCAATTCGCTTTATTGCCTAATAGTTAGCCATTGTATTGATATCACGTTTTGTTTATCCATTCACCAGCTGATGGATATTGAGGACATTTCCACATTTTGGCTATTAGGAATGATACTGCTATGAACATTCATGTACAAGTTTTTGTGTGGATAATGTTTTCATTTCTTCTTGGGTAGATATCTAATGGTAGAATTGCTGGATCATGTGGTAATAAACCATAGATGTATGGGCTTATTGCTGGACTCTCAATTCTGTTGCATTTATCTATATATGCTTTTCCTTATGCTAATACTACATTGTCTTGATTACTGTGGCTTTGTATCAAATTTGAATTTAAGAGGAATGGGTCTTCCAACTTTCTTTTTCAAGATTGTTTTGGCTAAAGAGAGTACATGTAATTTAATATAGATTTCAGAATTAACATTAAAGGAATATAAATGAATGAAATGAACATCCAGCTCTTCCACTTCTGCAAAAGACGCCATTGGGATTTTGATAGGAACTGTGCTGAATCTGCAGATTGCTTTCAAAGTATTGCCATCTTGACAATATTAAGTCTTCCAATCCATGAACATAGGGTGTCTTTCAATTTATTTAGGTTTTTCTTAATTATTTTCAACAACATTGTGTAGTTTTCAGTGTACAAGTCTTGTACTTCCTCGGTTAAATTTATTCCTAAGTATTCTTTTTGATAGTATTGGAAATGGAATTTTCTTAATTTCATGTGTGGATTGTTCATTGCTTTTATGTAGAAATACAATTGGTATTTTAAATGTTCATCATGTATCCTGCAAATTTGCTAATTTTGTTTACCATGTCTAATAGATTTTTTCTTATTGTTTAGGATTTTCTATACGTACAATAAGGTCATCTGTGTATGGATAACCTCTATTTCTTTTTCTTGCCTAGTTGTCCTGGCTAAAAATTCTAGAACAATGTTGAATAAAAGTGTCAAGAGTGGGCACTTTTGTCTTGTTCTTGAATAGGGTAAAGCTTTCAGTTTTTCACAATTAGGTATGATGTTACTTGTGGATTTTTCATAGATGCCCTTTTATTCAGTGTTTTTCTCATGAAAGTTTTCTGAATTTTATCAAGTCTTTTTAATGCAGCAATTGAGTTAATTGTATGGTTTTCTTCTTTCATACATCATCTGGTCAAAAAATCAATTCACCATAAATGTAAGAGTTTATTTCTAAAATCTCAAATCCATTCCAGTGATCTAAATGTCTGTTCTTATGTAGGTACCACAATGTCTTGATTACAGTTTTGTAGTAAGTTTTGAGATGAGTAAGTTTAAGTCCTCTTTCATCTTTATCAAGAGCATTTTCATTGTTTTGTGTCTTTTTTAATTTTAATATGAATTTCGGTATCAACTTTTCAATTTCTAAAAAAAATAAAAGCTGGGATTTTGATATGGTTTGCATTGGATCTGTGAACCAAACTGTGGAATGCAGCTATCTTAACAACATTGATATTTCTTTTCTTTTTAAAGATTTTATTTATTTATTTGACAGAGAGAGACAGCCAGTGAGAGAGGGAACACAAGCAGTGGGGAGGGGGAGAGGAAGAAGCAGGCTCCTAGTGGAGAAGCCTGATGAGGGGCTCGATCCCAGAACGCTGGGATCACTCCCTGAGCCCAAGGCAGACGCTTAACAACTGCGCCACCCAGGCGCCCCACAACATTGATATTTCTTATCCATTAAATTGGGATGTGTTTCCATTTACTGAGGTTTTCTTTATTTTTTTGGCCAATATTTTCTAGTTTTCAATGTGTAAGTTTTGTACTTATTTGTTATATTTATTCATGTTTTTAATTTTTTTGATGCTTCTATGAATAGAATTGTTTTAATTTTATTATTAGATTGTTCATTCCTAGTATATACAGATATGATAGACTTTTGTATGTTTACCTTGTATTTTGTCGCGTTGCTTAACTCACTAGTTTTAGGTGTTTTTTTTTTTTAAGTTTTCTATATACAAGATGATGTAATCTATGAATAGGGTTTAACCTCTTCTTTTCCAATCTGGATGCCTTTTATTTATTTTTTTTTCGTACTCACTTACTTTGGCTATAGCCTCCAGTATAATGTTGAATAGAAGAGGTAATAATGGACATCCTTTTCTTGTTTAATATTTGGGGGAAGCAATCTGATTTGCACTATTATCATGTTAGCTGTGGGTTTTTAATAAATGCTCTTCATCATTTTGAAGAAATTGTCTTATTCTCCTAGCTTGTTGAGGGTTTTTTAAAAATAATATTTATTTTGTTATATTAGTCACCATACAGTACATCCCCAGTTTTTGATGCAATGTTCCACGATTCCTTACTTGCATATAACACCCAGTGCACCATGCAATATGTGCCCTCCTTAATACCCATTACCGGCCTATCCCATTCCCCCCCCCCGAAGCCCTCTGTTTGTTTCTCAGAGTCCATAGTCTCCCATGGTTCATTCCCCCTTCTGTTTACCCCCCTTCATTCTTCCCTTCCTTCTCCTACCAAACTTCCTATTTCTTATGTTCCATAAATGAGTGAAACCATATGATAATTGTCTTTCTCTGCTTGACTTATTTCGTTTACATAATCTCCTCCAGTCCCGTCCATGTTGCTGCAAGTGTTCTGTAATCATTCTTCCTAATGGCTGAGTAATATTCCATTGTCTAAATGGACCACATCTTCTTAATCCAGTCATCTGTTGAAGGGCATCTCGGCTCCTTCCATGATTTAGCTATTGTGGACAATGCTGCTATGAACATTGGGGTACATATGGCCCTTCTCTTCACTATGTCTGTATCTTTGGGGTAAATACCCAGTAGTGCAATTGCTGGATCATTTGGGTCGCTATTTTTAACTATTTAAGGGACCTCCACATGGTTTTCCAAAGTGGCTGTACCAACTTGCATTCCCACCAACAATGTAAGAGGGATCCCCTTTCTCCACATCCTCTCCAACATTTGTTGTTTCCTGCCTTGTCAATTTTTGCCATTCTAACTGGTGTAAGGTGGTATCTCAAGGTGGTTTTGATTTGAATTTCCCTGATGGCTAATGATTTTGAACATTTTTTCATGTGTCTGTTAGCCATTTCTATGTCTTCATTGGAAAAGTGTCTGTTCATATCTTCTGCCCATTTATTGATTTATTTGTTTCATGTGTATTGAGTTTGAGAAGTTCTTTGTAGATCTTGGATACCAGTCTTTTATCCGTAGTATCATTTGCAAATATCTTCTCCCATTCCGTGGGCTGCGTCTTAGTTTTTTTTACTGTTCCCTTGGCTGTGCAGAAGGTTTTTATCTTGATGAAGTCCCACAAGTTCATTTTTTCTTTTGTTTCTCTTGCCTTTGGAGATATGTCATGAAAAAAAGTTGCTGCGGCCGTTGTCAAAGAGGTTGCTGCCTATGTTCTCCTCTAGGATTTTGATGGATTCCTGTCTCACATCGAGGTCTTTCAACCATTTGGAGTTTATCTTTGTGTATGGTGTGAGAGAGTGGTCAAGTTTAATTCTATTGCATGTAGCTGTCCAATTTGCCCAGCACCATTTATTGAAGAGACTGTCTTTTTTCCACTGGATGTTTTTTCCTGCTTTGTCAAAGATTGGTGGCCCAACAAGCCGAGAGTCCATTTCTGGGTTCTCTATTCTGTTCCATTGGTCTATGTGTCTGTTTTTGTGCCAGTACCATGCTGGCTTTGTGATCGCAGCTTTGTAGTACAGCTTGAAATCCGGCAACGTGATGCCCCCAGCTTTGTTTTTCCTTTTCAACAATTCCTTGGAGATTCGGGGTCTCTTCTGATTCCACACAAATTTAAGTGCTGTTTGTTCCAGTTCTTTGAAAAATGTCATTGGTATTTTGATCGGGATGGCATTGAAAGTGTAGATTGCTCTGGGTAGCATAGACATTTTAACTATGTTT
>NW_024423319.1:81237594-81285737 GCF_017311325.1 Ursus maritimus | reverse complement strand
TCTTCCTCAATGTCTTTCAAGAGTGATTTGAAGTTTCTAGAATATAGATCCTTTACGTCTCTGGTTAAATTAATTCCGAGATAACATATGATTTTTGGTGCTATTGTAAATGGAATGGATTCCCTAATTTCTCTTTCTTCAGTCTCATTGTTTGTGTATAGAAATGCAACTGATTTCTGAGCATTGATTTTGTATCCTGCAACATTACTGAATTGTTCTATAAGGTCTAGTAGTTTGGGGGTGGAGTCTTTTGGGTTTTCTATATAAAGTATCATGTCATCTGCAAAGAGAGAGAGTTTGACTTCTTCTTTGCTGATTTGGATACCTTTTATCCCTTTTTGTTGTCTGATTGCTGTTGCAAGGACTTCTAGTACTATGTTGAATAATAGTGGTGAGAGTGGGTATCTTTGTCGTGTTCCTGATCTTAAGGGAAAGGCTTTCAGCTTTTCCCCATTGAGAATCATATTTGCTGTAGGCTTTTCATAGATGGTTTTTATGAAATTGAGGAATGTACCCTCTATCCCTACACTCTGAAGTGTTTTAATCAGGAAAGGATGTTGTATTTTGTCAAATGCTTTTTCTGCATCAATTGAGAAGATAATATGGTTCTGTCTCTTCTCTTATTAATGTGATCTATCACACTGATGGATTTGTGAATGTTGAACCACGCTTGCATCGCATGGATGAATCCCACTTGGTCTTGATGGATAATCCTTTTAATGTACTTTTGGATCCTATTAGCTAGGATCTTGTTGAGAATTTTGGCGTCCATAATCATCAGGGAAGTCAGTCTGTAATTCTCCTTTTTGATGGGGTCTTTGCCTGGTTTGGGGATCAAGGTAATACTGGCCTCATAGAATGAGTTTGGTAGTTTTCCTTCTGTTTCTGTTTTTTGAAACAGCTTCAGGAGAATAGGTATTATTTCTTCTTTGAATGTTTGGTAGAGTTCCCCGGGGAATCCGTCAGGCCCTGGACTCTTGTTTTTGGGTAGGTTTTGATCACTGCTTCAATCTCTTCATAATTATTCGGTCTGTTTAAATAATCAATTTCTTCCTGTTTCAGTCTTGGTAGTTTATAGGTTTCCAGGAAGGCATCCATTTCTTCCAGGTTGTTTACTTTATTGGGATAAAGCTGTTGATAAAAGTTTCTAATAATCCTTCCAATTTCATTGGTGTTGGTTGTGATCTCTCCCCTTTCATTCATAATTTTATTAACTTGGGTCCTTTCTCTATTCTTTTGAATAAGTCTGGCCAGTGGCTTATCGATCTTATTTATTCTTTCAAAGAACAAGCTTCTAGTTCTGTTGATCTGCTCTACTGTGCTCCTGGTTTCTATTTCATTGATCTCTGCTCTAATCTTGATCAACTGCCTTCTCGTGCATGGGTTAGGCCTGTTCTTCTGTTCCAGCTCCAGCTTCTTGAGGTGAGAATATAAAAACTGCATTTTAGATGCTTCTATTCTTTTGAGTGAGGCTTGGATGGCTATGTATTTTCCCCTTAGGACCGACTTTGCAGTGTCCCACAGGTTTTGGACCGATGTGTTTTCATTTTCATTGGTCTCCAGAAATTGTTTAAACTGATTTTTAATTTCCTGGTTTACCCAATCACTCTTGAGCAGGATGGTTCTTAGTTTCCAAGTGTTTGAGTTTCTTCCCGATTTTTCCTTGTGATTGAGTTCCAGTTTCAAAGCATTGTGGTCTGAGAATACACAGGGAATAATCTCAGTCTTTGGGTATCAGTTGAGACCTGTTTTGTGACCCAGTATATGGTCTATTTTTGAGAAAGTTCCATGTGCATTTGAAAAGAATGAGTATTCTGTTTTTCTGGGGTGTAGTGTTCTGTATATATCTATGAGGTCCATCTCGTCCAGTATGTCATTCAAAGCTCTTGTTTCTTTGTGGATTTTCTGCTTAGGTGATCTATCTATTGCTTAGAGTAGAGTGTTGAGGTCCCCTACTATTAACGGATTAGTATCTATATGTCTTTTTATTCTGGTTAAGAGTTGGCTTATGTATCTAGCTGCTCCCCTGCTGGGGGCATAGATATTTATAATTGTCATACCTTGTTTGATGCATCCTTTAAAAATAATACAGTGTCCTTCTGTATCTCTCACTACAATCTTTAGTTTAAAATCTAATCTGTGTGATACAAGAATTGCTTCCCCAGCTTTCTTTTGAGGTCCATTGGCATGAAAAATGGTTTTCCATCCCTTCACTTTCAGTCTGGATGTATCTTTAGGTTCAAAATGAGTCTCCTGTAGACAGCAAATGGATGGGTCATGTCTTTTTATCCAATCTGCAACTCTGTGGTGTTTTATGGGAGCATTTAGGCCATTCACATTGAGAGTGATTATTGAGAGATATTATTTTAATGATGTCATGTTGCCTGTGAAGTCTTTGTTTCTATAGATTGTAAATTTCTGTTCTGTATCACTCTTGGGGCCTTTTTACTTTTATAGAACCCCCCTTAATATCTCCCGTAGGGCTGGTTTGGTGGTTACGAATTGTTTTAGTTTCTACCAATCCTGGAAGGACCTTATCTTTCCATCAATTCTGAATGACAGCCTTGCTGGATAAAGGATCCTTGGCTGCATGTTCTTCTCAGATAGAGCTTTGAAAATACCCTGCCAACCCTTCCTGGCCTCCCAGGTCTCTGTAGACAGGTCTGACGTTATTCTGATATTTTTCCCCTGTATGTAAGGATTTTCTCCCCCCTGGCCGCTTTCAATACTTTATCCTTGGATCTAATATTTGTGAATTGCACTATGACATGACATGGTGTAGGTCTGTTCTCATTGACCTTGGGAGGGGTCCTCTCTGCCTCTTGAATATGAATGCTTGTTTCCTTTGCCAGATTAGGGAAGTTCTCAGCTACAATTTGTTCAAATATCTCTTCTAGACCTCTCTCTTTCTCCATCCCCTCAGGGATACCGATGATTCTGACATTGGAATGTTTCATTGAATCAGTAATCTCCCATAATCTACATTCTTGAGATTGGATTTTTTTGAGGCAAGTTTCTGTTTTAACTTTCTCTTCTACCATCCCATCCTCCAATTCACTAATTCGTTCTTCTGCCTCATTTACCCTGGCTGTCAGAGCGTCTAGTTTAGATTGCATTTCATTCATAGCATTTTTAATTTCTGCCAGACTTGCTCTCATTTCTTCCCTTAGAGATTCTATATTCTCAATATTTTCATTAATTGTTTTTTCAAGCCTACACATCACCTTGACCATTGTTACTCTGAACTCCATTTCTGACAATTTGGTTATATCCATATCCATCAGTTCTGTGGCAGAGGCCACAGACTCATTATCTTTTCTTTGCGGGGGGGGGGGGATTTCTCCTCCTCGTGATTCTGATGAAGAGAGGTTGCGGGGATGCCCAGAGCCCAAGTTATTGACCGGGACTCAGGCAGTGTGCATTTGTTTTATAGGGACCTTAGGGATGTCGGCTTCCTGATTTTTCAGCCTGCCTTCTGGGCGAGGGGCCTGCCGCATTGATATTCAGGCAACCCTGTTTGGGTAGAGCTGCCCCATCCTCTGTGAGGGCGGATGGGGATGGGCACAATCGAGCTGGTGTTTCTGGGTTTTGTTCTCTGGTGGCTTTCCCTGGCGGTTTTCTGTGCCTCCTCTGAGAGTCAGAGCAGCAGTGGGCATATCCTAGCCTCTGTCTCAGAACAGAGATCGCAGTTTGCTCTCCACTGAGCTCTCTTGGCCACTTTAACTCTGTTTCTGTCGGTGCTGCTAAAAACCCCGCAACATCCCAGGATGTGCGCCCCACAGCCTGTGTCCCAGCCCTCACTTCCAGTGCCAGCGCGTCTCTGTCCTTTGTGCTTCTAACACTGCCAGCTGCCCCCGGTTCCCATGCACGCTCCCGAGCTCCCTGTTTCAGTGTGGTTTGTGTGCGCTCTGGAGCGCCCATTTTCAGTCTGGTTGCGGGCGCACTCCCGAGCTCTCGGTTTCAGTCTAGTTCGAGTGTGCGCTCTGGAGCTCTGATTTTCAGTTTGGACACGCGTGCGCTCCCGAGCTCCCGATTTTAGTCCGGTTCCAGCGAGCACTCCGGAGCTCCAGTTTTCAGTCTGGTCACGTGCATTCCCGGGCTCACGGTCTCAGTCTGATCTCTTGTGGGTGCCGGTCCCCGAGTCCGTTCTGCTCCCCAGCACAAGTGACTATTGCTTCCCAGTGCCCGAGCGCAGAGGCTCCCTCCCCCTTCCGTTTATCATCCTATATCTGTGCGTGGTTTCATGGCTCCCCGCTTCGTACCTCAATACTCAGCACTGGAGATGTTCATTTGTAGAGATCCAGATGTATCTTCCTGTGTCTCAGGCTGATGCTGTGGGTTTTCAGGATGGTCTAGTAGATATCCAGCTCGTCGGGACCAGCTGAGAAAGGGTCTCCTACTCCTCTGCCGTCTTTTCTCCTCCTTGCAGAAAGTGGTTGCTTTTCTGTTCATAGAGTTTCTGCTACTCTTTTCTTCATTCTCTAGTTGTGTTCATAGGTGTTCAGAATGGTCTGATAGCTATCTAGCTGAATTCTTGGGACCAGACGAAATTTAAGCCTCCTGCTCCTCAGCCATCTTGGACTCCTCCCTTGATACAAGATGGCTGGGCTTCAGTCTTCATATTATTCAGTCGTCTAACACCAAAGGGAGTATAACATCTTACATTTCTCTAGGCCAGTCAGCTTCTTTTATCCAAAGGCAATGCTCTTGCGCTGTAAGGTCTGGAGGAAGGCCAGTGGCGGGAAGGAGATGGTGGCTGAGCACTCCCGACCAAAGGGAGAAAGTCTGTTGATGGTTTTTATCATGAATGTTTCCCATGTTTTTCATATGCTTTTACTTCATCTATTGAGATAATATTTTTGCCCTCTTTTCTACTAATAATATGTGTTACATTAGTTGATTTTGGGTGTTTTTTTAAGTATTCGTGGGCCATGACTTTTCTCCTGACCATTGCTTTTTTTTCATATCTATCTATCTATCTGTCATCTATCTATCTACCATCTATCTAAAGTAAGTTATACACCCAATGTGGGGCTTGAACTCACAACCTTGAGATCAAGAGTCACATGCTCTACTGACCAAGCCAGCTAGGTGCCTACATTAGTTGATTTTTGAATGCTAAACCAGCCTTGCATTCCTGTTTATTTACATATTAAAACATAGTTTTTTTAATGTTACAAATCCAAGAATTTAGTATTATAATGATTGCTTTGTAATCCAGTATCTTTTGAAGAATCTAAGACAAAGAAGGAGAAAATATATGCAATGATTTTTGTATTAACATTCTTATGTACCATTATTTTTCATTTCCTCCTGTGCATGAAGTTACTCTCTGGTGTCATTTCCTTTCTCTAATCTAACTTCTTTCCCTTCTTCTGCCTTGTGCTGTTATTGTTATACTATAGATATATTATGCTATTGCTTTTTAAAAATATTTTAATTTTTAGAGCAGCTTTAGGATCACAGCAAAACTGACAGAAAAGTATGATAACTTCCCATATATTCCTTGCCTACACATTCATAGCCTCCCCATTATTTACATCTCCCCAGAGTGGTACATTTGTTACAACTAATGAAACTACATTGATACATCACAATCACCCAAAGTCCATAGTATACATTAGGGTTCACTCTTAGTGTTGAATCCTATGAGTTGGACAAATGTATAATGACATGTATCCTTCATTATAGTATCACAAAGAGTATTTTCACGGCCCTAAAAGTCCTCTGTGCTCTGATTATTCATCCCAACCTCACCCTCCCCCAACCCCTGGCAGCCACAGATCTTTTTACTGCGTCCATAGTTCTGCCTTTCATATAGTTGGAATCATATAGCATGTAGCCTTTTCAGATTGGCTACTTTCACTTATTAATATGCATTTAAGGTTCCTCCATGTCTTTTCAGGGATGGATAGCTCATTTCTTTTTAGTTCTGAATAATATTCCATTGTCTAGATGTACTACAGTTTATTTATCCATTGACTTACTGAAGGATCTGTATGCATGCTTTTGTGTGGACATAAATTTTCAACACTTTTGGGTAGATACCAAGGAGTGCAACTGCTGGATCATATGGTTAAGAGTATATTTACTTTTGTAGGAAAATGCCAAACTGCCTTGCAAAGTGTCTGTACTATTTTGCATTCCCACAAACAATAAAAAAGAGTTCCTGTTGCTCCACATCCTTGCCAACATTTGGTGTTGTCAGTGTTCTGGATTTGGGTCATTCTAATAGGTGTGCAGTGGTATCTCATTGTTGTTTTAGTTTGCATTTCCCTGATGACATATGATGTAGAGCATCTTTTCATATGCTTCTGTGTCATCTGTATATCTTCTTTGGTGAGATGTCAAGATCTTTGGCCCATTTTTAAGCTGCGTTGATTTCTTATTGTTGAGTTTTGAGATTCTTTGTATATTTTGGATAACAGTCCTTTATCAGCTATATCCTTGCAAATATTTTCTCCTAGTTTGTGGCTTGTCTTCTCATTGTCTTGACAAAGTCTTTTACAGAGCAGAAATTTTTAATTTTAATGAAGTCCAGCTTATCAACTGTTTCATGAATCATGCCTTTGGTTCTATATCTAAAAATTCACTGCCTTACCCAAAGTCATCTAGGTTTTCTCCTATGTTATTTTTTATAAGTTTTATAGCTTTACATCTTACATTTAGATTTATGATATATTTTGAGTCAATTTTTGCAGAGTGTAAGGTCTGTTTAGGGTCTAGATTCATTTTACTTTTTTTGTATATGGCTATCCAGTTGTTCCAATACCATTTGTTAAAAGATTACCTTTTTTCCATTGTATTGCCTTTGTTCCTTTTTCAAAGATCAGTTGACCATATTCATGTGATCTATTTCTAGGCTCTCCATTCTGTTTCATTGATCTAATAGTCCAATATTTTGCCCATACCACACTGTTTTTGATTAGTAGCTTTATAGTAAGTCTTAAAGTCAGATTGTGTGAGACCTCCCAACTTTGTTCTTCCTCAACATTGTGTTAGCTATTTCAGGGTCTTTTGTCCCTCCATATAATCTTTCAAATTAGTTTGTCAATATTCACAGAATAACTTCTGGGATTTTGATCAGGATTGCATTGAATCTATAAATTAAATAGGAACAAATTAACATCTTGACAATATTGAGGTTTTTTTTAAATCTGTGAACATGGAATATCTATCCATTTATTTAGTTCTTCTTTGAATTCTTTCATCAGAGGTTTTGTAGTTTTCCTCATATGGCTCTTATATATATATTGTTTGATTTATACCTAAGTTTTTCATTTTTGGAGGTGCTAACATAAATGGTATTGTGTTTTTAATTTCAAGTTCAGTTTATTCATTGCTGGTATTCAGTAAAGTAATTGACTCTTCTATATTCACCTTGTATCCTGCAACTTTGTTATAATCATTTATTAGTTCCAGTTTTGTCAATTCTTTCAAATTTTCTACATAGATCATGTCATTTGCAGACAAAGACATTTTTTTCTTTCTCTCACCCCAAAATGTATTCCTTTCATTGTCTTAATGCATCATCTAGGACATCCAGTGAAATTTTGAAAATGAGTGGTGAGGGGGGACATCCTTGCATCATTTCTGATCTTAGTGGGAAAGCTTTTCACCATTAAATATGATGTTAGTACTATTGCTTTATAATAAACTTTTATTTTAGAAATAGTTTTAGATTTATAGACAAATTGCAAATAGAGTATAGAGATTTCCCATATACCCCCACACAATGTCCCCCATTATTAATATATTACATTAATAGGACATAATTAACCAATATTGATGCATTATTATTAAGTAAACTCCATACCATTCAGATTTCTTTAGTTTTTACCAAATGTCCTTTTCTGTCCCAGGATGCCATCCAGGATATGACATTACATTTAGTTGGTACATCCCTTTAGGCTCTTCTTTCCTTCGACTCCTTTCCCTGTTTTAATGACCTTGACAGTTTTGAGGAGTACTGGTTAGTCATTTTGCAGAATGTTCCTTTGTGGGTATTTGTTTGATGTTTTTCTCATGATTAGACTGTGGTTGCAGGTTTTTGAGGGGAAGATCAAGAAGTGAAATTCCCTTTCATCACATCATGTCAAGAGACATACTATCAACATGACTTATCACTGTTGATGTTAACCTTCATCACCTGGCTAAGGTAGTGTCTGTCAGCTTTCCTCACTGTAAATTATTCATTTTTTCCCCTTTCCAAACTGTACTTTTTCAAAGAAGCCACTATGCACAGACCTTACTTAAAGAGTGGGACGTTATACTCCATGTACCCGAAGGAAGAGTAGCAACATAAATTATTTGGAATTCTGCATGAAAGAGTTATCTATTCTCCCTGTTTATATGTTTATTCAATCATTTATTTCTACCTGTATAAACTCATGGATATTCATTTTATACTTATGGATATAATTTATTACTACTTTATTATTATTGTTTTATGCTTAAGTTGTTCTAGCTTTGGCCATTGGGACCTCTTTCAGTTGACCATGGTATCCCTTTGACATAGCCCCTTCATTGTGGGTGGGTTTTTTGTTTGGTTGGTTGGTTGGTTTTTGTTGTTAGAAGCACTCCCTTACTTTCTGGAACTACAAGATTTTCCAGGCTCATCTTACATATTTTTTTGCCCAGTTCTAGGATAAGCCATTTCTCCAAGGATTCTCCAGTTCCTTTTATTGGAGAATGGTAGAAGCATTATTGGTTAATTTTTATCACTTTGAATATGTCTTCCTCCTGTCCCATGATACCCATGGTTTCTGATGACAAGTCAGTTTTCTTTCTTTCTTTCTTTCTTTTTTAAGATAAAGCTTATCTATTATAAAAACAATTTTCAAACTTACTGGGGTTGCTTTTTATGATGGGTCATTTTTTTCTTGCTGCTTTAAAGACTTTCTCTTTGGCTTTACATTCATCATTTGACTATATCTCTACATGTAGATCTGTTTAGTTTATCCTACTTGGAGCTCACTGAACTTCTTGGATGTTTAGATAAATGTATTTTATCATAATTGGGAACTTTTAAGCTATCATTTCTATGAAAAAAATTTCTGTCCCTTTCTCTCCTCTCCTTCTGGCATTTCCATTATACATATGTTGGTGAGCTTAATTGTGCTCCATGTGTATCTGTTTATTTTTCTTCATTCTTTTTACTTTCTCTTTTTTAGAATGTATACTTCTTATTGATCTGTCTTCCAGTTAGTAATTCTGTCTTCTGCCATGTCAAGTATATTGTTGACCCTCTCTTATTAATTTTTCATTTAGGTTATTATACTTTTCAAATCCAGAATTTCCATGTGGTTCTCTTTTTTAAATATGTTCTATCTTTTCCTTTGATATTCTTTATCATTGTCATCATACTTTTCTTTAAATCATAAAACATGGTTTCCTTTAGTTCTTTGAATATCTTTATAATAACTGCTTATAAATCCTTATCTGACAAATACAACATCTGGGCTCCCTCAAAAGTAATTTCTATTGTCTGATTTATTTCTTTTCCATGGTCACACTTTCTTGTTCTTTGTCTTTTTTACATTTTTTTGGACAGGGCTCATCATTGTTACAAACTAGATATTTTAATTATATTGTAGAACCTCTGGATTCTGTTTATCCACCCAGAGGTCCTGTTGCTTTTTGTTCTGCTTTGTTTTGCTCAATTTGTTTAGTGACTTTCCTGGACTAATTCTCTCTGAAGTCTAGTTTCTCTGCAGTGCAGTCTCTGACATCATGCTCATTTTCCCCCTTGTTTTATTTTTAAAGTTTGGCTTTCTAGGAGTCACCTCTGGTTCAGCATAGTTAGTATTTATCTGTGATCAAACAGGGGTTTTCTTAAGCTCCTATATCTAGTAAGGTTTCTACCCTTTCCCAGGGTATCTTTGTATGGCTTGGGGAATGCCTTCACAGTTCAGGGAGTTTTTGATTCTACCCTGCATTTAAACAGAGTTTAGCAGTTCACAAATAACATCTCTAATGCATGTGTATAGCCTCCCCATCTACTAGGGGTGAGTCTGATCTTAGCAGGGCTCTTCTTGATGGTTTCTTTCCCTATGTCTCTCTGAGGATTATCTTGCTGATCTGCTCTTTTCTGTCTGCTATTAGTATCTAATTACTTTTCTAATTTTCACTATTGTGATCTCTATGGTTTTCAACAACACCTTTAGGCATGAGTTCCTTCATGCTCTGATCTATTAAAAAAAGCCTCCATAGGCTGTGCCACTATGATGGAGCTAGATGGGGAAAGAGTGATATGGCAGCCTGCTTCTTCTGGAGTGGCACCACTGCCCTCTGAGCCCTTGAAATACTTGTCTGACAATTACATCTGGGCCCTGCCCTGGGAGGAAGAAATTGGGAGCCCCCAGTCTTCTCTAAATACCACTCACAGTTTCCTGCACATTTCTAGGATATAGACTCCATCTTAGGAGTAGGAGCGTGGCAAAGGATGGGAGCCTTCAATCTACTTGGCCATACCCACCCAGAATAAATCTAGGACACAAAACTAGAGGGTGGAATAAGAGTCACTAGCGGCCTTCCCATTCTGAAGTACACCTATGGCCCTACAACCTGATGCTGGTAAAAAGGAGAACCTCTGTTGTTTTGGGTTTTTTTTTTAGGGGGGGTTGCACCCACCTGAAATAAATCTTCTGCAATATAAAGCTAGGTGAGGAGTAGAAGCAAGTCCTGGCTCAAATGCCAGGGATGCAACTTGTTCTTACCAAGATTCCATACATTTTCTTGAATAAATGCTTTTCAATTTGTTGCATGATCTTAAAACCAATTTCCAGATATTTTAAATGGTTGTTTTTGATAACTTTTGCCAGTTTAATGGTTATTTCATTGATGAGAGGGTCTGTTGAGCTCCTCTCACAACTGTTCCAGAAATTGGTCTGTCACAATTATTTATCTTAATTCAACACATATTTAGCAAGCATCTACTATGTTCCAGGTATTATGTGCACTGAGTTTGTTTTAAGTAACAGCTTTATTAAAGTACTGTTGACATACATTAAACTGCATATATTTAAAGTGTACAATTTGACGACATTTGACATATATATGTACCATTGCCACAGTCAAGATAGTGAACATATATATTAACCCCCAAATCTTATTTCTGCCCTTTTTATTGCCACCAACCTTTCCCTTCCTCACTTCCTCAGGCAAACATTGATCATCTTTCTGTCACTATAGGTTAGTTTTTGTGCCTATTTTAATTTACAAAGATGGTTGGTGATGAAGTTTATCCTTCACTAAGGAACCCGTCTCAGCCAGATTGCTCTTTTCTTGTGGGCAGAATATTTTAGGGATTTTCTTTTAGTCTCCAGGTCAAGATTCCTCAACAGGAAACAAATATTGTAGCCACCTCCCTTCTCTCAAAAGGGAGCCTTGGTGACTAGTTCACCAGATTCATGAATATATATTTATAGACATCTAAATAAGGCAGCAGCATTTCACTCTTATTTGGGTTAGTAAATCCAAGTTTTTGCAGGTAAAAAATTGTGGGCCAGAGTATAATAGGTACCTGAACTCCCCAGGGTTCTCAGTGTCTTTGTCCATATGCCACCAAAGGCTATTAAGCAATCCAGTGTGTTTTCATTGCCCTTCAGGAAAATGATTATAAACTTCTAGCAGAATCTGAAGGACCCATAGTGGTTCAGTTTCTACATGAACCCAGGAATTAAATCCGCAAATCATGGACATGATATTACTTCTTTCACTCTCCAATGGGAAATGATACTGTAGCTCCAAGTGCTTAGCTGTTACTAACTGGAATTGATTGCAAGAGCAATGATTTATTGCTTGCCTTCCATGTGCCAAGCACTGTGTTAAGTAGTACAGAATTCTTAACCTCATTTATAATACTAACAATAAGTCTTCAAGGTTGATATGATTGTTTCCCATTTTACATAAAGGAAAGCTGAGATAACATGGGGTCAGGGAACTTGTCCTACATCATACAACTAGTGAACGACAGAAATGACATCCGAACTTAGATCTAACACCAAGATTGCCCTCTGTTCGTTCTACTGTAATGTCTGATTGCCAAGCTTAGGGACTTCCCTCCACATCCCAAAATCCTTTCATAGAAGAGAATTCCAGTAATATGGCCTTTTATCAGTGAGGCACTGAGTTCCATTTTGGTCTCTGTATTTTTATTGATTTTATGCAAACCTTCATCATCCTTTCAGAGGAATTAAAAACATCAATTCATAGAAATTTTCCTCCTCCACCTCAAACACACACACACACACACACACACACACACACACACGAATCATATTATTCAGAAAACCTGTGAATGAATTCAGATTCGGGCTGTGATTTTGACTGTTTTCATGACAGTGAACAACACATACTGGATTATATCACAAGCATCCATGATTAGCACCTTGGGATCTTATGATACTAAAAAGTTCTCACCAATAACTATCCATGCAATATAGAATGCTAACTCAGATGTGCTGTGTCAGAAATTGGCTACGATACTTACCACAATATTTTTACAAGGACTGCTTTACAAAATTGGAGCCAATCTGCCAGTTTGTGTAATATCTCATGCAAGATTGCCATTCTCTAAAGGGCTAAAAAGAAATTAATTGGAACAGAGCTACTTGGCTACAACCAGAAATTCAAGTTCAAAACAGTTACTGACTCTTCTCAGTAGAGGGCAGTGGTGGGCAGGGCAAGGATGGCAGAAAGAGATGAGAGGAGAGGGAAGTTAACTTCTATTATGCACCCACTAAGTGCTCAGGCACAGTGCTTAATGCCTTATAGACAGTATCTAATGAATCCTGACAATGATCCTATGAAGAAAGGATATTTATCACTATTTTAGTCTCAAAGAGGTTGAATGAATTGAACACAGATCTGGTGCCCTCCAATTAAACTACACCATGCTGTTTCATGAGAAGTACTATTCCAAAGTCGCATAACTGAGAACTTATCCTGATGAACTAAAAGAGCAAGCTCACCCAAGACATAGCAGGTCCTACATATGATGGGATCCTAAATATACAGACTGGCTGGAACAATGGGAAACATTTTAACAAGGATAACATGTAACACATAAACTTTGAAGCCAGTGACAAGATGGAAATTATCTAGAAGAAGTGATTCAAAGGACTGGAAATTTGACATATGGGAAACTGTTGAGGGACCTGGAGAAGATTAGGCCAGGGTGCCTGGCACTAGGAAGGTGCTTATAAATGTAAAACAAAAAAACAAAAACAACAACAACAACAACCAAAAAACCCTGAATATAAAAAGTGTCATTAAGAATCCAAAGGGCAGTCAGCTATTAAGAAGGTACAGGCTATTTTGCATGGATGGCTCCAAAGGCTAGGCTTTGGACCAGTTGGAGGCAGATTTTAGTTCTTTAAAAGGAATAATCTTCTAAAATACAGAGAAAACTCTCTAGAAGGCAGCAACTAAAAACTGGCATGAGATGCTTTGTGATATTAGGTTATGAAGATAACCTCTGAGAACCCTTTCAACTCTAGGATGTTCAGATTTTGAGCTGGTCAGGATTCCCAGAATGGCTCCTTGACCCTTGTCAAGTCAAGGCCTTAATGTTTTTCCAGAAGGAACTAGTTGGTTCACAACACTTAGGAGCCAAAGCATTCAGACTATTAGAAGAACTCTACTAAGAGGAACTTGTCCACAGATCTCCTTAAAAATTAATTATAGGAGAAATTCTGAGACTGCCTCACAAGAGGGAGCCAGTGATGTTCCCTTGGAATCTGGGCATTGGACCAATTCACTCAAAGCCTACAAATGTGTATTTTTCTCAAAGAAACAAACAAAAAAAGGTCAAAAAGTTTAATCATTTCAATAAACAAGAGGTCCCTGAAATACATATATAAGGATATGATACCAAATCAAGCCTAACGATGACAGAATCCAGAAACATGTAACCCCAGCTGAATCTGAATAAATAATTCAATTACTTAATTAGAATTCACCTGGTTCAGCCTGTTGTATGCCAGTCTCTGCTCTGGCTAATGGAGATAACAGGGATAAGATGTAATTTCCACCTTTGAAAGGGTCACAGTCTAACAGAGAGGCGTCCTCATAGGTAATTTACTACCTCATATGAGCAATGCTAGAATAGAGATCTATACAAAAAGCTGTGGGACCACAGAAAGGGTAAGGTGGGAATGAGGGAAAGGTATGCAGATGATATAACATTTGAGCGGGACCTTGAAGAAGGTTAAAGAATGGACCTTGAAGAATGCATATTCTAACAAAGGGTATGACATATGCAAAGACAAAAAAATGGGAAAGATCTTGGTATGTTTGAAGAAGACAGTTTTTCAGATATGGATTGGTTAGGGTATAGATGCATAACGATGTGGTGAATCAACTTCTCGGTATTCTTGCTCTAGGGAGGTTTTCTCTAAAACTAGACTTTCAGCCAACTTACTAATTGCTGTTACAATGTCCTGCCTTCCACTGCTGATCCCAGACCAGGCCACCAGAAATCTGGTTGTTAGAAGACAGACCTCCATCATCTATCTCTTGAAGGTTATCAAAGCCACAGTGCACTAATACTGGACAACAGAGATGCTTCTTGAAAACTTAAAGTTGGTCACAAGTCACCAACAAAAAAGGACTTGCCAAGCCATTAAAACATCATTTCATATGATATTCCATATTTAACAGGCTCTTTTTTGAAAATTTAATTTTTTTATTGAAGTATAGTTGACATACAATGTTACATTAGTTTCAGGTATGTGACATAGTGATTCAACAACTCTATATGTTATGCTATGTTCATCACAAGTGTAGCTGTCTTGCTCAGTAAAAGTGGGATGAAATTTTAAGACCTGCCTTCATTATTTTCACCCAAGTTTTCATTTAAACATAGGGGACTGGGATAGGCCAGTGACGGGTATTAAGGAGGGCACGTATTGCATGGAGCACTGGGTGTTATATGCAAATAATGAATCATGGAACACTACATCAAAAACTAAGGATATATTGTATGGTAACTAACATAACATAATAAAAAATTATTATTAAAAAAACTTAGTGCCTAAAAACAACAAATGTTAAAAAAAACATATATATAGAAGGATGTATTTTTGGAAGCATGATAATTAAACTTACCTTTATTCATTTATAACAAGATGGTTGTTTTTATTAAGGCTTATGAGGCAATAATAGAATCCTGTCACTCCAACTGAAATCATGGACTCCATGCTAAACATAGTTGAGAATACAGATGGACCCATGTGGTTCCACCACTCTGATCAACTGTGAAATTGTTGCTCCTAGGGTGATGTGACAGTAGAACAAAAGAATAATGGAACTTTTATCTTCTAGAACTATCAAGCATTGAATCTTAGTTATAGCTCCTGAGGGAACAACAGAAGACTAGTATTTCTCCACCCACCAGTAGAAATCAGACCTAGTCTTACCCAAAGGGTGTCTATCACTGTGGCAAAATAATATTAGCTAAAGAGCTAATGACACTCTGTTTATCAAGAAAAGCTGGGATTCATTGTTAGATTTTGGTACAGGTTTGTTTCTGCAGTAGTTTGAGGGAGAGTTACCATAGTCATTTTCTTTAGCAACACCGGGCTGCATTGTTTATAACTCCCCGTTCACTTTTCCTACTACCCAATATGATATTAACCAATACCATCAGGGAAATATAAAGTCTGACCTGCCTGACCTTAGAACTGTTCCAAATCATGTCAAATATATGTTGTCTCTACTTCAATTATTAGAGCTCAATTACACTTAACATGGTACTTTCTTTCCTCTGATTGTTTCTTGAGAATATAAGTCATGTCTCCATAGCTAAACAGTATGATTTAAGACAGTGGTGTGGGGTAGTGGGAAGAATGGAGTTTGGAATAAGGCATATCTAGGTTTGAGTCCTCTCCCCACTAACTATAAGTCATATATGTTCTGTGGGTCTTAGTCGCCTCATCTATAAAGTGTAGAATATGCCATCTACCTCACAGGATGGCCTTAAGAATATGTAAAGTGCTTAACACATCTCTGTAAATGAAAGTTACCTTCCTCTTCCCCTCTACTATCCCTACATCTGGTAAGATAACACAGAATGTTCAGTAAATCTTGACTAAACACAGAGGATAAACATTTTACTTCATGCTTTTTGTGCCCAATATTACAAGGATCCCTTGTCCTGATCTCCCTCAAGTTTTAAACCCAGGTTTAGTCACTGCTGGCTGCACATGGTTCTTCAAGAAGCAGACTAAACTTCTGGGAAATGTGGTCTTTAAGCACTTCCTATTCTGATAGAGCAGACAGGGTAAGTCTTACTCACACCTAAATCCTAAGGAATGTGCCTTTTCTCTTCTATTTTGATGTGCTGGCTTAGAGCCACATCTTTTCCCTGGGGAAAGCAGACAACAGTCTGTGATTGTGTCTGTTTTAGGACAGCAAGAATGGTCATTCTACGAATGTCTTACTTTTCAGATGATTAACCCCATTAGCCAGAATGCCTTTACAAGCAGTCTGAGAGAATGCCTAATGTAGCTTAAGGGCTGCTGCAAAGAATCCCTCCTAAAAAGTACTGTTTCCCATCATTCCTTTCCTTTCTACCTCAAAAGGTTTAAAAAAAAAAAAAAGAGAGGTGCCTGGGTGGCTCAGTCGTTACGCGTCTGCCTTCGGCTCAGGGCGTGATCCCGGAGTTCTGGGATCGAGCCCCACATCAGGCTCTTCCGCTGGGAGCCTGCTTCTTCCTCTCCCACTCCCCCTGCTTGTGTTCCCTCTCTCGCTGGCTGTCTCTATCTCTGTCAAATAAATAAATAAAATCTAAAAAAAATTATATAAAAAAAAAAGAAAGAAACTTGCTGAGGCACCTATGTGGCTCAGTGGGTTGAGCATCTGACTCTATTCTGGCTCAGGTCTTGATCTCACGGTTGTGAGTTCCAGCCCTGTGTTGGGCTCCGCGCTGGGCATGAAGCCTACTTAGAGAAAAAAAAAGAAACCTGCCTTTTCCAAGGGCCCTCTTAAAAAACCCATTTCTAAATCTCAAATCAAGGAAGACCTAAGGCAACTCTAGTAGTCCTTTATGTGAGAAAATAGATTTAAAATATTGTCTTCCAAAGGAGAACACAATTTCAGTTTTGAATCTTCCTTTGTGATAGCCCCTGCAACTACAGGGACAGTCTGTCATTGGAAATTGTTAGGTGAGCTCAGGGTCCAAATTCAGGCTCCATTTACTTCTGTTTCCTTAGAGGACACAAACTAGGAAGAATTTTTTTTCCCTTGCTTATTTCTAGATATACTTTTGGGGCTGTGAACTCATCTAGCTATCCATTACTTACAAAGCTGAACCCTGATAGCACACATGGCCCCACACAGTCATACACCCTCACATAGTCACTGTGTGACTTCATACACTCACACATACAGTTACACATCCCTCCAGAGCATAGAGGAAACAGAGGGAGCCTCTGAGGGATGGAATGTCCTAGGAGAAGAGATTGAGCAATGGAAGGGTAGATGGAGAAAAGAGAGAATTCTCAGGCAAGTAATTAGTTCTTTGTTGGTCTTTTCCCTCAATCACTTGAAGGACTTGAGTGGCAAGTGCCTTTTCTCTGATGACTCTGAAGTCCCTACCTTAAATAGCTTCCTGCCTCAGTTCATGGCCACCTTGCAGAAGTCTGTGACCTCCCTGCCTTGGAAAATGTTTGCATAATCAAAATGATGTCCTGATTTAAGAGAATTACTCTCCCAGAAGCAGTGGAAGAGACTTTGAAGGAGCTTAAAAGATTGCTAATGTTACATGGGGTTTCAACCTCCTGATTTGCAGCCCATGTAGGTAATAATTGAAAGAACAGATTTCTGCTAAGCAAATTATCAGACTCGTTCCAGCTGATGTGTCTTTCCTCATCACTTCACAGAAAGGTATTAATACATTTCAGTATCCATGAGAGCAAGGCCTAAAACTGTGCTGTCCAGTATAGTAGCTACCCACTAGCCATATGTGACTATTGAGCACTTAAATGTTACTAGTCCAAACTGAGATGTGTTTGTAAATTCAGTATATACACCAGATTTCAAAGACTTAATATGAAAGAAAAGATGTAAAATATCACATTAATAAGTTTTTAAATTGATTACATGTTGAAATGTTAACATTGATATATTGGGTTAAATAAAATACATTATTAAAATTTATTTCACCTGTTTCTTTTTACCTTTTTAATATGACTACTTGAACATTTACAATGGCATATATGTAGTTCTCATTATATTTCTTTTGGATAGCACTAGCCTCACACCTTTCCTGCCACATAGTTGGCATTCTACAATGTTTGCTGAAGGAACAAAAGAATAACAACAACAGTTATAGGACAAGAACCTTAACAGAGGTATCAAGGAATGATCTGTTCAGCCCTGGGTTTAACCCGATCCCTTTCCACCTCTTTCTGAGTCTCCAAGCCCAAGATGGGGAATTTGTGCTTCTGGACTCCTTATATGACACTTGAAAGCCCCTTTTACTAGCATTAAGTATATTTGGCATGTTTGAAAGAACATTCTTGAAAGGAAAGGTTGTATTCATATGGCCCTGACTCATCTGATAGAAGGGAAACATTTTGGGGGGAGCATTTCAAGTACTGAAAGCAAAAAGAAAACCTTTGGGAGTTGGGTATAATAGAGTTTATAAAACCATTGCTTGAGATTTCATTCATCTTCTGGGACTAAATAAGACACTCTCACCCCAGGGAACTTGCTGAAGCATTTGAGAAGAGGAGGGATGGTTATTTAATGACCCCTGGTAGCTCCAAATCACCAGGCAATCATAGTTATGGAAAAGAGGGGAAATGGTGTTAGAAAATAGAAATGTTTTTCAAGGCATTTCAGCAAAGCAAGATTCCCCCTTCCCTTAAGAAGATCTAAGTGTCTGGCATACAGTAGAGCTTGGGACTTAATAAATGTTCCCTGAATCAATGAATAAGTAGTAACACAGGAAAGGAGACAATATAGTATAGTGGAACAAGCACAGGATTAATAGTTGGGAAAAACTGGGCTTGATTACTGGCTCTTCCTCATACTAGCTGTGCAGCCTTGGGCAACCTACTTAAACTCTTCAGGTCTCAGTTTCCTCTTCTGTAAAATGGGCCTAATTCAATGTCTATTCCATAGGGTCATTACGAGGACTTAATGGGTTAATGGACGTAAAGCACTTCTCTCTCTACCTGGCACACAGTAGCACTCAACAATTGGTAGCTATTCTACTCAAAGACAGTGAAGAGGGCTTCCCAAAGCAATGTTACACATCTCATCACCCAAATGACACCATTTGTCTTTACATAATTGCTAATGGGATCCTTAGCTGGAAAAATTGTGAGAAGCTTCAGTGTTGGTCTCTTAGGGATCTGTGAAAAAACTTGGGTGTCAAGCAGTAGCCAAGTCTGGAAAAGAGCTACAGGCCTGGAGGCAAATCTTCTGTTCATCCATCCATTAATCTATCCAACATACTGAATGTCAAGCACTGTTCTAGACAACAGGGATATAGCAATGAACAAAACAAAGGTTCCTGCTGTTATGGAGTTTTATTTCTAGTAAAAAATAGGCATAGACCTGTCTCTCTTCAGAAACTTGCTTCAATCATTTATACCCCCAACTTGATTTGGAAACCACTACCTCCAAGGACAGCACTGACCTCTCAAATGGACAATTCTAAGCCCTGCCTGAGGCCCAAAAGGAATGTGCTGCTTCAGCATCTCTTCCACACCCCTAAAAAAGTCAGGAACTCCTAGCCATTCAATTCAGTCCCTCCTTAAACTCAAATCAGTCAGAGTTTAGAAGTTCTCTGCCCCACATCATGCATTTATCTTCACTGCCTTCCCTGCCTGCTACTCACAGAGAGATTACCCTAACATCCACCAGCAAGCCCAAAGTCCTATAAGTTATGTACTTATACCAAATCCTTAGAAGGTGAACAATATCCAGAGCACTGCCCTAGGAAATATCATGGTTCAATGAAAGTAGCATCAGATTTGGCATCCTAACAATCAGGATTCAAATCTTAGCTCCTGTGAAGTGGGTATCTTCCTCACAGGTTTATGAAAAGGAGTATTTATAGGGCACAGTGTCTAGCACAGAATTGGTACTATAAAAGCATTAGTTCTCTTCTTCCCGAAGTCCCTCCAACCAAGTTGGGTGGTATCTCAGGGAGAGTATGAAAGCTATTCTTGGGTGGGAGGATTAGGACTAAACAATTGCCTCTTAGTAAAGGGCTCAAACTTGCTAGCTGTTCCCAACTCTGCATTCAGTAATATCACATTAGTAACTTGAAACTGGCTATGGTGGGAGTACAGCCACTATAGAAATCACAAATACTACAAAACAGGTTTTATTTATTTAATTTTCCATGGAAAGCCAGTGCCAGCATGCCAGTACCATAAACCCTAAGACACAAAGACAACTCAGGGACGAAGAGAAGACAATTAGACATTTGTCACTTTCATTTGTTTTTAGACTTGTTTATTTGAGAGAGAGTGTGTGTGCACGGGGAGGGGTGAGGGGAGGAAGAGAGAAAATCTCAAGCAGACTCCCCGCTGAGTGCATAGTCCAACACAGGGCTTGATCCCATGACCCTGAGATCATGACCTGAGCCGAAATCAGGAGTCAGACGCTTAACCGACTGAGCCACCCAGGCTACCCATTTGTCACTTTTAAATAGAGACCGTTTCATTAGTTGAGCAAAAATTGCCATGAAATATAGCTACTGTACGGACTTCTACACAGAATATTTTATGTGACACAGTAAAAATTCTTATTGCTCCCCAAATATAAGTTTCAGCAACATAAGGTCCTGCAAGTATCATTATAGGGTCAAGTACACAGCAGGTGCTCAATAAATGTCTGTTAAATATATAAACCCAAGAGAAAATATTTGCCACATTTACCGAAGAGATAGAACCAGCAGTTTGAGAAAAACACTCAGGATTTGGAAATGAAATAAACCTCAAGAGAAAAAGGCTTTAGGAGAGAAATGAGAGCACAAACCAGAATGGTGGGGGAGAAAGAAGTTTTGGAAGGGTAAATAGGTTCAAGGCAAGTGAAAACATGGAGCACAAAATCCAAAGGAAGAGGTCTGTGGTAGGGTACAGAAAGAGTACGTGGGGGAAAATGACAAATAGAACAAGGTCCTGAAAAGGTAACAGGAATTTGAGATTATACTCTATCTGGGAATGGACTTTATAATTTAATTTGTTTTAGTGATCTTATTCTTTATAAAACCATCCAAATTATTATCTTAAACCACTGCATTTTAACAGGTTTGTTGATATGTAATTTACATATGATAAATTTACCCATTTAAAATGTACAATTTAATGAATGTTAGCATATTCACAGAGTAGTGCATCACTCCCATCTAATTTTAGAACATGCCTATCACCCTAAAAATCCTTATGCCATTTACAGTCAGTCTCCATTCCCATACCTAGCCCTAGGCAACCACCAATCAATTTGTCTCTACAGATGTGCTTTAAAAAAAAAAACAAACACATTTCATATAAACAGAGTTATACAGTGTGTGGCCTTGTGTCTGGCTTCTTTCATTGAGCATGATGTGTTGGAGGTTTATTCTCATAGTAACATATAACGGTGCTTCATTGCTTTTCATTGCTGAACAACATTCCATTGTGTAGATATACCATATTTCATTTATCTATTCATCATCAGATGGACATTTGGGATGTTTTTGTTTGGGGGCTAGTATGAATAATGATGTTATGATCATTCATGTGCAAGTAAAGAGGTTATGATCATTCATGTACAAGTTTATGATTATTTGGAAGCCAGTATGAATAATGATGTTATGATCATTCATGTACAAGGACATATATTTTCATTTCTCTTGGGTGAATAGATATGTAGAAGTGGAATTACTAAGTCACACAGTAATCCTATGTTTAACATCTTGTGGAACTGCCAAACTATTTTCCAAAGAACAGCACCATTTGTATCCCCAGTATATGAAAGGGTTCCAATTTCTCCACATCCTCACCAACACTTGTTATTGTCTTTTTTTTAAATTAATATAGCCATTCTAGTGAGTGAAAAATGTTATCTCATTGTGGTTTTGATTTTTGTTGTCCTAATGACTAATGATGTTGAATATTTATGTGCTTATTAAGCTATTTGTATATATTCTTCAGAAATATATTTATTCAAATTCTTATCCTGTTTTTTAATGGGTAATTCCTCTTTTTAGTATTGAGTTGGAAGAGGCCTTTATATATTCTGAATCCAAATACTTTATAAGATAAATGATTTATAGGTATATTCTCCCAGAGTTTGGGGTGACATTTCACTTTCAGGGTAATATCTTTTAAAGTAAAAAAAAATTGTTATGATTAAATCCAGTTTATCATTTTTTTTATCACTTGTGCTTTTGGTATCATGCCTAAAAACCTTTGTGTAACCTAAGATCATGAAAATTTACTCCTATGTTTTCTTCAAAGAGTTTTATGGTTTAAGCTCTTATACTTAGGCCTATTACATATTTTGAATTAATTTTTTGTGTATGGTGTGTCAAGGACCAAATTCATTATCTTTGCATGTGATATCGTATTAGCTAAATACTATTTGTCTAAACACCAATCTTAGTCAATTCTATTGACTAACCCCTATTAGTTAAACACAATTTCTTTTCCTTTGAACTTTTTTGGTAATTTTATCAAAAATCAATTGATCATAAATGTAAGGGCTTATTTCTGGGATCTCAGCTGATCTCCATTTATCTATATGTTTATCATTATGCCAGTACCACACTGACTTGACTACTGTAGCTTTGTAGTAAGTTTTGAAATGGACAAGTGTAGGTCCTCCAAGTTTGATCATTTACAAGACTGTTTTGTCCCTTGTACTTCCACATGAATTTTAAGATCAGCTTGTCATTTTCTGCAAAAAAAAAAAAGTTATCTAGGATTTTGATGGAGATTGTGTAGACTCTGTAGACCCATTTGAGGAGTATTGCCATCTAAACAATATAGTAAGTCTTCTAATTCATGGACGTGGGATGTCTATTTATTTAGGTCTTCTTTCTCATTGCTCACACTAATGTTTTAAAGTTTTCAGTATACAAGTCTTGTACTTTTTTTATCAAATATATTTCTAATTATTTTTTGTGCTTTGTGAATGGAATTTTTTAAAATGTCATTTTCAGATTCATTGTTACTATTAAAAATACAATTGTGTTTTAATATTGATGTATTCTGCAAATATGATCAACTTGTTCATTAGTTCTAGTAGTTTTTAGTGGATTCCTTAGGGTTTTCTATATATAAGGTCATGCCATCTACAAATAAAAACAAATTTACTTTTTCTTGTCTAGTTGCCCTGGCTAGAACCTCCAGTACAATGTTGAAAAAAACCACCACCAACAACAAAAGAACTGGTGATAGCAGATATCCTTGTCTTGTTCCCATCTTAAAGAGAAAACATTCAATATTTCTCTATTAAATATGATGTTACCTGTAGGTATTCACAGATTCCCTTTATCAGCTTGAAGAGTTCTTTTCTCTTCCAAATTTGTTAAGGTTTTTTTTTTTTAAATCACAAATGGGTGCTGGATTTTGTCAAGTGCATTTCCTGCATCTATTGAGTTGATTGTGCTCTTTTTGTACTTTGTTCTACTAACACATTGATTGTTTATGTTAATTCAGTCTTGTATTTCTAGGGTGATTCCCAATTGATCATGATGTGTAATCCTTTTTATGCAGTTAGATTCAGTTTGAAAATATTTTGTCTTGGATTTTTACATCTATATTCATAAAGAATACTGGTCTCTATTTTCCTTTTCTTGTGATATCTCTGGCTTTGGTATCAAGGCAATACTTGTAGAATACACTGGAATTTGTTCCCTCCTCTATTTTCTGGAAGAGTTCATGAAAGATTGGTATTAACTCTTCTTTAAGTAGAGCTGGTAAAATTCACTGGTAGAATTCACCACTGGAGCTCTCTAGGTCCAGGCTTTTCTTTGTGGGAAGATTTTTAAATACTAATCTAATCTCTTTATTAACAATCTTTTCAAATTTTCTATTTCTTCTAAGTTATCTAATTTGTTGGTATACAGCTGTTTATAGTTTTCCCTTATCATTTTTTAGTCACTTTTCTGTAAGTTCAGTAGTGATATTGCCTCCAGTGATATTCCCTTGTCAGTCTTGATATCAGTGATTTTGGTCTTCTTTTTCTCAATCAGGATATTTAAAGTTTTGTCAATTGTTATGGGCTGAATTGTGTCCATCCACAATTCATTCATTGAAGCCCTAATTACCGGTATCTCATAATGTGACTGAATTTAGAGGTAAGGTCTTTAAAGAGGTGAATAAGTTAAAATGATGCCATTAGAGTGAGCTGGTGAGTGAGCTAATCCAATCTGACTGGTGTCCTTATAAGAGTAGGAAATTTGGACACAAGAAAGCACCAGGTAAATACACATGCACAGAGGAAAGACCATGTGAGGACATAGTAAGAAGGAGGCCATCTGAAAGCCAAAGAGAGAAGAGTCTCAGGGAAAACCAAACCTGTAGACACCTTGATCTTTGACTTCTAGCCTTCAGAATTATGACATAATAAATTTCTGTTGTTTATACCACCAAGTGTATGGTATTTCATTATGACAGCCCTAGCAAACTAAAATACCATTTTTAAAAATCTTTTCAAAGAACCAACTATTGGTCTTGTTGATTCTCTATGCTATTTTCCTGTTTTGTATTTCATTTATTTCCACTCTAATCTTTATTATTTCTTTCCTTCTGCTTTCTTTCCATTTACTTTGCTCTTAATTTCCTAATTTCTAAAGGTGGAATTTTGGTTATTGATTTTTAGCTTTTTCTTCTTTTTAATATAGGTATTTATAGCTCTAAATTTCCATCTAAATATGGTTTTAGCCACATCCCATAAGTTTTGACATGCTATTTTCATTTTTACTCATCTCAATGTCTCTTCTAATTCTTCTGTGATTTATTCTATGACCTATTGATTATATAAAAGTGTGCAATTTACACATATTCTTTAATTTCCCAAATTTTCATTTGTTGTTGACTTCTAAATTGTGGTCTGCGAATGTACTTTGTATGATTTCTATTAAGTGTTTTTGAGACTTTTAAGTGTTTTATGGCCTAGCATATGATCTACATTCTGGAAATGTTCCATATACACTTGAAAAGAATGTGTATTCTGCTCTTGGGCAGAGTGGCCTGCAAATGTCTGTTAGGTCTGGTTGGTTTGTATAGTTATTCAAGTCCTGTATTTCCTTGTTGATTTCTAAGTATTTTATCCATTATTGAAAGTGAGATTTGGAAGTCCCCAACTATTATTGTTGAATTGTCTATTTCTCTCTTCAATTCCGTTTTTGCTTCCCGCATTTTTGGGCCCTGTCATTGAGTGCATTTGTCTTTTATAGTTGCTGTACATTCCTGATGAATTGACCTTTTATCATTATAAAATATCCCATTTTATCTGTAGTTACTTTTTTGTCTTAATATGTATTTTGTCTGATATTTAGTATAGCAATTCCTGCTCTTTTTTTTTTTATTCCTATCTTCTGATTGTAGTTTACATGAATTTTGTTTTTTTTTCATCATTATACTCATAACTTATTTGGATTTTGAATTTGGGCAGCATACAGTTAGATTTAAGGTTTTTTTTCTTTTTTTAATGTTTTTTATTATATTAGTCACCATACAGTACATCCCTGGTTTCTGATATAAAGTTCGATGATTCATTAGTTGCGTATAACACGCAGTGCACCATGAAATACGTGCCCTCCTTACTACCCATCACCAGCCTATCCCATTCCCCCACACCCCTCCCCTCTGAAGCCCTCAATTTGTCTCCCAGAGTCCATAGTCTCTCATGGTTCATTCCCCCTTCTGATTACCCCCCCTTTTTTATCCCTTCTCCTACCGATCTTCCTAGGTCTTATGTTCCATAGATGAGAGAAATCATATGATAATTGTCTTTGTCTGCTTGACTTATTTCACTTAGCGTTATCTCCTCCAGTGCCGTCCATGTTGTAGCAAATGTTGAGAACTCGTTCTTTTTGATAGCTGAGTAATATTCCATTGTATATATGGACCACACTTCTTAATCCAGTCATCTGTTGAAGGGCATCTCGGTTCCTTCCACGATTTAGCTATTGTGGACAATGCTGCTATGAACATTGGGGTGCATATGGCCCTTCTCTTCACTACGTCTGTATCTTTGGGGTAAACACCCAGTAGTGCAATGGCTGGGTCATAAGGTAGCTCAATTTTTAACTTTTTAAGGGACCTCCACACTGTTTTCCAGAGTGGCTGTACCAACTTGCATTCCCACCAACAATGTAGGAGGGATCCCCTTTCTCCACATCCTCTCCAACAATTGTTGTTTCTTGCCTTGTCTATTTTTGCCATTCTAACTGGCGTAAGGTGGTATCTCAGTGTGGTTTTGATTTGAATTTCCTTGATGGCTAATGATTTTGAACATTTTTTCATGTGTCTGTTAGCCATTTGTATGTCTTCATTGGAAAAGTGTCTGTTCATATCTTCTGCCCATTTTTTGATTTGTTTATTTGTTTCTCGTGTATTGAGTTTGAGAAGTTCTTTGTAGATCTTGGATACCAGTCCTTTATCTGTAGTGTCATTTGCAAATATCTTCTCCCATTCCGTGGGCTGCCTCTTAGTTTTTCTGACTGTTTCCTTGGATGTGCAGAAACTTTTAATCTTGATGAAGTCCCATAAATTCATTTTATCTTTTGTTTCTCTTGCCTTTGGGGATGTGTCATGAAAAAGGTTGCTTTGGCCGATGTCGTAGAGGTTGCTGCCTATGTTCTCCTCTAGAATTTTGATGGATTCCTGTCTCACATCGAGGTCTTTCATCCATTTGGAGTTTATTTTTGTGTATGGTGTGAGAGAGTGGTCAAGTTTCATTCTTTTGCATGTAGCTGTCCAATTTTCCCAGCACCATTTATTGAAGAGACTGTCTTTTTCCCACCGGATGTTTTTTCCTGCTTTATCAAATATTAGTTGCCCAAAGAGCCGAGGGTCCATTTCTGGGCTCTCTATTCTGTTCCATTGGTCTATGTGTCTGTTTTTGTGCCAGTACCATGCTGTCTTTGTGATCACAGCTTTGTAGTACAGCTCGAAATCCGGCATTGTGATGCCCCCAGCTTTGTTTTTCCTTTTCAACAGTTCCTTGGAGATTCGGGGCCTTTTCTGTTTCCATACAAATTTAAGGACTGTTTGTTCCAGTTCTTTGAAAAATGTCCTTGGTATTTTGATCGGGATAGCATTGAAAGTGTAGATTGCTCTGGGTAGCATGGACATTTTAACTATGTTAATTCTTCCGATCCATGAGCATGGAATATCTTTCCATCTTTTTATGTCTTCCTCAATGTCTTTCAAGAGTGATTTATAGTTTCTAGAATATAGGTCCTTTACGTCTCTGGTTAAGTTAATTCCAAGGTAACGTATGGTTTTTGGTGCTATTGTAAATGGGATGGATTCCCTAATTTCTCTTTCTTCGGTCTCGTTATTCGTGTATAGAAATGCAACTGATTTCTGAGCATTGATTTTGTATCCCGCCACGTTACTGAATTGCTCTATAACTTCTAATAGTTTGGGAGTGGCTTCTTTTGGGTTTTCCATATAGAGTATCATGTCATCTGCAAAGAGAGACATTTTGACTTCTTCTTTGCCAATTTGAATACCTTTGATCCCTTTTTGTCGTCTGATTGCTGTTGCAAGGACTTCTAGTACTATGTTGAATAATAGTGGCGAGAGTGGGCATCCTTGTCGAGTTCCTGATCTTAAGGGAAAGGCTTCCAGCTTTTCCCCATTGAGAATAATATTTGCAGTAGGCTTTTCATAGATGGCTTTTATGAGATTGAGAAATGTACCTTCTATTCCTACACTCTGAAGGGTTTTAATCAGGAAAGGATGCTGTATTTTGTCAAATGCTTTTTCGGCATCGATTGAGAGGATCATATGGTTCCTGAGTCTTTTCTTGTTGATATGATGTATCACGCTGATTGATTTGCGAATATTGAACCACGCTTGCATCCCAGGTATGAATCCCACTTGATCGTGATGGATAATCCTTTTAATGTACTGTTGGATTCTATTAGCAAGTATCTTGTTGAGGATTTTGGCGTCCATATTCATTAGGGAAATCGGTCTGTAATTCTCCTTTTTGATGGGGTCTTTGCCTGGTTTGGGGATCAAGGTAATATTGGCCTCATAGAATGAGTTTGGTAGCTTTCCTTCTGTTTCTATTTTTTGAAATAGCTTTAGGAGAATAGGTATTATTTCTTCTTTGAATGTTTGGTAGAATTCCCCAGGAAAACCGTCCGGGCCTGGAGTTTTGTTATTTGGAAGGTTGTTTATCACTGACTCAATTTCTTCATAATTAATTGGCCTGTTTAAGGAATCAATTTCTTCCGGTTTCAATCTTGGTAGTTTATAGGTTTCCAGGAAGGATTCCATCTCTTCCAGATTGCTTAGTTTATTGGCATATAGCTGTTGATAAAAATTTCTAATAATCCTTCCAATTTCAATGGTGTTCGTCGTGACCTCTCCTTTTTCATTCATAATTTTAATAATCTGGGTCCTTTCTCTTTTCTTTTGGATAAGTCTTGCCAGTGGTCTGTCAATTTTATTGATTCTCTCAAAGAACCAGCTTCTAGTCCTGTTGATCTGCTCTACTGTACTTCTGGTTTCTGCTTGATTGATTTCAGCTCTAATTTTGGTCAACTGCTTCCTCGTGCGTGGATTAGGCCTGTCCCTCTGTGCTGTTCCAGCTTCTTGAGGGGAGAATATAAAAACTGCATTTTAGATTTTTCTATTCTTTTGAGTGAGGCTTGGATGGCTATGTATTTCCCCCTTAGGACTGCCTTTGCAGTATCCCATAGGTTTTGGACTGTTGTATTTTCATTCTCATTGGTCTCCATAAATTGTTTAATTTGATTTTTGATTTCCTGGTTTATCGAGTCATTCCTGAGCAGGATGGTTCTTAGTCTCCAAGTGTTTGAGTTTCTTCCAAATTTTTCCTTGTGGTTGAGTTCCAATTTCAGAGCGTTGTGGTCTGAGAATATGCAGGGAATAATTTCAGTCTTTTGTTATTCGTTGGGACCTGTTTTGTGTCCCAGAACATGGTCTATTCTTGAGAATGTTCTATGGGCATTAGAACAGAATGAGTATTCTTTGGTTCTGGGGTGTAGTGTTCCATATATATCTATGAGGTCCAACTGATCGAGTATGGCATTCAAAGCCCTTGTTTCTTTGTTGATTTTTTGCATGGGTGTTCTGTCTATTGCTGATAGTGGAGTGTTGAGGTCCCCTACTATTAACGTATTTTTATCTATATGTCTCTTTTTTCTGGTTAAGAGTTGGCTTGTGTATCTTGCTGCTCCCCTGTTGGGGGCATATATATTTATAATTGTCACATCCACTTGTTGGATACATCTTTCAAGAATAATATAGTGCCCTTCTGTGTGTCTACCTATAGTCTTTAGTTTAAAATCCAATCTGTCTGATATGAGAATTGCTACCCCAGCTTTCTTTTGAGGTCCATTGGTGTGAAAGATGGTATTCCATCCCTTTACTTTCAGTCTGAATGTATCTTTAGGTTCAAAATGAGTCTCTTGTAGACAGCAAATGAATGGGTCATGTCTTTTTATCCAATCTGCAACCCTGTGGTGCTTTATGGGAGCATTTATGCCATTTACATTGAGACTGAATATTGAGAGATATGATTTTAATGATGCCATGTTGCCAGTAAAGTCTTTGTGACTTTCTGTTCTGTATCACTCTAGGGGCCTTTTTAACTTTATAGAACCCCCCTTAATATCTCCTGTAGGGCTGGTTTTGTGGTTACAAAATTGGTCAATGACTGTCGATTCTGGAAGGTCTTTACTTCTCCATCAATTTTGAATGACAGCCTTGCTGGATAAAGGATCCTTGGCTGCATGTTTTTCTCTGAAAGAGCTTTAAAAATGCCCCCCCAACCCTTTCTCTCATTCCAGGTCTGTGTAGACAGGTCTGATGTAATTCTTATACCTTTGCCTTGGTATGTGAGAAATTTCTTTGCCCTGGCCGCTTTTAATACTGTATCCTTGGATCTAACATTTGCGAATTCCACTATGACATGACGTGGCGTAGGTTTGTTGTGGTTGAGCTTCGGAGGGGTCCTCTCTGCCTCTTGGACACGAATGTTTGTTTCCCTTGCTAGATTAGGGAAGTTTCAGCTACAATTTGTTCAAATATCTCTTCTAGACCTCTGTTTTTCTCCACCCCTCGGGGATGCCGATGATTCTGACATTGGAAAGCTTCATTGAGTCAGTAATCTTCTGTAACCTACATTCCTTTGTGTGGATTTTTTTAAGTCCAGATTCTATTTTACCTTTTTCTTCTACTAACCCGTCCTCCAATTTGCTGATACCTTCTTCTGCCTCATTCACCCTGGCCGTCAGAGCCTTTAGTTTTGACTGCATTTGGCTCATAGAATTTTTGATTTCTGCCAGGTTTGCTCACATTTCCACCCTTAGAGATTCTATATTCTCATTAACATTTTTGTTAATACTTTTTTCATGTCTACACATCATCTTGACCATTGTTACTCTGAATTCCATTTCTGATAATTTGGTTATATCCATATGCATTAGTTCTGTGGCAGAGGCCACAGACTCATTGTCTTTTCTTTGCTGGGGGGGGGGGGTTCTTCTTGTCATTCTGATGAGGAGTGGTTGCGGGGTTGTCCAGAGCCCGAATTATTGACCGGGACCCAGGCAGTGTGCCCTTGTTTTACTGATATTCCCTCTTTGATGACTCACTGTTACATCTTCCTTTCATCATTTTTAAAAAACTGGCTCCTTTAGTTCTTTGAAAATATTTATAATAGCTATTTTGAAGTGTTTGTGTTTGTCTGCTAAGTATATCTTATGCCCCCCACCTCAAAAGTAGTCTCTATTGCCTGACTTTTTCCTATACAATAGTCACATTATTTGTTTGCATCTGTTTTAATTTTTGTTGAAAACTGGACATCTTAGATAATATTTTGTAGCATCTCTAGACTCTGATTAGTTCTACCACCACCACAGACCTTGTTGTCTGGTGGCTTGCCTGAATTAAGTTTCTAAAGACCAATTACTCTGCATTGTACCTCTGATGTTATTACTTAGTTTTTCTGTTTGTTAACTACCTCAGAGTGGCTCCTAGGTCAGGATAACTTAATAATATTCAGCTAGTGATTGGTTAGAGGTTATGCTTATGCCTCTTGAGTTGGTAGGGCCTCAGAACTTGATGCTGGATCTCTGTGTGGCTTGGGAAATGCTTTGAAGTCAGCTCTATGTTCAAACAGTGACTAGTAGCTCTCAAATTCCCACTCTGTTTGCTTTTGAGTGAATGCATAGTAGTATATGTTTACAGCCTTCCCGATCTCCAGGTATAAGTTTGACCTTATCAGGGCTCTTTTTACCTGTCTCTCTCTCTCTCTGGTTCTGTTAAGCTTCTGGGTGGTCTGCCATTTCATTTCTTGCTCCTAGTTTCATGGAACTATTAGCCTTCTATGAGTTGTTCAACATCAAAATCTCTACTGTTTTTGACAACACCTTCAGGAATGAGTTCTTCTGTGCTCTGTTCCAAATAAGGTTAGCTCCCTCATCAAAGATGCTGAGCTGCCAATCCTCCCATCTTGCCTAATCTCCTAAGCAGAATCTCTGTACTAATTCACTGGAATGAGGGTGTGGTGGTAGCCTGATTCTCCCTGCGTGATACCTTCACTCTATAAGCAAGACCTGGAAGGTGGGAATGGTAGCCCCCACCTTGGTAGGTCTCTCTGGTATGTAACCTCTACCCTACAAGCAGGACCTGGGGGAGGCTGGTAGGCTGTGGTCTTCTAAGCTTACTTCTTCTGGCGTGGAACCTTTTACTTAACACATGGGAACTGGAAGGGAACTCCAGTCTTCTTGTCCATGCCAGCCCCAAATAGAATTTCTACAACATGAAGCTGAGAGTGTGGGAAGAGAGATGCTGATAGACTGTTTCCTCCCCACACCACCTGGAGTGAAACCACAGCACTATAACTGAGAGCTAGAGGTAAAGAGAGCTCCATGTTAGCTATACCTGCCAAGAGTAAAGCATCCATGACATGGCGCCAGGCTGAAGTGACAACTAGACTCCCACTGTTCTTACTGAGACTTAGTAGACTTCTTTGAATAAATGCTTTACAATATGTTGAATTCCCCTAAGTCAATTTCCAGAGACTTTAACTGGTTGTTTTTGGTAATTATCACCAGCTAAGTAGTTATTTCACTGGGAAGAGGGTCTGTCAAGCTCCTCACACAGCCTCTCTGGAAGTCTTGCTCTCAAACCATTAATTTTTAAAAGCCTCTGATTAAGCTTTTTTTGGCCTCTGGGAAACAATCCATTTTAAAATTTGCAGATGGCTTGGGTCCACTTACCAATGGTTTAATTTCTACACTGTAGTCTTCATGCCCATAACAGGAAAGAAAATATTTCACAAATTCACTAAGTATATGTTCATGTGAACAGCCAATTAATTTTGTGTCTTATGCATACTGGTCCCTCATTTTTCCAGAAGGTGGGGATGAGCTGTTTTCCCATAATTGAATCTTCTTGATATGTGGACTTTATTCCTTCAAGCACTAGAATCATTTTAGCCATCTTGATGTATTCACTCTAAAATGTCTCCTAAATAACTTAGGCAAAAGGCAGAGACTACTAGAAACTACTCCTTGAAACAGAATGAAGAATTGCAGAAAAAGAACTAGCTGTGATATATGAAAAATATCACAAGCCCTGTCAATTATAGAGACGCATCAGACATATTGGTAGATACTATAAAGGGTAGACTTGAAAATGCCAAGGAGCCCAAATATCAAAAGTGGTACACACATTTACCTCACTCACATTTCAGAGAATAGTCTGGCAAACAGATAACAACCTTCCAAATGAAATGGACTGGCTTAGAAAACCACTCTGATTATGGCACTGTCATATTCCTAAACTTTCTCCATACCAAAACAAAGGAAGAATCAATGCCTCCTCTTGGTATTTAAGATCCACCCAAAACTGGCCCCACCCTTCCTTTCCTGTCTCAATATCTACTATTCCCTAACTTTTAACTTTCTCCAAAGACATCCATTGCCCTTTGTTCTACCTCCTTCTGGTATGTTTCCTTTAGTAGCACCTGGTCTTGCTAGTCTGAGAGCTCCTCGAGGTCAGGGTCAGGTCTTGTTAATCTTTACCCCTAGCACACAGGACAAGGCAGAATAGTTGTTCAGTAGGTGGTTTTCTTTTTTTTTTTGAATGAATGAAATCCTGCCATCTGAGCCCTTCTTAAATGTCACTTCTGTCTTGAGGCCTTTCCTTATCTCAGGTGGAATCTCTCACTCCTTTAAATTCTCACAGCTTCTTGCTTTTTTAAAAAAAATATTTTTTTATTTATATATTTGAGAGAGAGAGAGAAAGAGGGTGCATGTGCAAGTGGGAGGGGGGAGAAGAAGAGGGAAAAAGAGAGAGAGAGAGAGAGAATCTTAAGCAGACTCCGTGCTGAGTGCAGAGCCCCACACGGGGCTCAATCTCACAACCCTGGGATCATGACCTGAGCCCAAATCAAGGGTCAGGCACTTAACCAACTGAGCCACCCAGGGGCCCCTGCTTCTTGCTTTTAAGATCTGTAACAATACCTATCATAGTCTTCTTTGTACTTTGTTATAATTATTTAAATATCTACTTTATTACTACCACTGCCACCCTTCCCATCTTCAGGGAAAGAGGGAAAGCAAGAAACAGACACGGATCACACACTTGGAGAGCATGGGCTTTGCCTTATTTTTACAAAAACTTTCTTATGATACTTAGCACAGTGTTTAGCACATAGAAGGAGTTCAAGAAATATTTTGCCAAATTGAATTGCTAAAACATTTGGATATCAGCGTGGAGACTGTACTTTAGATCCATACCTCATACCATACACTTCAATAAATTCCAGATGGGTCCAAGAATTAAACACAAAAAAGAAAAAACACCCTGGGGGAGTAGAGAGGACAGAATCACATATTTGTCCCAGCTGTGGAGGAGTGGTAAATTTCTGAATATTGAAAAATGAAAGAAACATCACAGACAGGATAGATGGATCTGAATACATAAATGTAAAAAAGAACACTTTTTCATAGTGAAATATAATAAAGCACACATAAAAATGAAAGCAATAAAATTGGAAAAATATGTGACAAATATAGATGACAACGTTGGACTATTCAAAGTATAAGGGATGGATAAAGATATAAAAGGTCAATGGATTTAACTTGATAAGTGCTCAAAGTGAAGAAGGAAATGGACAGCAAATTATGACATTAAGAAATGTAAAGCTTCATCAAATAAAAATTAAAACAAATGGATAGTATACTTACATACCTATTAAACTAACAAAACGTTAGAAATGACAACATTTAGTGCTGCAGAACTGTGAGAAAATAGACATACACAGTTTAATCTTTTGGGAGTACAATCTGGTAACACGTAACAACAGCTATAAAACAGCTCGTACCTTTTGACCTGCTTATCATACTTTTGGTAAAATACCAGAAAGCAATAACTCTAAACAGAATAAAGGCAATTTGTACAGAAACCATTCACATCACTTTTTATAAGAGTGAAAATTTTTAAATAACTTAAATCCTCAATAATAGAGCAGCTAAGCAAAATCTGGCATATCAATACTACAGAAGACCACAATCTTTCATTTTTGTGTGGAAGGCTGTCTACCTATTCCATACTGCCAGGTCTTTCTTTTTGTGATCTCTCTATCTCAGGTGTCTAGTATACAACTGTCACTGTGCCTATTTCTAGGGTAAACTACCTCCTCGAAACCCGTGCAACTTGCCACCCCCAATTAGAATTTACTGCTTGTATTCTGCTATAACTGAAGGAATACAGGTTTCCCGTTATCTGAAAGTAGACCATTCCTTTGAAACCTTCCATAAGCCAAAATGGTGTAAAGGAAAGAAGCACTTACTATTAATTTACAGTTAACCCTTGAACAACATGGGTTTGAACTGCATAGGTCCATTTATATGCAGATTTTTTCAATAAATACAGCACACTACTGTAAATATATTTTCTCTTCCTTATGATTTTAACATTTCCTTTCTCTAGCTTATTTTATTGTAAGAATACAGTACAGAATACATGTAACATACAAAATATGGGTTGATTATTTATGTTACCAGTTGGGCTTCCACTCAACAGTAAGCTGTTAAGAAGTTTTCAGGCAGTCAAAGTTATACATGTATTTTTGACTGCGTGGGGATTGGCCCCCATCCCCCACATTGTTCAAGGGACAGCTGTATATGGAAAAATGTTTTAGTGTTCCTAGACCCAAAATATAACCTCTCTTAGGCTTTTCTGATACCTTAGGAAACATTTTGCTAATGGATGCACAAAACAAGTCGAGATAAAGTACAGATGCTCACAGACACAGTTCACCACTATGCAGCTGATGCTGAAATGCTGAGTGTAGTTCCTGGGGGAGGAGCTTGGTGGGGCCACTCTTGCTGCCTGTGTAATAACTTGCTGCAAAACAAACACTGAACACTATTTTCACTTTTCACCTTTTTTGTAAAAGCAAAAATCCTCTTTGGATTTGATTAGTGAAAATGGGTACCAATACAGATCTTTCATAAAAGCATGGTGACATAGTGTGAACTTTTGAAAAGTGGGGGCATACTTATAACGAGCTCCCATTAAATTAAGGACCAGTGGATCTCTTTAAAGTCAAGCCAGGAAAGCCTCTTCCCCATACCATGGGCTTTGTGGCAGCTGTTTCAAAATCTTAAAGCCTTATTTTTTAAACTTATTCTTGGAATCCAGGATATGTTCTGAGCTTCCAAGCTCAGAGGCATTACTGAAAATATTTTTGCCTTAATTATAGACCCTTAGTAAAACTGCATTTCATGAACACTTTTTTTGAACAAGACTCTTCTCATACTAGAAATGTTTTCATATGAAAACACCTCTCATCAGCAAAGATAGCCTTAAACTCTATAGATTATAAGTCTTCACCTGTCAGAATGGCTAATATCAAAAACACAAGAAACAACAAGTGTTGTAGAGAATGTGGAGAAAAAGGAACCGTTGTTCACTGTTGGTGGAAATGCAAACTGGTGCTGCCACTCTGGAAAACAATATGGAGGTTCCTCAAAAGGTTAAAAATAGAACCACCTTATGATCCAGTAATTGCATGATTGGGTATTTACCCATAGAATACAAAACACTAATTCAAATGGATACATGCACCCCTATGTTTATTGCAGCATTATTTACAATAGCCAATGTATGGAAGCAGCCCCTGTGTCCGTCAATAGATGAATGGATAAAGAAGATGTGGTGTATATATGAAATGGAATATCATTCATCCATAAAAAGAAGAAATCTTGTCATTTGTATCAACATGGACGGAGCTAGAGAGTATAATGCTAAGCAAAATAAGTCAGAGAAAGACAAATACCATATGATTTCACTCATATGTGGAATTTAAGAAACAAAACAAATAAGGAAAGGGGAAAGAGAGAGAGAGAGAGACAAACCAAGAAACAGGCTCTTAACTATAGAGAACAAACTGCTGATTACCAGAGGGGAGGAGGGCAAGGGGGATGGATAAAACAGGGGATGGGGATTAAGGAGCGCACTTGTCATGATGAGCACTAGGTGATGTATGGAAGTGTTGAATCACTATATTGTACACCTGAAACTAATATAACACTGTATGTTAACTATACTGAAATTAAAATTAAAAAGTAAGTCTTTTTAAGAATATATACGGTCATGTTATGATTAAAGAGAAACTTGGGGACAAGTAATAGCAAATTCATTCATTAGAGCCATGCTTACGTGCCCATTATCAACTAAAATACATTTATTTAAACTTAGGTTTTTTTGGCTTATTGCAGCTTACTACAACTTTGAAATAAGAGAAATGAATTTCACAAATATGTAAAACACAGTCTTATATTTCTTGTCAAGCACCCACTCAAACATTCATCATCAAGGACCCAATCTCAAACTTATTTTTTTTAAAGTCACTATTCTGTAAGTTACAGGTTTTCTTAAAGTCATATGTGATTAGCTTTCAAATCTGAAATCAAGGCATGGCCCAAATACAGACCCTAACACGAAAATATTAGAGCCTTTTTGTGAAAGACCCAGATGCCAGCTTTATCAAAGAACTCAGTAGACACATTAAAAACAATTCAAAATAAACAGAAATAAGAACATTTTGGAGTGGAAAAGGGATTGCTGGCAATGTTAAAAGAGAATGACATCATTTTGAGCAGCACAACCAACAAAACAAGACACTTAGAAGAAATCCAAGGTATGAAAACTTGGCTGTGAGGACAAGAAGATTTAAAAAAAGTGAAGTATTTCCCACCTTGGGTCTGTTCCCTGGATTGGACTAGGGGTGTTAATTCTGCTTATATAATGTGGGAAACAATAATCCTAATAGTTCTGAAAGGAATCCCTGAATGGGAGCCATTCTTTGATCTTGGTCATTCTGCAAATTGCTTGATTTCTGTAAAAACAGTCAGTGAATCTATAAATCTTTTTCTCTACCTAGGAACATGAGCTGCTTAGTACTTTGGTCAGCTACAAATACTGCGTACACTCTTAATTCAGCTTTAATGGGGTCCAAAGAGTCCCATATGTTGAGCATCTGAAATAAAAAAATGTAATTCAAGTTGTTGGGCAGGAAAGGAAGGAAGAGCTCAAAGAACCGCAATCTCGAATCCCACTTTCAGAATGCGTATCTTCTGATTTCTAACACCGACACTCTGATACACATTTAGGTGACTTAGGTTGGCAGGTTGAGAGATTTCATTACCAAAGTTTGGTTTCTTGGACTCTTAGGACACTGGAAGAGAATATTTGGACAACAGTCATACTGGTAGTAGGCCAGGAGGGTGAGACCTGCAGGAGATAGTGGCTGAGCCTTTTCCTGAGTATATCAGAAGGGAATGATTTCAATTATTGTCACACAAGGAGCCAAATGCTCTGTCTTACCCAGGCCTCACCATGCTCCCCCTTCCAAGACAAAGAGGAAGGAAGGAAAGAAGAGAGAGAGGGAAAGGAGGGAGGGAGAGGGAGGAACTTTACAATTAAGTCAAAGCAAGCATTAACAACTGTAAGAAATAAAGGTTACTTTTGCATAAAATGAAAATATAAAAGGTCAGTGTTTAGGAAATGTTAACACACTAGCTCAGTTACTCTCAGTTCATAGGCCTGAGTCATTAGGCTGAAGCAGGTCCAGGGAATAGTACCATAGTTTTGTCACTTGCACTTTTATGAGGCATATCTGTGCTGGTGGCAGCTAGCAGACTGGCAGGGCTACAAACTGGCATGCCCTCAGGTCATAAACTAATTATGGCACAATTATTCACTTGTTCTAGCCATTCTGCCAATTACTTCATGAGTGTGGAGGGCGGGACCCTTGTCTAAGGCCAGCTCTGGAAACAAGACCTCCCGGGCTTAAGCCTTCCTTCCTAGGGAGTTATGTGGGACTCTAGGGCCATCAACAGTCTCACTAAGCCTAGTAGTCTATCCTTCTGCCTTAATAATTCATTCACTGTTTATTAAGCATCTGTGTTGTACAAGACCCAGAGAGGAAATGCAAAAATATGAAAGAATGTACCTTCAAAGGGCTTAGAGTCTAGACAGGGTGGGGAACATAAGTACCATTCAAAACCTTTGCTTGTCTTAAGCCCACCTGCCCATCTCAAGCGCCACAGTTTCCCGAACAGAAGAGGTCTTTTGAATCTAGACCCTCCACTAGTCATCTGAGTCCACTCTACACGCTCTAGGGAAAAAAAATGAAGACATTGTCTTCCA
The DNA here is from genome assembly GCF_017311325.1 of Ursus maritimus. Lineage (NCBI taxonomy): Eukaryota > Metazoa > Chordata > Mammalia > Carnivora > Ursidae > Ursus > Ursus maritimus. The sequence goes on along the minus strand of NW_024423319.1, from coordinate 81,246,849 downwards.
GAATCAGAGTAATCTTCCATCTTTTCCCCAACAATGGGGAATAAGCTTCCCTGTTCTCTAGACCCATAATTCAATTAAGGGCTCACCAAATTCTGCTTGTCAAAAAAAGGCCAATCACTCCCCTCCAGCCCAATACCTCTCTTGCCAAGCATGCATACCCATAAATGCATGAGAACACATGAAAAGTCATTGTACTCAAGTCTGCTTACTGAGTCCGAAGAGAAAGTAAACAGATTAGGGAGGGGTGGTGAAAGTTCACAGCTCAGTGAGCTGGAGACCTGGGGAGAAAGGAAGAGGATTGAGTTCAAAATGCCCACCGGGTCTGCTTTTTCAAAACAGCAGCATCCACGTAGCCAACAGTGACAACCAATTAACTGGGATCGGAGAGAACGGATTTGCAAAGAGAACTCAGGAAAGAGTTTGAGGATCAATAGGCCCCATCAGTATGCCAGTGATTTAATAGTAATATAGTTAAGGCCTCAGAATAAATCATTCCCATGCTCATTATTGCTCATGGCAAACATCACTCAAATCAGACTTAGACATACAAAGAACCCAAGCTCTCTGAAAGGCATCATTGAAAACTTTTATTCCTGCAAGGAGCACCCTTTATAAGGTGGAGCCTGGCCAAGCAAATAGGCATCTGCTCCCTGCCATGGTCACATATTCTCCTGCTGCCTTCCACCCCTGTATAGGCCTCCACAGTCTGTATGCATTCCCACACCTGGACCCACCTTCTAGCAGGGGCCAAGAGCATCATTCCTGGACGAGTGCCTAGCCTTTGAAGTTAGAGAGAATTCAGGCTGTTAGATGAGGAGATCCAGATTCAAGATTTCTCAACACACACTTCCCCCTACTCAACAATGCTTATAATAAAGTTACACTCCAGAGGCACTCTGGCTGCTGGAAAAACAGGATGCCAAAGGAGTGGGTGGGTAAGTTAGGCTCTCTAGGCTGGCCTGAGCTCTGTGGAATGTGAAGCTTGCTGAAAAGTTGAAGGTGTGACCAAGGTACCCTCAGTCTGGGTACTGACCAACCAGTTTTGCCATAGAAAAGTATTTCTCCTCAACACCTGCCCCCAACCACCACACATACACACAAAGTAGCTAGGCCCTCAGGATTGGGTCTCAAGAGTATAGCAGAACAACTCAGGGCAGAAGCAGCTTGGGAGAACTTATGCTTCTCTAATCAAGTCCTTTCCTAGAATTTGAGGCTGGCAAAGAATAGGTCTTAACATTTGGCTGGAAGCAGCCATATTTAAAAGCAATGTTTTCACTTCAAGATGACAAGAGCCTTTCTTCATCTTGCCAGTTTGGAGAGGGAGGAGAGACACAGATCCTTCAGAATAGACAGTAACTACCCACTTACGAATGCATGTTGATACAGGTATATTTCATGTTCATATAGGTATATTTCATGGGGAGAAATGAAGCCTTCTCCCCTCTCCTAGTCCTTAAGGTCGTCAGCCTGCCACGCCTCTAACAATAACAACCACAATGCAATAACTCATACTTACACAGCACTTGACAGTTGCAAAGCTTCTTCCCATTCAATAAAGATTAAACCAGTGTGTGCTGTAATGAATGAATGGGATGATTTTAAAGTATATTCCCTCAGGGTGCCTGGGAGGCTCAGTTAAGCGACTGACTCTTGGTTTCAGCTCAAGCCCTGATCTCAGGGTCATGAGATCAAGCCCTCCATCAGGCACTGTGCTGAGAGCAGAGTCTTCTTGGGACTCTCTCTCCTTCTCACTCTGCCCCTCCCTCCTGCTCTCTCTCTCTCTCTCAAATAAATCTTTAAAAAATTAAAAAATAAAGTGTTTTCCCTTTGACCTAGCAATTCTTTCTTTTATAAACATCTCTTGATAAATTTAGACAAGTGTGTGAGGAGGTATGTTNNNNTGCTATAGCACTGTTTATAATAGCAAATCATTAGAAGCAAATTAAATTAATATGGTACTAGTTAAAACATAGTATTCATAAAGTCATAAAGTGTGATACTATGAAGACATTAAAATGGTTATGTAGATCTGAAAAGATTTCTGCAATGTATTATTAGGTATAAAAAAGTGGACTATGAAACAATATATTCATACAACCTCATTTTTAATTTTTTAATTTTTTTAAAATTTATTTTTGTGAGAGTGAGCAAGCACGAATGGAGGGAGGGGCTGAAGGAGAAGCAGATCCCAGATGAGCAGGGAGCTGGATGCGGGACTTGATCCCAGGACCGCTGGGATCATGACCTGAGCCAAAGGCAGATGCTTAACTGACTGAGCCACCCAGGGGCCCCATATAACCTCGTTTTTAATATGTGTGTATAAACATAGGAAAATAAGGTGTGAGATATGCATACACCTAATTATTAATGCTGGTTATCTCTAGGTAGTAGGCATGCAGGTAATTATCATTTTCTTCTCTAAACATTTAGGTATTGTCGAAGTTGATATTAAAACAACAAACAGTATTGCTTTTGGTGACATGGAAAGCAATAACACTATATTCATTTTGAAAAGGAGAGGAGATACAGTATGTAATAACAATAGTAACTAACATTTATAGAGCAATTATTATATACCATGGCTTTAAGCACACTTATCATATTTTAGACCTCATAATAACACCAAGAGGTATTTAATATTGTCCCCCATCTTACAGATGAGGAGAGGAGACTGAGGCTCAGAGAGTTTAAGGGACTTCCCAAAGACACATAGCTAGAAGTGACAAAACTAGGATTTGAACTAAGGTTTCTCTTGACTCTAAATCTCATGCTCTTATCTGCTGCCCTATCACCTTCTTTCTCAAGGGCCATTCTCCCTTGAAGTGCTAAATGTACCAAAGCCAGCTTTTATATTTTTGAGTACTTATGCCAGAGAGACCCCATTAACAGTACAACTATTTCCAGCTCAGAGAAAAGTTTCAAGGGATATGCAGAACCATCAAAGCCTAACGTCAAAAGCCTAGGGCAAACAGCAATAGCCCAAACTGAAGCCTGGTCCCTAAAATTTCACAAAGGGGAAGAGTCCTTGTTTGATTCAAGCCCTTGTTGCCTTCATCCATGTATTCCTTCACTGTGTACCTATCATTTGCCAGGAACTGTAGAGATACAATGATGAATAAGGCAGACTCCCTGCCTTCAAAATTACTTGAGAACAAATTCCAGGCTGAAATGTGACCAATGGCCAAGGGGCCACAGCAGGAAACTTGGAAAGACAGGAAGCAGGTGGCCAAATCCTTCTTTACTACACTTTAAAAGAATAGTGTGTATATGGATTCAATTACCCAAAACCAGCAAGTGTTATTGAGCAATGACTATGTACCAGGCCCTGTGTTAGGTGTTGTCACGTATCTTATTAGCAGTACTGTTATTACTACTAGAAAAATAGCAGCTAACATTTTATTAAGTCCCTACTGGTAAGTGGCAGGAACTGGGCTAAGTGCTTTACTTACAATATAAATTTTCACAGCCACGATTCTATTAACTTGGATTAAGGCAGGATTTTATATGAAAACAAAATGGAACAAATCCAACAAACAAAGCTTCTAGAATTCTTCACAGATCCTTTATTCATCACTAGAAATTGACGGTCATCTTAGAGGTAGAGTGGTTTGAATATCCAGACAACAGGACAAACATTTTCCATTTGTTCCTTTCTTATTTTTAATTTTGGCTGGACACAACACACATTTATCTCTCAGTTTCTGTGGGTCAAGAATCCAGGCATGGCTTAGCTGGGCTGTTTACAGGCTGTAATCAAGGTGTTGGTCAGGGCTGAAATATCATCTCTCGCTCAACTGGAGAAGGATCAGCTTCCAAGCCCACACGACTGTTGACATTTTGACTTACTCATGTTAAGAAACCAACATCTGACTTGGGGACAAGTAAAAGGAGATGTTTCTAGCAACCAAAGTCTCTTCAAGGTGCAAGAAATGAGAGGAGTCCCCTAGTCCAGGCTAAGAGAGGCAGTGGAGGATAAGGGATTGCAAAAGCCAGGCAGAAATTCCAGTCAGAAAACAAAGGCACGGTAAAATAATTTGCACTTAACCATGGACCAAATACAATCCTATTGGCATTTTTATTTAAGTCTTCTTAGAACAATCTGGAGACCTAAATATGATTGTTATTTAACAAAGGAGGGAATGGAGACACAGGGAATTGTTTCACAGAAATTGCTCGGGGGCACCTGGCTAGGAAAGAAAACTTCCAGGCTTTGAACCCAGATGTCTGGGGCTCCACAACTTGTAGTCTTTCAACTCCCACTGCTGCTGAACAGTGCCCAGCCCTGCACAGCTAAGGAACCAAGCCCCCAAGATCGGTGATGGGAGGAGGGAGAGAGAGCAGCAACTTTCCCTTGGCAGCCCTGGTACCAGAGAAAAGCTTCTTTCCTGAAGTAGCGCCAATCAAAATTGAATTTCTAGGCTTCTTTAAAGACCTACCCATTCTGTTGTTTCTAAATACAACTATAAATAACATATGTGTGTCTCTGTGTGTAACTACGTAACACACAGTTATATTTAGAAACAACAGAATAGGGTAGGGGTATAGAAAGATATATACACCCACATATGTATTTAATTACATATGTATATTTTTGTGTTTTACTTGATAATATTCAATAATAATAATACTAGGTAGTACTTATTACCTAGTAATAAGCATTACTGTGTGCCAGGCGCAGGACTATGCACTTAGTGGCTTAGATCATTTCTTCACATCAGAATATCTACATATAAATACTGCCATCAATTCACAGGTGAAAAATTAGGCTCAAAGAGGTTCAGTAACTTGCCCAAGATCACACAAGAACTAAAGGACAGAATTTCAGTTCATCTCTGCCTCTGGATCTATACTACATTGCCTTTCTACCACTTCTTCATAAATACCACAGAAAATATAGATTGGCAAAAAGAGGGGGGGAGAATCATTCAAAAATCAGTAACATCCCCTTCCTCTACAGACTTTCAAGCTACATAAGCTGGTGTTTTGATTCGCTCTGTTCCCTGATTATCCAACACGTGTCAGGCCTCTCTCCCCAAAGAGCTGATAAGGCCCTTGCAGGCAGGAAGTGGGCCTTCTATTTTGTTCTCCCCACCATCTCACCCCAACTTCCGTCCAGAGCCCAGTGGATAGTCATACCTGTTGCTGATGAACCAGCATCAGGAGACCCAAGATCGAGGATGATGACAGAATGCTGCAGAATTTTCCAAAACATGACTTCCTGAACCTGGGGGCCCAGCAAGAGTTCACTATGTAATCTAAGACAATTAGAGATACTTGGGTAACATCCTCAAACCCCAGACCAACCCAATCTTTTATCAAGCATTCAATCAATAGGTTGTAAATTTGTAAGCAGATTTCTAAAAGAGTTGATACATCTTTAGGTAAATTATCAGATGCTTGGACAAAGATGTATGTACAAAGATGCTTTCCACAATGTTATTTATAACAGCAAAACCCTGAAAACCTGAATGGCCAATTACATGGGAGTAGTAAATTAAATTGTCATGCATCCATATGGGGGCTATTATTAAGCAGTAATTTAAAATCAACTTTTCAAAACATTTCAAATGAGAAGGACAAAGAAACATAATAAGTGGAAGAATCTGAGGGAAGGATACAGACAATATAGCCATATAGTAGGATTTCAAATATATATCACTTGTATAATCAAAATACATTACTCTGTTAATGAGGAAAAAAATCTATTTATAAAAACAAGATAATTGCAACCCTTTTCACAGTGTCTTTTCTCTTACAATTAGCTTTGACTTTTCTCAGACATGGTTTAAGCTGCTGCTATGTTATCTCAGTTTCATTTGTAAAGTGGGGGTGAAAGTAACTACTAATTTCCCATAGTTGCTGTGTTGATAAAATGAGTTAATGGATGTGGAAGTGATTTTTTTTCCCAAACATTAGAGTACTATTAACTTCTGAGCTATTATTGAGGAGATCCTAAGTGTGCTGAATTTTTGGTGATTTGCAGAAATGAATCTCTTACAGCCAGGCCTTCCTGCCCATTTCCACCGGCATAATCACACTCTAGGCCTTTACCACCTCATTGCCTGAATTTCCACACCAGTCTCAGAGCTGGACCTCCTCCAGTCTCTGCCCCCGCTCCGTCCACTCTCCACAAAGCAATAGGAATCACTTTTCTGACCACATTAATCCTTTCTTCAGACTGCTGGAGATTTCCAAGTACTCTTCACATACTACAATGATCTTTAAACCAATTCTTCTAGGACATTCTCCCACTATCACCCCAGTCCCCACACAATGAGTCAGCTTGAAAGTCTTCAGTATGTCTTTGCTTAACTAGCATGCACTGTATTACATGGTAGACCTTCAATGTGCCATACCCTTCTACTCAAAGTGCCGTACTCTTCTACTCAAATCATCAGCCTTACCTGGGAGTTGGTTAGACAGGCAGAACCTCTGGCTCCACCCAGACCAATTTAATCAAAGTCTGCATTGATTAAAGAGAGCAAGAGTATTCCCAGGTGATTTGTATCCACAGTAACGTTTGAGAAGCCCTGGCCTGGATGGCGTTAAAGCTATCAAGGTAAAGCAAAGTGTTGACAACTGTAATTAACTGACAGATTTATTTACTCTTTCGAAGCTGTCCTTATGCCTCTCTCATGTGTTTGTCTGTCTCCTCCCCTAAATGGTAAGATCGTTTTTGCCTCAACTTCTGTCATCCAGGAGTCGCCCAGTAAATGCTCATCAACTAAAAATAGTTTTAATGGCCATATTTTAAAGTCACCATGATCAAATTTATTTCATATAACAGAGGGGTTAAAAAGAATATGGACAGCCTGATATCACTAACCAGACCTTGCCACTTCCCAGCTGAATAACCTTGGGCAGTTTTCTTAACCTCTATGTGCCTCATTTCCTCATCTGTGAAATGGAGATACTAATATTTAAAAGGTTTTTGTGGGGCACCTGGGCAGCTCAGTAGGTTAAGTGTCCAACTCTTGATTTCGGCTCAGGTCATGATCTCAGGGTCGTGAGGTCGAGCCCCGCCTTGGGCTCCATGCTGAGCACAGAGCCTGCTTAAGATTCTCTGCCTCCTCCATCTCTCTCCCTCTCTAAAAAATAAATAATAAATGAAAGTAAAAGGTTTTTGCCAGAATTAAATGAGCAACGTGATAGGAAGCTTTAAACAGCATCTACCACAGTTACCACTATATAAATTTTAGGTATTACATGTTTCCTTAGAACATCATTACGGTAAGTATTTCAAAATTTAGGCCATTAATAATCATTACTACTGAATTATTTCCCTGAGGGACTACGTGATGGGAATTTAACAGGCATAGTCTTACCGAATTCTCACAAGTTTTCAATGAGATTGATGGTAGTCTTATTTTAGAGAAGGCAAAGCTTACACAGCTACACTTGAACTCAGGTCCAAAGGATTTCACAGCCCATGTTCTCCAGGGTTTATAAGCAGGAGGCTTTATAGGCAATAGAGAAAAGAATCAGTTGACGGTTTTAAAAGACAATATAGAATGAGGTTAAAGTTGGGGGATTGACTATTTTGGTTACTCTGATTTTGGAAAAGCAGCATCTAGCTTTGTAAGAGTCCCTAAGCTCACTGAGACAAATAATTAGTGTTGGAGATACCGTATTCAGTGACCTAAACATGAAGTGTAGTTTTGTGGAGGGTAAGCCAAAGGTAATAATCTGGGCCTCTGGGATGTCTCCTTCAGTATTCCAGGCCAAGAATTGGTTAATGGCCACTTCTCTGCACCCCCGGCTACCTAGACCGACACCAGACAGGAATTTGGCACATATTTCTATGCTGGAACCGGGGGTTCTGGAACACACAGGAAGAAGAAAGGCCCACAGCATGCTTCCAGCACTACTTTCCTGGACATTGCTACCCCTGGTTCTTCATTCTTGCCCTAGGGATTTCCCCAGTCACCATCATCACCGTCAACACCACCACCTGTTAAAGTAAACCACACACTGCTCTTAAGAGTTGTCACAGGAAGGGGTGCCTGGGTGGCTCAGTCGGTGAAGCATCTACCTTCGGCTCAGGTCATGATCCCAGGGTCCTGAGGTTGAGCCCCACGTCGTCGTCATCATCGTTGTCTTGGGCTCCCTGCTCAGCAGGGAGTCTGCTTCTCCCTCCCCTCTGCCCCGTCCCAGCTCCTGCTTTCTGTCCCTCGCTCTCATTCAAATAAATAAATAAAATCTTATACAACAAAAAAAGAGATGTCACAGGGAGATAATGCCTGGGATTAGGGACAGAGCTGGGAAAGTAGCATAACGTTCCCTCCCTGCTGAAAAGAATGGAAAGGGGATGGGGTGAGTGGTGGCCTTTGAGAACCCTCCAAACACACAGCAAGCAGTAGCAGCATCTTGTGAAGAGAAAAGGCCCTGGAGCCAGAGGTATAGCGGTGGAGCTCCTGGTATGGTGTCCGGCACATGGGGAGGACCTCTTTGCATGGCTGTTAAGTAATAAATCCCTTGCATAAGGAAGTATGCAAAAAAAAGAGTCCTGAGTCACCCCCATGCATACTAAGGGCAGGAAAACAGACACTGAATTCTCTGTGCGTACAGATGAGAGACTATTTAGCCATCTAAATGAATAAGATAATTTTTAAAAAGTCAACCAGCAAGTAGGCAGAGATCATGAGACCTTGAATCAACCAGATGACATGCCAAACAAAGGGTAAGAGAGGAAGAAGAAACAATGATTGAATTGCAACCTCAAAGAACAAAGAACGCTGCAGTTGAAAATGAGTCAGTGACGGCAGTGATAAGATCCGATTGGAAAACTCAAATGTAAAGAGTCAGAACAACAAGCAAAATTGAGTCCTCTCTGTAAAGGACATTATGAAAACTGCATAAGGTCCCCATGTGGAGGGAACAAATGGGAACCTGGGCTCTACTTACCCAGCCTGGTGCCTCTCTGCAGGGCTGGGTACCCCTGAAGAAAGGAGAGTCTCTTTGTAAATGGCATTAAAGCACCATCTGGGCTCATGGGAGCTCAGAAGTCTGTGTCCTCAGGGGCTTTCATACTGATAAAAATCATGATTAGACAGACAAATATTAATGTGTTAACTCCAAATAGATCCAGCAATTTCATCTCTAACTCACTTTAACTCACTTGATGTCTTTAAAAGTATAAAGCTGACAAATTTGCATAGGGAAAAAAAGAGAGAGAGAGAGACAAACCAAGAAACAGAACTATAGAGAACAAACTGCTGGTTATCCAAGTGAAGGGGGCCGCGGGGGGGGGGGGGA
>NW_024423319.1:81228045-81237584 GCF_017311325.1 Ursus maritimus | reverse complement strand
GGGGGGGGGGGGGAGGGAATGGGCAAAACAGGTGATGGGGATTAAGGAGGGCACTTGTGATGAGCACCCGGGTGTGTATGGAAGTGTTGAATCACTGTATTGTACACCTGAAGCTAATATAACACTGTGTTACTAACTGAAATTTAAATAAAAACTTTAAAAAAAATAAAAATCAATAAAAACATAAAGCTGGATGAGAGTTTTACTTAATTGCCTGAAAAGCAAAACTCCTAACACAGTTAAGATTCAAATAGGTAGTTAAAATTATTTTTTAATCTAAAACGAAACCACCACCATCACGACTTAAAATATTTTGTTATGCGGGGCGCCTGGGTGGCACAGCGGTTAGGCATCTGCCTTCGGCTCAGGGTGTGATCCCGGTGTTATGGGATCGAGCCCCACATCAGGCTCCTCCGCTATGAGCCTGCTTCTTCCTCTCCCATTCCCCCTGCTTGTGTTCCCTCTCTCACTGGCTGTCTCTATCTCTGTCGAATAAATAAATTAAAAAATCTTAAAAAAAATATTTTGTTATGCCCCCTATTGCACTCACAGAAGGAAAAGAAAGGTTGGGATCAGAATTTTGAAGACTGAAAGTGGTCCTTAGTGTCCTGTTTTTAGGTTCTTCACTTTACAGATGGAGGAAATGAGACCCAGAGAATGGTAGCAATTTGTCCAAGGTAACAGAGCATGGAAGGAATAATCTCAACTGTACACTGTTGGGAATTTTGTTTTACATGACCTAAAAATCTGGTGAAGGTGAGGTGGGATGGGATAAAGTTTTCTGAAGTCCTGGACCGTGCATGTTCTCCATTTCCAGTTCTCTACTTGAGATTAACTGAATAAACCTCTCAAATAGTCACTTTGCCAAGCCAAACACCCCCCAAACAAACAAACAAACAAATAGATGGGTAGAGAAGGAAATAACCTAGATTTCAAAAAATGGAAGCCTTACACACAACAGATGGCAAACCATGTTTAGTGAATGCATATGTAGTTTGGGGGAAAGTAAATTAGGAGACAGGGGCCTACCTGTGTAGGAACAAAAGCACTGCGGGTAATTTAGATAGCTAGGCTACTTGGATTCCCCTGTCCTTCCCCAGAGTAAAGTCTCAAATCGAACTTATGCCTGGGCACAATCCTCCTTCCCTCATTTCCACCCCCACCCCACCCCCTCCAGCTATCTGAGTTAATTTGAAATGACCTGAGTGCGTTCTCTTCTCTGGCACAAGAGTCATCAAACTATACCAAGTTAAGCTGCAAAAATTTCCTTCATTTTACATCTTTAGGTTCTAAGACCAGGACTATAACAGAAGGCAAACATGAAAGGACAGTCTGGTATAGGCATCTTATCTTCATTTTTCCAAACCAAAATCCTTATTTTGCTCCACACTGGTCATGTAAATAGAGCTGAAGCCCACTGCAGGTTGGGGTAGGCAGGGAATATTGGCAGGCAGCTCTATAAATATGCATATATTTCCAGTGAGTGCTCTTGGTTAGAAGAGCAGAGATGGGAGTGCAAGGGGGAGTGGGGAGTTTGGACACATTCAATAAGGCTTTTGTCTGACCCTGGGTACCCATACTTGCATGCCAGGAGACCAAGAGACCTCCCAGCTACTCCAGATACAGTCTCAACAGGGACAAGTATAAGATGATGATGATGATGATGATGATGATTATTATTATTTAGTATAGGGTTCAGCCTCTGGGAATGTGCATGCCAGGCTATCGGCTCTGAACAAGGAAAGGGATCTGGAAATCACTGTAGACTGTCTTCTGAAGACACCAGTTATTTTGCTGTTTTAGTGAAAATAATAATTGGTCTAGGCCTGTAAGGAACAGAATAAAAAGGAAGATGCTCCCTTCCCTCACTCCCTCACCTCCCCTGCCCCCAATTTATTCATCTTGGTTTCCCTTCACCTGGGATACTATGTGCAGGTCTGGTCACCACATCTCAGGGACAATAGCATCAAGCTAGAGAAGGTCCAGAAAAAGGCTTAACAATAGTAAATTTACATCAAATAAGTCTTATCTATATGTCATACAATTCAAATTTCATACAACTAGTATACCAATAAAACACATTGCTCCCCAAAGTTTAGAACAACCTGACAATATAAATGTGGGTTTTTTCTTTAGGTTTGGATAAATTCATTGACGACAGGTATTAAAAAGGAAATTAACGTTTGGAGGGCATCCCTTAGTATGGATGTTGACTTTGTGCAATAGGAGGAAGACCCAAAAGACGAGCATTTAGGAGCCATATATTCTACCAAGTCTTGTACTAGTAACATTATTTAAATTACCTTACTGAGTCCTCACAATAATCCTATGAGTAGGTACTGTTATGATCCCCCTATTACTGATGAGGAAACAGAGGTTTAAGAGAAGTTACATAACACCTCTAACCTACACACTACGGGTTAAAACCAGGTTTGGATATGAATCGGAAAGGAACTGAAGTCATCTTTATTCACAGACCACATGATCAGCTAGGTGAAAACTTCTAAGGAATCTACATAAAGGCTACTAGAACTACTAAGTGAGAATAGTATGGCTGCAGGACCCAAAAACCAATAGACATAAATCAATCATATTTTTATATACTAGCAATCAACAATGAGAAAGTAAAATTTTAAAATATAAACCACTATGAAAGCATCAAAAATATGCAATACTTAGGGATAAAGTTGACCCATGATGTGTAAGAAGCTGTAAACTGAAAGTACAAAACATGGCTGAGATAAGCTAAAGAAGATCTAAATAAATAGAGATATATACCCTGTTCCTAGATAGGGAGAGTCAGTACTGTTAAGGTGTTAACTCTCCCCAAATTGATCTAAAGACACAGCGTAACCTCAATCAAAATCCCAGCAGGCTTTTTAAATAGGAATTGACAAGTTGATTCTAAACTTTATATGAAAATTCAACTAAGAATAGCCAAAACACTTTTGAAAAAGAACAAACTTGGAGGGCTTACACTACTTGATCTCAAGACATTATAAAGATACAGTAATCACAATGAGATTTTGGCATAAAGATAAACATATAGGTCAATGATACATAACAGAGTGTTCAAAAATAGACCCATGTGTATAGGGTCAGTTGCATTTTGACAAAGGTGCCAAAGCAATTAAATGAAAAAAGGATAGTCTTTTCAACAAATGATGCTGGAACAATTGAATGTTCATATGCAAAACAGACATATAAGCAAAACAAAGGCAAACAAAAAAAACCTTGGCCCTTACCTCACACAACATACAAAAATTGACCCTAAATGGATCCTAGACCCAAGTGCAAGAGCTAGAACTATATAACTTCCAGAAGAATCTACAGGAGAAAAATCATAGTTAGCTTGGGTAAGGCAAAGATTTCTTAAAAAGGACACAAAAAAAGATGAAACTAAAATAAATCATTACATTGGATTTCACCAAAATTAAAACCTTTTACTTTTCAAAAGATGCTGTTAAGAAATGGAAAGACAAGCCCACACTGGGAGAAAATATTTGCAAATCACATACATCCCACAAAGGACCTGTATCTAGAATATATAAAGAACTCTTATACCTCAATATTAGAAGAGAAAAACAAATAAAAATGGACAAGTAGACACTATTTAAGTAGACACTTCACTAAAGAAGATACTACATATGGCAAATAAGCACATGAAAAGGTGCTCAACATCACTAGTCCTTAGAAAAATATAAACTAAAAAGTACAAAAAAATACCAATACAGACTGACTAGAATGGCTGAAAGTTTTAAAAAACTGACAATAATAAGTATGGGTGAGGATGTCGAGGAAAGAAACTCTCTTACACTGCTGGTGTAAGATATTTACAACCACTTTGGACAATAATGTGGCAGCTTTTAAAAATGATAAAGATATACCTCCCATATGACCCAGTCATTTCACTTGTAGATTTAACCAAGAAAAATGAAAGTATATGTTCATACACAGACTTATAATGTTCATGGCAGTTTTATTCATAATAGTTAAATCTGTTTATAGTAGCCAGAAATAATCCAAATGTTAAACAGTAACTGAATAGGTAAGCAAATTTGGTACATCCGTGCAATGGAATATTACTCAGCAATAAAAAGGAACAAACTGTTGATACATGAAAAGCATGAACAAATGTAAAAATATTTATGCTGAATGAAAGCTATAATAATACTATACTGTTATATAGATAATACCATGTTATTCTATTGATATAAAATTCCAGAAAATGCAAACTAATCTATAGCAATAGAAATGCAGATATATCAGTGGTTGCCTGGGGATTGCAGGGGTGGATTATAAAGGGGTACAAAGAAGCTTTTGGGGGTGATGGATATGTTTATTATCTTTATTGTGCTGACGGTTTCACAGGCATCGTCAAAACTCATCAAATTGTATATGCAGTTATAGATGTATAATTTATTATATATATCAATTATACTTCAAAAAAGCTATAAAATATAAAATTAATTCAACTTTGCCTCAATACCATAGTGAATATGCCTGTAAAACAGGGACTGATTCCCCGAGCAAATAAAAATCAGTATTCTTATTTTGTAGTCAAACTTTACACAGTATGCACAGCTCATTCTGGAAAAAGAGACTAAGTAATGACTCCCAGGCCCTTCTAAACCAAAAGATTGTTAGTAAAAACAATAAGGGGTCATGAAGGCTGCACACTAATGTATATCGCAGTAACTGGCATCCCCTCCTGTAGAACAGATTTCAGGTGTTAGCTGAAAGAAAAAAGAGGGGCTGTTAACTTTGCCTTTATAAGATGATGAAATTAAGGCAGAGCTACTTGGTAATAAGTTTTTCAATAGTTAGACTAGCCTACTAGCCTTGTTTTTTTTTTAATTCATTTAAGAAGACATAACCATTATTCAAGAACATAGAAGAAGAAAAAAACAAGACGTGTGGTTCCCATATGGTTTGGTAATAATCACAAACAGTCTATAACTCCCTTAGAGTCTGATGAAATATATGAAGGGAGAAAAAAGGGGGCCCAGTGAAAGGTGTATGGGATGGAGGGGGGGGTTGACAAAGATATTATGGGGCCAGGGAGAGATCAAGAGCACATTTTTACTCCACAAAACCAACTTAGAGACCCTTAGGAAGGTGGCTTATACTCATGTAAAATACCAGCCAATCCATCAACAGATTTTTTTAAAGTACCCACTAGTGATTTATAGTTAATGCTTAGTGAACTGGAACACTGCAACTGGAACTACTTAAATTTTTCTGACTTCTGAAATGTAATTAAATTGGTACACACAGGGAATTAGCAACAGTATCATGATCCTTTAGAGAACAATGTGTTACCCATTGAATTAGTCTGTCTGGCTGGGTAGTAAATCATGTTCTTGTCTAACATGCAAGATAAGCATATCTCACTCAACCAGAGAGCTTGGAAACTTCAGATGGAAATCATTTACAAAATACAAATGGGAAACCACAATCACTACCAAAAGAAGGGAGGAAATAGAGAAGAGGAGAGAAAGGAGAGAGAAAGGAAGGGGGACAAGTTCTGTAGAATGTAGTATTTTAAAAGGGCTTTCTGAGCACAGAAGACAAGGAACACTTCTACTCCGAAACAACCACCCCCCCAATCACCCAAGCACCACCACTACCACCACATCTCTGTCTGTCTCCCTCTCTCTCTCATGCATACACACATACAGACACAAATTCACAATCTCTAGGTCAAGTAGTGAGGTATCTATCCATCCATCTATGTAAGAAAGCAAAATTCATATTAGTTCATAGAGAGCACAGCAATAAATGTTAAGGGCAAGGGAGAGGGAAAATGAGAAGTAATAAACATTAAGCTTAAAGCTTTTCCTGTAAGATCAGGAACATGATGAGGAAGCCCACTCTTGAGAATTCTATTCAACATAGCCCTGGAACTCCTAGCCAGAGCTAGTGGGCAAGAAAAAGAAACAAAAGTCAACCAAATTAGAAATGAAGTAAAATTGTCTCTGTTGCAGATGACATGATCATATATATATAGTTATATAGAGAAAGACAGAGAGATACCACAGATATAATATGTGATATATATACCACACAGATGATAACACACACACACACTGAAATATTATTAAGCCATAAAAAGAAGGAAATTTTGCCATTTGTGACAACACAGATGAACCTGGAGGACATTATGTTAAATGAAATAAGCCAGACACAGAAAGACAAATACTGTGTGGTATTACTTATATGTGGAATCTAAAAAAATAAAAAAAGGAAAGAAAGTTGAACTCATAAAAACGAAGTGTAGAATGATGGTCATTGATGGGGCAGGGAAAATGGGGAGATGTTGGTCAAAGGGTTCAAATTTTCAGTTATACGATGACTAAGTTCTGAGGAGCTAATGTACAGCATGGTGACTACAGTTAATAATACTATATTATACACTTGAAATTTGCCTAGAGTAGATCTTAAGGGTTCTCACCAGAAAAGTATACATATATCAAATCATCACACTGTACACTTTGAATATGTATAATTTTACTTGTCAATCATATCTTGATAAAGCTGGGGGAAAACAATAAAGGGTTTTATTTAGCACAGAAGATGAGGAACCTTTCCATTCCCAAAGAACCACCTACCTCCAACCATCCAATCACCCCCCAACCACTACCACCTACTCCCCCCACCCTCACATACACGCGCACAAAAATTCACAATCTCTAGATTAAATGGTGAAGTATCTATCTAGCCATCCATCCATCCATTGACATAAGAAAGCAAAATTTATACCAGTTTTTAGAGAGCATAGCAATAAATGTTAAGGGCAAGAGAAAGGAAAGATGAGAAGTAATAAATATTAAGGCAGTCAGATTGGCGATAGAGCTCTAATAAAATTTCTCCTTCATTTTTAGTTTGTTCGTCATTCAGCTCCTAGTTTAAGTATATACATATATTTATATATTTTAAAAATATATTTATACATGCATAAATATATATTTACAAAATATATTAAAATATATTTATTACAAATATAATTACATTTACATACATAATTATAATATATAATAAATATAAAAGTATTAAGTATATAATATATACAATATATAAATTATATTACTATGGATGGCAATGCTTGAACTGTTTGATTTTTGTCCCTGTCAACTGATGGTACCCAAATACACATGTGTGAACCACACGGCAATGGCAGAAATGAAATTTAGAGCCTAGGATAGAAGCCAGATTCAGAAAGAAAAGATTCATGCAAACTCAAAATATGAGAAGAAATCCACTTGTTTTCAAGATTTTTTTTTTACTTATTTGACAGAGAGAGAAAGAGGGAGAGAGAAAACACAAGCAGGGGGCGCAGCAGGCAGAGGGAGAAGCAGACCCCCTGCTGAGCAGGGAGCCTGATGTGGGGCTTGGTCCCAGGACCCTGGAATCATGACCTGAGCTGAAGGCAGATGCTTAACTGACTGAGCCACCCAGGCGTCCTGAAAAGAAATCTACTTTGCGAGAGATCTAACACAAGTTCACACTGCTCATTAGAAAGAACATGACAAGCTCTAGAGAAGAGGTGGAAAAAAAATCCTAGCACTACCCTGTACTAGCTATAAGACTCTGGGTAAATCATTTGGATTTACATATGCCTCATTTTCCTCCTTGGTAAAATGGGGAAGAATAATAGAAGCTTATATGGTTGCTGTGTGGATTAAATGAGGTAATACGTGTAAAATGCCTTACAACAGTGTCTGACATCCAGTAAGTGCTCAATAAATGTTAGACGTTTTTTATTCGGATGAAGTGCAAAGGAAATATCCAGGATTTAAGGGTGGAAGAGAAGGTAGGAGCCCTATTATGGAGAACTTGTGATGCCAGACTTGAGGGGTTGGTACTTAAATCAACATGAAGGAAGTTTTGAATAACAGAGTGTCACAAAGGCAGACAAATTGGTGTCTGTTTGTAGTAGATTTATAACGACTCTAGCTGCTTGGCAATGCAAAGGGCTGGCTTGTGAGAGAGTTGTTCCCATCAATGGAAGGGTTCAAGCACAGCCTGGTCAACCAAATTCAAGGGTGTTATAAATGGCAGTCAGGCAGTAGGTCAGTATTGACCAAACTGAACGGCCTCTAAGATTCCTTTCAACTGTAAGCTGATTTTGGATAAAGAAACTAGGAAAGACTTGTGCAAGGCACTACTAGGAGCATGGAGCCATAGCGACTATTCAAGTAAGAGAGGGTAGTGCAGGGGTGGCAATGGTGGGAGGTGGGAACACACTGTTTAGGAAGATTGCTGGTCTAGAATGTCAGAGCTGGAAAGGACTGCAGAAATCAACCAGTCTAGTCCAGCTTCCTCATTGTACAGACGGGGAAACTAAAATTCTCAGTTTGGGGAAGTGACTTACAGGGTAAATTTAAAAGGGGTGAACCTAGAGGCAGGGGAGCCAGCAGNAATCCAGAAATCCAGAAATAAGGTCATATGAGATTCGAAAAGGGTGGAAGTAGCAGGAATTGAAAGGAAGGGAGTAGACATGAGGGCTATTTTGAAGGAAGAAACACCACAGGGGTGGTCATTGATTGGATATAGGGGATGAATAAGAAGTGACTGCAAGATTTCAATGCTAGTTTAGCGGGAGGCAGAAGGCTAAGGACAGAGCCTGTTTGGCAAAGGGAAGATAAGTTCCATTTTAGACATATTGGGGTTTGAGATTTAAAAAGAAGGAAAAATAATTCAAATAGACACTGTCCCTCAGACAGTTGAAGAGCCTAGAGCTCTGATGGAAAGTTAAGGCAAAACTTAATTACTAATAGCCTACTGTTGACTGGATGCCTTCCAATAATGTAAACAGTAAATGAACATATATTTTGTATATTATGTGTATTACATATTGTATTCTTACAATAAAGCAAGCTAGAGAAAAGAATATGTTATTAAGAAAATCATAAGGAAGAGAAAAATACATTTACAGTACTGTATATATATTTATTGAAAAAAATCCTCGTATAAGTGGTCCCACCTAGTTCAAGACCATTTTGTTCAAGGGTCAGCTGTATTTAACAAGCTTCCTAGGAAAGCTTGGGAATGACTGGGCTTTTCTCTAATGCTATGGCACAAAGAACATGGTCACAGGAATAGTTGATATTGGTATAAGAAAGAGAACATGAGGGCCACCTGGGTGGCTTAGTCGATGGAGCGTCCGACTCTTGATTTTGGCTCCGGTCATGATCTCAGGGTCGTGAGGTGGAACCTGTAGCAGGCTCCACGCTCAGCAGGGCGTCTGCTTCGGATTCTCTCTTTCCCTCTCCTTCTGCCCCTCCCTCCCAGTGTGTGTGCTTTCTCTCTCTCTCAAAAATAATACATAAGTAAATCTTTAAAAGAAAAAAAGAAAACATGAGGCACAAAAAGAGGGCTTTGAAACAAAATTCCAAAGTATAGTGGGACAAGTTCAGGATTGGGGTCAGGTAGAACTGGGTTCAAATCACAAATTAACAGCTCTGTTACTTCGAGAACGTTGTTTGGCCCCTCCAAGCCTTTTCTTTTCTTTCTTTCTTTTCTTTTTTTTTTTTTTT
>NW_024423319.1:81212391-81227981 GCF_017311325.1 Ursus maritimus | reverse complement strand
AAATAAATAAATAAATAAATAAATAAATAAATAAATAAATAAATAGCACATCAGCTATCCCTTTGATTTTTCAAGCACCTATGAGGTCTTCCAAAGAATTCCCTCCTGCCCTTTGAACTTTTAATTCATTCTCAAATGATTTACTGGCTGCCTGGCCTCCAAATGACCATACTAGCAGTCATGTCCTTCCTCTCTGAGGCTCTGTCCCTTTGATAACAACAGTGCCCCTGATGGGGTTTACCATTCCCACACTCTAGGAGCATGCTTCCAAAACAAAACTTTCAGCTTTGGAAGGACCTTAACGGAAAGAGCAGTAAGGAGAAAGCTAACATTTTCTTCTTCCACCAATGCCTGCGAAGGCTGAATCATCGCCTCTAAGACTTTCTCAGGCTGTGTGTATTCCTTTCAGGCTTACTATGTGATCCTGATAAGGAGAAACACTTTCCGAGGTCCCCTTGAGCACTGTTCCTAAAGTTGCCTCCAGTGATTCAAACTCTCCAGCAGTGGTCTGGGTAGGAACGAACTAAGAGAAGGTCCCACAGTGTGTCTTTTAAACTGTCACAGTACTGCCACTATGAGTTTCAGTCTGTTTCCTTTAGTGCCCTCACATGACCTAATTGACTTCCACAGAGACAGTTAGCCACCAATTAGATTAGACCCCATTAGGAAGGAGAACAGAGATGGTTCTTCTGAGCCCTTTTCAGCATTCTCAGCTTTGAATAAAATAGTGAGAAAAGGAATGTCATGGTCAAATAATGAGGACACTTAAGGCACTGGGTATAAATACCAGACGATGACTCACATCCAAGGCTAGTCAGACAGAACACGTTAGGGCTTGCTTAAGCAAAAGTGGAAACACACACACACACACACACACACACACACACACAGTGTATGTTCACATAAAGCTATCTCCTTTGGGCTGAAGCAGTGAAACACTTGAGACAGACGGAAGACTCACACTCTGCCCTCTCCAAACACATAGCAACAGGAGGGGTGGCTGCTGTTTTAAGAGTCTCAAAACGACACTGCCCAACAGCAAGGGGAATGCTGTGATCATCGGCCAGCAGGCCTCTCTTACATGCAAGCCTCAGGAACACAGCTCACACACAAGAGCTGCAGCAGCAAGAAACCCAACTGTTGCAAACCAAACTCTAAGCAGCTTGGAGACAAGCAGGTAACCACCCCCATCCCCCACTGATGTCATCGTCCAGTACCTCCTATCCAAGGTTGCATCTGGGATCCCTCTCAACTTCCACCTGCACTACCATTTCCTTCTATGTGGTGCCTCTATCCCTAGCTCACACACACACACGTGTGTCATTCGAGGCTCACCCTGCTTACTAGGTGTCACTGAAAGACTAGAAAACTTGGCTAGTATATCCAGCTCTTCCAATCATCTCCTCTTTCGAATTTGAGATTGGAAGTGGAAAGGGAAAATGACCAATTACTGAGTACAAAATTTACGCTTGACTTCTCCAGCAAACCATTACAGAGAGACTATTCTGTGCTCTGTGCCGAGGATGATGATGAAAATACAGAAGATATAACTGTTGTCCTCTAGAAGATTTTGGTCCAGCAAGCCAGACACAAGGCAGCCAAAGTACCCACAGATTTCTACTGGAAAATCAGAACTCCAGTATTCTAAAGAGGGAGAAATGACTTCTACCACGAGCAGCCTGAGATGACATCCATGCGGCTGAGAGCTAGGGCTTGGAGGTTAGGCCCAACTGGAAGGGGCAGAGATGAGGAGAGAAAAGCCAAGGCACTCAGGGAACATCAGGATGGGGAATTTGGAGGCCATAGTTTCCCCAGTGTGTTGGGGGGGAGCAGAGAGGAAACTACCCTGCCTGAAAACCTGGGTCCTGGAAAGAATGCTACAAATAAGACTAGAGCCAGATTGAGAATGGTCCATACACCACGCTAAAGTAGTTTGGGCTCTATTTTACAGGTAACAGGGAACCATTAAATAACTTTAAGTGGGGGAGGGGGATGATCAAATGGAGAACCCACTATGGAGGCCACTTACAGTAGTATAGTTGTTCCAGAAGGAGGCTTCGTCCTGCCCGTCCCAGCTCTTGCAAGATCCTCCTTCAAAGCTGCCCTCTGTCTGAGCTCACTATTTCAGAGCTCATTACTATGCATCTCTTTTAAGTTGGGTGAGATATGAGTGGCATTTCTTATTCTGAATGAGACTCCTAATGTTGTACTGAAGTTGGGTCAGGGACTGGAGTAAAAGTAAAAAGTCGAAGCTTCATCCATCCAAGTCCTCCAGTTTAGAAGAAAGGAACTATGAAACATCCTTTAAATTTCTGTAATAGCTTCAGGTGGCTTAGCCCCTGGAGTCACTGGTCTCCTGTAAGATCCCAACAGAAAAGCGGGGGCAGGGAGAGAGGGGAGAGAGAGAGAGAGAGAGAGAGAGAGAGAGAGAGAGAGAGAGAAAGGCAGAAAAGAACTGCCAACATAGGGCAAAACCTGATTGTCAAGTGCTTTTCTGGGGCCTGTTCCAGATCACTGTCACTTACAGGCTTAGACTAGAGCTCAGCCCTAAATTAGGGCTCCAGCCTAGAAGATGGGATGGGAGGTGGAAGGGCCCCACCTGGGTCTTAGCAGTGGGAATTAACTCTCCCTGATTCTTAATTCTTTTGGCTTTTATTAGTGGCTGGAAGGGGAGAGGGATGTAACCCGAACCCTAATGAAGCTGAGAAGGGCTAAGAGCCAACCCCCCCCTTAAGCAGATACAGTATGTGCAGGGCCTGGGCAGGTTTAAGAACACTGCACATTTCTCCAGCCAAAGGCACAGGAAAATATGAAAATTACATATTTAACCCTTTACATCCAGAGGGGGCGAGTATCATCTTCCTACCAGAACTCACACAGCAGAGAGAAGTTGGCAAGCTGGCTCTTGTAAAAGCCAGGGCACTCAGGTAGCCTTTTTCACAAAAGTACCCCCCAGCAGCTACTCAAGTCAATTTCAAATATAAATTATAAGCTATTTCACCTTGACAGAAGAGTTAGGTAAAGGAACCCATGTGCCAATTGGCCCTTAGCCTGAAATGAGTTCTGTCTACAAGGAGGGAGGAAGGGACGGAGTGAACACACGAAGTTCCGCAGCACAAGCATCTTTACAAGATTCTGACTTTTAGTTCTTCACCACGCAGAAAAGTGGGCAACACTCCACAAAAGTAACGGATCTAGAAAGTAAATCTCAGAAGGATGGGGGCAGAAGACGGATGGGCAGGCCCATCTGCACATAAAATTGACCTTTCCAGAGAATTTCATGAAAGTATACATGGCATCAGGGCTAGGGTTTGGATCAGATTAATTGCTCCAAATTTGCAGAAGTCTCTTAATAATAAAGTGGCATTTTCCAGCCAGATTTGCAGTAAATGAGTTTTTGAAGCAACACTCCATTTTCTCCTTTTTTTTAAAAAAAGATTTTATTTATTTATTTGCTTAAGAGAGAGAGAGAGAGAGAGAGCAAACACAAGCAGGGGGAGCAGCAGGCAGAGGGAGAAGCAGACTCCCAGGCATTCCTGTCTTCCTTATTTTTCTCAGGATGAGAGTACGGTAAGGACACCACTGAAGGTAGTCGAATCATACTTGCAAGTTTAATAATGCTTTTTTGAAGGTCACATTTAATGACCAATACTACTGTAGAAATACTGAGAATGATAATATTCACAGGTTACTGATCTCACGCTATGCAGAATATAAAACTGCTAACAACAAAAATGCAATACGGACTTGAAACTCCAGCGGTCTGAGGTTTGCTTTACTATGCATCCACATTCTGTTTTTCATATAGAGAAAACAATCCTTAAACATCTTGGCAAGTCAATGGATGTTTTTTAACAGCCTCAAACCTTTTAACATTTCAAGCTTCATGTCTGGCATCTTGACAGTTTCTTCTATTTTTTGTTTGTTTGATTTGTGGACTTTCCCATCACTTGAAAGTCTGAAGTTAGACAGAAGGAACTTCGGCCAGTAACACCTCAGGTGACCACGCGTCCAGCAGATTGGAGGAGATAAGACAAAGCTATGACCAGAAAAGACCATTAAATAAAAATGCAGGCCTGTTCCAATGTCTCTTGGAGCATGAGATTGTCTGGCAATTCACTAATTTCCAAAACGATCAGCAGATTGGTAAATTGTCTATGTTAACCATTACGTTCCTAAAATAACGATTTGCTGTTTTAACTGATCGGGGGCCTTAAATAAACAAATCCTTTTTTTTTCCAAACTGCCTATGGAACTTCTTAACTGACTAGGCCTACAGACACCTAGGTCTCCGAAGACCCAAAACTGAACGAAAAATGGCGGACCTTCCTAATCCCCATCACCACTTTGAGACTTCTAGCTTAGTGATACTGGATTCATCTCTAACCCCCACGTCTCCTTCATTTCTCCAGATCCAAATGGCGTGTATGACCACTAACCTCTGGCAACTCGCTAATGTATAACAACAGCAGGTTGCTAAGATGGCCAATTCCCTTGAAATGCCCCTCTGTATTGTTCAGGTTCGGTCTTTCTTCATGCGAGGTGTTTTACCTTTAATACATTCACTCTGATCCTCCAAAACAACAAAATGGCTACCCACTTCCAACCCGAATCTATCTGATAACCCAGTTTTCTGGGTTCTTCAGAATAGCTGGCTCAAATCCATTCACCTTTACACTCCACCAGTCTGCAACAATCAAGCAGATCTCCATTGACTCATGTATCTCACCACACAAGCAGTATGACACTGGGCAAGTTAACTAACCTTCTATGCCTCAATTTTCTCATCTGTAGAATGGTACTAATAAGAGTTCCTAAGAGTTAAATTGGAAAGCCACTGTCTGGCCCGGGGTATGCACCATGAAAGAATTTGTCAGAAAACAAACAAAAATGACCTTTATGGAGCTCTGTGCTGGTTTCATAGGCTGTAGGAAGACTAGCTCAGTTCCTAGAACAAACACTCAATAAATTTAATGAATGAGTGAACAGGTGAATAAATGAACAAACAACACACACCTTGCCCTTGGGGAGCTCATGCTGTTAGTTCACCGTGAGGTGAGCAAACTGACCTCAATCACCTGTCTGTGTCTTTAGGACATGCAGCATATATACTAACTGGAATGAATGTCTTTCATCCTCCTTAACCTACCTAAATCCTATCTGTCCCACAAGGCCCACCTCCAATTCTTCCCTTTTCCACTAAGCTCCCTGACCACATCAGCCCACAGTGAAATCTCTTCCCACTGAATAAATGTTGCTCCTATCCCATGGTTTCGGCACTTAAAAGTTTTTGTTTCCTGAGCTTGCAGTAGTGCCTCCCCTCAACAAAACTGTCACTTCCAGGGAACAGGTCTTCTGTGGTGGCTATCTCTTGTATTCTCTAGTTTAGAGTTAGGCACTTTGCAAAGTACTCAACAAATATGTGTTGACTGGTTGGTTGATTGATTGATTGATTGATTGGAGGCTTAGTTGAGAGCTCTTAGGTAAGAGCCAAACAAGGTTTAGCATACATAGCCTTTCAAATTGCTGGCTGTTCAGACATTAGCCAGAAATCATGTCTGGTCTTCCAACTTCTGGCAGCAGAAGACATCCCATGAAGGGTGTCCTGCCACTTTGCATCTTCCCAGAGATTCCATAGCTGCATACAATTCATTTTTTAAGTTCAAAATTCTCTTAGAAGAATATTTGTTTAATAAGAGACACCTGTGGAATGCTTTTTCTTTCTTAAATCACATACACATCTAGTATTTATATGAGGTACAGGATAAAATCCATCTCCCTCCCTCTTTGAAAAAAAATTGTGAGTTTTATTATTTTCATTTTGCAAAAGAGGAAATTGAGACACGGGGGGAAATGACTCGCCCAAGGACACACAACTTGAGTAGCAAAGCAAAGACTGAACTTCAGGCCTTCTGAATACAAGCCCATACCCCTTGCTCTGATTTGAGATTTAAAACAAAACAAAACAGAATCCTTCCTTTCAGCCTGATCCCTGACGCGCATGTATCGGTAATGTTGGTTTTTGCACAAAATTACATTTCTCTCATTTCTTTCTCCATCCCTTCCTCTCTCCCTCTCTCCCCCACCCCCATTCATTTTTCTCTTTCCTTTCTAATTTCTCTATTTCATTTCNTTCCCTACCCTCCCCAGCCTCATATTCTTATCCAGTTCTTTTTTTTCTTTCTCTTTCGTCTGTTCACCTATGTAAACATGGTGTTGTAGAAAGAATCCGGGATTTGGAGTCAGACAGAAGTAAATTTCAATGCCAGCTTTTCCACTTATGGTGTGCCTTAGACTCTATAACTTAACTTCCCCGAGCCTCAGTCCCCTCATCTGCACAATGGAGACATCAGTATCTACCTCAAAGAGTTACCACAGAAATGAAATGCGAATACATGTAAAACACCTAGAAACAGCAGGATTTGTGACGCAGCAGGTCTAGTACCTCTCCTAGTGCACCATGTCTAGGCCTTGACTCCCATTTGGGTTCAAGAGGTTGCTGAGATCCAACCAAACTACGTGGCCTCCGCCCAGTGAGGCATATTCACACCAGCAGAGTATCCAGGGTCTTGGCTTGTCCACTTTTCAGCCTGTTGTCTTGATACTCCCTGATTGCAAGCTTAATTAACACAGAGCTCCAAACTCTCAGTCAAGCCCTCCAAAGAACATGAGAATCAAGACCTTGTTACTCACCCCTGAGGCTCCAAGATGTCATCACTCACCCTCTCAGTCAGATAAGATGCCATCAAAAGCTGCCTACCTGCAGAAGTTTTCACGGGAGCATTTACTTACATCAAACATAAGCAAAAAGAAATGGAAAACAGCAAGGCAGCTTGACAAAGACAAGGCTTTAGCTTGTCATCTTCTCATAAGCGAAGATGGGGCTGCAGCCATGAGACTCTAACCCTTTTCCAGAATAACTAGTTGAACCAGCTTTACTCCCAGGTCTACCTCATATCACCCCCAACCCCCATCCCCAAAAGAAAAAAATCAATTTCTGATGGACCGTGAAAGGCAGTATAGGAGAACCATTCAAAACTTCCGTGCCAGAGGCTCAGGAAGAGAGCCGAGCACGCAGCTGGGAATCTGTCGAGTGGCATTAGGGTGGGGGCCAGGAGACTCCACAAAGGGTCTGTCCATCACTGGGCTTAACCCTTGATCTTGTCAAATTAGTCCCACCTCTCGCATTCCTCCCAGATGTAACATTAAAAGACTCGAGTGAAAGTTAACAGACCATGCCACATGCCATCCCTGAGAACATACCAGGAAACAGGCACTTCTGGGAAGAGAGGAAGTAGTAGTGTGGAGAATAGCAGCGCACCGTAATCACCGCCCGCCGCCGGCCAGCCTTCCCACTTCTGCCGCCCAGACCAGGCAAGGATCCTGGAGCCCTTCACAGCCCTTCAATAAAGCAGAAGCTCACCCCACAGAGAGTCTGAGAAGAAACAGGAGGGTACAGAGAGGTGAAGCAGCATGCCAAGATTACTCGCAAGTTGATAAAAGAGTATGAGAAATGCAACGAAGGGCCCATCCTCTACTGAAACAGGATAGAGAGAGACACGGGGTGAGAAACTATCCCCCTGATCCAGCTATCAATTTGCTGAGTGTCTTCAAACTTTATCGACCTTAGCTCTGTGAGCTTCTCTTAGCCCCCCCCCCCCACCGGAAGCATGGCTGAGCCAAGAGGGACAAAGTTGATACAGCAGACTAGAAGGGCTTTCTGTGACCAAAGAAGAAAAAAAGTTGGGTTTTGGACAGAGGGCAGAGCAGCCAATGAATGAACAAAGAGGCAATGGCACTTGAATGAGCCAGTCCAAAATGTAGGCCTCAAGCAACTGGTGCTAATGGGTGGGGGCTGGGAAGCAAAGACTGGACAGGAAAGAAGGGCAGCCTGGATGCCTGGAAAATGTGTCTGCTGCTACTAGGCAGTGCTCACTCTGTGGCCCAGTACAGTCACAGACTTGAGCTGAATGAGGAGGGAGTGGAGGCGAAGTCAAAGGGGAGGCGTTAGTCACTTTGAGAAACCAAGTCATCTTGATCTTTGCAACTTCAGTGCCCAACCAGGATGGCTATGCGCCCAAGTAAATATGCCAGTGTGATGTGAGGAAGAACGGATCATCCCTTGCAAAACTAATGCCCAAGACAATCTTTCCACTTGGCCTGTTTACACTGGATGTGGCAAAGGGGCGTAAGGAGACGAACCTCTACCCCATCCTGGTCCCTGGAACACAATCTTTAGCCAGGAAAAAGAAAGATCTAAGCTTATTCATTAGTGACTTAATTGAAGTCTGTCTGAAGGGAATTTTTCGGAAATTTTTCAGAGAGTGCCAGGAGACAAAAATACTGGCTGCACGGAAATTGAGTGAAAGCGATCTAGATACCAACATAAGCAATCGCTGGTTGCAAGGTAACAGGTAAGCCTGGAGTTCAATTTTGCAGATAAATTGAACCATATATACACTGTGCACACGCATCTGGTCTCAGCATCAGGAATAGGAACACACTGGGCACGGATAGTAGTAGAAACCCCAAACCCACCCAGGTCTGTGTAACAGAGATTCTAGAGCACTTGCCTCTAACTTACGAATAAATTGTTCTCCAAGAATCCTTTTTGTAAATAAACAGCTTGGAGCTCTGGATGGTTTCCTGTAGGCAGAATATTATCAATGGTGGTTAGGTTCTATAATTTCATCAGTCATACCCCATGGATTAAATAGACCTCTCCAGGGGCACCTGGGGGGCTCAGTTAGTTAAGCGTCTGCCTTTGGCTCAGGTCATGATCCCAGGGTCCAGGGATCGAGTTCCACATCAGCTCCTTGCTCAGCAGGGAGCCTGCTTTTCCCTCTGCCTACTGCTCCCCCTGCTTATGCTTCTCTCTCTCTCTCCCTCGCTCTCCCTCTCTCTCTGACAAATAAATAAATAAAATCTTTAAATCGGCCTTTCCAGAACTGCTGTGAACCTAGCCACAATCAAAAACACTGAGTCAGAAAGACATGTTTCCTATCCTTCCATTGTCTCTTCTCCAGGCCTCTCATCCTTCCATAATAATGAGGATTAAGTTCCATTCCAATATACTCCCTGACCAGGGCTTTAGTAGCAAGGAAAAATATTTGCCCAACTTAGGTGACACACCAGTGGATGTGAGGGGCCTGGGGAGACAAGGATGTGGGTGCAAGTCCTCCAGCAGAAGTGACTCTTATGGGTATTCCAGGTATAGACAGAAGACCTCAGAACCCAGGGATGGCAGCAACAGCAAAAGCTTTGTACTCCACGCCAGTGGCAATATGCAGGGAGGTGAATATCTGACAGGCTGTTGGGACGGGGACTGCTGGATCTAAATTCCTACATAGGGGCTCTGTAAGTTGGAGACTGTATGTCACATAGTCAGCATCTTCAATATTGGAGATACTTATTTTTCTCAGAAGGAGAAAATTCAGCTCAGAGACATTACTCCTATAAATTCCAAGCTAAAAGGTGATAAAAAATAAAATAAATCTGACGTTCTAAAGGTCTGATTTTGACACTATTCATTAAATGCCACTTCCTTCTTCTATTATACAACTTCCTTCCTTCTCTGGAACTTTTTATAAAACATGCATGCTCCTTGAGGTCAAGAGCTTATATCTTCTCTCTCATCTTCCTTAGAACACTTCTCTCAACACCAGTCTGGGCTAGGCATGGGGCTGGGACAACTCTAAAGAAACAATAAGAGATGAAATGTGTCCCTCCCAAATCTATTACATGGCTGTCTCAGATGCCTATGTAGAGGCCTTCGGCAGGTATGGGTTAGCAGCAGCAAAGTACTTCCACTAAAAGGTTCCACTTGGCACAGGGTCTTTGTATGGCATGGATATACCAGAAAGAGCCAAAGTGGTCTTCAGCTGCGTTTTTTAAAAAAGAAGGGTCCTACTCAAATATGATCAGACTCTTCTCAGTTATTGTATGTGGGCTCCATAACTCAAGAGGAACAGGGACCAGGGACCGGCTGGAGTGCCTCCAGAGTGGCAGGAGGAAAGAGGAGAGGAGGCTGGATCTCAGATGCCAGTAAAGAATAGCTGAAATGTCTAGGGCTCTTTAGCCTAGAAAAGTGAGACAAGGGGACATAGTCTGTGTCATTGGACCTGAGACAAAGAGAAAGCATTCTCGTTTTGTGTGGTTCCAGAAGCTAGGGCTAGGACCCATAGATAGAAGGTAGAGGGATGATGATTGCCACTCAACAAATGAAAAAGTTGTCTACAGTCAAAACTTTCCAACCAGGAAATGGACCGTCGAAGAAGGGAGTAAACTCCCCACATGAGCACAGGAAAACAAGCTTAGAGCTACTAGACAGAAGGCTAATGGACTGGTTAAGATTAAGACAAGGTGACCCCCAAAAGGCCCTCTTGACTCTGAGAATCTGTGATTCTAGGCCTCCTCCAAGAACAGCATTAGATTAGCAGCCCTGAGTCAAGGCTGTCCTTTGGTGCTTGGTGGGGGTGGGGAAGTGATTCACTTTCCTCAGATGGGTCAACATCTCCCCCCGCCCCCCGGTTCTGAAGAAGCCTAACTATAAAAACTGTGATGTTCCCTCTAGATAAATCATTCCATAAACTCCAATCTCAAGCCTGAGTCTCTCTTTCCTCTTAAAAAAAAAATTCCTGGGAGGGGGTTGGGAAGAGCAAAAGGGGAAATCATTTTAATTTTTTTCTTTTAAAAGGGACAACGCTCAAGTGTCTTCCAGCTGGAGTTGAATTATTTTCTTTGTCTGGGGTTTTGAAGAGGGAAAAACCTCTAACAGGCTTGGCCTTTTTCACTTTAGGGAGCACATGTGTGGGTCTCAATAGAGTACCAGGTGTATTTTGACAGCTCAGCAGACCCCAAAATAGTGTGTACCCAAAGCTCAGCCAAGGGTTGCCAGACATACCACCTGCCCTTCTTGCTCTACTTCCCCTCCAGCCTTCTTTATATTTTTCCGGATGGTTTCCTACTCCAGGTCTCCAAATGCCTTCTACTCTCTGAGAGAGTTGGGGAACTGAGGCCCTAGACACCTTTGCTGATTCTAGAGGCAGATGGGGGGGGGATTCATGTAAGTACCCAGGCTGGACTGAGCTCCCAAGAAGCACACCCCATGAAGGTCCCTTTGTGAATGTCAAGCTCTGGTCTGGGGTGGGCCCAGCCTGTAACATAACTATGAAGTCTTCATAGGAACTACTGGTTCTCATATACCACTACCTTTGCAGCCAGCAAGAACTCAAATTCGCAGCCAAATTTACTGCCAGCCACAAGACGGCCTCAATCTGACTTAACCCGTGTCCTCTTGAAATCTCAACTGCCTCTTTGTGTGCTTCTTCTAGAAATAAGGTCACGGTGGGGACGGGGGGTGGGGAGGGAGCTAAAAACAACTTAAAGAGCATGCCCTGCCATCTTGCTAGGCTAAAGATGGCAAACAGTATGAGAGTTTTCCTAATTCCTTCTCACATCGTCTTTGATAATAAAGACGCCACAAAAAATGGGCCAGCAATAGGGCAAATATGTAGGAGAAGCCCGTCTTCTCCTCCCCAATTTTCCTCCTTCTCCTGCATCCCCTCTGATCTCCACTCTTTCTCTTCCCCACCCTCAGCCAACCTCGGGACACATTTCCAAGGACTCACAATGAGTATAGGAACCTCACGCTACAGGTCAGTAACTCTGTCTCTGTCGGTCTGTCCATCTGTCTATCTGTTTGCCTCTCTTTCTCTCTACCTCTCTCTCACACACACACATACATGCCACAGGAGGATACAATTCGAATCTCTGAGGCCTCTGAGAGGCCCTATTTCATACAGAATCATTGCTGCCAGAACCTTGGAAAGGTCACGCATCCCCAAAGAAGATCTTTCCCAGTACAGGGAGCCAACTTCATGGATGACTGTCTACACTGTAGAGGGGGACCCCTAAGTAGCAAACCAGATACATATGATTGGAAGAGAATCTCCACTTTATCCAAACAGGCCTCCTGGGCCAATGAAGTAGTATAAGACACTAACCAAAGGAATTAATAATACCAAGATCACGGGCCCAAGTCCCTTGCAGGTTATGTTTCTTTGGAAACATCACAATGTATGGGGAAATCATAAGCCATCCCTTAACACTTGGGATAATCAATAGCAGGTTTTTTTTTAAACATTTCCTTTTTCTTTCTCACTGAATTGTGAGAAGACTACACCAGTCTCCTGAAACTTGGGCTGTTGAATTCCCCACATTCAGGGAAATCACAGGAGCCAGCAGGAATCGACCATTTCCCAACCTGATCATTTCCTGGTCCAAAGGTTCTCCCATGACAAATATGAGGTAGCCTTTCACACTCTATGCGATCTTTTCCCACCAATCACCCTTTCTCAAATCCCTCCACTCCCGAGATGTCTCCACAAGCTATCTCCAGGCATGTACACCCACCAGACCCAAATTGCTTTTTTTTTTCCATGACACCAAAGGAGGTTCTCCAGCATTTCCCACCATGGTTCTTGCACCCTACCTCTCTCTGCCTGACCTGAGATCATCACGGTGATTTGGAGGCACTAAAACAGTCCTCTCCTACTCCCTGAGCCCAGACTTCAGCAAGGAATGTCTGCAACCCAGTTCCTCACCTACTGTGGAACCACAGGCTGGCATGGAAAGAGTCACTGGGGGAGCTGTCGAGACTAGATACATCCCTGAATGGTTCTGTTCCATGCCCCTTCACAAACTGCAGTACTACCAGAAGAATCAAGAAACTCTCCAAGTAGTAGAAAATATGATAGACTTGGAGCCTACCCCTGACTCACTGTATGGCAGCCCTAGACAAGCCACTCAGCACATCACAGCCTCAGTTTTTCTATCCATTTCTCCACAACCTTCCTTGACTGCCTCACAGGGTGGCTGGAAGAGGCTAATGAAATAAGGGATATAGAAACACCGTATAAACAGTAACAGTATGCAAATGGAACAAAGCCTCATCTTCTTCAGTCCACAACCCTTGTGAGGAGAAAAGGGCCAGAGCTAGCATAGAAGATTGCCAACTGGGCTGTCATAATCTTATTTAAAGACCACCCACTTGAACCTCATTATAGACGTGGGGACACCTAAGCCCAAGGAGGGCAAGTGATGCACTCAGGATCCCAAAGCTAATGAGTGACAGAGCAAGGACTAGAACCCAAGGTTCCAATCTGCCCATACAATTCTCTCTGTGGCCTCCCATCCCATCTGCACCAGTGGGTGCAGACTGAAGTTGTTTTCGAGAAGAAAACTGTATTGTTCTGAAGCAAGGGGAAACAAGACTAAGTTAGAAAAATGAAAAGGGGACTAATGAACTATGCCACAGAGTGCCTTGGCAAGAAAAAAATACAGGCAATCATTGCACTTTAAAAAAAATACTATGGCCCCTTTATATAATGTTGGGGCTAACCAGATTATATACAACCGGCTTTTACTGTAAGGTGCCAGGCTATTTGGGAAGGATAGGATAAATGATTTTACCCCCTGCATACCCAAATGTGTGTAATAATGAGTTTTCATATAATAGGGGTCAACTGTATGTTCAGTGGAAAGGGAATCATTAAAAGGCACCCTGCCTCTCAACACACGAGTCACTTCCTCAACAGCTTGGCCAAGGAAACCCTCATCTACCCTCAAATAATCCCCCAGCCAGACCACAAATTGCTGGCTGCCCCATACTTAGTAACACCCCCTGCTATGCTCAGCACTGGCTCACAAAACAATCCAGGACCATAGCAGTAAGCACTCTCTGGGGCACTTCTCAGGATGGCTCAGCCCTGGGCAGAGGTGAAAAATGACCTCTCCAAGATAGGTTGTCTAGGCAGACTGTGGAAATTCTGTGGATGGTGTAAGGAGAAAAGAAAGGGTGGAACTGCCAGACCATGGAGGGCTGCATAGCCCATTCTGACCTTGTTGGAAAGAGGGAAGAGAGGAGTCTGATTAGAAGAAATTCCTGAAAGGCAGGATTCCCCTCCCCAAAATGGTTGTTTGAGGGTGTTCTTGTTTTCTTTGGTTTTTCAAAAAAAGCTTATTAACTCCCTCCAGAGAATAGTGGAGGGACAGTGCCTTAGGAGGAGATGTTACAGTGGGTGACAAAGGCATCTCAGGCTGGTTAGAAATACATGACCAGTGTGGGGGAGGGAGAGCTGGATGAAGATACGGGCTGGTTATTGGCGTTTGAGGAGGCCAAAGATCCCAGGTTTCCCCCACAGCTCCTCAAAGTTTTGCCTCAGGTACCTGAGACTGCTCAAGCTGATGGGTACGCCTGATGGCAATACCCAACTGTTGCTAAGAGTGTGGGCCCCAAGGCCTGAAGGACCTCTCCACTGCAAGTTAACCAGCAAGTCCAATGCAAGGGGGAAAGCAGCGCAGGTTACTGTGGGGGTGTGGTAGGGCATTGGCCACCCCCTGCTGAGACGTGACCTCCCTTACAAAGCCAAAAAAATAGTGACATTTGTTC
This sequence comes from Ursus maritimus, assembly GCF_017311325.1. Classification (NCBI taxonomy): domain Eukaryota; kingdom Metazoa; phylum Chordata; class Mammalia; order Carnivora; family Ursidae; genus Ursus; species Ursus maritimus. The sequence continues at coordinate 81,213,529 of NW_024423319.1, read as the reverse complement.
CCTGCTGAGAAGCCACATCTTTCTATCTCCAGCCCAAACCCACATCTACAACCTCAACTGCAATTTGAGTGGGGTGGAAGGGGAAGAACTTTTCAGATTTGAGCATTTAAGAGAACAAAAACAAACAAAACAAAAAAACAAACAAACAAAAAAAAACGGGACAAACTTGTTCTCTTCTGAAGCTAATTCTAATGCTGTGTTTAATTTTTAAGAAGTTACATCAGAAATCGGTTCAGGAATTTACATTTGCAAACTGACAGAAACATACATAAACACATTCACATTCAAGGAGAGAACATTTTGACAGTTCTTAAACAAATTCCCAGCTTGATTTTTATTTGTACTGAATGGCTATAGGTAATTTGCTGACACTTTCTAGGAATCAAAAGGTCAGGCTTATTAGTTCTCACTTGGTTTCCCTGAGTCTTTATGGCGTCATTCAAAGAGCCCTGGACTGCAAGAGAGAAGATTCCTGTTCTGCTGCCTATTCCACCTCCAGCCCGCCAGTGGTTGGCTTACTTTTTCCCGGGTCTCACTCTCTTATTTGAATATTAGAGGACTGGTCTACCTGATTTCAACCATTATCACATCCTAGGATTGTGATTCTCTAAGACTTCTATAGGATAACTAAACATCCTGGCATTTAGCATTTAGACACTATTTCCTTATACATGCTTACTGTATAAGCCTTTTCGGCTTTATTAGAAACCTAACCTTGAACATCACAGCTAAAGACAATCCTCTATGCTGTGAGAAATAATAAATTCTACAGCCTAAATTTCTCAAGGCTACTCCTTCCTGCAGATAGCCATGAGGTCTGCTAACGTTAAAGATTTAAGTGTCATTATCTCATGCCTTCTTATACTGACATAGGTCCCCTACTGCCCTGGAAATTCTTGCCTTGCTGGAGATTTTGCCCTGCTGTCTGAGATGGCCACAAATAAATTGGATGTCATGGTACGGGGAACAGTTGTTGTTCTTCTTTTTTTTTTTTAAAGATTTATTTATTTGAGAGAGAAGGGGCTCTTGAGCAGGCAGAGGCAGAGGGAGACGCAGGCTCCCTGCTGAGCAGAGAGCCCAATGTGGGGCTCGATCCCAGGACTCTGGGATCATGACCTGAGCTGAAGGCAGACGCTTA
>NW_024423319.1:81212145-81212381 GCF_017311325.1 Ursus maritimus | reverse complement strand
GGAAAGGGCACGGAGCTGGAGAAAGGGGGAGGGGGGGACAGGAGAAGGAAAAAAAAAGAAAAGAAAAGAAAAGAAAGTAAGAGAGGCGGAGGGATAGCGCGTAATGGACAAGAAAACGGAGCAATGGGGAGGGGCAGTCAGTGGGACTTCGCCTATAGGATCGCTGGGGAGCCGGAGCGAGGCAAGGCCTCACATCAATTGTTACATTGTTTCATTCAAGCTGCTCCCCCCCCCCC
>NW_024423319.1:81126775-81212135 GCF_017311325.1 Ursus maritimus | reverse complement strand
CCCCCCCCCCCACTTTGGTCCTCCTCCTTACGGCCGGGTTCCCCGCCCCTCCAGCCAGCCAAGGCGAGGGGAGGTGAAAGTCCTTAGTGTGGATAGCCCGCGTGGCCGAGTGGGCTGAAATGCTGGCTTCCCGATTAGCGCATTCATGTTTCTCTGACTGCCTTTTTCTTCTGAAGGTCCCAAAACCGGGTCCTGGGAGGGTTATAAGGCTGCTAATTTGTGGACCTTGCCTAGAGCGATGGAAAGTAAAGCAAGCAGGCCAGCGAACACAGTGGGGCTGTGTGTATAGGCTGCTCTGTGTGTATGCACTAGGTGTGTGGGGTCATTATGAAACATTGCCCCGGAGCATAGTTTAAATAAAGAAGCACTTTGAGGATGCCCCCTGCCCGGGCTTAGCCTCACCCTGGCTCAGCGCTGGCGTCTGTGGGTAGCACTGTGCTTGTGTATGTTCCAGTCATCTGGAGTTCCTGGCACGGCCTTGCACTTGCCCCACTGAGATGACCAAGCCAGGAATCAGCAAACTGCTAGCAGACTAGTGGTATTGTTTCCACTCCTAAACAAACCCACAGGAAAGAGCATCCATTGATAAGTTGGCCAATTAACAATGTTGTGCTTTTGGAAGAACCAGCTTTTAGACAACGGTCTAGAACATTTCTGCTCATCCGTTCATGCTCAAGGCTGTAGTTTTTGAGCTGGGCTTTTAGAACAGACCAAACGCGCACGCGCACGCACACACGCGCACCCACACCCACAGTAATAGTCTCGAGAAGTGAATCTGTTATTAAATCTTATGCTGATTTCTCAGTCTTGAGCTAGACAAGCTACCTACCTTCCCTGAGGTATTGTCTCTAGAGCCACATGCAGGCAGTAAGTTTTTTTTAAAGGGCCTCGCATTAGCAGGGAAAGTTCTGACAACTCCGTTGTGACTCGAGGGGACCTTCCACTGCCTCTTGCTTGTTCAGTCTCTTGCCCTCTTCCTGTAGAGCTTGTTCCTCATCACCAAGGAATACATTGTGGCTCCCTGCCTTCCACAGCCAGCTTTCCGCAGGTTTCCGCTAATTCCTTTCCCTCAGCTGTCAGTGACTCTTCCCCTTGCCCGCTATGTAGCCCAACAGGCCAATGAAACCTCTCACAGGCCTCCCTCCCTCCCCCAATCCTTTCTTGTCAGCCTTCTGAACTGCCTGCATTAGATGATGCTGATCTGACTTTTCTTTAATAAAACTGCCATTTGGGTGTTTATAGCCTCCCTTTGTAAAGTCCTTGGAGATGATTCACAGAGGAAACCACCTTCAATCTTTTAGACTTCTAAACCTACAAAAACCATTCTGACCATGTTCAGTTTTGCATTTCCCTTCCTAGAAAGCAGAAAACTTGAGAAAATGGCACCTCAATTTCTTGACTCTTAATCGTGTGTCATCCTATGACATTCATTTGCTCGGTCCCACCCTGAAACTGAATTGAAACTGATTTTTTTTCTTTTTGTGATAAGACTCTTATCTTCATGATTATTGCTTGGTGGAACTCAGCATGTTTCAGTCTCAACATATTGAAATCTCCAAAGTTCAGTTCACAGGATATGTAGTCATCACTCAAGGTCTACTAGAATTATGTGTCTAGACTAGAGGAAGAAGTGTGGAAGCAGGAGACACACATGTGAGCCCTGGCCTTGTCTCTAACTAGATAGGTGACCTTGGGCAAATCACTGAACTGTTTTTAGTCTCATTTTCTTCATTTGTAAACTTCAGCTAGTAAACCCTGACCTACCTACCTCCCAGGCCTGTTGAAGCCTAAAATGAAATAGTACTTATGAAAACACTATGTCTTCTTGTACTCTTCAGTTTATCCTCTTTATCATTACTGCAGAAGAACATAAATTACATAGCCCCTGGTGCAAACAGCACATAAGTAGACATTTTGAACATCAGATGGCTTGATAATGTTGCTTCTTTACTGATAAAAATCACTGCTAGTAGCAGGGATCTTATTCTTCCTTCTAGTTAGTGGGAGCATGATTATGTGGTGGAAGGGGTACTGGGTAGAACTTGAGATGCCTGGATTCTAAGCTGATTCTGCTGTTAAATTGCTGTGTGATAGGGGCACCTGGGTGGCTTAGTCGGTTAAGTGGCTGCCTTTGGCTCAGGTCGTGATCCTGGGGTCCTGGGATCAAGTCCTGCAGCGTGCTCCTTCCTCATTGGGCAGTCTGCTTCTCCTTCTGCCCCCTGCTCATGCTCTCTCTCACTCTTTTCTATCTCAAATACATAAATAAAATCTTTTTTAAAAATTGCTGTGTGATATTAAAAAGATCACACCCCCTTTCTGTAAATTGAAGGGATCGAGATACTTGATTTCTTAAGTTTCTCTACAGTTGGCAAATTCTGTGACTCTTTCCTGGAAAAGGGCTAAAAAGAGCATATGTGCAAACAAAGCCTTGATGGTGGAGATGAACCAAGTGAAAATAACGCAATGGAGAAGAATCCAGGGATGTTTTTCTGTGTGGGCACGCGTGCGCACATGGTGTGTCCAACCGACAATAATTAATGCACTCTAAAGCATGTTAAATTGCCTGTGGAAAAAAAGGTGGAAAGTCCAGTAGGCAGGTAAAAATAGGAAACTGCATTATAAGAGAGGGGTGGTGTTTGATAATACACATTTGGATTATAGTTGAAGCCATTTGGAGTGGATAATCTCACCCAATGATAAGAAAAGGGGGATTTAGATAGAATCTTGGATTATGCTAATATTTAAAAGTCAAGAAGGATCACAAAGGATCTAAAAAGGAGCAGACAGAGGAGGTGGGCAAAAGGCCAATCAGTAGAAACAGGGAGAGAAATCAAAAACAGGCTGTTTACTTCAACCTCATTAAAAAAAATCCTCACAAGTCTTTTCTTCATTAGAAATCTATTGACCAGTTTATCTTTTTGGAAGGAAGAAGACTAAAATAGCAGTCCTTCCCTGAACTTTTTTTTTTAAACTTCCTTAGCTCCATCTTTTGTAAACTCAAATTTGAATACAATTTCCCTCATAGCAGTGCCTCTAAATCCTTTCTGAATTAAGGATTCTTTTGAGCTTCTAGTGAAATCTATGCGTTCCCTCCCCTAGAGAGCTACACATCATCATGCAATGTTATATTCAGTTTGGGCTGACTTATAGACCATAGCTTCAGAATCCTTGCTCTAATAAAATATAAGATTTTTTATTGTGGTAAAAAACACATAACATGAAATCTACCCTCTTAACAAATTTTTTATTTATTTATTTTCCTCTTAACAAAATTTTAAGTGTACATTATGGTATTGTTAAGTATATGCACAGTGTTATATAGTGAATCTCCAGAACATTTTCATCTTGCATGACCGAAACTTTATACCCATTGAACAGCAACACCCATTTCCACCTCTCCCCAGCCCCTGACAACCACCATTCTACTTTCTACTTCTATGAATTTGACTACTTTAGATACCTCATATACATGGAATCATGTAGTATTTGTCCTTTTGTAACTAGCTTATTTCACTTAGCCTAGTGTTCTCGAGGTTCATCCATGTTGTAGCTTATGACAATATTTCCTTTCCTTTAAGAGGCCGAATAATAATCTATTGTATGTACATACCACATTTTCTTTAGCCATTTAACAGTCAGTAAGCATTTAGGTTGTTTCCACCTTTTGGCTACTGTGAATAATGATTTGGTGAACACGGGAGTGCAACTATCTCAAGATCCTGTCTTAAATTCTTTTGGATAACTACCCACATGTCGGATTGCTGGCTTATTTGCTAGTTCTACTATTACTTTTTCGAGAAACTTCATACTGTTTTCCATAGTGGCTACCCCATTTTTACATTTCCACCAACAGTACACAAAGATTACAATTTTTCCACTTCTTTACCAACACTTGTTGATATAGATTTCTTTTTTTTTATATAGTGGCCATCCTAACAGGTGTGCTGTGATATGCATTGCATTTCCCTGATGATTAGAGATATGTAACATCTTTTTATACTCCTGTTGGATATTTGTATGTATTCTTTGAATAAATATCTATTCAAATCCTTTGCCCATTTTTTAGTCAAATTATTATTATTTTTTTTTTTTTTGGTTATTGAGTTGCAGAAGTTCCTTATATATTTTGGATATTAAGCCCTTATGAGATATATAGTTTACAAATATTTTCTCTCATTCTTTTGCTTATCATTTTGTTCTTTTTGTTTGTCTGTTTTGCTGTGCAGAAGCTTTTTATTTGATGTAGTCCCAATTGTTTACTTTTGCTTTTCTTGCCTATGCTTTTGGTGTCATATCCAAGAAATCATTACCAACACCAATGTCATGAGGGGCGTCTGGGTGGCTCAGTCATTAAGCGTCTGCCTTCGGCTCAGGGTGTGATCCCAGAGTCCTGGGATCAAGCCCCACATCAGGCTCCTCCGCTGGGTGCCTGCTTATTCCTCTCCCACTCCCCCTGCTTGTGTTCCCTCTCTCGCTGTGTCTCTCTTTCTGTCAAATAAATAAATAAAATCCTTAAAAAAAAAAAGACCAATGTCATGAAGATTTCCCCCTATGTTTTCTTCTAGGAATTTTATGGTTTCAAGTCTTACATTTAAGTCTTTCATCCATTTTGAGGTCATTTTTGTGGGTGATGTAAGATAGGGGTCCAGTTTCATTCTTTTGCATGTGGATACCCAATTTTCCCAACAGTGTTTATTAAAGAGACTATCTTTTCCCCATCGTGTATTCTTGGTGCCCTTGTTAAAGATTAGTTGACCACATATGCTTGGATTTGATTTCTGGGATTTCTATTCTATTCCATTGATTTATGGGTCTGTTTTTATGTCAGTATTATACTGTTTTGATTACTATGGCTTTGTACTATAGTTTGAAATTAGGAAATGTAACGTCTCCAGCTTTGTTCTTGCTCAAGATTGCGTAGGCTATTCGAGGTCTTTAGTAGTTCCATACAAATTTTAGGATTGTTTTTTCTCTTTCTGTGAAAAATGCCATTGGAATTTTGATAGAGATTGCACTAAATCTGTAGATTGCTTTGGGTTATATGGACATAACGTGTTTATTTAAAGAGCTCACATATATTACTGGAATAAAATTTCAAATGCAACAATATTCATTCAGTGAGTTTAATTTGCCCTAGCTTGAGAGAACAACTGCTAAATGCTAGGCATTCTGCAAGGTACTTTCCACACATTATTGGCAATGATTACAATGACCCTGCAAAGTAGGTATTTTTAACTGTTTTCCAAATGAGGAGTGAGTGAGTTTCCAAGTGAGCTAGGAAGTGGTAAAACCAGGATTACAAGGCAAGCATCCTGTGATAACTTTGTATTTTCCTCTTTTGTAAGGGAGGCAAGTGATTGGAGTTCTCCATCCTTTTTTTTTCCTTTTGCAACTCAGTTTTCTTTAATAAATTCATGGAGTTGTCCATTCTGCTCTCTTCATGTTTCTACTTGGGACTACTTCTGCTAGAATAACTCACTTGTCCTATTTCTCCACCCCTGGGGGAGCTAGAAATTCTGTCTGGTTAAGTGAGAAGAGTATTAGGAAGCCTATTATTACTGCCTGTAGATTCCCTGTCCACCAATCCAGCTTTTAACAGCAATAAACAGATATTTTTCATCTCTGCCTCTCTGTTTCCTGTGTTTTTCAGTTTGTTCTGAACTTGAGAGTAGATGAGATAGGTGTTATTTCTACATAGTTTGTGTGTCCTCTGTCCACTTATATATTCCATACTGTCTCCTGAAAGTCTATATAGGCCTATTTCTGTTTAATTAAGGAATTTATTTATTTATTTATTTATTTAAGAGGCAGCACAGGCAGGGAGAGGGGCACAGGGAGGGGGACAAGCAGACTCCCCACTGAGTGGGGCTCCCCGCTGACATGGGGCTCAATCCCAGCACCCTAAGATCATGACCTGTGCCGGAGTCAGATACGTAACCAACTGAGCCACTCAGTTACCCTGTATGGGCCTATTAACATGGCACTGATTGAATAAGCATCTCTCTGTGTGCACATCTGTCTCCAAAGAAGACATCCAGCTGGCCAAGAGACAAATGAAAAGATGCTCAGCATCACTCATCATCAGGGAAATGTAAATCCAAACCACAGTGAGATAACACCTCACACATGTCAGAATGGCTAAAATCAACAACTCAAGAAACAACAAGTGTCGGCATGGTTGTAGAGGAAAAGGAATCCTCCTGCATTGTTCGTGGGAATGCAAACTGGTATAGCCGCTGTGGAAAAAAGTATGGAGTTTCCCTAAAAAGTTAAAAATAGAACTACCATTTGATCCAGTAATTCCACTACTGGGTATTTACTCAAAAAAAAATAAATAAAAACACTAATTCAAAAGATATATGCACTCCGATGTTTGTTGCAGTATTATTTACAATAGCCAAGTTATGGAAGCAGCCCCAGTGTCCACTGATAGATGAATGGATAAGGAAGATGTGATACACACACACTCACAGACATACACAGACACAGACACACAGACACACAGACACACACACAGACACACAAACACACACACACACTGGAATATTACTTAGCCATAAAAAAAATGAAATCTTGCCATTTGCAACAACATGGATGGAGCTAGAGAGTATAATGCTAAGTGAAATGTCAGAGAAAGACAACTACCATACGATTTCACTCAAATGTGGAATTTAAGGGAAAAAAATGAACAAAAGAAAAATAAAGAGAAACCAAGAAACAGACTCTTAACTCTAGAAAACAAACTGCTGGTTACCACAGGGGAGGTGGATAGGGGGATGAGTGAAATAGGTGGTGGGGATTAAGGAGGACACTAGTCGTGTGATGAGCACTGAGTCATGTATAGAATTGTTGAATCACTGTCTCGTACATCTGAAACTAATATAACCCTGTATGTTAACTAAATGGAATTAAAATAAGAAAAATAAAATAAAACAGGATGGGAAAAAAATTTTTTAAAAGAAAGTATGTGTGGGTATTAGGCCTAAGCTCCATATGATCCTGAGGGGAGTTTGATTTGAGCGTCTTCAGGAAAGAGACAGAGAATGAAGAACGCTCCTTGAATTTGGCTTTACGGCCATCTTCCCATAGTTATCACAATGATTGTTGCCCTTCTCCCCTTGAAGCAAGTTCTACCTGGAAAGGCTGCTTAATCCCATTTCTTTACATTTTCTTCCATCTGGAGCCACAGACTTCCCTCTTCCTGTGTGTGTACTAGCAGTCACCATTTAAGAAACCATTTCTGTTCTGGCTCAAAGATTGTTTACAGATTATTTACTGACTAGGGAAGTTCTCATTTGTCATAAGCAAATTATCACATTAGAGAAACCTAACCTGTGTTTTGTAATTGTTACCTAGTGTTTTATGGCACATTACTCAGCAAATTTTTATCAAGTCATCTTTATTTCATGACAGCCTTGGGAAAAATAAGGTAAGAGAATAAAAGTCACCATTTTATAGGTGAAAGCAAAGGCAAAATAGATTCATTGCTTTACTAATCATCCATCCATGCTTCCCTGGAAAATCGAATGTTGGTGGGCCCAGAATATTCCTGGACCAGGTGACCCATAGGCAAAAGGGGACCCAGAGCATTTTATTTTTTTAAGATTTATTTATTTATTTATTTGACAGAGATAGAGACAGCCAGCGAGAGAGGGAACACAAGCAGGGGGAGTGGGAGAGGAAGAAGCAGGCTCACAATGGAGGAGCCTGATGTGGGACTCAATCCGAGAACGCCAGAGCGCCGGGATCACGCCCTGAGCCGAAGGCAGACGCTTAACCGCTGTGCCACCCAGGCGCCCCCAGAGCATTTTTTAATGAAACAGATTTTGTCATAAATAATATCAAAAGTTGTCTATTTTAATCTCATCAATTAGATCTGCTGGACTATTCTTCTTGGATTTCTATGGCCCCTCTTCCTCTCCTTCCCCATTTATCCCCACCCTACCCAACAACCACTCTGGCTCTTCTGAATGTTTCTCACAGAGGAGAGATCTGGGGCAATGATAATTATCAATGGAGAGGGAAACAAAGTCTAATGTTTCAGGTATTATTCATATACAGATTACATGAAAACAACAGAAAGCTCCTCCCTCCAACCTAACTATGCATCTAAGGGTGTGTTGGGGGAGTACAATAGAGGACAATTTTAAGTAGACTATCCTACTAGAGAGTCTGATTCCTGCAGAATTTTGCCTATGGCTAAGGAAAGATTTTATGGTTTAGGCCTAAGGCCTTCTTTTGCGCTAAAGCAACTATAACATTAGTATACAAGATACTATAGCGTTATTTAACTATTTTAGTTAAATAAATCCTCGCAAGTACATGATGCTAAAGAAATATGGAGTTTTAGTTTCTCCTTGGGTAACTTTATAAAGATTCCTCCTATTGCCAAGGTATCCCATTTGGATCATGCTCTGCTTTTATCCACTCAGAAAAAAGTACCGATTGTCTCATGGAATTTCAATATCTTGGCTTGGTCTTTTGTTTGAGACTATAGAGTAGAGCCTCTTTATCCTTGAGGTGACAAATCTGGACAGCTTGTGTGTGTGTGTGTGTGTGTGTGTGTGTGTATGTGTAAGAGACTGCCGTCTGTGGTGGTTGGTGCTCTCTGGGAAGGCTTGTTGGAGCAGGAGTTGGTTTGTTTGTGCTCTAAGTTCACATTAATGTCAGCCCAATTGGAAAACCTCAATTTGCCATTGGCAAAATCAGTCATCTGGTACAGGCTCAGCTGGGCTTTAATGAATGTTTGCCATTGCTCTGGAGGAGTTTCAGCCAGGGATTGATTCCTTCATATCAAGAATGTGAAAACTAGATGAATTGCTCAGACCCAACATGTGGGCTTGAATGTGGCCCCTTCTTGGTACCCAGCTTGGACAGGGGCCACTCCTTGCTTTGAGTTGTGGGTTAGCCAGACTGTTGTACTTCTCAAATGCTGTTTTCTGTGAGCCATTCATTGCTCCTTGGTTAATAAAATAATATTTTTGGTACATATTAAGCTCTTACCTCAACTTCTCCATCTATGGAAGGAAAGAAATCACATGCACAAACATGCAAAACCCAGCCTTTTTGCTTTCAGAAAGTTGCCATCATTTTGCTTTCCTGTAGAGACAGAGGAGGTACATCAGTTCAGTGTGCATTTGAGCAAAACAAAGAGCCCACCACAGTTTTGATGAAGCTCTGGAGAAGTACGCAGCAGACACTCAAAATATAGATTTAGATATGCTTATTTTCTTTCGTAGTTTATTTTTATTTTGGACTAAGTAGAAATGAACCCCATTTATGAAACATTAGCCAAAGAGGAAACCATCTTGCTTTGGTTGGAATCTAATATGACCTAACCCAAAGAGGAAAGAACAACGAACTGCCTTTGTCCAGGAGTATCAGATGGGCTTCTGAAAAGGATTCATTTCTCCAACTACTTTATTTGGGGGAGATAGTTCCGGGCAGGTATACATGTGCCTAGATGTGTACACACAACCCTCCACTCATACAGCTACATGAACAAAGCCACACATAAGAACCAACGTTCAAATTTGGGAATGCCTGGCTCCTTTCTCTGAGGGTCTGGCAGCTCAGATTGCTAAACAAAGAGTATTCTGGAACAACTCTTAGGAACCTGACAGTTACTTGACATTCTAATACATAGGGCACTTTCACTGTTTTCTCTTTCACTGGTTTAGATTAAACTTCAGAAACCTGGCCATCATACTTAACTCCCTCTTTCTTCCCACATCACTGACATCCACTCAGTCACGAAGCCCTGTCATTTCTAGTCTTAAAATAGCTCTCAAATCCATCCACTCTCTCCATGTTTACTGCCACTCCATCATCATCTCACACCTAGAAAACTAGAACAGCTTCCTAACTGGGCTCTCTGATGCATGCAGTTCTGCCCAGATGCCTCTAATTCATTCTCTGCTTTGTAGCACTTTGCAGCCAGGGCACTCTTCCTAAAGCACAAACTCTATGTCACTCCTCTATTTAAATTTTTTCAATGGTTTCCGATTGTTTACTAAATAAAATCTAAGTCCCTTGACTAAGATCCTTCTTATGTGGCTCCTGTCTACATAGATGGCACCTTTCTCCCACGCCACCCCAACCCTGTCCCAACCTCCCCCACATGCACACTTGGATCTCCAGAGATACCAAATAATGGGCAGTTATCCAAGCACAATCTGTTCTCTTGTACTTCTATGCCTTTCCACAAATTTTTCTTTCTGCCTGGAAGACCCTCCATTTCATCCTTATCCATTTGGCAAATCCCTACTCTTTCTTCAAGTCAGTTCAAAGATTACACTTATAGAAGAAATGTTCCTTGACACCTCTATGCTATTCTTTCTTGATGTTCCCACTGCCCCCTTTATAACACTCCATTATGGCCCTGATCATATTTGATCATAATTATCTCCTGCCCTGGTCTGGATGTTCCTTGAGGGCATGAACAATGTCTGATTCTTCAATTTTCTCCCCAGTGTTTAGCATAGGGGATGGACATAGTTGATGTTCAATTGTCACTGACATGTGACCCTGGAACTGAAAGACCAAAGGCATTTTTGGTCATATGAGAAGGAACTTTGTGATTGGTCTCTTGATATATCTCCTTTTTAATTGAGGCATAATTGACATGTAACTTTGTATTAGTTTCAGGTGTACAATATAATGATTGACCTTTTGTATACAGTGAGAAATGATTGCCACAATAAGTCTAGTTATCATCCACCACCATACATAGTTACAAAATTTTTTTCTTGTAATAAGAACTTTTAGGATTTTACTCTTAGTAAATATGCAATTCAGTATTATTAACTATAGTCACCACGCTGTACATTACATCCCCATGACTTATTTATTTTATAACTAGAGGTTTGTACCTTTGATTTCTTTCACCCATTTCATTCACCCCACCCCTCCCCTCTCCTCTGGCAACCACCTGGATATATCACTTAATCATGGAATGGAAGATATGGATTGTCTTCCCTATGGCAACCAGCAAATAGGACACCACAAGGAGGCTCCTCTAGTGATTCAGAACCAAAAAGAACCTTGAGATTGACCAAATTCCAAGCCCAGAAAGCTTTTTACATTGATGCTGTTTATTGGTACATGTTACTGAAGAACTAATAATAAGAAGAGGGAAAAAATGTAAAAATGTGTCTGCACTATAGAAAAGGAATATATGGAATACTAATTGCCATCTTCTTAACATAGCATTCCAGATGCTTCAAAAACTGGCTCCTGTCCTGCTCTTCAGCTTTGCCTCTCCCTCCTCTCTTACTTTACCCTCTGGCCATACCAAACCCTATCCCTGCCACCCTCATTTTGTGGTATATCCTACCTCCATAATTTTACTCATACAGTCTCTCTACCTAGCTTACATTTGCCTTTGCTTTAGGCAACTTCTACCAGCACTTTAAGATTTAGCCAAGGCCTTACTTCTTCCAGGAAGCCTTCCTCAATTAACCAGCATACACATATGTATGCATGCATGCACTTACAGACACACACATAGTCTAGATATACGTCTGTATAAATCAGGCCTCTTGCTCGCAAGTAACAGAAATACAACTCAAATAAACTTAAACCAAAAAAAAGGGTTATTGATACTAATTGAAAAGCACAGGAGTAATTTTATGCATAGCTAGATCCAGGTGCTCAAACAATGTCATCAGCAATCTGCTTCTATCTCTTAGTTCTGATCTTCTTTATGTTGACTCAGTTCTCCAGTAGGCTCTCTCTACATGGTGGCCAAGATAGCCACAAGGAGCTACAGGTTTGCATTTTGCCACTTAGCAACCCCAGTGGAAACACAGACCCACTTTCTCAATGGTCCCAGCAAAACTTCCAGAATTAAGTCCATTCCTGAACCGGTAACAATGACCAGAGAAGAATTCTCCAATTAGCCAGGTGTATTAGGGTTCTCCAGAGAAACAGAGAGGCAAGAAGTCCTATGATCTATCTGCTGTCTGCAAACTGGAGAACCAGGACAGCTGGTGGTGTAATTCAGTCCAAGCCAGAAGGTCTGAGAACCAGGAGCACTGACATCCAAAGACAGGAATAAACAGTGATAGCCCAGCTCAAGTCAATAGCAAATTTGCCCTTTCTCTGCCTTTTGTTTTATTCAGACCCTGAACATGTTGGTAGATGCCCACAGGCATTGGTGAGGGTGATCTTGGTTATTGAGTCTACTGATAAAAATGCTAATCTCTTCCAGAGACACCCTCACAGACACACACAGAAATAAAGTTTTACCAGCTATTTGGGCATCAAGTTGACATAAAATGGGTGGTGTCCCCATCTAGGTGAGATAAGATCTGTTACCAGAAGAAGACATTTTGGGCAGCAAAAGCACTCTATATATGTTCACACTGAGTTTTCCTCTTACGTTCTTCCATGTTTCTCTCCCTTTTGATGTTTCTGATCAGATAGTATCATCTGTATTTGTATATACATATGTCTCCTCCACTAGACTGTGAATTCTCATGTCTATCTCTGTATTGCAAGAGGTCTCATGAGAGCTTGGTTTCTAGGAGGTATTCTCAATCAATGAAGGATGAATGAATGGCCTTGCTGTGCATTTTGAAAAGATGATTAAATTACATGGAGCCATACTGAAGGCTAATCCAGGCAAATAGTTTAATTTGATAATTAGACAAATTAATAGCATAAGTCTTATTTATTTGATTAAATGCACAATTATTACTGGGTTGCATGGTAAAGAGGCATAAACAGTGAACAGTTCATTCACCATTCCAAAATTATATAATAAATGCTCTCTATGTGTCAGGCACTGTGCTAGAGGCTAGGATTAGCCTCTCCCTATTAATTAGCCGTTTAGCATTAAAGAGAGTCAGTAGTGTATAGTGATTATATGTGTGGGCTCTAGGGCCCTGGATTAAATAAAATTCTAGCGCTTGCATTTACTAGTTAAGTGCCCTTAGGCCAGTTACTTTACCACTGTGCCTAGTTTCTTCCTCTATCAAATAGGAATAGAACCTACCATAGAGGGTTATTGTGAAAATTAAATGTAGAAATGAATGCAGAGTCGAGAATAGTACCTAGAACATTTTTAAGGGCTTAATAAGTGTTAACTCATGATTAGCTATTAGCAGAATCTTCTCTCCACCTAAATATTGCTTTACTCATTATGCTTGATCTGAAGCAAGACTCTAGTTTAGGGATTTAAAATTGAACCTAAATACAATTTCAGGGCTTCAAGAAAGGAAAATAGAACAGAATAGAAGCTTCTCTCAGCCCTAGCAGAATTATATTTGGACATAAAACAGAGGATGTTGGCTTTCTTAGTGTGAAATTACCATTTCCCAGTGAACCACTAGTCCAAGCTTAATGCATATAAAGAAGGAAGAAGTCTTTTCTGTTGGGGAAAAGGTGGTGTTCCACAAGAGCTAGGAGATGAGTCTTAAATCCCAACATTGCCACTGCATGTGGTTCACTAGGAGAATCAGCGTATAAGCAAACAGTTTGAGCGGCTCAACAGGGTTTTCTAGCAACATACACAACTTCTAAGTGGGCACTTTGATTTAATGAAGAAAGGGTGTTTGGTGGTCAGCCAACCTGGGTTAAAATTCCGAGTTCTCCTCTTTATTGACTATGGCATCTTGGGAAATAATTATCACACCTCAGACCTTTTGAGTGCTTACTATGTGTCATTAACTATGCAAAGCACCTTGTAATATTGTTTTCTTCAATCCTTGCAAACAACCTTATAAGGTAGGTTCTTCTATTACTATCTTCTTTTTTACTGTTTTGGGAATATTTATTATTAATTACAAGACTAATAGAAAATCCTTGTAAAAGAAATGTAAACGATACAGAAATCTTCATATCCCCAGCCAACCCCACCCTGAAGTAAATGTGAAAACATTTTGTTCTATACTCTTTCCAGACCTGTTTCTATGAATACACAAACATATATAGATATCTATCTTTAGAAAAAAATAAACAGCCCATAAATACTCTTCTACAATTTGCTTTTTCGATTTTGTGATATATCATGGACATCTTTTCATGTCAATACATTTGGAGCTATCTTATTCTTTTTAATGGGTATAGAGTATTCCATTATTTGGTGGTATAATAATTTAATAACTAGTCCAATATTGATGGACATTTAGGTTTCCAATTATTTATATTGCAAACTATGCTGCAACAAACACTTTCATACTTACATTTTAGGATATTTTTATACATATTGCTTTAAGATAGGATAAATTTATAGAGATATGAGAATGCTGGGTCACAAATAAACACACAATATTTTGATCAAGGCTGTGAAATTTCTCCCTAAAAGTCCATTTTTTTATGTTTTTGAGTAACATTAAGTTAAAATATAGTGAATTGCTGAAGATCTATTTAAATACAACAACTTTCTTAGGTTGTTCAGTATAGCTACCTAGTTTTCCATTGGATCTTAAATAATTATTAATAAAGTCACATTGATATCATCTTGATTAAACTTTTCAAAGGAATGAATGGATAAGTAGTGTTTTGAATTTTTTAATGTTATTTTATTTTTATTTTTTATGATTTAACAATTCTATACATTACTCAGAGCTCATCACAATAAGTATACTCTTAATCCCCTTTATATATTTTACCCATTCCCCCCACCGATCTGCCCTCTGGTTACCACTTATTTGCTTTCTGTATTTAAGAGTCTGGTGGGTTTTATCATTTCTCTTTTTTTCTTTGTTCATTTATTTTGTTTTTTAAATTCTACATATGAATGAAATAATATGGTATTTGTCTTTCTCTGACTTATTTCTCTTAGCAGTATACCCTGTAGGTCCATACATGTCGTTACAAATGACAAGATTTCATTCTTTTTGATGGCTGAGTAATATTTCAATATATCTATATCCATATAGCACACCTTCTTTATCCATTCATTAATTCACAGACACTTGGGCTGCTTCCATATCTTGGCTATTATAAATCATGCTGCAGTAAACATAGGGGTGCTTGTATCTTTCTGAATTAGTGTTTTCATTTTCTTTTGGTAAATACCCAGTAGTGGAATTACTGGATCATATGACATATCAAATTTTAATTTTTTGAGGAATCTCTATACTGTTTTCCACAGTGGCTGCACCAATTTACATTCCCACCAACAGTGCATGAAGGTTTTTTTCTTCTTCTACAAGCAGAAGAAACTGAAAGACAGGAAAGTTAAGTAACATGCCTAAGATCATATACCTAGTAAGTGGGGAAGCCATGTTTCCAACCCGGGCACTCTAGCTCTGCTATCAACCTTTCTGAGATTCAGATTCCTCATTTGTAAAGTTGGCTTAATTGTACTCACCTCCTAGGGTTGCTGTGAGGATTAGAGATGTACTGGGGGAAGCATTTTGCACAATACTGGGCACATGGAAGGAGCTCTCTAAATCAGAGTTGTTATTATTCTGTCTTCCATTTTTCCTGGGAGTAGCAGGTCCGGACTTTCCTTCTTTGTTGCCAGTACGACTTCTTGATTCTAATTAGTCTGACTACAAATTATTTTCTGTATGAGGGAGGTACCACTGGGTTAATTACAGAATAAGGGAAACTCTAGGGCCAATGGTCTTCTCAGTTCATCCTCAAACTGTGATTCTGCTTTTTATGTCCTGATTACACGTGCCACATACCAGGTCTTCCAATGCTGCAAATGTCTCTCCCCATTCTCCATTTTACCTTCCCAACTGGGACACCTGCCAGGCTGGCCGTATTTCCACTTATCATCTCATTATGGAAAAACGGATCTGAGAAATACTGAAAAGCCAACCTGCTGGGAGACCCTCATGGACACGAATACCCTTAAAGGGATTTTATTTAATTTTTTGTTATTGTAAGTATTATTTTTATTGAGGTACAATTGATATACAATATTATATTAGTTTCAGGTGTACAATATAGTGACTTGATATTCATATACATTGTGAAATGATCATTGCAATAAATCTAGTTATCATCTGTCAATATATAAAGTTAATACAATATTATTGAGTATATTCCCCGTGCTGTACATTACATCCCCATGACATTTATTTTATAACTGGAAGTTTGTACTTGATCCCTTTCACTCAACCCCCTTCCTCTCTGGCAACCACCATTCTGTTCTCTGTATTCGTGAGTCTGGATTTTTTGTTTTGTTTTGTTTTGTTTGTTTCATTCTCTGGATTTCACATATAAGTGAAATAACACGGTATTTGTCTTTCTCTGTCTGAATCATTTCACTTAGCATAATACCCTCAAGGTCCATCCCTGTTGTTGTAAATGGCAAGATTGTATTCTTTTTTTTTTTTTTTTGGTGTGTAGTATTCCATAGTGTATATGTGTGTATATATATATATATACATATATGTGTGTGTGTATTCCACTGTGTGTGTGTGTGTATATACTTTATCCATTTATACATTGATGGAAACATGTTGCTTCTATATCTTGGCTATTGTAAATAAGGGCACAATGAACACAGGGGTGCATATATCTTTTCAAATTAGTGTTTCCATTGTCTTCAGATAGATACTCAGTAGTGGAGTTGTTGTATCATATGGTAGTTCTATTTTTTTTTCATTTTTTAAATTGAAGTGTAATTGACATACAATATTATATTAGTTTCAGGTGTACAACATATTGATTTGACAATTCTATACACTATTTTAAAAGATTTATTTGAGAGAAAGAGAGAGCACGCACAAGTTGAGGGGAGGGGCAGAGGGTTAGGGAAAAGCAGGCTCCCCACTAAGCAGGGATTCCCAGATGAGGGGCTCGATCCCAGGACTCTGGGATCATGACCTGAGCCGAAGGCAGATGTCTAACTGACTGAGCCACCCAGGCTCTCCTATAAGCTATTTTTAATTTTTTGAAGAATTTTCATACTTTTGTCATTTATATTTATAAGTATAAATATATTCACCAATTTATATTCCCATAAACAGTGCACGTGAGGATTCCTTTTTCTCCACATCCTCACCCAACATTTGTTATTTCTCGTGTTTTTATTTTAGCCATTCTGCAGGTGTAAAGTGATATCTCATTGTGGTTTTAATATGCATTTCCCTGATGATTAGTGATGTTGATCATCTTTTCATGTATTTTTGGCCATCTGTTTCTCTTCTTTGGAAAAATGTATATTCAGATCCTCTGCCCACTTTTTAATCAAATTGTTTGTTATTTTTCTATTGTTATTGAGTTATATGAGATCTTTATATATTTTGGGTATTAAGCCCTGAAAGGGATTTTAAATTGTAGCCAGTTATTTCATTCCTTATTTGTAACTTTTATTTTACTGCCACCTTCACACTATGTTGAGTGTGTATCTAATCATAGAAACAATATGGATTGAGACTAAATTTAAAACATGGAAAGAAAAATAGCAACTAAAAAAACCCATCTGCCAGTGATGAGCTTGCACTCTTACAACTGCAACGCAAATAGGTCTGATCCTTTGGGAAAACAATTTGGTAATTTGCATCAAGAGCCATAATTATGTTCCTGCCCTTTGACACTGCAATGTCTCTCCGGGAATTCTATCCTAAAGACAGACTCCAGTAGAAGGAAAACAAAAGTCTATAGATACAGAGATTGTCAGTGCAGTATTACTTTAACTAGTGAAAACCTGGAAATAATTTTAATGCTGAACAACTTGATGTATGTTTGTGTCCACCAATAAATGAAACAGGAATGATAAAAGGTTCAATTCATAATGTTAAATGAATAAAGCAAAATACAAAATAATTACAACCAGGTAAAACTGTTTTAATATGGACACAACCTAGGAAGGACTACAGAAAATGAAAATTCTTTCATTAGGACAGTGGGCCATATTATAGTTTCTTCCTTCCCACTTCAGTGTGATTATTGACTTCAGAAGTTTTAACATGTGTTTGGTTTGGGGGTGAGAAGTGGGAAGGAATTGAGCAAAGAATTTTAAATGCCAGCCCTCTTAACTTTATTTCCTAATCATTACCTTACGAGTAAAGCCAACCAAGAAATCAAATTAATTTTGTCTTTCAGTACAAAGATATACAGCACTCGCACCTATTCATCCTGTCTAATATGTGTACTCATATGCTTCCACTCCTCAGCCCTTCTTTTCCTTGTCTAATGTGGCATGCAGCAGTGCATAAAAGCAAACACACTCAAAAAAGAAAGAAAAAAGCAGCAAACACACTCATATTTCCATCCCAAATCTGCCACTATCAGCTGTGTGACCTTAAGCATCTTACTTTAACTTGTCCAGAGCTTGGTTTGTTCATTTGAATAGTGGGGCTAATAATGGTACTTAGATTTTCAGATGGTATGAGAATTAAATAAGTTAGTGTATACAAAGTGCTTAACACAGTACCTGCTCAATAAACATTAGTTTCTGGCAACAAAATTGGGATAATACTAGCACCTACCTTATAAGGTTTATAGGGATGAAATGTAAAAATAAATCTCAAGCCTCTGGCCTAATAGGTGCTAAATGTATGGTAGTTGTCATCTCAAAAACTGTTGCACTGGGCAGTCTCATCCAGTAAAAAATTTTCAGATGATAGAGGAGGCATTTAATGCTCATTGTGATCCCAAGTAGACTTTTACCTGGAGAGAAATACCTGTTAAAATTCCTTCTAAGCAAGCAGTATGAATCTTGGTGATCTGAAGTTCAAGGGGAGCCTGAGATGGTGACTTAGCAGGAAAACATGTGCAGAATAAAGATGAAGCTCTTTTCAAAACCATGAAGAAACTAGAAAGTAAACAGGATGATTAATGCAGATTGTAGAAATTCATGGGGCAGCTCTCAAAGGAGTATGCTAAGAGGTCAGAAGCAAGTCAGATAGAAAACCTTAAAAGCAAACTTAGGGAAATTGAGTAGAAGTGGGGGGTGTGATCTGAGCTCAGATAAGAAAGAGGCTGATAATAATAGCTAATCTATACTTAGAATTTACAGTGTTAGGGATTGTGCTAAGCAATTCATGTGCATTAGATTATTTTTATCTTCCTTTTCATTTTATGAGGTAAATTTTTATTATTTCCCCCATATTATAGTCTGGACCCAGCTACTAAAAACTTTGAAGTATACCAAATCTCAAAAAAGTATCTTCTGGAAGTAAGCCACTGAATCATCTTTAGAGTGTCCAAAATTGAATTCATGATCTTTTTCCAGGGAATCCATCCTTTTTCTGTACTTCTCATTATAACACTACCATCAACCCAGGGCAGAAACTTGGAAGCACTCTTGAATTTTCATTCTTTATTGAATTAGCCATTAAGGCCTTCCAGTTCTTCTTCCTAAATATTTCTCAAATCCATCTTTTCCTCTCTACCTCCTGCAATCCATACTTCTATCTCCTCTCCTATATGGACTGTTCTAGTAGTGTCCTATCTGGATTCCCTGCATCTAAGTTTGACTTCCTTGTAATCTATCCTACAAACTACACTCAGCATGATCTCTTTTCTTTTACTTTCTCTTTTGTACAAAGTAATCCTTCTAAAATGCAAATCTGACCATGTAATTTCCCTACCCCCAAACTTCCAGTTGTTCCACTGTCTTCCAGGTGTCCTCTGAGTGATATCCATGACCTGACTCTCCATGTCCTCCTGACTTGTGCCTACTTCTCTGGTTTCCTCTCCTGCCACTCTATATCCACTGAACTTCATGTAGTTCCTTCTTAGTTCACCTCACTAGTCCATGGCTTCATGACTTTGCTTCGATAGTTCCTTCTGCCAAGTTCACCCTTTCCAACTCCTTTCCTCTGAGACTTTGAGTCTCAGGTTAGGCATCAGTACCTCCAGAAAGGCTTTCCTGACCATTAGCTGTACTAACTCTTGTCTACCCTCTGCCCTGCTCACCCCGTGTCTGACTACTTACTACAAATATTATAATGATCCTTGTGGCTATGGATTATGCCCTATTCACCATTATACCCCCAAAACCTAGTGCATCCCTGATCCATAATTAGGTTTTCATATGTCTTTGAACTGTTGCAAGCACTTGAGTTCTGTATCAAAGTAATACACTCGAAGTATAGAAACCAGAGACACCTAACAGAAATAACTACCATTTATGAACCATCTATTGTGTGATGATCTCCAACTCTGGCACTTACTAGTGCTCATCCTATCTTAGTTTTCTCAATAGCTCTTATCACCATCTGTCATATTATATATTTTACTTGCTTTGTTGTTTCTTGAACTTCCCTCACTATAGTATCAACTCCATACAGGTAGAAATAGTTGTCTTTGTTCATTGGTGTATCCTCAATGTGTATAGTAGTGTCTGACACATAGTAGGTTCTCAGTAAATATTTTTTGAATGAATGAGGAGGGTAGGCACTTTCAATGTATAATCTCATTTAGTTCTCACAAAAATGCTGTAAGATTAGTATTAATGTTTCTATTTTACAAGTGAGGAAACTAAAACTCCTTATCACCCACATAAAGAATGACAGAGATTTTGAGAAAATCATATATTCGTTGAGCCCATAGATTCAAAGATGATTGATTAGAGATCAGGGTCACAAAGCCTGGGGATGCAACAAAAATACAAGCCCAATATAATACCAGTTAATAAGTGAATCTCTGATAATCTGAACTAAATAGAATGACTGTATACCCTCTCCCCAGGGGGAGACTATATACTCTCAAATTCTACAAATAAAGTCAGTTTTGCAATCTGAGTAAAATTCCGTAACTGCTGTCCTAAAAGAATCTGGGGGCTTGTGAGGACTGCCATAGGAATATTATAAGGCAAGACCATTAAAACAAGGGCATCTGTATGGTGACTAACATAACATAATAAAATTAAATTTAAAAAAAAGAAACATGAAAACTACAAAGAAAAAACACCAAGGATACAATTTTTGCAGACAAGCCCCTAAGGATTTGCAGAGAAAAGTTTGCTTGTGGTACAGAGAATTAGGATGCTTGCTATATGGCCTCTGTAGTTGCAAACTGCACCTACCTCCATAAAGGAAGATGAGAACCAAGCACTTTGCAAAAGGTCTTGCAAGGCTGCCTCCAGTCAGGGTCTGAAATTTAACCCTTGTGTCTAGAAACTGGCTAGATCTCAATACAGATGACGTACCTCTAGAATTTTTAAATTCTACCTCAAGTTTTGGTCTCTGTAGTCCAAGCTTAAGCTTTGGCTCCTTCCAGCTCGTTGAAGACTTACTTTCAATTTTCTGACCTATTTTTAGTTTAGATAAATTAGGACGGGAGAAAAACACACGTTTAGAACAGGGAGGGTTGTTCCTACGTATTCTTGAAACTCTTTTTATTGCCTCAGAGGGGAAGAGTTTCCTGATGTTTACTAAGAGATGATCTAAAAGTAAGATTTTTTTTGTGTCGCCCCTCCCCAAAAGAAAAATACCTGGTATTTGGATCATACTTTATACCTTATTGAGTAATTTTCACTTATAATAGGGCATTTTTAATTATTACAATCATCTCACAGTGGAGGAAATGGTGGCTCAGCAAAGGCATATAGACAGTTGAAGGACACACAGGTACAAAATGGTAGAATTTGCTTTGCTAGTCTTAAATAATAGCAAATCCCAACCTTGTACATCCTATCCTTTTAAAATTTTTTTTACATTTTTAAATTATTTTAAAGATTTTTATTTCTTTCTTTGGGGGGCAGAGGGGGGAGTGGAAACAGACTCCCCACTGAGTGCAGAACCCTACCTGGTGCTCAATCTCACAACCTTGAGATCATGACCTGAGCCGAAACCAAGAGTCAGAAGCTTAACTAACTGAGCCATCCAGGCATCCTTACATCCTATCTTTTATTAGACATCTCCACTTGGATGTTCTACAGGCTCTTCAGGCTCACCATGGTGAAAACTCAACTCATCATTTCTATCCCCCATCACCCAAATCTTGCTCTTTCTGTTCCTTATCTCAGAGGATGGAGGCTTTAGCCATTCTGGTGTTCAAGTCAGGCATCTGGGAGTTAACCTCGACTTCTACTCCCATGATGACTCTTGAATATGTTCCCTCGTCAAAAACACTCTGCCTTACTACCCTACCCCAGATTCTAATCTCCTCTCATCTGAACTGATGCAATGAACTCTTCATTTGTTTTCTTCCTCTATTCTTACCCTGCCTAATTCTCCAAGCCAGAAGGACATTTCTAAAACACAAACTAAATCAAATAATTAAAACTTCTTAACAACTTCCCATTGCTTTTAGACTAAAGTATGTATTCCTTAGCTTGGCATCACATCCTCCCTCCTTTCTCCCTACATTCCCTGACATGAACCCTGCATTCTATTGACAGAAACTTTTAGTTTCCTGAAAGGCATATAAACTGAGATCATATTTATTTGGCACCTATTATGTGTCAGGTCATAGCTAGCCTAAATGTACCATCTCTTACAATTTAATCATCAGCAACTCACCTATGTAGTAGATAATGTCATCATTCCCATGTAACAGATGATGAAACTGGGAGAGGGAGAGGCTAATTAACTTACACAAGGTCATGCAGTTAATAAGTGGAAGACTGAGATCTGAACCCATGAAGTCTGGTTCCAGAGTCTGTGTTCTTGACTACTATATTACGTCTTTCATTTCTTTCTATCTACCAAGAATGTCCTTCCCCCCTTCTTATTGTCCATCAGGCTAACCCCTTTAAGGCTTAACTTAAGAATCTTCCCTGGGAAATGTTCCCTGACCTCTCCACATTCCTTTGCTACCTCTGATCCCCACACCTGGCTGAATAATATATGTCTCTTCTGGCTTCTCCTAGAACCTGTGGATTTCTGTAATTATAGCACTTAGCACATAATTTACATGTCTATTCACGGACTTCTTGAGGGCAAGAAGCTTGCTTTAGACATCTTTTATCCCAGCATGTATGTAACACAGTGCTTGGCACACAGTAAATATTTGTTGAGTAATTATCCTTCTCTTGGAAGATCTCCCACAAATAACTGGGATGAGTTCACATTTGCCAAAACATGCAAATCCACAGGTGACATTTTTCACTATTCTGAAGCCCTGAGAACCTCCACAAAGCTTCTAAGGATGAGATGGATCATGAGTTATATTTTAAAAAATGTTTTATTTAGATATATTTTTAAATAAGAAAAGTTGTAAGAATAAGAGCCGTACAAAGAATACTCATTTACTGTTTACTCAGATTCACCTATTGTTGTTTTCACCACTTGCTCTATCATTTGCTTACTTGTTCATTCTATCTATATGTATGTATGTATGTGTCTGTCTATCTGTCTACCATCTATTTAACTATCTATACAGTTGACCCTTGAACAGCCTGGGTTTGAACTGCATGGGTCCACTTACACATAGATTTTTTTAAAGATAAATACAGTACAGTACTGTAAATGTATTTTCTCTTCCTTATTATTTTCTTAATAACATTTTCTTCTCACTAGCTTACTTTATTGTAGGAGTATACTATGTATTACATATAACATATAAAGGGGGGTTAATTGACTATGTTATCAGTAAGGCTTCCAGTTAACTGTAGGCTATTAGTAGTTAAACTTTGGGGGAGTCAAAAGTTATACTCAGACTTTTGACTGTGCAAGGGGTTGGGGGTTGATGCTCCTAGCCCTGTGCTGTTCAAATGTCAACTAAACATATATCATAATTGATTTTTCCTGAACCATTTGAGAATATGCATATATCATGGTCCCTTTCCTCATAAATACTTCAGTATTCTCTTACATAGCCACAGTACAGTTATCAACATCATTAAATTTAACATTGATGTGATACTTTAATATCATCTACTTTCCATGTTTTGTATATGGAATGCTCCATATTCCAACTATGACAATTAACTGTCCTTTTTTAGCATGTTTGTTTATTTCTGCCAGTACAGAATCCAGTCTAGGATCAAGTATTGAATTTAGTTGTCATGTATTTTTACTCTCTTTTGATCTAGAACATTTCTGCAGCATTTCTTTGTGTTTCATGACATTGGCATTTTTGAAGAATACTGTCTTCTCCATTTTATGCTTTAAAAGAAGTATAATGTCTCTCACTGTATTTGTCTGATTTTCCCTCATGGTTATATTCAGGATATATATATTCCAGGCTAGAATACCACATAGATGATACTATGTTCTTCTTAGGGAATCACATATGAAGGCAGATAATATCCATCTGCCCCTTCATTGGTCATATTAATTTTGATCACCCAGTTAAGATTTTGCCCAATACTTTCACTGTATAGTTACTATTTTATCTCTTGAAATCTGTGGGAAGACACACTAAAAGCCTGCAAATAACCTGCTTCTCATTAAAAATGTTCCTAGATTTAGTATCCATTGATCCCTGCCTGAACCAATCTTTATTTTTTTCCTTTTTTTTTTATAATGATTTTTTATTATATTATGTTAGTCACCATACAGTACATCCCCGGTTTTCGATGTAAGGCTCGATGATTCATTAGTTGTGTATAACACCCAGTGCACCATGCAATATGTGCCCTCCTTACTACCCATCACCGGTCTATCCCATTCCCCCACCCCCCTCCCCTCTGTAGCCCTCAGTTTGTTTCTCATAGTCCATAGTCTCTCATGTTTCATTCCCCCTTCTGATTACCCCCCCTTTCTTTATCCCTCTCTTCCCCTACTGATCATTCTAGTTCTTATGTTCCATAGATGAGAGAAATCATATGATAGTTGTCTTTCTCTGCTTGACTTATTTCACTTAGCATTATCTCCTCCAGTGCCGTCCATGTTGTAGCAAATGTTGAGAACTCGTTCTTTCTGATTGCTGAGTAATATTCCATTGTATATATGGACCACAACTTCTTAATCCAGTCATCTGTTGAAGGGCATCTCGGCTCCTTCCACGATTTAGCTATTGTGGACATTGCTGCTATGAACATTGGGGTGCATATGGCCCTTCTCTTCACTACGTCTGTATCTTTGGGGTAAACACCCAGTAGTGCAATGGCTGGATCATAGGGTAGCTCAATTTTTAACTTTTTAAGGGACCTCCACACTGTTTTCCAGAGTGGCTGTACCAACTTGCATTCCCACCAACAATGTAGGAGGGATCCCCTTTCTCCACATCCTCTCCAACAATTGTTGTTTCTTGCCTTGTCTATTTTTGCCATTCTAACTGGCGTAAGGTGGTATCTCAGTGTGGTTTTGATTTGAATTTCCTTGATGGCTAATGATTTTGAACATTTTTTCATGTGTCTGTTAGCCATTTGTATGTCTTCATTGGAAAAGTGTCTGTTCATATCTTCTGCCCATTTTTTGATTTGTTTATTTGTTTCTCGTGTATTGAGTTTGAGAAGTTCTTTGTAGATCTTGGATACCAGTCCTTTATCTGTAGTGTCATTTGCAAATATATTCTCCCATTCCGTGGGCTGCCTCTTAGTTTTTCTGACTGTTTCCTTGGCTGTGCAGAAACTTTTAATCTTGATGAAGTCCCATAAATTCATTTTATCTTTTGTTTCTCTTGCCTTTGGGGATGTGTCATGAAAAAGGTTGCTTTGGCCGATGTCGTAGAGGTTGCTGCCTATGTTCTCCTCTAGAATTTTGATGGATTCCTGTCTCACATCGAGGTCTTTCATCCATTTGGAGTTTATTTTTGTGTATGGTGTGAGAGAGTGGTCAAGTTTCATTCTTTTGCATGTAGCTGTCCAATTTTCCCAGCACCATTTATTGAAGAGACTGTCTTTTTCCCACCGGATGTTTTTTCCTGCTTTATCAAATATTAGTTGCCCAAAGAGCCGAGGGTCCATTTCTGGGCTCTCTATTCTGTTCCATTGGTCTATGTGTCTGTTTTTGTGCCAGTACCATGCTGTCTTTGTGATCACAGCTTTGTAGTACAGCTCGAAATCCGGCATTGTGATGCCCCCAGCTTTGTTTTTCCTTTTCAACAGTTCCTTGGAGATTCGGGGCCTTTTCTGTTTCCATACAAATTTAAGGACTATTTGTTCCAGTTCTTTGAAAAATGTCCTCGGTATTTTGATCGGGATAGCATTGAAAGTGTAGATTGCTCTGGGTAGCATGGACATTTTAACTATGTTAATTCTTCCAATCCATGAGCATGGAATATCTTTCCATCTTTTTATGTCTTCCTCAATGTCTTTCAAGAGTGATTTATAGTTTCTAGAATATAGGTCCTTTACGTCTCTGGTTAAGTTAATTCCAAGGTAACGTATGGTTTTTGGTGCTATTGTAAATGGGATGGATTCCCTAATTTCTCTTTCTTCGGTCTCGTTATTCGTGTATAGAAATGCAACTGATTTCTGAGCATTGATTTTGTATCCCGCCACGTTACTGAATTGCTCTATAACTTCTAATAGTTTGGGAGTGGCTTCTTTTGGGTTTTCCATATAGAGTATCATGTCATCTGCAAAGAGAGACATTTTGACTTCTTCTTTGCCAATTTGAATACCTTTGATCCCTTTTTGTCGTCTGATTGCTGTTGCAAGGACTTCTAGTACTATGTTGAATAATAGTGGCGAGAGTGGGCATCCTTGTCGAGTTCCTGATCTTAAGGGAAAGGCTTCCAGCTTTTCCCCATTGAGAATAATATTTGCAGTAGGCTTTTCATAGATGGCTTTTATGAGATTGAGAAATGTACCTTCTATTCCTACACTCTGAAGGGTTTTAATCAGGAAAGGATGCTGTATTTTGTCAAATGCTTTTTCGGCATCGATTGAGAGGATCATATGGTTCCTGAGTCTTTTCTTGTTGATATGATGTATCACGCTGATTGATTTGCGAATATTGAACCACGCTTGCATCCCAGGTATGAATCCCACTTGATCGTGATGGATAATCCTTTTAATGTACTGTTGGATTCTATTAGCAAGTATCTTGTTGAGGATTTTGGCGTCCATATTCATTAGGGAAATCGGTCTGTAATTCTCCTTTTTGAGGGGGTCTTTGCCTGGTTTGGGGATCAAGGTAATATTGGCCTCATAGAATGAGTTTGGTAGCTTTCCTTCTGTTTCTATTTTTTGAAATAGCTTTAGGAGAATAGGTATTATTTCTTCTTTGAATGTTTGGTAGAATTCCCCAGGAAAACCGTCCGGGCCTGGAGTTTTGTTATTTGGAAGGTTGTTTATCACTGACTCAATTTCTTCATAATTAATTGGCCTGTTTAAGGAATCAATTTCTTCCGGTTTCAATCTTGGTAGTTTATAGGTTTCCAGGAAGGATTCCATCTCTTCCAGATTGCTTAGTTTATTGGCATATAGCTGTTGATAAAAATTTCTAATAATCCTTCCAATTTCAATGGTGTTCGTCGTGACCTCTCCTTTTTCATTCATAATTTTAATAATCTGGGTCCTTTCTCTTTTCTTTTGGATAAGTCTTGCCAGTGGTCTGTCAATTTTATTGATTCTCTCAAAGAACCAGCTTCTAGTCCTGTTGATCTGCTCTACTGTACTTCTGGTTTCTGCTTGATTGATTTCAGCTCTAATTTTGGTCAACTGCTTCCTCGTGCGTGGATTAGGCCTGTCCCTCTGTTGCTGTTCCAGCTTCTTGAGGTGAGAATATAAAAACTGCATTTTAGATTTTTCTATTCTTTTGAGTGAGGCTTGGATGGCTATGTATTTCCCCCTTAGGACTGCCTTTGCAGTATCCCATAGGTTTTGGACTGTTGTATTTTCATTCTCATTGGTCTCCATAAATTGTTTAATTTGATTTTTGATTTCCTGGTTTATCGAGTCATTCCTGAGCAGGATGGTTCTTAGTCTCCAAGTGTTTGAGTTTCTTCCAAATTTTTCCTTGTGGTTGAGTTCCAATTTCAGAGCGTTGTGGTCTGAGAATATGCAGGGGATAATTTCAATCTTTTGGTATCGGTTGAGACCTGTTTTGTGTCCCAGAACATGGTCTATTCTTGAGAATGTTCCATGGGCATTAGAATAGAATGAGTATTCTTTGGTTCTGGGGTGTAGTGTTCTATATATATCTATGAGGTCCAACTCGTCGAGTATGGCATTCAAAGCCTTTGATTCTTTGCTTAGTTTTTGCCAGGGTGTTCTGTCTATTTCTGAGAGTGGAGTGTTGAGGTCCCCTACTATTAATGTATTTTTATTTATATGTCTCTTTATTCTGGTTAAGAGTTGGCTTGTGTATCTTGCTGCTCCCCTGTTGGGGGCATATATATTTATAATTGTCATATCCACTTGTTGAATACTTCCCTTAAGAATAATATAGTGCCCTTCTGCATCTCTAACTATAGTCTGTAGTTTAAAATCCAATTTATCTGATATGAGAATTGCTACCCCAGCTTTCTTTTGAGGTCCATTTGCGTGAAAGATGGTACTCCATCCCCTTACTCTCAGTCTGAATGCATCTTTGGGTTCGAAATGAGTCTCTTGTAGACAGCAAATGGATGGGTCATTTCTTTTTATCCAATCTGCAACCCTGTGGCGTTTTATGGGATGGTTCAAACCATTTACATTAAGACTGATTACTGAGAGATATGATTTTAATGTTGCCATGTTGCCAGTAAAGTCTTTGTTTGTATTGGCTGTGACTTTCTGTTCTGTATCACTCTTGGGGCCTTTTTACTTTTATAGAACCCCCCGTAATATCTCCTGTAGGGCTGGTTTCGTGGTTACAAAATTGGTTAGTGACTGGCGATTCTGAAATGTCTTTATTTCTCCATCAATTCTGAATGACAGCCTTGCTGGATAAAGGATCCTTGGCTGCATGTTTTTCTCTGAAAGAGCTTTAAATATGCTCCCCCAACCCTTTCTCTCATTCCAGGTCTGTGTAGACAGGTCTGACGTAATTCTGATGCTTTTGCCTTGGTACGTGAGAAATTTCTTTGCCCTGGCCGCTTTCAATACTGTATCCTTGCATCTAATATTTGCGAATTGCACTATGACGTGACGTGGCGTAGGTTTGTCGTGGTTGAGCTTGGGAGGGGTCCTCTCTGCCTCTTGGACACGAATGTTTGTTTCCCTTGCTAGATTAGGGAAGTTTTCAGCTACAATTTGTTCAAATATCTCTTCTAGACCTCTGTTTTTCTCCACCCCCTCGGGGATGCCGATGATTCTAACATTGGATCGTTTCATTGAGTCAGTAATCTCCCGTAACCTACATTCGTGGGCGTGGATTTTTTTAAGACCATCTTCTATTTTCATTTTTTCCTCTATTAACCCATCCTCCAATTCACTAACCCGTTCCTCTGCTTCTGCGACCCTGGCCGTCAGAGCCTCTAGTTTTGCCTGCATTTGGCTCATAGAATTTTTAATTTCTGTCAGATTCGCTCTCATTTCTGTCCTTAGGGATTCTATATTCTCAGTAACCTTTTCGTTAATAGTTTTTTCAATTCTACTCATCATTTTGACCATCGTTACTCTGAATTCCATTTCTGATAATTTGGTTACATCCATATCCATTATTTCTGTGGCAGAGGCCACAGAATCACTGTCTTTTCTTTGCTGGGGGGGGGCTTCTCCTTCTTGTCATTCTGATGAAGAGAGGTTGCGGGGTTTCCAGAGCCCAAATTATTGACTGGGTCCCAGGCCGTGCCCCTTGTTTTATAGGGATCTTAGGGATGTGGGCTTCTTCTTTAAAGATTTTATTACCCTGTTTGGTTAGAGTCTCCGTGTCCCCTGCGAGGGAGGATGGGGATGGGCACTTTCTGAGCTGGTATTTCCAGGCTTTTATTCTCTGGTGGCTTTCCCTGGCGGCCGGCTATGCCTCTTCTGAGAGTCAGAGCAGCAGACGCTGCATTGTCACAGAACAGAGGGATTGCGGCCCGTTCTCCACTGATGTTCTGGCCACTTTAACTCTATTACTGTTGGTGCTGCTCAACCCTGCAGCGTCGAGTATGTGCACCAACCCGGCATCCCTGCCTCACTTCCAGGGCCGCGGGCCGTTCTCCTCCTTTGTGTTAATGCCGCCAGCCACCGGCCGCCCCGCACGCTCCCGGGTCTCCCAGTCTCAGTCTATGCCCGGTGAGCACACCTCGATTCCGGAGTTCCGTGAGAAGCCTGGTGGCGTGCGCACCCGGTTCAGGGTCTCAGTCTGCTGTGTCGCGGGTGCCAACCGCG
Source organism: Ursus maritimus (assembly GCF_017311325.1). Classification (NCBI taxonomy): domain Eukaryota; kingdom Metazoa; phylum Chordata; class Mammalia; order Carnivora; family Ursidae; genus Ursus; species Ursus maritimus. The sequence goes on along the minus strand of NW_024423319.1, from coordinate 81,182,143 downwards.
AGTCTGTCCGCTCCCCCGTGCAGGTGGCCCGCCAGCCGCCCCGCGCGCGCTCTGGGAGCTCCCGGTCTCAGTCTGGATCCCGTGAGCACACCGGGATTCCGGTGTTCCGGTGTTCCGGGAGATGCCTGGTGGCGCGCATTCACGGCTCACTGGTCTCAGTCCGCTCTCTCGCGGTGCCCTCTGTGAGTCCACCCCTCCCGTGCAGGTGGCTGCCGCCCGGCACCCAAGCGTGGCCAATCCCCTCCCACTTCCGTTTATCTTCCGATATCTGTGCACGGTTTACAGCTCCCCTCTTCGTACCTCAATACTCAGCGCTGGAGATGTTCATTTGTAGAGATCCAGATGCATCATCCTGCGTCTCAGGCTGATTCCGTGGTTATTTAGGCTGGTCTGGTACCTATCCAGCTCGACTCAGGGGACCGGCTGAAAAAGGGGTCCCCTACTCCTCCGTCATCTTAACTCCTGAACCAATCTTTAACATGATAATTGCAAAATGATGATTTTTCCAACTCTAGTACTTTCTCCACATATACCAGTCAGTACTCAGTGTTCTGCTATAAGCATGAGGTCTCCCTTCTCCTCCTTTATTTATTTGTCTGTTGTTACTATCAGCTCATGGATTCCTGCTTTTTTAATATATCTTTAATTTAAATTAAATTAATTAACATGCATTATTGGTTTCAGAGGTACAGGTCAGTGATTCATGAGTCTTATATAATACCCAGTACTTATTACATCACATGCTGTCCTTAATGTCCATCACCCAATTACCCCATCCTGGTAACTCCCCTCCCTTCTAGCAACCCTCAGTTTGTTTCCTATGATTACAGTCTCTTATGGTTTGTCTCCCTCTCTGGTTTCGTCTTGTTTTATTTTTTCCTCTCTTCCCCTATGATCCTCTGATTTGTTTCTTAAAATCCACATATCAGTGAGATCATATGATCATTGTCTTTCTCTGGTTGACTTATTTTGATTAGCGTAATACCCTATAGTTCCACCCACATCATTGCAAATGGCAGGATTTCATTTTTTGATGACCATGTAATATTCCGATTTATATATGGTTGCATAATATTCCACTGCATATATATATACCACATCTTTATCCATTCATCTGTCGATGGACATCTGGGCTCTTTCCATAGTTGGGCTATTGTGGACATTGCTGCTATAAACTCTGGGGTGCAGAGGCCCCTTTGGATTACTACATTTGTATCTTTGGGGTAAATCCTTAGTAGTACAATTGCTGAGTCATAGGGTAAATCTATTTTCAACTTTTTGTGGAACCTCCATACTGTTTTCCAGAGTGGCTGCACCAGCTTGCATTGCCCCCAACAGTGTAGGAGGGTTCCCCTTTCTCCACATCCTCACCAACATCTGTAATTTCCTGACTTGTTAATTGTAGCCATTCTGACTGGTGTGAGGTGGTATCTCATTGTGGTTTTGATTTGCATTTCCCTGATGCTGAGTGATGGTGAGCACTTTTTCATGCGTCTGCTGGCCACTCGTATGTCTTCTTTGGAGAAGTGTCTGTTCATGTCTTCTGCCCATTTCTTGATTGGATTATATGTTCTTTGAGTGTTGGGTTTGATAAATTCTTTATAGATTTTGCATACTAGCCCTTTATCTGATATGTCATTTGCAAATATCTTCTCCCATTCGATAGGTTGTCTTTTGGTTTTCTCGACTGTTTCTGTTGCTGTGCAAAAGCTTTTTATCTTGAAGTCCCAGTAGTTCATTCTTGCCTTTGTTTCCTTTGCCTTTGGAGACATGTCTAGCAAGAAGTTGCTGTGACTGACGTCGAAGAGGTTGCTGCCTGTGTTCTCCTCTAGGATTTTGAGGGATTCCTGTCTCACATTTAGGTCTTTCATCCATTTTGAGTCTATTTTTTTGTGCATGGTGTAGGGAAATGTTCCAGTTTTATTCTGCATGTGGCTGGCCAATTTTCCCAACACCATTTGTTGAAGAGACTGTCTTTTTTCCACTGGATATTCCTTCTTGCTTTGTCAAAGATTAGTTGACCATAGAGTTGAGGGTCCATTTCTGGGTTGTCTATTCTGTTCCACTGATCTATGTGTCTGTTTTTGTGCCAGAACCATACTGTCTTGATGATTACTGCATTGTAATAGAGCTTGAAGTCCGTAATTGTGATCCTACCAGTTTCGGTTTTCATTTTCAACATTCCTTTGTCTATTCAAGGTCTTTTCTGGTTCCATACAAATTTTGGGATTATTTGTTCCAGCTCTGTGAAAAAAGTTGATGGTAATTTGATAGGGATTGCATTAAATGTGTAGATTGCTCTAGGTAGCATAGACATTTTAACAATATTTGTTCTTCCAATCCATGAGCATGGAATGTTTTTCCATTTCTTTGTGTCTTCCTCAATTTCTTTCATGAGTGTTCTAAAGTTTTTTGAGTACAGATCCTTTGCCTCTTTGGTTAGGTTTATTCCTAGGTATTTTATGGTTTTGGGTGCAATTGTAAATGGGACTGACTCCATAATTTCTCTTTCTTCTTTTTCATTGTTAGTGAATAGAAATGCAACTGATTTCTGTGCCTTGATTTTATATCCTGCCACTTTGCCAAATTCCTGTGTATGAGTTCTAGCAATTGTGGTGTGGAGTCTTTTGGGATTTTCACATAGCAAAGAGTGAGAGTTTGACTTCTTTTTTGCTGAATTGGAGGGCTTTTGTTTTCCTGTCATGTTCCTGACCTTAGAGGAAAAGCTTTCAGTTTTTCCCCATTGAGAATAATAGTCACTGTGGCTTTTCATATATGGATTTTATGATACTGAGGTATGTTCCCTCAATTACTACACCATGAAGACTTTTAATCAAGAAATCATGTTGTACTTTGTCAAATGCTTTTTCTGCATCTATTAAGAGGATCATAATGTTCTTGTCCCTTCTTTTATTTATGTAGTGTATCACATTGATTAATTTGAGGATGTTGAGCCACCCTTGCATCCCAGGAATAAATCCCACTTGGTCATGGTGAATAATCCTTGTAATGTACTGTTGGATCCTGTTGGCTAGTATTTTGGTGAGAATTTTGGCATCCATGTTCATCAGGCATATAGGTCTGTAATTCTCCTTTTTGGTGAGGTTTTGTCTGGTTTTGCAATCAAGGTAATGCTGGCCTCATAGAAAGAGTTTGGAGGTTTTCCTTCCATTTCAATTCTTTGAAACAGCTTCAGAAGAATAGGTAATAATTCTTCTTTAAATGTTTGGTAGAATTCCCCTGGGAAGCCATCTGGCCCTGGGCTCTTGTTTGTTGGGATATTTTTGATTACTGTTTCAATTTCCTTGCTGGCAATGGGTTTGTTCAGGTTTTCTATTTCTTCCTGGTTCAGTTCTGGTAGTTTATATGTCTCTAGGAATGCATCCATTTCTTCCAGATTGCCTGATTTGTTGGCATATAGTTGCTTATAATATGTTCTTATAATTGTTTTTATTTCTTTGGTGTTGGTTGTGATCTCTCCTCTTTCATTCATGATTTCATTTATTTCTGTCCTTTCTCTTTTCTTTTTGATAAGTCTGGCCAAGGTTTTATTAATCTTATTAATTCTTTCAAAGAACCAGCTCCTAGTTTCATTGATTCTTTCTACTGTTCTTTTGGTTTCTATGTCATTGATTTCTGCTCTAATCTGTATTTTTCTCTTCTCCCACGGGCTTTAGGATTTATTTGCTATTCTTTCTCCACATCCTTTAGGTGTAAGGTTAGGTTGTATATGGGAGACCTTTCTTGTTTCTTGAGAAAGGCTTGTATTGCTATATACTTCCCTCTTAGGACTGCCTTTGCTGCATCCCATAGATTTTGAACAGTTGTGTTTTCATTTTCATTTGTTTCCATGAATTTTTAAAATTCTTCTTTAATTTCCTGGTTTAGCCATTCATTCTTAAGTAGGATGCTCTTTAGCCTCCATGTATTTGAGTTCTTTCCAAATTTTCTGTTGGGATTGGGTTCCAGTTTCAAAGCAACATAGTCTGAAAATATGCAGGGAATGATCCCAATCTTTTGGTACCAGTTGAGACCTGTTTTGTGACCCAGTATGTGATCTATTCTGGAGAATGTTCTATGTGCACTTGAGAAGAATGTGTATTTTGTTACTTTAGGATGAAATGTTCTGAATATATCTGTGAAGTCCATCTGGTCCATTGTGTCATCCAAAGCCCTTATTTCCTTGTTGATCTTCTGCTTAGATGATCTGTCCATTGCAATGAGGGGGGTGTTAAAATCCCCTACTATTATTGTATTATTATCGGTGTGTTTCTTTGATTTTGTTATTAGTTGGCTTATATAATTGGCTGCTCCCATGTTAGGGGCATAAATATTTACAATTGTTAGATCTTCTTGTTGGATAGACCTTTTAATTATGGTATAGTGTCCTTCCTCATCTCTTTTTACAGTCTTTGGTTTAAAATCTAATTTGTCTGATATGAGGATTGCCACCTCAGCTTTCTTTTGATGTCCATTAGCATGATAAATTGTTCTCCACCCCTCACTTTAAATCTGGAGATGTCTTTGGGTCTAAAACGAGTCTCTTGCAGACAATGTATCAATAGGTCTTGCTTTTTTATCCAATTTGATACCCCGTGTCTTTTGATTGGGGCATTTAGTCCATTTATATTCAGAGTAACTATCGAAAGATATGAATTTAGTGCCATTGTATTGCCTGTAAGGTGACTATTACTGTATATTGTCTCTGTTCCTTTCTGGTTTATGTTACTTTTGAAATCTCTCTTTGCTTAGAGGATCCCTTTTAATATTTCTTGTAGGGCTGGTTTAGTGATCACAAATTCTTTTAGTTTCTGTCTCTCCTGAAAGTCTTTTATCACTCCTTCCATTTTGAATGACATCCTAGATGGATAAGATATTCTTGACTGCATATCTTTCTCATTTAGCACCCTGAATATATCACGCTAGTCCTTTCTGGCCTGGCAGGTCTCTGAGGATAGGTCTTCTGCCAGTCTAAAGTTTCTACCCTTGTAGGTTATAGACCTCTTGTCCCAAGCTGCTTTCAGGATTTTTTTTTTGTCTCTGAGATTTGTAAGTTTCACTATTATATGTTGGGGTGTTGACCTATTTTTATTGATTTTGAGGGGGGTTCTCTGTGCCTCCTGGATTTTGATGCCTGTTTCCTTTCCCAGATTAGGGTATTTCTCCATATAATTTACTCCAATATACCTTCTGCCCCTCTCTCTCTTTTCTCTTCTTCTGGGATCCCAATTATTCTAATATTGTTCTGCTTTATAGTATCACTTATCTCTCGAAATCTCCCCTTGTGATCCAGTAGTTGTTTATCTCTCTTTTTCTCAGCTTCTTTATTCTCCATCATTTGGTCTTCTATATGAGTAATTCTCTCTTCTGCCTCATTTTTTTAAAAGATTTTATTTATTTATTTGAGAGAGAGAGAGATAGCCAGCGAGAGAGGGAACACAAGCAAGGGGAGTGGGAGAGGAAGAAGCAGGCTCCCAGCAGAGGAGCCTGATGCAGGGCTCGATCCCATAACTCCGGGATCACGCCCTGAGCCAAAGGCAGATGCTTAACGACTGAGCCACCCAGGCGCCCCCATGCCTCATTTATCCTAGCAGTTAGAGCCTCCATTTTTCATTGCATCTCATTAATCACCTTTTTGAGTTCAACTTGGTTGGATTTTAGTTCTTTTTTTTCTCCAGAAAGGGATTCTCTCGTGTCTTCTATGCGTTTTTCAAGCCCAGCTAGTATCTTTATAATCATTATTCTGAACTCTAATTCTGACATCTCATTTATGTCCATACTGATTAGGTCCCTGGCAGTCAGTACTGCCTCTTGTTCTCTTTTTTGAGGTGAGTTTTTCTGTCTTGTCATTCTGTCCAGAAAAAAACAGACAAATGTGAGAACAAAATACTAAAATGGCAACAACAACACCAGAGAAATATACAGTAGGCAAATCATAAGAGACCCGAAACCAGGGGAAAATAAAAGATAATATAATAAGGCAGGTGGCAGAATAGAGCAATATACTGGATTCTGTGTGTATTTTGGTCTGTTTTTTAGAAAACTAGATCCCAAAATTGTAATGAAAGAAAAACTTACATATGTAGAAAAATAAAATTGAATACAATGAAAGGATAGAATATAACTATAAAAATGGGAATTAAAAGACAAGAAAAAACAAAAGGAAAAAAAAACAATGACAAAAGGCAGGGATATAAACAGACAGGTGAACAGAATGGAGCAATACACTCTTTCCTGAGTGTATTTTGGTCAGTTTGTTAGAAGAAACTGCATCTCAAAATTACAAAGAAAGAAGAACTTATACATATAAAAATAAAAGTAAATACATTGAAAGGATAGAATGTAACTTAAAGATGAAAATTAAAAAAGACTTTAACAAAACAAACAAAAAGGAAGAAGAAGAAAAAACCCCAAACAAACAAAAAAGAGAATATGATCAGACAGGTGAATAGAACAGAGCCATACACTAGATTTTGGATATATTTTTGTCTTTTAGAAGAAACTGCATCTCAAAATTGTAAAGAAAGAAAAACTTTTATATATACAAAAATACAATTAAATACAATGAAGGGATAGAATGTAACTGTAAAAATGAAAATTAAAAAAAATTTACAAAAGGAGTTGATAAAATAAGGAATTGGTTGAAAAAGGAAGGAAAAAATTTTTTTTAAAAATTAAAGTTGAAAGACTAAAGAATCATGGGGAAAAAAGCCATGAATTCTATGTGCTGTATTCCCCTAGCACTGGAGTTTTGCAGTTCTCATTGACTGGTAAATTTGGTCTTGGCTGGATGTTCTTGTTGATCTTCTGGGGAAGGGGCCTGTTGCACTGATTCTCAAGTGTATTTGCCCCAGGTGAATTGTACCGCCCTTGCCAGGGGGCCAGGCTAAGTAATCCGGTCCAGTTTGCTCTATGTGGGTTTTGTTCCCTGAAGGATTTCCATGCAGCTTTAGAGAATGAGAATGAAAATGGCGGCCTTCCAATTGCTGGCTCCAGAGCCAAAAGCTTGGAGGCCCACTCCTCAGTGAGCCCTAAGAGAAAAGCTGTCAATCACTCCTGTTTCCCTGGTCTCCAGCTGCACTCTGTGCTCACCCAGCCTGTGACCAAGCATTTTTATCTCAGGCACACAACCCAGTTTCTAGTCTCCAAACCTTGCAGACTCCTGTGGTGCATTCCCATGCTGCTCCTCCCAGGGGAGGATGGGGGTCTCGATGTTCTGCCACTTTTTGGACCCCTGCTAGGAGAGCAGTCACCTGACTGCAGTTTATGGCAACCCCGAGCTGAGAGCCCACTCTTGGGCTCAATCTTTGCAGCCAGCTTCCCTGCTCTGATGCCTGGGAGATCTGTTACATGAAGACCCCTGTGACCCCAAGGATCCTGAGACCACACTGTCCCAGCTAGAGTTCTGCCCCCGCTTAGCCACCTGAGTGACATCCCTCACTGGAGCAGACTTTTAAAAGTTCCAATTTATTCTCTGCTGCTACATCACTTGCTGGTAGCCAGCTTATGGAGGCTCTCTTTCCCCTCTGTTTATCTTCCCGTATATTGCCTCAGATTCACTTCTCTGCACCCCTTACCTTGCAGAAAGTGGTCCCTTTTCTATTTGTAGAGTTGCAGCTATTCTTTTCCTTGATCTCTGGTTGAGTTCACAGGTATTCAGAATGATTTGATAACTATCTAGCTGAATTCCTGGGACCAGATGAAATTAAGGTCTCCTACTCCTCTATCTTGGACTCCACAGCCCTCATGGATTCCTATTTTTCATCAATGGTTTATAATTCATTACTGTCCTTAATTATATTGATGCTTAAATTGCTCTATATTTGGACAGTGGGAACCCCCTCAATCTGGTTCCTGTGTTCCTGTGATATGTTCTATCATTTTTTTCAGCATGTCCTTACTTTCTGGAATAATAAGATGTTCCAGGCTCATCGTGTACCTACCCTGCTCCAACTGTATAATCACCCATTTTCCCCAGAGATCTCTGACTTCTTTTAGTGGGAAATGATATTAGAGATGAAGATCTGGGCACTAGGTTGATTTGAATGACAGAAAGCACTATGGAAGCTAGCCAGATGGACAAGGGCTGTCTTACCCATGAGGAAAAGAGAGGAGAACAAGGGTTAGAAAATGTTCTTAAGGGTATGTTCAGCTACCATGGCGAACATTGTAGGTCGCTCACCTGACAGCCCCACATGCTCACCCTTTATGCTAAAGAAAGAACTCAGAGTTGTTCTTTGTCCAGCCCTGGGAGATAAATCATTATTGGCTTAAGCTAATGATGGCAATCCCATTCCCATTTGCCTAGTGAGGCCAATTGGTGAGCATGTGACCAGTTCTGGTTAATGAGATCTTAGGGAAAATCTGTTGTGGTATTTCTGAAAAAGATCACACTTTCTGATAAAAGCTGCAGGCCTTGGAATAAAACAGCTTCTTTTTCCTGTGCCTCTTTCTTGCTGCCTAGAATGTCATTGTTTGAGGATGTGATGTTTAGTGCTGTAGCAGTCATCTTGTGGCCATTTATTAATTCAATAAATATTTATGGAGTGCATCTATGTGTCAGGCAATATTCTAAGTATTGGGGATACAAGGGTAAACAAAACAGATTAAAGTCTCTGCTTTCATGGAGTTTACATTCTAATGTGGGAGAGAAGAAACAAATAAAAAAAATATATGGTATGCCTGATGGTGACAAGTGATAGGAAAAAATGAAGCAGGGAAAGAAGAGAGGGAATACCAGAGGTGAGTTTGTAATTTTTAATAGGGTTATCAGGGACAGCCCAATTAAAAAGGAGTTATTTGAGGAAAAATGGCATGCTTCATGAATTCAATTATTTTTATACAGGAGTCATGGTAATCTCTTCTATTTCATTTTGGTTTTGGGGAATATGTGCTGTTGAAGAAAAGGGAGACATTACTAGACACCCTAGGATGATAGAGTATAAAGATGGAGAGAGCTTGGGTCTTTGATGACATCACTGAACTGCTGAATTAAGCAACTTCGGAATTGACTTGCTTCCATACTTCTTGTTATGTGAGCTCATGAAATCTCTTTATTGTCTAAATGACAATTAGTGAGATATCTGTAGTCACAGCCCAAAGCACTGTAACCAATGCAGGGGTCATTAAGTAAGTTTGCTTAACTGGCTCAGAAAGCAGATAAAGGGCTAGCTTTGTGATTTCACATGTGCAAGATTTGGAAGATGGCAGTAGTAGAGTTGTAAAAATTATCATTTCACAACCTTCATGGTTAAGATTGGTGCAGGCAAGATCAATGGACAAAAGTCTGGGGGACATTTTAATGAGAAGGTTATAGACTGGTTAGAGAGTCAATGCTAAAGACTGGATGTTACCAGGGATCCCAGGATGGGACTTACCAATCAGGTAAGTTGAAGATTACCATAAGAACATAAAATTGGGAGGAATAAAGCTACTAGAAGAAGGAAAATCATTTGGGAGGGGGGAAATCACATGAGGCAAGAAAGAACAGCCTTTGGCTTAAAAGTCCTGGGTTGGGGCACCTGGGTGGCTCAGTCAGTTAAGCATCTGCCTTCAGCTCAGGTCATGATCCCAGGGTCCTGGGACTGAGCCCCGCGTTGGGCTCCCTGCTCAGTGGAAAGTCTGCTTCTCCCTCTGCTTCTGCAACACCCCCCCCCATGCTTGCCTTTCTCTCTCTCACTCTCTCATTCTCGCTCTCTCAAATAAATAAATAAAAATCTTAAAAAATATATTTTTTAAAGTCCTGGGTTGCAGCTCTAGTTCTGATGGTTGTTGATTGGGTGACCTTGGGTAAGTGGCTTCATCTCTGAGCTTCAGTTCACTTGTCTATAAAATGAGGGTGATGATGCCTGCCTTAAGGTAAATGTTGGAGGATTAAATGAGGTAATTTATATAAAAGTTTCCTGGCATATAACAGGTTTTAATAAGTATTAGGGCTTGGTCAACCATGTCAGCATAGTATAGTCGGTATACACGTGGGCTCTGAAGTCAGTCTGAAGTCTGTCTTAGTTCAGAATTATGCTCAGCCACTTACCAGCCAAGTGGCTTGGGCAAGCTAAATAATCTCTGGGTTTCAGTTTCTTCAACATTAAATAGTGATGATAGTGATGTCTGCCTGAGTAGTTATCTTAAATTAGACTGTACACCTAAATGTGAGACCTGAAACCATAAAACAGAAGAAGAAAACATAGTAATTTCTTTGACATCAGCTATAGAGACACTTTTCTAGGTATGTTTCCTGAGGCAAGGGAAACTAAACCAAAATTAAACAATTGGGTCTACACCAAAATGAAAAACTTTAACACAACAAAGGAAACCATCAACAGAACAAAAAGGCAGCTTACTGCCTGGAAGAAGATATATACAAATGATAGATTCGACAAGGGATTAATATCCCAAATATACAAAGAACTTACATAACTCAACAACAAAACAAAACAAAAACAAGAACAAAACAACAAATAGTCCAATTAGAAAATGGGCAGAGAACCTGAATAGACATTTTTCCAAAGAGGACATGCAGATGGCCAACAGACACATGAAAAGATGCTCAACATCACTAATCATCAGGGAAATGCAAATTAAAACCACAATGAGATATCACTTTACACCTGCAGAGTGGCTGAAATCAGAAACACAAGAAATAACATGTGTTGGTGAGGATGTGGAGAAAAAGGAACACTTATGCACTGTTGGTGGGAATGCAAGCTGGTGCAGCTACTATGAAAAACAGTATGGAGATCCCTCAAAAAGATTAAAAATAAAATTACCATATAATCCAGTAATTCCACTGCTGAATATTTATCCAAAGAAAACAAAACCATTAATTTGAAAAGATATATAAAACCTTATGTTTATTGCATCTTTATTTACAATAACCAAGACGTGGAAGCAACCTAAGTGTCCATCCATAGATGAATGAATAATGAAGATGTGAAATATATATAATGAAATATTATTCAGCCATAAAAAGCATGAGATCTTGCCATTTGCAATGACCTGGATGGACCCAGAGGGTATAGTGCTAAGAGAAATAAGTCATTCAGAGAAGGACAAATCCCTTATGACTTCAAACATATGTGAAATTTAAGAAACAAACAAACAGTGGGGGGGGGGAGACAAACAAAAAAACAGACTTTTAAATATAGAGAACAAAAAGGTGGTTGCCAGAGGGTAGGTCAGTGGGGCAATGGGTGAAATAGATAAGGGGATTAAGATTGCACTTATCTTGATAAGCACTGAGAAGTGTATAGAATTGTTGTATTGTATACCTGAAACTAATATAACACTATTTTAATTGCACTTGAATAAAAATATTTCTTTTAATTTTAAAATAAATAAATACTTCCAGTACTAAGTTGAATAAAAATGGTGACTGGACACCTTTGTCTTGTTCCTGACCTTAGGGGAAAAGCTCTCAGTTTGCAAATGACATATCCAATAAAGGGTTAGTATCCAAAATATATAAAGAACTTATAAAACTCAGCACCCTAAAAACAAATAATCCAATTAAAAATGGGCAGAAGACATGAACAGACATTTCTCCAAAGAAGACATACACAGCAGACGCATGAAAAGATGCTCAAGATCACTCATAATCAGGGAAATGCAAATCAAAACCACAGTGAGATATTACCTCACACCTATCAGAATGGCTGAAATCAAAAACACAAGAAACAATGGGTGTTGGCAAGGATGTGGAGAACAAGGAGCCTTCTTGCACTTTGGTTGGGAATGCAAACTGATGCAAACTCCACTTTGGAAGACAGTATAGTGTTTTCTCAAAAAGTTAAAAATAAAACTACCCTGCTGGGTATTTACCCAAAGAATACATTCACCCCTATGTTTATAGCAACATTATTTACAGTAGCCAAAATATGGAAGCAACTCAAGAATCCATTGATTGATGAATAAAGAAAAGTTGTATATATACAATGGAATATTATTCAGCCATAAAAAAGAATGAAATCTTGCCATTTACATAGACATGGATGGAGCCAGAGAGTACAGTGCTAAGCGAAATAAGTCAGTCAGAGAAAGACAAACACCATACGATTTCACTCATATGTAGAATTTAAGAAAAAAAAAACAAATGAGCAAAGGAAAGAGAGAGAGATCAAGAAACAGACTTTTAATTATAGAGAACAAACTGATGGTTACCAGAGGGGAGGTGGGTGGGAGTGGTATAGGTGATGAGGATTAAGGAGTGCACTTGTGATGAGCACTGAGTGTTGTAGGGAAGTGTTGAATCACTGTATTGTACACCTAAAACTAATAAAACATTGTATGTTAACTAATTGGAATTAAAATAAAAACTTAAAAGAAAGAAATTAAAATAAATAAATAAGATAAATAAGACTACATGTAAAGTGCTTAGAATAGTGTCAGGTTGAGTAAGTGCTTAGTAAATGTTAACTGATATTATTAAATGTGACAGATATTTCAAGGAGGATCACTGCCTTATGAAGAAAATGGTGCAATCTACGGTACTAAGAACTGTCAGAGGAACAATAACAGTAATTAACAAATCCCAACTTACATATTTAAAGAAAATCTTTCCTGTCTTTCATCACGAGCTCTTGGAATATATTAGTAATCTTTATAACACTAAATCCACTTTGTTACAAAAAGCTTAAATGTCTACCTCAGCTTATGATGTTGAGAATTAGAACCCAGCCCTTCATTGACTCTGGCAAGAGCCTTGAGGAGAGGGACATTGGAGTGGCCAGGACCAAAGCTGTACTTGAGAGGCTTTGGGGAAGTGGCTATTTACAAACCAGTACAGAGGTATGTTAATACTTTAACCATAGAATTTTAATCACAGTGCATACCAGGAGTATATCAGTCCTGGGCTTAGAAGAGCACTCTTAGCCATCTCTTTGGTGTTTACCCCTACACTGCCATAGAGAATTCTTAAATTCCTTGAGATCCTCATGTCAACTGTAATTAGGCCTACAGCCAATACATATCATTGCAAAGAGGTGATTTAAACAAGTCTCTAAAATCTTCTACCATCAACCTTGCAGATGTGTGCTGAAGACACCAGCAATACTGGAGTCTTGACCAAATTGCAAACCAGGCAATACCTGTCTTCTTGGCGTTGTCCTGAGCCATGCTATTCTATTGCTATTGTATTTATACTTAGAGCCAAGATGGGGTTTAGTGGATAAGGGAAGTACAACTTGCCAGTGTGGTGGAGTTAAGGTAGAGGGTCTTCAACTACATCTTTCAAGTGGAATGTGTCCTCTAGTTTGAGAATGGCCAAGGAGTAAGGTGAGTCCTCTCAGCTATTCACATTTCTCCAGTGTTGGCTGCCAAGTGCAGACAGTGCCGAGTGCCTCCTGTTCTTCTGTTTTTAAGATTAAACTTTAGATTCAGGGAGCTGGGCAGGGATCCTAGTGTGAACTCGGGATCTTGACTGCTGCAGGAGAAACAGCCCACGTGACTTTGGGAAGCAGAGGTTCCAGTCTCCCATCCTGAACTTCAGAGCTTCCCCTTTGCCACCCAGGAAACAGGTGGGGCTGAAGCTGAGCACCAAGAGATGGAGCCAGCCCAAGGCACCAGAGTGTCAAGTGCAGAGGGGCCTGGAATCTATCTGTTCCACTCCACCAGCCTTTCTCCACCCAGGCTCTCACCAGACTCAGGCTAGAAAAGCTTTCAGATCACCTGCTCCCACCTTCTCTACCTGGTGCAAGACTCCCCTCCTCAGCCTTCCTGCCAAGTGCTCCCCACCCAGCTTCCCAGTGAACTGGGACAGACCTGGAAACTCCCTGCCTCAGCAGGCACAGGATTCCACTTGGCAGCATGTTCTTCCTGCTGGTGAGCCAAACCTACTCCCCTGTAACTTCCTCCTGCACACCCACGTTCTGCCCTCAGGACAACCAACCAGACAAAACTGCTCCTTATTCTTGGGAATGTCCTTCACATATTTGAACACAGCTATCTCTGCCATTCTGGCTCCCTAGACAGGCTTCTCTTTCCCAAGCTAAATACCCTCATTTATTTCAGTCATTTTTCATCAATGCCAAAGGAGATAATGCTTATCTTGATGCCTGAGTGAGGCAGCTAATTGCCCAGCTTGGGCAACTTGGGTGTGATTTACACTTGTGAAACTTTGGCCAAATCACTTTGCCTCTCTAAGACTCAGTTTCCCCATGTGTATAATGGTTTTCTTTCTGATAATGGAATATTTTACATTCTATGCCAGATCTTGTAGAACATAATGGTAGAGTTACACCTTACTAATCATGATTTTTTTCTAGAAATTTCAGTGTGATGTTAATAGGTAAGACTGTGCATATACCACATCTTAGCTAACACTTAGCTAACAATGTCATGTCATTTGCTCTTGTCATTATTTCTATTCTTAATTTTGCATATTTCATGGTGATCATTTTTTGCATTTTAACTCTAATTCCCAAAAATATATTAATGGCTCAACAGTAGTTTGCTCAAGCACAAAAGCAATGGTGAAAAATAATAGCAACTCGAGGTAACATTAAAAACATAAATAGTGAACTTGACTTTGGAATAAATATAGAATGTGAAGATATATGCATTAGGACAAGTAAATATGAAAATATGATGATTTAATATAGCAGACAAAAAAGGCTTTTAATTTACAATGCTGCTTTCTCATGATTAATAGGATTAATATGTGGCTTTTTTATGACCAAAAATATTTTCTGCAAATGTAGCAGCAGAAATCAGTAAAGAGTAATTAAAATAATGAATATCTGAACACTGACTTTTATTATGTGGAGACCATAGCCTGTTATGAAACTTTATCCAAATTTTGCTACCATAGCTTTCATGTCATTTTAATAGAAAACACAGGGACCCCTCTGGCAAGCAGTCAGATGTCTCCAGAAAAAGCAGAAAATAATGCTTTCCAATACTAAACTGATGAGTATTATTACAAATAAGAGATAAGAAACCCAAACTACAATGGCATTAACAAAATTGCATATATTCTAATATATGCACTATTTCTGACGCTATTTCTAAAACCTTACAATGCTAACCACAAAGTTTGTGGCAAATATTATATTCATAAAACTTCAGAATGAATGTTTGGCACTATTCCTTTATCTCTATCATATGTTGCATAGTATCATTGGATTGCACAGTGTAAGAACAATTTCTAATATGTGAACATGCTGTGGGATAATTTTGTTGGCATTACTGATAAATATATTCAAGAAAACTGCTAGTGAACTTTTGTTCCATTTATCGCTGAGAAACCAGCCTTCAAGAGATGATAATATTCATTTACTTAAAGATCAGTTTCTGATGTGTGATAAAGACTGAAAAAAATAAAGCTAAAATCAGTGTCAACAAAGCAGCAGCTATGCATGCAACAAGGAAGGATGCTGCAGCCACATGAATAAAAGAAGTTGTACCTGAACATCAATTCATACATAGATGTATTAAAAGGAGCATTAGTGGTCAAAAATATGCCTCTTGATTTTGATTCAGTGTTGAAGAGTCAAGATTGGGAGTGTGATAACATATCTCCCATTGAGTGCTCATCTTTTCATGATGTTAAATGAAGAAATGGGCAATAAGTACAAGCTTATTTTTCCATACTGGTTTATGAGGCCTATCAACAGGAAATACATTTTCAAGTTTTTTGAGGGATGGAATACAAAGCATCTCTTCATGACTGTGATAACACCGAAGACCATTTGAATTATTTCAACTGAATTGTTCAAGTGGTATATCTCAGCAATGTATTTCATATTTTGAACAGCCTGAACATATCAATTCAGGGCTTAAATATTATCATTTTATGGTATCGGGATTTCTTTATATGACTGAAATGTGATACAAATGGTTCAATCACCGAGTTTGACATAGTGATTTTCTTCACTTATCGGAGAAAAACGTCTGGCATATTTTAAAACCACATCCACATGCTGTAATGAAATGTGAAAAAATACCTTTCAGAACTGAATGCAACCAAAGAAACGATTTGATCCATTTGCTATTATCTTCCAAGTTGAAATATTCACACTTTCAGCTTGAAGTGTGAAATGCTTATCATCTTCATGTCTGATGGAGTGTTAAATGTAGTTTTTAGTGAGAAATAATTCCACAATTTCTAGGTTAATATTTTATCTAATATGACTATCGAAAACACTCTGCCAGAACCACCAAATACTTGCTGCCATTCCCAACGAATTTAATTTGTGAATTAGATTTTTTCTTTTAGTAAAAATAGAGGCATGAAAAGAAACCAAAGGGATATCAAACCTGACCTACAACTCCAGCATTATTTAGCTAGATATAGGTGTCTTGGTGAAATATTGCAAATAAATTACTGTTATTATCACTATAATGAAATGATTATTATTGATTTTTGAAATTCGGTTTCCTTGTTTAAGTTAAAGTTTGTAATGGATATGTGTGTGTGTGTGTGTGTGTGTGTGTGTGTGTGTGTGTATAAAACATGGAAAACACTAACCTATATGAATTGGAGGCTAGGAAACTTTTCCAACCTAAATATCTCTCCCATGCCTGAATTTCTATCATCAGAGCTTTTTCTTTTTTTCATTATCAAAGTGAAAAATCCCACTGATGGCTAGCACATTAAGCTTCTATCAGTTACCAATGCCTTATGGTCAGATGAATTTACTAGATCTTTTCCCAAGTAATTGATAGACGAGAACAAATTTTGATAGATGAAAAGGTGGGGTGGGGAAGACAGACCCCTGAGAATAGAATTAGAACCATCATCTAAGAAGCTGTGAAAAAATACTGATACTTAAGCTCCACCCTAGACAATTGATTAGGGAAAAAAACTCCCTACATGATTCCATCATTCAACCACTGGTTTATAGGCTTCTGGCCAATTTTGTTTAATTGGTGGTTATGGGGGAGGGAGCTGATCCTGGGCTCCTGACAGGGCTGTGAAGGGGAAGGACATTGGGCAGCAGAGAAGGCAGAATGCTGGAAAAAGAAGAGGGCACTAATAAAAGGGAATAAGAAAGGCCCTGTAATAAAACTAATTTAACTATCAGCTCAAATTTTATTCAAATTATTTAGTTAAGATGGAACACATATGGTCTCCATTTTCTGGAGCACTTTGTAAGTATGTCCATTGTTAAGGTGTTTCTAGGAGGAATTAGCTAAGAAATTTAGTAGTAACCTTAGCAATGTATGTAAGCAACTCTGCTTGAGGCACTCTTGTGGAAGGGTGGAATGTAGAATGAACTCTAATAAGGAAGAAGGGAAAAATTACGTACAAGGAAAAAAAATGCTCAGGCAACATAGCTATAAAACTGTATAACTGAGGTACACCTGGCACGTGGTGCATTTGATTTTGCTCAAGGAAAGGAAGAAAGGAGAAATGTTAGAGGAGAGAGACCGCCACTAGTTTTCTCCTACGCTCTTGCCTCCACTTAAGGTGTTTTTTCAGGCTGAGAGAGGGACAGACAAAATAGGAAGACAAGTTGATCTAGCAGCTGAAATGAAAGCTGAAAAGATTTTTATGCTGAATAAGAGGTGCAGACCAAACTGCCAGGAAAAGCTTTCCTTTCCAAAGTATCACAAGGAAAAGGAATTAAGAACAAGAGAAAGGGGAGCACCTGGGTGGCTCAGTCAGTTAAAAGGCTGCCTTCGTATTCCTGTTGGCTGTTTTTCCTGTGTTTCTGGGTTGCTGGCTTTCTGAGCTCTAAGTCTGAGATACTTAAAGCAAAGGGGAATCTCATGGACCTCACCATCGTGTGATTCCTTGGGTCCTGAAGTAGCTAGGCAGTCTGCTTTCTCTCCACCTTTTAGAGTCTTCTTATACTTGTTTTATAATAATGTCCATGGTCCTTAGTTGTCCATGGTCCTTAGTTAGTAGGAGGAACAGGAAAAAGTACATACATCTACTCTATCTCTTGGAAGCGGAATTCTTCCCCCATACATTTTGAAGTTGACAAGGAAATTCTCACTGTTAAGTTTAAATATAGGTAAGTTTGGGGCTCCTGGGTGGCTCAGTTAGTTAAGCATCTGCCTTCAGCTCAGGTCATGATCTCCAGGGTCCTGGGATCGAGTCCTGCATTGAGTTCCCTGCTCAGTGGGGAGCCTACTTCTCCCTCTCCCTCTGCCTGCTGCTCCCCCTGCTTGTGCTCTCTCTCTCTCTCTCTCAAAAATAAATAAACAAAATCTTTAAAAAATAAATACATGTAAGTTTATGGTCAATATTGGCATTTAAAAAATAAAACTATTACATCATTAAAAAAAAAAGGCTGCCTTCAGCTCAGGTCATGATCCCAGCGTCCTGGGATGGAGGGTCCTGGGATCAAGCCCCACATTGGGCTCCCTGTTTGGTGGGGAGCCTGCTTCTCCCTGCTCCCCCTGCTTGTGCACTTTCTCTCTCAATCTCTCTCTCTCTCCTTGTCAAATAAATAAATAAAATCTTAAAAAAATAAAAAGAACAAGAGAAAGAGAGCAAAGATGTCTAATTTTATCTAATAATTTTGTTTAAAAGCAGCCCTAAATCATCAGCTTTTAAAAGGAAATATTTATTCGAAGGTCTTTTAAGATAGGTCACATGTTTGATATAAGGAGGTGGGGTAATTAACTGTGCTTTGAAATCTTATGAATCTATGTTCAAAATCCCATAGAAGACACATGCTTTTCTACTTATGCTTTGACAGTGTATATAGACTAGCCTCTCTCCCAGACTAGCCTCTTCAAGTGGAGAGACAGCTTTTAAGGTAGCATGGTGTAACAGAAAGCCTGTGAGATATGGGCATCACACACACCTAGATTCAAACCCCAGGTCTGCTATCATGATCTTGGGCAAGGCACTTTGCCTTATTGATTCACAATTTCCTCATTAGTAGAATGGGAAAATAATTATGTCCACTTGTCAGGTTTTGTTGGAGAATTACATGAAATGATTTATGTAGTGTGTTAAGCATGTAGTGGTGCTCATATAATTACAATACTCGGTTGAGCTGTATTGCTTCTTTGTTCTCAGTACTGAAAATGACCTGTGAAGGTGGAACTCAAGATTAAGGAAGACCAAAAATATTATGTTAAAGTGGGGAACCACAAATATGTCCAATTCACTGCAAAGAGACAACTTGAGTTTGCAGAGGTGATGGTACCACTCTTTTCTTGCATGCATAAAATCTGAACCAGTATCTAAGCACTCCAAATACATTTTCCATATTTGAGTAAAAGGAGAGCCTTTATGGACCGGAAACTTTAAAAAGAAGGCCAAACTGTTGATAGCCCAAATTTCAGAGAACCCAAATTTCTCAACATGGCTCTATAAGCACTACCTCTGTCCAGGGGTGTTCAGTGGATAGTCTCACCAGAACAAGGTGTTTTGTTCATAGGCTCAATATCAATTATAAAGACAATTTTCATGGCTGAATAATATTCCATTATATATATAAACCACATCTTCTTTATTATTCAGCCATAAAAAAGAATGAAATCTTGCCATTTAGAACAACATGGATGGAGCTAAAGAGTATAATCCTAAGTAAAGTAAGTCAGTCAGAGAAAGACAAATACCATATGATTTTACTCATATGTGGAATTTAAGAAATAAAGCAAGCAAAGGAAAAAAATGAGACAGAGATAGACAAAGCAAGAGACAGCCTTTTAATTATAGAGAATAATCTGATAGTTACCAGAAGGGAGATGGTGGGGGTGATGAGTGAAATGGGTGATGGCGATTAAGGAGGGCACTTGTGATGAGCACCAGGTGTTGCATGGAACTGTTAAATCACTATGTTATACATCTAAAACTAATATACCACTGTATGGCAACTAACTAGAATTTAAATTAAAAATAAAGATAATCGTGGAAGGAGCCGGGATACCCTTCAACAGATGACTGGATTAGGAAGTTGTGGTCCATATATACAATGGAATATTACTAAGCTATCAAAAAGAATGATTTCTCAACATTTGCTGCAACATGGATGGCACTGGAGGAGATAATGCTAAGTGAAATAAGTCAAGCAGAGAAAGACAATTATCATATGGTTTCTCTCATCTATGGAACATAAGAACTAGGAAGATCAGTAGGAGAAGAAAGGGATAAAGAAAGGTGGGGTAATCAGAAGGGGGAATGAACTACGAGAGACTATGGACTCTGGGAAACAAACTGAGGGCTTCAGAGGGGAGGGGGGTGAGGGAATGGGATAGGCTGGTGATGGGTGGTGGGGAGGGCACGTATTGCACGGTGCACTGGGTGTTATACGCAACTAATGAATCATCGAACTTTACATCAAAAACCAGGGATGTACTGTATGGTGACTAACGTAATATAATTTAAAAAATTTAAGAAATAAAGATAATTTTCAGCAACAAACAGATTATGCAATTAATTGGAGGTATTCTGCTTTGGAGCTATCCAGTATTTAAAACTACCAAGTGTAGGGGTGCCTGGGTGGCTCAGTCGGTTAAGCATCTGCCTTCAACTCAGGTCATGATCCTAGGGGCCTGGGATCGAGCCCCGCATCGGGCTCCTTGCTCACTGGGGAGTCTGTTTCTCCCTCTGCCTCTGCCTGCCACTCCCCCTGCTTGTGTGTGCTCTCTCTCTGTGATAAATAAATAAAATCTTTAAAAAAAATAAAATAAAACTCCCATGTGCAGTTTCTTCTCTGGGTACCAGGAAACCACAGTGTTTATTTACTGTCTTAGTGTCAGCACTCATCCTTTCAGACATAGAAGACTAGATCCTCTTGATCACATTCCAATGACAGTTGGCAAACAATCCTCATCTCACCTTAGCTTATCTCTGTCTATTCAGGTTTCTCTGAGTCTGCAAGTAGCCCAGGGTTACCTACAGCGGTGTGCTACTGGCTGGTACCTGCCCATGAGAGCTGACAGTTAAATTTTCAAGAAGTTTTCAAAGAACTTGTTAAACACAACCATCATTAAAAATTAAATTATATGAACTTACGTTTAAATAAAGGTAATAGATACTCATCATTTATTATTTTATTATATTTTGCTATCATCTGTTATTTTGAAGTTAATTATATCTGTTGTATCTTTATAGTGAAAATACTATATAATGGTGTGCTATAGAGCATTTCTTCTCAACTCTGCATTCAATGATGCCACACTGATAGCTTGAAATTGACCATGATAGGAGTATTTACAAGAAGAAAATTGGCAAATGTCACAAATTAATGTCTCCCTCTACCCAGAGAGCAAGTTGTTAAATATTTACCAGCATACTATTGGACTTACCTTCCTTAAGTCTCTAGGGAATCTCATGGCCATAGTCTCAAGTGGAACACTAAGACCTCTCTCAATATCTCTGAGCCCTGAACAGTATTTTCTTGTACAGACTTGTAATTGGCTGTTACTCCTCACTGCCTTCTTCTCATTCACATTCATTCATTCATTTTCTCCCCCTCCCCACCTTTTTCTCTCTCTCCTTCTTGGGAGCAAATACTGGATAAATTTCTCCCCTTTAAGCCCTTAAAAGCATGAGCTATAAACCCTTCTAAAAAAGGAAAAGACTCTGGTGTCCACTATAATTAAGTAGATCTATGCTGGCACTATTATGCATTCATTCATTCATACACTCAGGAAGCTTTTATCAAGCATGTACAATGTGGGAGGCAGACAAGTAAACATAAAACAATCAGACAGTATGATAAGTGCTGAAAGAGAGGTATGTATAAAGTGTTAAGGGAAACTGGGGGAGTAAGCAACTAAAGTTTTCTAGAGAGAGTGGGGATTGGAGAATTTTCACAGAAGTTATGAATCATGGAACACTACATCAAAAACTAATGATGTACTGTATGGTGACTGACATATCATAATAAAAATAAATAAATAAATAAATAAATAAATAAATAAGAAGTAACATTTGGATTGGATATAGAAGGATGAGTAGACATTCTTTTTAGAAAAAATTTTTTAATTTAAATTCGGTTTAGTTAACACATAGTGTACTATTAGTTTCAGTGGTAGAATTTGGTGATTCATGAGTTGCATATAACACCCAGTTCTCATTTCATCAAGTGTCCTCCTTAATGCCCATCACCCAATTACCCCATCCCCCCACCCACCTCCCCTCCAGCAGCCCTCAGTTTGTTTCCTAGAGTTAAGAGTCTCTTGTGGTTGCCTTCCTCAGATGAATAGACATTCTTAAGGCCAAGGAAACATGGAAGGGCATTCTGGGGATTGGAAACAAGGACTTTATGGGGGGAATAGCAAGCATCATGTGTGATGAACACCAGGTGTTGTATGGAAATGTTGAATCACTATATTGTAGACTTGAAACTAATATAACACTGTATGTAACTAACTGGAATTTAAATAAAAACTTAAAAAATAAATAAAAAATTGCCAGACTTAAGCAAACTAGAACAAATGAAGGAATTTAATGGAAAAAATGATAAAGGCTTTGGGGGAAGATAAAACAAAACATGAATTAGAATGTTTCTGGGGATCTAGGTGGATAGTAATAGATGCATGTTCTTTTCAAGCTACCGTCTACAGCTGAAACAGGTCCAACTATTTTCTGTTCTTGTGTTCAAGATTAAAATTACTGAGAGAGGATATATTTGGTATACCATGTATCACGTGTCTACCCATACCCTCACGAGGGCTGGGCAGAGTACCTTGCATGACAGTATCACAAAGACTAAACCAAATGGGAGAAGAGCAGTTCCCTAGAAAGAAAAATAATGTTGTAAATATTAGAAGATATGGCAATGGGTGCTGATTAAACAACAACAAAATGTACCCAGCACAGTGTTTTCTAATTCGAGTGGCATCTCTGGCTCTAGCTGATTCTCCTACATTCTGGTTTCTGCTGAGGAGCCTTACCTCAATTGTTACAGCTTTTACCTGGAAGTCTCTACAATGAACAAGGCACCTGGGCCATAGTAACACTACTTCTTTCCTGTATTCTTGCAGTCCTAGGGATTGTAAGCAGGTTTCTACAATTTCTAATCTTTAGGTTGCCTCATTTTCTTCTGTTTGGTCTCAGCTCTTTGAATTTGCTACCCTATCAAATTTCATCTATTAGACACTTGATGCAAGCTCTGCTTTCCCGACTAGATTCTAACTGATGTATTTCCTACTCTCTTTGCCAGGGTAAAAACTGACAAAAATCAACACGGGGGCTGCTGGGCTCAGAATAGCCCACATATCAAAGCTGCAAATAGAGCTATTTTATTCACATACCTGGACTTTAATCTTTGAATCACTAGTGCTGAGCAAGATTGGCAAAGGAAGCTGAAAAATCACAGCAGTGTATCAAGGGCAAAAAAAGTAGCTATAAACTGTAACCAAACATTCACTAAGCTGTTGTTTTGTCCTAAACCTCCATGGGGGGTATTTAAAAAAATGAGTTTTCCATTGACTTAGTTAATTATTATAGGCTTTTTCTTGTGACCTTGTCCCTTTTTTGGAAATAAATGCTTTGCTGTTGTTGTTTTAGAGTAGAATCATGCTGTGTCTTGGCTCATAGCATGTGTGTGGGGTGTGGTATGTGGACTCTTAGGGGAACACGTGAGTGCAGGGGACTGGGTGTGCATGCCTTCAAGTCTGGTGACCAGTTTAGGCTTTTTATCTCTAATCTTATATAGGACTGCCCTTGTCCTGGACAGTCAAGCTGGAGATTTCTGCTGTCTCATCTGACCGGTCTTTTCTTCCACTCTTTCAAGTCCATTTCTGCAGATGATTAGTCATTACTTGTCAGGAGCACTTAGGGCCATCCAAGGGAGAGACACATAGCTTGGCAACAGGGCAAAGGTAGAGCTTTAGACTCCTCATAACCTCCACTAGTCAATCCTAAAACCCCCCAGAAAAATATACAGTCTAATTCAAAATAGTATATAAATGTAGTTTCAGAACAAATTCTGTAGTTTGCCTTCACCCTGATCTTTTACAAACAGAACAATTATTCAAGCTTCTCCTTCATTGAAATTTAGAAAGCCTCCACCGCCCAACAGCATCATTTATTTGAGATTCACTTGAATTTCCTTCAGCCTCTGGATTTGAGAAGTATGACATTTTGTATGGCTATTAAGACCAGTAGTAACCCTGCCTTTGTAGAGTGAGATTAAGCCAAGATCAAGTCCTAGATCTCATGTGTCCAGTCATAGCTGGTCTGGCTTTACTGAGACTTTGATTCACCTAGATAAAACTCATTAGTATAAGGGCTGTGGAGCTAATGTTGAGTGGTAATGACTGTCTGCCCTCTTTAGGAGCAGTAGGAAAGGGAGACATGCGTGGAGCATAACTCACCACTGGACTTCCGTTCTGGATTTCTCAAAGAATCCTGACATAGAGATACCAGAGAGTGTCACAAAGCCTCCAGTTATGCCCCCAGGAAATTAAGCCACAACTTATAGGCCACACAAGAAGTTGTCAAATTGAGTTTGCATCAGAATCACCTACAAGGCTTGTAGGAACTCTGTGCTCCCACAGAAGCATCAAAAAGCGGGGGGAAAAGTCAGAACCAACTTTGCCAGAACTGTGGTAAATAGTCAAGGGTTTATAGTAACCAACTGAACGCTTCATCAAGAAAAATGCAACTTCAAAATGGCAGGAAATCCTTGTGGCACTTAAACTTGCTTTTCTCCCATCTCCTTCCCAGAGCAGAAATAAACAGTCTTAGCCCATATTCCCAGTGTGGGATGCTGGTCCCTGATTCCAGAAGAAGAGACCTTATTTGCACATTATTTGCTATATCTGTTCTAACCTGTCTGGGGCAACCTGAAGGACTGACACACGATTCTCATTTCTGTTTCACCTAACTTGGAACTCAGGCTGGAAAAGCATCAGGCATTGCTTGAAAACATTGCAAGCTGAACTAACAACCCACAGATGCCTGGGGCAAAACATTACTTTCAAAATATACAATAGTCTGGTCTAAAGCCTGGGAACTTAAGCTGGAAAGAGTTTCTTTGGGAAATTAGGACATTCAAAAGCACCATATACAGGAGAATTTAGAAGGCCACATGCATGCTTAGGGCAAGGCATGCTAAGAAAATACTTGAGAGAACCCTAAATTTTCACCTCAGGCTGATCTCTAGGCTCTGTGCAAGCTTGGCTAAGAGACAATCTGCAAAGACTGAAAGAGGTGTTGGTTTGTTTTAAGCTGTGGGCATTTGAGGAAACATGTCAAAATACTAGCTGATTACAAGCTAAGGAACAGATATGCCAGTGAATACACACAATATACCAAAACTTTTGGAATGCAGCAAAGGCAGTGTTCAGGGGGAAATGTATAAATGCCTATATTTAATGTATAAATGCCTATATTTAAAAAGAAGAGGGGCACCTGGCTGACTTAGTCAGTAGAGCATGTGACTCTTGATCTTGGGGTTGTGAGTTTGAGCCCCACATTGGGTGTAGAGATTATTTAAAAATAAAACCTTTAAAAAGATAAATAAAATAAAATTTAAAAAGAACTATCTCAAATCAATACCCCAACCTTACACCTTGAAAAACTAGAAAAGAAGAGCAAACTAAACACAAAACTAGCAGAATGAAGGAAATAATAAAGATAAGAGTGGAGAAAAGAAAACGTAACAGAAAACAGTAGCATCTACAAAACCAAAAGTTTGTTCTTTGAAAAGATTAATAAAAGTAACATAATCTTTAGCTATTCTGACAATGAAAAAAAAGAGAAATAACTAAAATAAAAACTGAAAGTGGGGACATTACTACCAACATCACAGAAATTAAAAAGAATACTATATACAATTATATGCCAGAATATTTGATAACCTAAATGAAATGGGGAAATTCCTCAAAACACACAAACTACCTAATTTGACTCCAGAAGTGGAAAATTTCAACAGACCTGTAGAAAGTAAAGAGATTGAATCAGTAATCAAAAACCTCCCAAGAAAGATAAGTCCAGGACCAGAAGGTTTCAATAGTGAATTCTAGCAAATATTTAAAGGAGAATAAACATCAATCTTTTTCAAACTTTTCATAAATAGAAGAGGAGGAAATGCTTTCTAACTCATTCTATGAGGCCAGCATTACCCTGATACCAAAGTCAGACATCACAAGAAAACAACAGATAAATATCCCTTATGAATATAGAAGCAAAATTCTCAGCAAATTCTAACAAACCAAATCCAACAGTATAGTGAAAGGATTATACACTATGACTAGGTCAGAATACAAGAGTGGTTTGACATAAGAAAATCAATCAATGTAATATGCCACAAAAATAGATGAAAGGAAAAAATCCACATGACCATCTCCATGGATACAGAAAAGGCACTTTCCAAAATCCAACACCACTTCATGATAAAAGCACTCAGAAAACCAGGAATAGAAGAAAATTTCCTCAACATGATTCAGGGCATTTATGAAAAACCCACAATAAATACCATACTCAACGGTGAAAAACTGAAAACTTTCCCTTTCAGATCAGGGACAAGGATGCACACTCTTACCACTGCTATCCAACATTGTACTGAAAGTTCTAGTCAGAGCAATTAGATAAGAAAAAAAGTAAAAGGCACCAAGTTTAAGAGAGAGAAGTCAAACTATCTCAACTTAGAGATGACATGATCCTACACATACAAAATGCCAAAGAATCCACAAGAAAGCTACTAGAACTAATAAAATAATTTAGTAAAGTTGCTGGGTACAAGAGCAACACAAAAATAAGTTGTGTTTCTATATAACTGCAATAAACAATCTGAAAAAGAAATTAAGAAAGCAATTTCATTTACAATAGCATCTAAAAGAATAAAATAGGAATGCATTTAACAAGGAAATTAAAGACTTGTACACTGAACACTACAAAACATAGCTGAAAGAAATTAAAGAAGGCCTAAATAAATAGAAAGTCATCCTATATTCATGGGCTGGAAGACAGCATTGTTAAGGTGTCAATATTATCCAAAATGATCTACAGATTTAACACAATGCCTATCAAACTCCAAAAGCCTTTTTTTTTTCAGAAATGGAAAAGCAGATCATTAAATTCATATGGAATTGTCAGGGACCCAAATAGCTAAAACAATCTTTAAAAAGAAGAGAATAGTTAGAGGACTCACACTTACAGATTTCAAACCTTACTAGAGGCTACAGTAAACAAAACAGTGTGGTAGTGGCATAAGGATAGACATATAGACCAATGGAATAGAATTGAAAGTCCAAGAACAAACCCATACATCTGTGCCTAATTAATTTTTGACAGCAGTGCCAAGCCCATTCATTGGGGAAAGAATAGTCTCTTCAACAAATAATACCGGAATAACTGGATTTCTACCTGTAAAATAATGAATTTGAACCCCTACCTCATACCATATACAAAAACTGACTCAAAATTCATTAATGATTGGGGCATCTGGGTGGCTCAGTCAATTAAGCATCCAACTCTTGATTTTGGCTTAGGTCATGATCTCAGAGTCATAAGATCAAGCCCCACATCAGGCTCTGTGCTGGGTGCAGAGCCTGCTTAAGATTCTTTCTCTCTCCCTCTCCCTCTACCCATGCCCCTGCTCTCACTCTCACTCTCCCTTTCTTTCTCAAAAAAAAAATTCATCAATGTAAGAGTTATATAAGATATATGTACATAGGGGTACATCTTCATGACCTTGAATTTGGCAATAGATTCTTAGATATGACACCAAAAGCATGAGTAATAATGGAAAAATAGCTAAATTGGACTTCACAAAAATTAAACTTTTGTAGCATTAAAGGATATCATTTAGAAAATGAAAAGACAATCTACAGAATGGGAGAAAATATTTGAAAATCATATACACAATAAGGGTTTAATATCTAGAATATATAAAATCTCTTAACTCAACAACATAAAAAGACAAAAAGCCCAATTGAAAAATTTGAAAAGGATTTGTGTAGACATTTCTTCAAAGAAGATATAAAAATGGCAATAAACATGTGAACTAATGCTCAACATCATTAGTCATTAGGGAAATACAAAAGCAAACCACAATGAGATGCCTCTTCATACTTACTAGGATAAATATAATTTTTAAAAATTAAAAACATCGAGTGTTGGCAAAGATGTGGTGAAATTGGAACCCACATACTTTGCTGGCGGGAATGTAAAAACAGTTTAGATGCTGTGAAAAACAGTTTGGCAGTTCCTCAAAAAGCTAAGCATAGAATTATTATATGACTCAATAATTCTATTCCTAGATACATAACCAAAAAAATTCAAAGCAAGTTTCAAACAGATACTTGTATGTCAATATTTATTGCAGCATTATTCACAATGGTTAAAAGGTAGGCCAGTGATGGGTATTAAAGAGGGCACATATTGCATGGTGCACTGGGTGTTATATGCAAATAATGAATCATGGAACATTACATCAAAAACTAAGGATATACTGTATGGTGACTAACATAACATAATAAAAAATTATTATAAAAAAATAAAATAAAGAGTAAGTCAATGACTTCTAAAAAAAAGGTGGAAGCAACCCTAATGCCCGACAGACTAAGGTATAAACTAAATTGGTGTATCCATACAACAGAATATTATTGGCCATGGAAAGGGATGAAGTTCTGATACATGCTACAACATGGATGCATATTGAAAATATTATGATAAATGAAATAAAACAGACACAAAGGACAAATATTTTATGATTCCATTCATATGAAATATCTAGAACAGGAAAATTCATAGGGACAGAAAATAGATTGGCAGTTACCAGAATCTGGAGAGAAGAGGAAGTGTGAGTTATTGCTTAATGTTTACAGAGTATCTGTTTGGAGTGATGAAAAATTTTGGAAATAGATGGTAGTGATGGCTGTATAATATTATGAATGTAATTAACGCCACTGAATTGTACACTTAACAATGATAAAAATGGCAAATTTTATGCTATATGTATATTTTACCACAATAAAAAAAAGAGGGGGTAGGAGATGGGGAAGAAATGACAGCAGTAAAAATAACTTCCCAGTTGCAAAAATGAAAAATTGGAAATACAAACTAATCTCTTATGTTAGAAATCAGATCAGTGATCACCTGGGGAGAGAGGGATTACAAAGGGACAGGAGGAAATTTTGGAGGTGGTAAATATAAGTATTATATTGATTGCAGTGATGGCTTCATGATATATACATACATCAGGATTCATTCAATTGTACATTTTTAATGTGTTCAGGTTATCACATGGCATGCATACCTCAACAAAGCAGTATTTTTAAAATGAAAACTTTTAAAGTAGACAATTGTGATAAAGACAGTGTCTACATAATCAATAAGACAGGCCCAGTCTCTTCTCTGTGGAGTTTACACCCTAGTAAGGGGAATAGGCTTTAATAAAATTGTCCCATAAACCACTGCTTAATTCAAAACTGGTATATGTTCTAGGAAAGAAAATTATGGGGAGTTCTGAAAGCATATTACTTATTTTATTTTATTTATTTTATTTTAATTCCAGTATAGTTAATGTACGGTATTATACTGGTTTCAGGTGTACAATATAGTGATTCAACACTCCATACAACAACTGGTGCTCATCGCTAAAAGTGCACCTCTTAATCCCCATCACCTGTTTAACCCATCCCCCTACCCACCTCCCCTCTGGTAACCATAAGTTTGTTCTCCATAGCTAAGAGTCTGTTTCTTGGTTTTCCTGTCTCCTCCTGTCCCATGTTCATTTGTTTTGTTCCTTAAATTTCACATATAAGCAAAAATATGATATTTGTCTTTCTCTAATCGGCTTATTTCACTTAACATAACACTCTCTAGCTCCATCCACATCTTTGCAAATGGCAAGATTTAATTCTTTTTTATGGCTGAATGATATTCCATTGTGTATATGTATATATACACGGTATATATGTATATATGTATGTATACATACGTGTGTGTGTGTATATATATATATGTATATATGTGTATATATATATTACATTTTTTCCTTTCATCTATCAGTGAACACTTGGGATGCTTCTATAATTTGTCTATTTTAAATAATATTGCTATAAACATAGAATTTAAATGTGGGGTCTGTTCTAGTCTGGTAATGATTAGGGAAAGCATTCCAAAGCAAATGACCTTTGAGTTAAGGGCTTATGTATTGCCTATGACTGCTTTTATATTCAATGACAGAGTTGAATAGCTGGTACAGAACTATATGTAGCCCTCAGATCCTAAAATATTCACTATCTGGCTCTTTATAGAAAAAGTTTGCCGATACCTGATCTAGTACGATGACTTTAAGGTATCTGCTTGTGTGACTAGATGGATGAATGGTCGGTGCAGGTAGAGGGAGAAGAAGGGAGAAAGGAAGGGAGGAAAGATAGAAGGAGCAAACTCCTGGAGAAAGAAGCACACATCCTAATTCAAGGAACTTAACAATCAACATGAATCACCTTTGTAAATGTAAGATTGTGAACATAGGTCCCAAACATGACCTAGTGCAGCTTATTAAGAGATGATGGAGCTTAGCAACAGTCTGAATAGAAAAGGCTTGAGGGTTTCATTCTCAGTTCTCAGTGCAGTGTGGTGTGGCTACCCAAAACTACTGAGAATATAGTCTGCATAACCAGAAGTGTCCATAGCAAGGAAGATCATATTCCTGCTCGGGCCTCACCTCTAGCCAGTTCACAATGATATGGTCATAATGGTTGTTAAAATATCAAAATTCTTCACTCAGATGTGGAACATAAGCAATAGCACAGAGGACCATAGGGGAAGGGAGGGAAATCTGAAGAGGGAGAAATCAGAGAGGGAGACGAACCACGAGAGACTATGGACCTTGGGGAAAAAACTGAGGGTTTCAGAGGGGAGGAGGGTGGGGGGAGGGGGTAACAGGGTGATGGGCATTAAGGAGGGCACATGTTGTGATGTGCACTGGGTATTATACATAACTAATGAATCACTGAACACTACACCAAAAACTAATGATGTACTATAAAGTGGCTAACTGAACCTAATAAAAATCGAAATTCTTTTATTTTTATGTTTAAGTTTTTAATTCCAGTTAGTTAATATACAATATTATATAGTTTCAGGTGTACAATATAGTGTTTCAAGAATTCCATACATAACCCAGTGCTCATCACAAGTGCCCTCCTTAATCCCCATCACCTATTCCACTCATCCACCCCCCCCTTTCTGGTAACCATCAGTTTGTTCTCTATAGTTAAGAGTCTGTTTATTTTTGCTCTTTTTTAAAGTTTTTATGTTCACTCCAGTTAGTTAACATACAATGATATATTAGTTTCATGTGTACAATACAGTAATTCAACAATTCCGCGCATCACTGGTTCTCATCACAAAGAAGTGCCCTGCTTAATCACCATCACCTATTTAACCCATCCCCGCCCTTGCCCCACCTCTGGTAACCACCATTTTGTTCTCTATAGTTGAGTCTGTTTCTTGGTTTGTCTCTCTCTTCTTTTTCTCCTTTCCTCATTTGTTTTGTTTCTTAAATTCCACATATGAGTGAAATCACATGGTATTTGTCTTTGTTTGACTTACTTTGCTTATCATTACACTCTCTAGCTTCACCCATGTCATTGCAAATGGCAATATTTCATTCTTATGGCTGAATAACATTTCATTATATATATATATATATTTATATACACATCTTTTAATATATATATAATATATATACATCTTCTCTATATATGTAAATATATATATTTATATACACATCTTCTATACCTATTTATCAGTCGATGGACACTTGGGCTGCTTCCATAAATAGACTATTATAAATAATGTTGTTATAAAAATAAGGATGCAGACATTCCTCTGATTTAGTGTTTTTGTATTCTTTGGGTAAATACCCAGCAGTGTGATTGCAGGATCCTAGGGTAGTTCTATTTTTAACTTTTTAAGGAAACTCCATACTGTTTTCCCCAGTGGCTGCATCAGTTTGCATTCCCACCAACAGTGCACGGGGTTCCTTTTTCTCCACATCCTTGACAACACCTGTTGTTCTTGTGTTGATTTTAACCATTCTAACAGGTGTGAGGCGATAACTCATTGTAATTTTGATTTGCATTCCCCTGATGATGAGTGATGTTGAGCATTTTTTCATGTGTCTGTTGGCCATCTGTATGCCTTCTTTGGAGAAATGTCTGTTCATGTCTTCTGCCCATTTTTAAGTGGATTATTTGTTTTTTGGGTGTTGAGTTTTGTAAATTCTTTATATATTTTGGATACCAACCCTTTATCGGATATGTCATTTGCAATATCTTCTCCCATTCAGGAAGTTGCCTTTTAGTTTTGTTGATTGTTTCCTTTGCTGTGTGGAAGCTTTTTATTTTGATGACGTCCCAATAGTTTATTTTTGCTTTTGTTTCCCTTGCCTCAGGAGACATATCTAGAAAAAAGTTGCTACAGCCAATGTCAGAGAGGTTACTGTGTTCTCTTCTAAGATTTTTATCTTTTCAGTTTTCACATTTAGGTCTTTTGTCCATTTTGAATTTATTTTGGTGTATGGTGTAAAAAAGTGGTCCAGTTTCTTTCTTTTATGTAATGCTGTTCAATTTTCACAACATTTGTTGAAGACACTGTCCTTTTCCAATTGGATATTCTTTCCCGCTTTGTCGAAGATTAATTGACCATAAAATTGTGGGTTTAGTTCTGGGTTTTTTAATTCTGTTCCATTTACCTATGTGTCTGTTTTTGTGCCAGTACCATGCTGTTTTGATCTCTACAGCTTTGTAATATCACTTGAAGTCTGGAATTGTGATACCTCCAGCTTTCCTTTTCTTTTTCAAGATTGCTTTGGCTGTTTAGGGTCTTTTGTGGTTCCACACACGTTTTAGAATGGTTTGTTTGAGTTCTGTGAAAAATGCTATTGGTATTTTGATAAGGATTGTATTAAATATGTACATTGCTTTGGGTATTATAGACCTTTTCACATTATTTGCTCTTCCAATCCATGAGCATTGAATGTATTTCCATTTCTTTGTGGCATCATCTATTTCTTCAGTGTTTTATAGTTTTCAGAGATCTTTCACCTCTCCAGTTAGGTTTATTTCTAGGTATATTATTATTTTTAGTTCAATTGTAAATGGGATT
This sequence comes from Ursus maritimus, assembly GCF_017311325.1. NCBI lineage: Eukaryota > Metazoa > Chordata > Mammalia > Carnivora > Ursidae > Ursus > Ursus maritimus. The sequence continues at coordinate 81,149,163 of NW_024423319.1, read as the reverse complement.
ATTTATTAATTTCTCTTTCTGCTGCATCATTATTGGTGTATAGAAATGCAACAGATTTCTGTACATTCATTTTGTATCTTGAAACTTTACTGAATTTGTTTATAGTTCTAGCAGTTTTTTTGGTGGAGTCTTTCAGGTTTTCTATATATAGCATCATGTCATCTGCAAATAGTGAAAGTTTAACTTCTTCCTTACTGATTTGGATTCCTTTGATTTCTTTTTGTTGTCTGATTGCTGTGGGTAGGACTTCCAGTCCTGTGGAGAGTGGACATCCCTGTTTTGTTCCTGACCTTGGGGGAAAGCTCTTAGTTTTTCCCCCATCAAGGATGATGTCCAACCTTTGGGTTTTTCATATAGGGCCTTTATGTTGAGGTATGCTCCTTCTAAACTTACTTTGTTTGAGGGTGTTTTTTTTTTTTATCATGAATGGATGTTGAACTTTGTGAATTGCTTTTTCGCCATCTATTGAAATGATATATGGTTCTTATGCTTTCTCTTATTGATGTGATGTATCACATTGATTGATTTGCCAATATCGAACCACCCTTGCAGCCCAGGAATAAATCCTACTTGATCATGGTGAATGATTTTTTTAATGTATTGTTGAATTCAATTTGTTAGTATTTTATTAAGGATATTTGCATCTATGTTCATTAGGTATATTGGTCTGTAGTTACCTTTTTAGTGGGGTCTTTTTTTTAAAAAGATATTATTTATTTGTCAGAGAGAGAGAGAGAGCGTGAGTGCACTCAAGCAGGGGGAGCAGCAGGCAGAGAGAGAAGCAGGCTCCCTGCTGAGCAAGGGGCCCAATGTAGGACTCGATCCCAGGCCCCTGGGATCATAACCTGAGCCAAAGGCAGACACTTAACTGACTGAGCCACCCAGGCATCCCTTTAGTGGGGTCTTTATCTGGTTTTGGTATCAGGATAATGCTGGACTCCTAAAATGAATTTGGAAGTTTTCCTTCCTTTCTTATTTTTTGGAATAGTTTGAGAAGAATAGGTATTAACTCTTCTTTAAATGTTTGGTAGAATTCACCTGTGAAGCCATCTGGCCCTGGACTTTCGCTTTTGGGAGTATTTTGATTACAGATTCAATTTCTTTGCAGGTTATCAGTCTGTTCAAGTGTTCTATTTCTTCCTGATTTAGTTTTGATAGCTTATATATTTCTAGGAATTTATCCATTTCTTTTAGGTTGTCTAATTTGTTGGAATATAGGTTTTCACAATATTCTCTTTTAATTGTATTTCTGTGGTGTTGGTTGTTATTTCTCCTCTCTTGTTTGTGGTTTTATTTATTTGAGTCCTTTCTCTTTGTTTCTTGATTAGTCTGGTTAGAGGTTTATCAAATTTAGTAATTTTTTTTACATAGGAAAGGCTTTTATTTATTTTTTTAATAGTAATTTTTTATTATATTATGTTAGTCACCATACAGTACATCTCTAGTTTTTGATGTAAAGTTCCATGATTCATTACTTGCGTATAACACCCAGTGCACCATGCAATATGTGTTCTCCTTCATACCCATCACCAGCCTATCTCATTCCCCCACCCCTCTCCCCTCTGAAGCCCTCAGTTTGGTTCCCAAATTTAATACTTTTTTTGAAAGAATCATCTCCTGGTTTCATTGATCAGTTTTATTGTTTTTTTAGTTTCCATGTCATTTATTTCTGCTCTGCTCTTTATTATTTCCTATCTCTTGCTGGTTTTAGGTTTTGTTTGTTCTTTTTCTAGACCTCTTAGCTGTAAGATTAAGTTGTTTATTTGAGATTTTTCTTGCTTATTCAGGTAGGCCTGTTTTGCTATAGACTTCCTTCTTATAGCACTTTTACTGCATCCCAAAGGTTTTGGACTATTGTGTTTTCATTTTCATTTGTTTCCATGTACTGTTTTTATTTCTTCTTTCATTTCCTGGTTGACCCATTCATTGTTTAGTAGCATGTTATTTAACCTCCATGTATTTGTGGTCTTTTCTTGTGGTTGACTTCTAGTTTCATAGCATTGTGGTCAGAAAAGATGCATGGTATGATTTCAATCTTTTTTTTATTGTTCAGGCTGGATTTGTGACCTATTATGTGATCTATTCTGGAGAATGTCCCATGTGTACTTGAATAGAATGTATATTCTGCTGTTTTAGGATGGAATGTTCTGAATATATCTGTTAAGTCCATCTGGTCCAGTGTGTCATTCAAAGTCATTGTTTCTTTGTTGATTTTCTGTTTGGATGATCTGTCTATTGATGTAAATGGGGCGATAAAGCCCCCTAGTATTATTATATTATTGTCAGTTAGTTCCCTTATGTTTGTTATTAACTGTTTTATGTATTTGGGCACTCCTATGTTGGGTGCATAAATATTTACAATCATTATACCTCCTTTTTGGTTGTCTTCCTTTTTATTATATAGTGTCCTTCTGTGTCTCTTGTTACAGTCTTTGTTTTAAAGTCTATTTTGTCTGATATAAATATTGCTACTACAGTTTTCTTTGACATCCATTTTCCTGAGACATTTCTTTTCCCCTCACTTACAATCTGTAGGTGTCTTTAGGTCTAAAATGAGTTTCTTGTAAGTGGCACATGGATGGTTCTTGTTTTTTTTTTTAATCCATTCTGTCATCCTATGTCTTTTGATTGAAGTATTTAGTCCATTTACATTCAAAGTAGTTATTGATAGATATGTACTTTTTGTCATTTTATTATTGTTTTGTGGTTGTTTCTGAAGATTTTCTTTGATCCTGTCTTGTTTTTCTCTTTCATGGTTTGCTGATTTTCTTTATTGATGTATTTGGGTTCGTTTTTCTTTATTCTTTCCATATTTATTAGGGGTTTTTAATATATGGTTACCATTAGGTTTGTATATAACTCAAAATTTTCCATACTGATTAATAAATATCAGCAGGCCAGGAGCCTCTTAGTGCCTCTACTATTACCTCAATGAACCCTTGAACCCTTGACCTCGCCACTTCAGAAATTAGTGAGTTAGTGCCCAGCCCAACAGAGAGCCAATAGGACTTGCTTCTTTGCTGAGGCCATTCTGACAGGTCATGTCTATGCTTTAACAGGTGCTAAATTTGTGGAATATCAACTAATACTTACACTATCACCCCCAGATCCTTCTCTGTTCCATTCTAATGAGAACACATCAGTGGAAGGTGAGAGCAATAATCTGGAAATTCACTTTATAAAAAGCAATAATAAAAGTAAATCCTCCACTAAATGTTTTATGATATACTAGCTCATGTAAGCATCATTATTACCCTATGAAGTAAAAACCAATATTACTATTTTTTTTATGCTGGGGACACTGAGTCATAGAGAGGTCAAGTGACTTAGCCAAAGTTCCACAGAGTGTGAATTAAACCCATATTTCTAACCCCATTTATTTGAAATTTCCAGAATAGATAAATCAATAGAAATATTAAGTAGATAAGTGGCTACCTAGGCCTTAGGTGCTGGGGAAGAGTAAGTTAATAGCAAGTATAAGATTTCTTCTTGAGGTGATAAAAATTTTCTTGATTGTGGTGATGGCTGCACAAGTCTGTGAATAAACTAAAATGTATTGAATTGTACACTTTAAATGGATGAATAATTTTATGGTATGTGAATTATATAACAATAACACTGAGGGGTGGGGAGTGGCTGGTTAGGGAGCCAGAATGGCAGAGATAGCTGTGTTCAAATATGTGAAGGACATTCCCAAGAATAAGGAGCAGTTTTGTCTGGTTGGTTGTCCTGAGGGCAGAACGTGGGTGTGCAGGAGGAAGTTACAGGGGAGTAGGTTTGGCTCACCAGCAGGAAGAACATGCTGCCAAGTGGAATCCTGTGCCTGCTGAGGCAGGGAGTTTCCAGGTCTGTCCCAGTTCACTGGGAAGCTGGGTGGGGAGCACTTGGCAGGAAGGCTGAGGAGGGGAGTCTTGCACCAGGTAGAGAAGGTGGGAGCAGGTGATCTGAAAGCTTTTCTAGCCTGAGTCTGGTGAGAGCCTGGGTGGAGAAAGGCTGGTGGAGTGGAACAGATAGATTCCAGGCCCCTCTGCACTTGACACTCTGGTGCCTTGGGCTGGCTCTATCTCTTGGCTGCTCAGCTTCAGCCCCACCTGTTTCCTGGGTGGCAAAGGGGAAGCTCTGAAGTTCAGGATGGGAGACTGGAACCTCTGCTTCCCAAAGACATGTGGGCTATTTCTCCTGCAGCAGTCAAGATCCCAAGTTCACACTGGGGTTCCTTCCCCTGCCCAGCACCCTGAATCTAAAATTAAAAATACAATTACTATATGATCCAGTAAATCCACTAATGGGTATTTACCCAAAGAAAATAAAAACACTAATTTGAAAACATCATGCACCTCTGTTTATTGCAGCATTATTTACAATAGCCAAGATATGGAAGCAGCCCAAGTGCCCAGGCATAGATGAATATAGAAAGATGTGGTGTGTGTGTGTGTGTATGGATTTTATATATACATATATGGAATATATATATGTAATGGAATATTACTCAGCCATAAAAAAGAATGAAATCTTGCCATTTGCAATGACATGGACAGATGGTACTAGAGCATATAATGCTAAGTGAAAAAAGCTGGGTCAGAGAAAGAAAAATACCATATGATTTCACTCATATGTGGAATTTAAGAAACAAAACACATGAACAAAGGAAAAAAAGACAAACCAAAGGGGCAGGGGAACCTCTTATATATAGAGAACAAAATGGTGGTTACCAGAGGGGAGGCAGGTTGGGGGGTGGGTGTAATGGGTAAAGGGGATTAAGAGTACACTTATCATGATGAGCAATGCGTAATGTATAGAATTGTTGAATCACTACATTGTACATCTGAAACAAATATAACACTATGTTAAGTATATACTGGAACTTAAAAAAATAAATAAGGTGTAATTTTGAAAGTAAGAGAACAAAATGGATTCAGGTTGTCATGGGCTTTAACTGTTGGTGTCATTGCTTCTGATTAGATTGGGCAAACACTGTTCACAATTATTCTCTCGGTTCCTTAGAGTGTGTAGCATTGTAGAGTGTGTGTGAGGAAGAGGCTTATAAGAGGTGAATCTCCTTCAGACTAAGAGTTTGGGTGCCTGCCCTCATTTTGTTGCAGATGGCAAAGCAGAGGCCACAGATAGTAAGTGGCCTGTCCAAGGTCATAGTGATTTATTGAATTAGCATATAGTAAGTTAATGACAAACCCGGAGTAATTAATCATGGGTCTATTTCTTGACTTAGGACTATTTACTCTATCATCTATCTATCTATCTATCTATCTATCATCTATCTATCTATCATCTATCATCATCTATGATCTATATATTATCTATCTCTCCATCCATCCATCTACCCATCTATTTATCCTCTGTCTGTCATCTATCATCTATCCATCTTTCTAAATAGCCAAATCTGTGTTTGATCAAAGAATGGAGAAAGTATCTTGAATAAGGGTTATATAACATGAGAATCATGTCCCTGGACCAGACTATGCTAATTTTAACTCCCAAGACTTTATTCAAGTTGTTCCCTTGCCTGGAGTATCCTCTTTCCTTCCCTCCCTGCCTTTTCCCTTTCCCGCCTTCACAAATCTAACCATTTTTTAAGGTCCAGCAGCTCAGTTCACTTTTGCCTTCCTGGGGTCTCTGAGCCCATTCATTTGGCCCTTTAGTACATTTTGTAATGGAACCCAAGGTTTTGTTTAATCTTTAGCAAAACCTAGTTCTTAGCCTATTTGTATCTACTATAATCCCCTTCTGAGGCTAGGCACCAATTAAGTGCCCACAAAATCCAGATTAAAATCCAATTGATGAGCAGTGGATATAGTACAAGCCAGTCAAGTAGCTAGCCCCATAGCTGTAGCTGTATATTTTTGTTGAAATACATTAATATTATGTAAGATACATAGCATAGTTTTCACGTTCAGTCTGAGGTATCCTGTGTTTTCCAAACCTCACTAAGCCTCTCCCAGCAGCCCCTCTGCTATTAAATGGCCAGTGGGTGTTTGCTTAGCCATCCTTATAAGATCACTGTGGGCATTACAAAACAATAAAAAACAATACAAGTTCTGTTCTAGGTTATACATGGTAAATTTAATGTCTGCAAACTCTACTCACCATTGTCTCTCTGGTCCCAGTCCAGGCACTGTACTTATGCTCAATCCAGCCTCCTTTAGATCAGTCCTTCAGTCCAGTCTGTCCATAAATCTCTCCCTTCCTTCTCTTTCCTTCGTATCCTCCCACTCAAACTTCAGTGAGCAATTGCCAATAGTCAGGAGATCTGAAAACCCAAGCAGGGGTTTTCCAGACAATTTACCTTTCCCTCATTGTCAAAAAATGTGTTTAGCTCACTTGAAGTGATTGGATTCCTCCTGCCCTCAGTGAGACCAAAGAAGGTCACAGCCTGAGCAGAATTTACCCAGTCTTGTCTCAGAAATCCTAGTATGTATAAACTGTAATCATGTTCTCAGGCCCTTCATACACACCAACTTAGGACATTTTAGAGCAGGGTATGGTTATTTTGCCCCCTACTCTCTTTCTTCTTGAGAACCAGGGTTGCTGGACTGTTGATCAACTCCTTGTCTTCCTCCCTACTTCTCTCTCTCACTCATGGTGTCAAGGTAGACAATGTGTAGCGTGGACTGGGACACATTGATCTAATCAAAGTCTCTCATTTGCTCTGTACCTTGGCCACCCCCTTTATCAGAGAGACCAGCAGTACATAGGGTGGAACCTTTTTGTAAGGTTTTACAGGTTTTTTTTCTCCTTGCCACATCAGTTGATCTAGTCTAGCTTCTTTCTGTACCCTGGGACTCTTCTTGCCAAACCCAGACCAGCTCCTGGGCCATTACAAGGGTAAACAGAAGACATTAGCAGACTTTGTAGCCCACGGTCTGCATAAGGGAAGAGTCTATTTATAGAACACTGTGCTCACACATGATTTAGCAATCTTGGGCCTCTTGACACTGGCAGGGCAAACCCTAGAAACTTTATCCAAGCTTCTGGGGAGTTGTTGCTTACCTGTGAATGTGAAGCTAAGTTACACGGAACCTGAGCTTCAAGGCTTGCACAAAGTGATTTGGGATATTTTCTAAGTTTAGTTTTAGCATTTACACTGCTGTTAAGATGACAAGGCATCTCCACATCTTTTGCCTCATTTGATCCTCATGACAACCTGATGAGATAAATATTCTTATCTCCATTTTTGTATAAAAATATTAAAGCATAGGGGCGCCTGGGTGGCACAGTGGTTAAGCGTTTGCCTTCAGCTCAGGGCGTGATCCCGGCATTATGGGATCAAGCCCCACATCAGGCTCCTCCGCTATGAGCCTGCTTCTTCCTCTCCTACTCCCCCTGCTTGTGTTCCCTCTCTCGCTGGCTGTCTCTATCTCTGTCAAATAAATAAATAAAATCTTTAAAAAATATATTAAAGCATAATAATAACATTAATGACTAACATTCATCAAGCACTTGCTATGTCCCAGATAGTGTTCTAAGCACTATGTATTTACAGGTATACCACAGAGATATTGCAGGTTTTGTTCCAGACCACTGCAATAACATGAATGTCTCAATAAGTAAGTCAAATGATTCTTTTTGTTTCCCAGTTCATATAAAGTTATTTTACATGATACTGTAGTCTATTAAGTATGCAGTAGCATTATGTCTAAAAATATTCATACCTTAATTAATAAATACTTTATTGCTAAAAATTCTAATCATCATCTGAACTTCAATGAATCATAATCTTTTTGTTGGTGGAGGGTCTCACCTTGATGTTGATGGCTGCTGACTGAGCAGGGGTGGTTGCTGAAGGTTGGGTTGGCTGTGGCAAGTTCTTAAAAAAGACAACAATGAAATTTGCTGCATCAATCCTTTCGGTAGCATGTGATGTTCTTTGATAGCATTTTACTCACAGTAGAACTTCCTTCAAACCCTGCCACTGCTTTATCAACTAAATTTATATAATATTCTTAATCATTTGTTGTCATTTCAACAATTCACAAGGAGTGGATCCACTTCAATAAACCACTTTCTCTGCTCATCCATAAGAAGCAGTAAGTTTTATTGAGATTGTAGCAATGCAGTTACATCTTCAGGCTCCACTTCTAATTCTAGTTCTCCTGTTATTTCCACCACATCTGCATTACTTCCTTCATTGAAGTCTTGAACCCTCAAAGTCATCTATGAGGGTTGGAAACAACTTCATCCAAACTCCTGTTAATGTTGTTATTTTGACCTCTTCTCATGAATCACAAATGTCTTTAATGGCATCCAGAATGGTGAATCCTTTCTGGGAGGTTTTCAATTTAATTTGCCCAGATCCATCAGAAGAATCACTACCTATGGCAATTATAACCTTACAAACTGTATTTCTTAAATAATAAGACTTGAAAGTCAAAATTACTCCTCGATCCATGGGCTGCAGAATGGATGTTGTGTTAGCAGGCATGAAAACAACATTAACCTCATTGTACATCTTCATCAGAGCTCTTTGGTGACCAGGTGCATTGTCAATAAGCAGTAATATTTTGAAAGAATTCTTTTTTACTGAGCAGTAGTTCTCAACAATGGGCTTAAAATATTCAGTAAACCATGTTATAAAAAGATGTGCTGTCATCCAAGTTTTGTTGTTCCATTTATAGAGCAGAGGCAGAGTGGATTTAGCATAATTCTTAAGGGTCCTAGGATTTTCAGAATAGTAAATGAGCATTGGCTTCAACTTAAAGTCACCAGTTGCATTAGCCCCTAATAAGGGAGTCAGCCTGTCCTTTGATGCCAGAGGTGGACTTCTCCTATCCAGCTATGAAAGTCCTAGATGGCCTCTTCTTCCAATAGAAGGCTGTTTCGTCTACACTGAAAACCTGTTGTTTAGTTTAGCCACCTTCATTAATTATCTTAGCTAGATCTTCTGTATACCTTGTTGCTTCTATATCAGAACTTGCTGCTTCACCTTATTTTTCTGTTATAGAGATGGCTTCTTTCCCTAAATCTCACGAACCAGCCTCTGCTAGCTTCAAACTTTTCTTCTGCAGCTTCCTCACCTCTCTCAGCTTTCACAGAATTGAAGAGAGTTAGGGCCTTGCTCTGGATTAGGCCTTCACTTAAGGGACGATTGTGGTTGATTTGATCTATCAAAACTCCTGAAACTTTCTCCATATTAGCAATCAGTCTGTTTCATTTTCTTATCATTCATGTATTCACTGGAGTAGCACTTTTAAATTCTTTCAAGAACTTTTCCTTTGCATTCATAACTTGGCTGTTTGGCACAAGCAGTTTAGCTTTCAGCCTATCTCAGCTTTCAACATGTCTTCCTCACTAAGCTTAATAACTGCTAAGTTTTGATATAAAGTGAGACATGTGACTCTTCCTCTCACTTGAACACTTGGAGGCCATGGTAGGGTTATTATTTGGCCTAATTTCAATATTGTTGTGCCTCAGGGAATAGGGAGGCCTGAGTAAAGGGAGAGAGATAGGGCTGAGGTGGGGGTGGTGGGCAGCCAGTTGGCAGAGCAGTCAGAAAACACACACTTATGGATTAAATTTGCAGTTTTATATGGGTGTGGTTCATGGCATCCCAAAATGATTACAATAGTAACATCAAAGATAACTAATTACAGATCACCATAGAAATATAATAATAATGAAAAACTTTGAAATATTGTGAGAATTACCAAAATATTATACAGAGACATAAAATGAGCAAATGCTATTGGAAAAATGATGCAAATAGACTTGTTCAAAGCAGAGTTGCCAAAAAACCTTCAATTTGTAAAAAAAAACCCACAATATTTGCAAAGTGCAATAAAATGAGGTATGCCTGCATTAACTCATATTTCCCTCACAGCAGCCCTGTAACTTTATTACAATTATCCTAATTTTAGATTAGGAAACTAAGGCCCAGAAAAGATAAGAGATTTGCCCAAGGTCATAGATCCACCCACTGACTTTGCGGTGCTCTGGCACCTGCTCACGTGGGAAGTGGTAGGTCCTCAGACCCACCAGACATGCTCTGATGCCTCGTGTCCTTCACTGTACTGATGTGCTCAGCCACGCGGCATGGCCGGCCCTTCCCACCTGCAGCCCCCCAGTGCTCCAGGCCTAGCCAGGTACCCGGTGTGCAGGAGCCTACTGAAACTTAACCTGAGGACTGACAGACTGGCTGACCTGTGAGCCCAGATGCAGTGATGCCCTGTACCTGCTGAACTCCAAGCTCCTGAGGATGTCTGTGCTGAAGAAGGGGTCTTCCATACTGTGCCTATATGATGAAATTGAAGAAATGTTGTAATTCTTTTGTTGTTATATTTGAAGAAAACTTCATGATTACCCAAGGAGTTGAATGATATACACCTTAAGTATAGATTTTAAAGGGAACATAATTAAATGTAGTATTTATTGACACTTGTAAAAAAAAAAAACAGTGGTGGTGCCTTATTTAGAGCATAGGCAGCATGGCTCCAGAGCCCACACATATAAATAGTATATACGCTATTTGGGCTTAGAAAGGTTGACTCACTCACTAAACGCCACAAGAATTGTCAGATGGTAGATACTAGGCTGGACACTAGGCTTTCTGATTCCAAATTCTGTGCTCTTTTCACTGCATATTTTTTTCACTCACCCAATAAACATTTATTAAGCACTATTATGAGCCAAGCACTGTACTAGGCCCTGGGCATAAAACTGCTGCTCATAAGTAACACATAGGAAGAGATAAAGAAGTAAGCCAAAACAAAGCATAGCTTGATGATTAAAAGCATAGTTTTCATACTCAACATATATGGGTTCAAATCGTAATACAATCCTCATCCGTAAAATGATATGATAATATCAGTACTCGTAATAGGATTGTCATGGTGATGACTGAATGCATTAATATATGCAATAAACTTAGAAAGTTGCCCAGCACATACGTTTTAGATATTATTATTATTATTATTAATTATCATTGTTGCTGGTGGTGGTGGTGGTAGTTTCTCTGTTCTATGATGCAGTGCCAATGACTAAGGGAAGGCCCTAAACCAGTGTTTAGGGAAGAGCCCAAAGATGTCTGGAAGAAGGACTGAGAAGAGGTAGGCAGGGGTCAGATCATATAGAACTTTGAATGCCATGCACTATGCCAAGCTATGTAGCAGAATGGGATTCGAGCAGAGTCTCCAAATAGGTGGCTGCCCAATACTTACATTTCTGCTATTTCAAGGAAGAACAGGCTAGGTGATCAAACTGTATGTGTGGCCTAGTGCCCCTAGCACACAGCAAACTTGTTTCCATAGCTCATGGTCACAAGAGAGACCTGGGAGTGGCCATATGAACTCTGGTCTGTTTTGAAAGAATCTCAACACTTCCTCAGTTTTCAGCAGCCTTCTGCTCTACCTGGTAGGAGCTGTAAGTCATCATATAATGCCCATGGCCTTGGGCAGTGAGTGGCCCAGGAGTAATGAGGATCGGACAATGGCTTTTGGAGCTGACTTCTGTAAAGTGAGTATTTGGAAGCTGGGTAGAGAGAAAAGGGATGTGATGTTGCACTGGGCTGCTGGGTAGTCTGAGACCAAAGGAGTCAGACACCTTAAGAATCTAGTCAGAATGTCTTCCAAACAGCTTGAGATGTTTCAATCTGCTTGCAGGGATTGTTCTTCCTAAAATCATACGTTCCAACATGGGTCCGTCAAGCCAGTGTCAGTTTTAAAGCCATCGGTGTTTTTTGGTTGTCCCATCTTCTCTTTCTCCAAAGCCACTTGGTTGAGCTGCCAGGCCCTGGGGAGTCTGGAAAGAAAAATAACAGTTATTCTTCACATTTGTACAATGCTTCATGATTTACAAAGAGCTTCCACACTCATGGATTCTAAAGTAACCCTGAAAGGGAGGCAGGGCAAGAATTTGCATGGCCGTCATTTCCTATTTTATAAATGAGCAAATTGGGGCAAAGAGAAGGAAAGGCCCATGCTTAGAGTCACACCGCCAGTGAGTAGTGGAGCTAGGACTGTGTATTAGTTTTCTATGCTGCACAACAAATTACCACAAACTTAGCTGCTTGTAACACCACATATTTCTTATCTCTCAATTTCTTTTGTCAGAAGTCTGGACATTGTTTAGATAAGTCCTCTGCTTTGGGTCTTGCAAGGCTGCAATCAGTGTGTTGGTCAGGGCTGGGTTCTCATCTGGAGGCTCAACTAAGGAACAATCTGCTTCTACACTCATGTGATTGTTGGTAGCATTCAGTTCCTTGTGGTTGTAGGACTCATGGCAGCTTGTTCTTCAAAGCCAGCAAGGGGAGAGGGAGTGAGTCTGCTAGCAAGATTGTGTCATATATAACATAATGTAATCATGACAGTGACATCCCATTACATTTGCCATATTCTACTGGTTAGGAGCACATTATAGGTTATATCCCTACTCAAGGGGAAGGGATTACACAGGGACATGGATACCATAAAATGGTTATTATTGCTGCCATCTAAAAGTCCCTTTGTCATAGACTCCAACCCAGCTTTGTCTGACTCCAAACCTGGTGATCTTTCCACTGGATCACATTGTTGCTGCCAGGGATGCACGATATCCATTCCTACTACTCCCAGATGTGTGTTCACCTATTCAAAGGTACATTTGCCAAGAACAGAGTAGAGGAAATCTAAGAAGCCTGCTCTCCCTTTAAACTTGTGCCCTGTTACACAGCCTAGGGTCCTAACCAATTGACATATGAACACACTCCCGTTTTCTTAACTTAGAAGAAACAATTTGTCACTTCTAAAGATGGAATATAGTTTTGGGACAATTTTGTGCAAACCTTGATCTTGTTATCTTCAAAAAACGAGGCATGCCTTTTCCTTTTAGGAGACTTCAAGTCTTATCCTGACAACTTCCAAATTACATACAAAGGCAAAGGGAGTCATGCTGTATTTTCCTTCTTTTGCCTTTGTAGCTTAGCCCCATTAGTTTGATCCCATTAATGACTCTCAGAGAAGATGTGGCCTTGGAAGAAAGGGGTTAAAGAGAACTCTTTAAATCTCCCAACCAGGAACAGAAAGCTCTCTGTAGTTGGCTTCTAAAGTTTAGGCTTGCCTGCTAGAAAAGCCCTCTCCACAGGCCTGTTATTAATTGACAGTAGGGGATATCTCAAATATTCATTTCATTTCATTTATTTCATTTCATTTCATTTCATTCATTCAGTAAGTTATTCAAAAAGTATTTTTGAGCACTTTGTGTAAGGTGCCATTCTAGGTACTAGCAATACTGAGATCACTGTCCTTATATTCAAAAGGCCCACAGTAAAGACTCAAATAAGAAAACAGGGATGCCTGGGTGGCTCAGTCAGTTAAGCCTCTGTCTTCAGCTCCAGTCATGATTCCAGGGTCCTGGGATCAAACCCCGCATTGGGCTCCTTGCTCTGCAGTGAGCCTGCTTCTTCCTCTCCCTCTGCTTCTCCCCCTGCTTGTGTGCTCTCTCTCTCTCTCTGTCTCTCTCTCAAATAAATAAAATCTTAAAAAAAGAAAACAATCAGAAGGCAGTAGAATTGCTTTAATGCAGGTAGGCACTGAGCCTGTAGAACTCTGTCTGAGGGAGTGAGAAAAGAGAAGTGCTTACTTAAGATTGCAAACCCAAAGCTTCTAGGACCAAGCAAATGAATCAAACAGGTGGATACAGGGAGTACTGGAGTTTGTACTAAACTGGAGGGTATTGTAATAAAAAAAATGTAAATACCATGTGGTCCTAATAAAACGTAGCCTACAAGCTACCCATTTGTGACCCCAGTTTAGACAAAGGAGGTAGTGTTTGTGCTATGATTTAAATAATAACAGCAAATGCTTATATAGAGGTTACTATGTACAAGCTACGCTTATAAACAATTTAAATGTATTAATTCATTTAATCTCCATAACATCCTATTAAGTAGGTATTTTTATTAGCTCTATTTTATACATGGGGAAGTAGAAACCCAGAGAAGTTAGATAGTTTGCCTGAGGTCGCATAGCTAATAACCAGAGCTGGAATTTAAAATCAGGCAGCCTGGTTTCAGAGCCCATGCTCCAAACTATATATATACATACACCTTCAGCTTTTGCTAAAAGATGATTAAGAGGTTGCAAGGTGGTAAGAAAACATGCCATGCAGAGGAAACCATACATGCAAAGATGGAGACCTAGAGAGTTTGAGGGATTCCAAAGTCTATAAACAGTGTAGTATTTCTGGAACAGCAAGTGTGTGTTTTGGGGTGGTGGGTTGGGGATAAGTGGAGCAGGATAAGGGGATGGATAGAGAGAAATTAGGCTAGACAGAAAAAAACAACAAAGTACTTGTATGTTGTGCAACGATCACATTCATTCCTTGGATACACATTTATTAAGCACTTGTATGCCAAACACAAGGCATTACGTTATTAAGATAGACCTAGGCATGAAGTGTTTGGGGACAATGGGTTTAGAGAAGGGGCATTAAATTCAGCATGAGAAACTCTGAGAGCACTTCCCAGAAAAATGGTTAAATTGACCTAAGTCTTGATGGATAAGTAGGTGTCGACTGGACAAAGGAGACAGGAGAGGGCATTGTAAAAAGAAGGAACAGGGTATACAAAAGCATTTCTGAACTCGTGGTAAAAATGACCTTTCTTCTTATCTCAAGTTTTCCTTTTCCTTTCTCATCCTCTCACCTATTCACATGTCACAATGGGAAATTAAAAGCCAGACAAGAATTGAACTAGGAATTGCTCCATGGTATTTCCACATTTTGGCATACCTAGGACAGGCAAAGGGAGTAAATCTGGGGTTAGAATAACTGAGTTTGGGCTCAGGCACTTTATTCACATTAACTCCAGTAAACTCAAATCATCAATCAACCCTGAAAGATTTTCCTTTTAACTCTTCATCCCCATTTTATACATGAGGAAATGGAAGCTTAGAGAAGTGATGCCACCTATTTAAAGTACTCTGCTAATAAGTGGCACAATTTGGGGTTTGAACCCAAGACTGTCTGGCTTCAAAGCCTATATTCTCATATTCTCAACCTCTGAGAATCTTCCTTCAACCAAAAGCAATTCTGTCTCTTAGTAACAATAGCCAAAAATCATTTATTGCAAGTTTGGTCCACAATTCCAAACTGCTTCCTGCAACATGTCGTTCCTCTGAGTCTTAGCTTTCTTAGTTATAATATGAGGCTGTGATGGAAATTACTACTGTTCATTACTCTTCATTTCTTTTCTACATTCAGTAATACAGGAATATTATACTTCTTTGTCATCTTAAAGTTCAATATGGCTCACTGACTTCCTCTCACCAATGCAATATGAGCAGAAGTGATGTGTGTCACTTTAGGGTGGAAGGATTTAAGAGATCGTGTGATTCTCTGTCCTTTCTTGCCCCTGCTACTAGACAACATTTCAAATGGTAGTACTTCTATTTCCTTGGGTTTCTGTGTGAAGATGACATGGACCAGAGTCTTCTACTGACCAGCAAATAAATACATAGAATAAGTAAAAATACATACTTTCATTGGTGTAAAGTCACTGAAATTCTGGGATTGTTTGTTACCTCAGAATAACCTATTATATTCTGAGCAATACAGAGGCAAATGCTCTCTATCTCATGGATTTATTGTAATGGGATTGGAAGTGTTTTATAAACTCTGAAGCAGTGTGCTCGTAGTGCCAACTGGTATATCTGAATGCAGGTTCTACTGAGTTGTGTTCTAATAGAGTTTCACAAATAGAATTTTTGTAGATACTTGCATTGCATTTTTTTTTTTTACTAATGGAAGATATTTACTTGTTTGCATAATGCTCTTATGTGGGAGATTTCTCTTTTGATAGGGAGGGAACCAACTCTGAGATCTGAAGACTTCTCAAAGACTAAGGGTAGCTGATAACCAGTCACTCTGAACACAACAGTTACTACTAGTTCCATTTTCCTTTATCTAGCTCAAAGAAACAATTGGGGTAGAGGTGAAATCCCACTCCTCTTAAAGAGCAACTCTGGATTCTACCTCTCCTAAAGCATAGGAAAAGCTCTTGGACTGTAGGCCTGATAGTTCCAAGTCAATAACTCCACCAGATGACGACTTGCAAACATTAGCCTGAAAGGGCTAGTCATGACACTTGTCATGTAATGTGGCTTGGATCATTTACGAATATGAGAAAAAGTCAGCCCTTCCCCCAGGACCTTCTTCACTCAAGCCCAACAAGTTTACCATGGAGAAGCTGCGCACTAAGGGAGTTTGTGGGCCAAAGAGGAACCCAGACCTAAACAACATCTGCTACTAGTCTCTCTCTTGTCCATGAAACTCTAATCACAATATCTATCTTTTTCTTCTTTGAGCATAGAGGTTATTCCTGACTAAGAATATTTATGCTTCCTGTTCCCTCTGACTAAAATGCTCTTCCCATGCCTGCCTCTTCTCACCATTCAGATTTTAGCTCAAAGGTAATGCCTCAAAGAAGACTTTTTTGTCCCTTTTAGTGTTATCCCCACCCCAGTTGCTCCCTATGTCCTTCTCTTAATTTATTTTACTTTAGAGCATGTATTATCAAACTGATGTTATATTTTGTATTTATTATTTATTTTATATAGTTATTTGTTTATTTCTTATATATTTATTTTAGGCTTTGTTTTTTTTTTTGAGAGAGAGACTTAGAGTGCAAGTAGGAGGAAGGGCAGAGGGAGAAGGAGAGAGAGAATCTGAAGCAGGCTTCATGCTCAGCATGGAGCCTGATGCAGGGCTCACTTAATCTCACAACCCTGAGATCATGACCTGAACTGAAATCAAGAGTCAGATGCTTAACAGACTGAGCCCCCCAGGAGTCCCAATTTTGTTATTTATTTTTATATATGTATTTATTTGGTGTATATAATATATTCATTTTTTATTTTATTTGTGTCTTGTTCATTTGCTCTACCCTCATGTCTGGAACAATGTTTGGGACATAGTAGGTGCTCAAAAAATATTTCTTGAGTTTCATGAGCAAATAATATTCTTTCAACAGCAGAGCATCATTTCTCAAGTAAATTACCTAAATTCTAAGTGTCTTTTGGAAGTGTCAGTGGTGTGGGAAAGCAGATATAAACTTGTTTATACTTTGACATCTTTCAGCAATCAAACGCCATGCTGTGAATTTCTTTTCTCTTTTATTCAATTAACAAATGCTTATTGAGCACCTAAGGGAAGAAGAATATAGAAGAAAGCCCTGGGCTTGTGTTCCAGTCTTTATTCTTCTGGATGACTTCTAAAATATTACTGAGAAAATAAACAGGCAATAACATCAAAGAATGTTCTGAAAAAGCTGAGCAATAACGGGGAGAGGTAGGCTCCCTACAAGATACGAAAACCTTTTATAAAGGACACTGTCAATGGATAAATGGATACATGGAATATTATTCAGCCATAAAAAGAATGAAAGCTTGCCATTTGCAACAACAGAGACGGATTTAGGGAATATAATGCTAAACAAAATAAGTCATTCAGAGAAGAAAAATACCGTATGATTTCACTCATATCTGAAATTTAAGAAACAAAACAAACAAAAAAGAGACCAAAAAACAGACTCTTAATATAAAGAACAAACTGGTGGTTATGTGAGAGGAAGTGGGTGGGGGGATGTGTGAAATAAGTGAAGGGGATTAAGAGTACACTTATACTGATGAGCACTGAATAATGTATAGAATTGTTGCATCATTATATTATATACCTAAAGTTAATATAACATTGTATATTAATTATATTTCAATAAAAAAATCTTTTACAAAATGACAGTAATAGAAATGCAGTGGGAAGGAAGAGTTAAGATGTTGAAATAGTAGGGGGACCCTACACTTGCCTCGTCCATTGAACGCAGCCAGATAAATATCAAAGCATTCTGAACAACCAAGAAATTGATCTGAGGACTGAGAGAACAAAGTGTATATATAGAGGGAGAAAAATGGCCACATTGTGGAAGGTAGGAGCTGCAGAGAGTTGATTAGGGGGAGAAAAGAATTGCAGGTGCTGTGGAGGGGAGGGAGCCCTGATCATGGAAAGAGGAGAGAGAGAGAGAGGGAAAGAGGGAGAGAGAGAGAAAGCAGCATGCAGGGGTTTATGCAAGAAAAACTCTTTCCCAAAACCATTGACTGGGAAAGGAGAGGGGCTCAAAGTCTGAAGTTTTAGAAGTCCCTACCATTGCCAGGGTTGTACCTGGCAGGCTTAGTGGGGAAGGAGGTGGAGGCCAAGGAGTGGACAGTGTGGTATAAGGATCTCCTGGGCCAAAAGGGGAGAAACAGTTCTTCTTGAAGTGCACTTGGGAGAGATGGCAAGGCTCTCTGGGGACAAAAGAGCTGGGCAACAATGTGCTGCCCTGTTCATTAGCATAGGAAGAGAGACACCTGCTGAGGGCAGCAAACCTTGTTGCTGGCTTTTTGCTGCACTTTATCTTAAACTCTGAACAACTTCTCAGTCTTGCAACTGCTTTTCTGGGACAAACTGGCACCAGCCACAGCAGCAAGACCCTCCCCCAGAGGATAAGTGCAGGTCTGCACTGGAAATTTGGAGTTTTGAAACCCAGCCATGCACCTGCGATAAAACACAGGAGTATTATGCCTCCTGGGAGGCAGACAGCTTGGAAATAGGGTGAAGGCAGGGATTTGATGGAAACCAGAGACACAAGAGGGGAGATTGTTTGCTCTTGTGTGAGGGCTTCCTGAAGAGTGGTGGGCATGAATTCCCCACTCGGGGTGAGAGAGCAAGCCAAGGCCATTTTCTCCTTTCCCATCAGCATTGATAAACTTCAGTGGAGGTTGGAGACACTTACACCAAGTCCCACCCCACTGTGCCCTGCAGGTGGCATCTTTAGAAGGGAAAGCCTGATTGAGAAACAGCATAGCAGGGCCATCCTCCAGAAGATGAGCACCAACCCCTTGAATACACCAAGTCTATTGATCACAGAATGCTGCAAAGTTTCAGCTCTAGGGGAAATAGGATCTAGCTTCTTTTAACAAGCAGACCAAAATACACATAGTTAAAACTTCCCACAGAGTGGACAAGGTTCAAACACTCTTCACTGTGGGCAAGGAGAAATTCTTCAGAGGACTGACCTGAGGGGAGGAACAGCCAAAACACAACAGCAGAGTGCACACTCTGAAACATTCCCTGAAGCACCAGACCCCAGACAGTATAGGACTTCTTCTTAATATAGCCATTAATCTCAGGAGCAAGAATATAACAGGCTTTCCTAATACATACACTAAAAAAACAGTGACCTAGACAAAATGACAAGATGGAGGAATTCACCCCAAAAGAAAGAACAGGAAGAAATCACAGCCAGGGATTTGATCAAAACAGCTGTAAGTAAGATGCTTGAACCAGAATTTAAAACAACAATCATAAGGATACTAGCTGGGTTTGAGAAAAACATAGGAGACACTGGAAAATCCTTTATTACAGAGATAAAAGACTAAAAACTAGTCAGGCCAAAATAAAAAAAAATGCTATAACCAAGATACAAAACTGACTGGTTGCAATGGTAATGAAGATGGACAAAGCAGAGGAATGAATCAGTGATATAGAAGATAAAATTATGGAAAATAATGAAGCTGAAAGGAAGAGGGAAAGAAAAGTATTGGGTCACGAATGTAGACTTAAGGAAATCAGCAACTCCTTAAAGTGTACTAACATTAGTATCATAGGAGTCCCAGAAGAGGAAGAGAGGGAAAAGGGGGCAGAAGGTTTATTTGAGTAAATTATAGCTGAAAACTTCCCTAATCTGGGGAAGGAAACACACATTGAAATCCAAGAGGCACAGAGAACTCCCATCAAATTCAACAAAACCCAGCTGATACCAAGACATAGTATAGTCAAATTCACAAAATACAGAGACAACAAAAGAATCCTGAAAGCAGCAAGGGGAACCTACAAGAGAAGACAACTCAGGTTCACAGCAGATCTGTCCACAGAAACTTGACAGGATAGAAGATACTGGCAGGATATATTCAATGTGCTGAATGTGAAAACTATGCAGTCAAGAATATTTTATCCAGCAAGGCTGTCATTCAGAATAGGAGAGATAAAGGATTTCCCAGACAAACAAAAACTAAAGGAGTTTGTGACCACTAAACCAGCCCTGCAAGAAATATTAAAGGGACTCCTTGAGTGGGAAAGAAAGACCAAAAGCAACAAAGACTTGAAAGGAATAGAGAACAACACCAGAAACACTAATTTACATGTAACACAATGGCACTAAATTAATATCTATCAATAATCACTCTGAATGTAAATGGACTAAATTCTCCGATCAAAAACATAGGGTCGGAGAAAGACAAATACCATATGATTTCACTCATATATAGAATTTAAGAAACAAAGCAGATGAACATAGTGGAAGAGAAGGAAAAATAAAATTAGATGAAAACAGAGAAGAAGGCAAACCATAAGAGATGCTGAACTCTAGGAAACAAACTGAGTATGCTGGAGGGGAGGTGGGTGGGGGGAAGGGGTAACTGGGTTATGGTCATTAAGGTGGGCACTTGATGTAATGAGCATTGGGTGTTACATGCAACTGATGAATCACTAAATTCTATCCCAGTAACTAATAATACAGGATATGTTAACTAAATTGAAGTTAAATAAAGAATTTTTTAAAAAGACATGGGGTATTGGAATGGATAAGAAAACAAGGCCCATCTATATGTTGCGTACAGGAGATTCATTGCAGACCTAAAGACACCTGCAGATTGAAAGTGAGGGGATGGAGAACCATCTATCATGCTAATAGATGTCAAAGAAAGCCAGAGTAGCCATACATATAGCAGACAAATGAGATTTTTAAAACAAAGACTGTAACAAGAGATGAAGAAGGGCATTATATCATAATGAAGGGGTCTATCCATCAAGAAGATTTAACAGTTGTAAATATCTATGCCCCCAACTTGGGATCACACAAATGTATAAATAAATTAATAACAAACTTAAAGAAATTCATTGATAATAATATAATAGTAGGGGACTTTAACACCGTACTTACAGAAATGCACAGATCTTCTCAGGAGAAAATCAACAAGGAAAAAATGGCTTTGAATGCCACATTGGACCAGATGGACTTAACAAGTATATTCAGAACATTTCATTCTAAAGCAACAGATACATTCTTTTTGAATGCACATGGAACATTCTCCAGAATAGATCACATACCGGGTCACAAATCAGCCCTCAACAAGTACAAAAATATGGAGATCATAACATGCATATTTTCTTTTTTTATTATTATATTATGTTAGTCACCATACAGTACATCCCTGGTTTTTAATGTAAAGTTCAATCATTCATTAGTTGCGTATAAAACCCAGTGCACCATCCAATACGTGCCCTCCTTATTACACATCATGAGCCTATCCCATTCCCCCAACACCCTCCCCTCTGAAGCCCTCAGTTTGTTTCTCAGAGTCCATAGTCTCTCATGCTTCATTGCCCCTTCTGATTACCCCCCTTTCTTTATCGCTTTCTTCTACTACCGATCTTCCTAGTTCTTATGTTCCATAGATGAGAGAAATCCTATGATAATTGTCTTTCTCTGCTTGACTTATTTCACTTAGCATTATCTCCTCTAGTGCCGTCCATGTTGCACCAAATGTTGAGAACTTGTTCTTTTTGATACCTGAGTAATATTCCATTGTATATATGGACCACAACTTCCTAATCCAGTCATCTGTTGAAGGGCATCTCGGTTCCTTCCACGATTTAGCTATTGTGGACAATGCTACTATGAACATTGGGGTGCATATGGCCCTTCTCTTCACTACATCTGTATCCTTGGAGTAAATACCCAGTAGTGCAATGGCTGGGTCTTAGCGTAGCTCAATTTTTAACTTTTTAAGGGACTTCCACACTGATTTCCAGAGTGACTGTACCAACTTGCATTCCCACCAACAATGTAGGAGGGATCCCCTTTCTCCACATCCTCTCCAGCAATTGTTGTTTCTTGCCTTGTCAATTTTTGCCATTCTAACTGGCATAAGGTGGTATCTCAATGTGGGTTTGATTTGAATTTCCTTGATGGCTAATGATTTTGATCATTTTTTCATGTGTCTGTTAGCCATTTGTATGTCATCATTGGAAAAGTGTCTGTTCATATCTTCTGCCCATTTTATGATTTGTTTATTTGTTTCTCGGGTATTGAGTTCGAGAAGATCTTTGTAGATCTTGGATACTAGTCTTTTATCTGTAGTATCATTTGCAAATATATTCTCCCATTCCATGGGCTTCCTCTTAGTTTTTCTGACTGTTTCCTTGGCTGTGCAGAAGATTTTTATCTTGATGAAGCCCCACAAGTTCATTTTATCTTTTGTTTCTCTTGCCTTTGGAGATGTGTCATGAAAAAGGTTGCTTTGGCCAATGTCGTAGAGGTTGCTGCCTATGTTCTCCTCTAAGATTTTGATGGATTCCTGTCTCACATC
>NW_024423319.1:81105783-81126750 GCF_017311325.1 Ursus maritimus | reverse complement strand
GATAAGTGGCTACCTAGGCCTTAGGTGTGCTGGGGAAGAGTAAGTTAATAGCAAGTATAAGATTTCTTCTGAGGTGATAAAAATTTTCTTGATTGTGGTGATGGCTGCACAAGTCTGTGAATAAACTAAAATGTATTGAATTGTACACTTTAAATGGATGAATAATTTTATGGTATGTGAATTATATAACAATAACACTGAGGGGTGGGGGAGGGTTGTTGGGGAGCCAGAATGGCAGAGATAGCTGTGTTCAAATATGTGAAGGACATTCCAAGAATAAGGAGCAGTTTTGTCTGGTTGGTTGTCCTGAGGGCAGAACGTGGGTGTGAGGAAGTTACAGGGGAGTAGGTTTGGCCTTCACCAGCAGGAAGAACATGCTGCCAAGTGGAATCCTGTGCCTGCTGAGGCAGGAGTTTCCAGGTCTGTCCCAGTTCACTGGGAAGCTGGGTGGGGCACTTGGTAGGAAGGCTGAGGAGGGAGTCTTGCACCAGGTAGAGAAGGTGGGAGCAGGTGATCTGAAAGCTTTTCTAGCCTGAGTCTGGTAGGAGAGCCTGGGTGGAGAAAGGCTGGTGAGTGGAACAGACAGATTCCAGGCCCCTCTGCACTTGACACTCTGGGTGCCTTGGGCTGGCTCCCATCTTCTTGGCTGCTCAGCTTCAGCCCCACCTGTTTCCTGGGTGGCAAAGGGGAAGCTCTGAAGTTCAGGATGGGAGACTGGAACCTCTGCTTCCCAAAGACATGTGGGCTATTTCTCCTGCAGCAGTCAAGATCCCAAGTTCACACTGCCTTCCCTGCCCAGCACCCTGAATCTAAAATTAAAAATACAATTACTATATGATCCAGTAAATCCACTCAATGGGTATTTACCCAAAGAAAATAAAACACTAATTTGAAAACATCATGCACCTCTGTTTATTGCAGCATTATTTACAATAGCCAAGATATGGAAGCAGCCCAAGTGCCCAGGCATAGATGAATATAGAAAGATGTGGTGTGTGTGTGTGTGTATGGATTTTATATATACATATATGGAATATATATATGTAATGGAATATTACTCAGCCATAAAAAGAATGAAATCTTGCCATTTGCAATGACATGGACAGATGGTACTAGAGCATATAATGCTAAGTGAAAAAGCTGGGTCAGAGAGAAAGAAAATACCATATGATTTCACTCATATGTGGAATTTAAGAAACAAAACACATGAACAAAGGAAAAAAGACAAACCAAAGGGGCAGGGGAACCTCTTATATATAGAGAACAAAATGGTGGTTACCAGAGGGAGGCAGGTTGGGGGGTGGGGTGTAATGGGTAAAGGGGATTAAGAGTACACTTAGTCATGATGAGCAATGCGTAATGTATAGAATTGTTGAATCACTACATTGTACATCTGAAACAAATATAACACTATGTTAAGTATATACTGGAACTAAAAATAAATAAGGTGTAATTTTTGAAAGTAAGAGAACAAAAATGGATTCAGGTTGTCATGGGCTTTAACTGTTGGTGTCATTGCTTCTGATTAGATTGGGCAAACACTGTTCACAATTATTCTCTCGGTTCCTTAGAGTGTAGCATTGTAGAGTGTGTGTGAGGAAGAGGCTTATAAGAGGTGAATCTCCTTCAGACTAAGAGTTTGGGTGCCTGCCTCATTTTGTTGCAGATGGCAGCAGAGGCCACAGATAGTAAGTGGCTCTCGTCCAGTCATAGTGATTTATTGAATTAGCATAGTAAGTTAATGACAAACCCGGGAGTAATAATCATGGGTCTATTTTTGACTTAGACTATTTACTCTATCATCTATCTATCTATCTATCTATCTATCATCTATCTATCTATCATCTATCATCATCTATGATCTATATATTACTCCATCTCTCCATCCATCCATCTACCCATCTATTTATCCTCTGTCTGTCATCTATCATCTATCATCTTTCTAAATAGCCAAATCTGTGTTTGATCAAAGAATGGAGAAAGTATCTTTGAATAAGGGTTATATAACATGAGAATCATGTCCCTGGACCAGACTATGCTAATTTTAACTCCCAAGACTTTATTCAAGTTGTTCCCTTTGCCTGAGTATCCTCTTTCCTTCCCCTCCCCTGCCTTTTCCCTTTCCCGCCTTCACAAATCTAACCATTTTTTAAGGTCCAGCAGCTCAGTTCACTTTGCCTTCCTGGGGTCTCTGGAGCCCATTCATTTGCCCTTTAGTACATTTTGTAATGGAACCCAAGGTTTTGTTTAATCTTTAGCAAAACCTAGTTCTTAGCTCATTTTGTATCTACTATAATCCCTTCTGAGGCCAGGGCACCACCATGCCCACAAAATCCAGATTAAAATCCAATTGATGAGCAGTGGATATAGTACAAGCCAGTCAAGTAGCTAGCCCCATAGCTGTAGCTGTATATTTTTGTTGAAATACATTAATATTATGTAAGATACATAGCATAGTTTTCACGTTCAGTCTGGAGGTATCCTGTGTTTTCCAAACCTCACTAAGCCTCCCAGCAGCCCCTCTGCTATTAAAATGGCCAGTGGGTGTTTGCTTAGCCATCCTTATAAGATCACTGTGGGCATTACAAAACAATAAAAACAATACAAGTTCTGTTCTAGGTTATACATGGTAAATTTAATGTCTGCAAACTCTACTTACCATTGTCTCTCTGGTCCCAGTCCAGGCACTGTACTTATGCTCAATCCAGCCTCCCTTTAGATCAGTCCTTCAGTCCAGTCTGTCCATAAATCTCTCCCTTCCTTCTCTTTCCTTCTATCTCCCACTCAAACTTCAGTGTGAGCAATTGCCAATAGTCAGGAGATCTGAAACCTAAGCAGGGCTTCCAGACAATTTACCTTTCCTCATTGTCAAAAATGTGTTTAGCTCACTTGAAGTGATTGGATTCCTCCTGCCCTCAAAGTGAGACCAAAGAAGGTCACAGCCTGAGCAGAATTTACCCAGTCTTGTCTCAGAAATCCTAGTATGTATAAACTGTAATCATGTTCTCAGGCCCTTCATACACACCAACTTAGACATTTTAGAGCAGGGTATGGTTATTTTGCCCCTACTCTTTCTTCTTGAGAACCAGGGTTGCTGGACTGTTGATCAACTCCTTGTCTTCCTCCCTACTCTCTCTCTCACTCATGGTGTCAAGGTAGACAATGTGTAGCGTGGACTGGGACACATTGATTCAATCAAAGTCTCTCATTTGCTCTGTACCTTGGCCACCCCCCTTTATCAGAGAGACCAGCAGTACATAGGTGTGGAACCTTTTTAAGGTTTTACAGGTTTTTTTCTCCCCTTGCCACATCAGTTGATCTAGTCTAGCTTCTTTCTGTACCCTGGGACTCTTCTTCTTGCCAAACCCAGACCAGCTCCTGGGCCATTACAAGGGTAAACAGAAGACATTAGCAGACTTTGTAGCCTTACGGTCTGCATAAGGGAAGAGTCTATTTATAGAACACTGTGCTCACTATGATTTAGCAATCTTGGGCCTCTTGACACTGGCAGGGCAAAACCCTAGAAACTTTATCCAAGCTTCTGGGGAGTTGTTGCTTACCTAGAATGTGAAGCTAAGTTACACGGAACCTGAGCTTCAAGGCTTGCACAAAGGATTTGGGATATTTTCTAAGTTTAGTTTTAGCATTTACACTGCTGTTAAGATGACAAGGCATCTCCACATCTTTGCCTCATTTGATCCTCATGACAACCTGATGAGATAAATATTCTATCTCCATTTTTGTATAAAAATATTAAAGCATAGGGGCGCCTGGGTGGCACAGTGGTTAAGCGCTTGCTCAGCTCAGGGCTACGTGATCCCGCATTATGGGATCAAGCCCCACATCAGGCCTCCTCCGCTATGAGCCTGCTTCTTCCTCTCCTACTCCTTCTGCTTGTGTTCCCTCTCTTCGCTGGCTGTCTCTATCTCTGTCAAATAAATAAATAAAATCTTTAAAAATATATTAAAGCATAATAATAACATTAATGACTAACATTCATCAAGCACTTGGTTATGTCCCAGATAGTGTTCTAAGCACTATGTATTTACAGGTATACCACAGAGATATTGCAGGTGGTTTTGTTCCAGACCACTGCAATAACATGAATGTCTCAATAAGTAAGTCAAATGATTCTTTTGTTTCCTAAAGTTCATATAAAGTTATTTTACATGATACTGTAGTCTATTGCCATGCAGTAGCATTATGTCTAAAAATATTCATACCTTAATTAATAAATACTTTATTGCTAAAAATTCTAATCATCATCTGAACTTCAATGAATCATAATCTTTTTGTTGGTGGAGGGTCTCACCTGATGTTGATGGCTGCTGACTGAGCAGGGGTGGTTGCTGAAGGTTGGGTTGGCTGTGGCAAGTTCTTAAAAAAGACAACAATGAAATTTGCTGCATCAATCCTTTCGGTAGCATGTGATGTTCTTTGATAGCATTTTACTCTCACAGTAGAACTTCCTTCAAACCCTGCCACTGCTTTATCAACTAAATTTATATAATATTCTTAATCATTTGTTGTCATTTCAACATTCACAAGGAGTGATCCACTTCAATAAACCACTTTCTGCTCATCCATAAGAAGCAGTAAGTTTTATTGAGATTGTAGCAATGCAGTTACATCTTCAGGCTCCACTTTCTAATTTAGTTCTCCTGTTATTTCACCTCACATCTGCATTACTTCCTTCATTGAAGTCTTGAACCTCAAAGTCATCTATGAGGGTTGGAAACAACTTCATCCAAACTCCCGTTAATGTTGTTATTTTGACCTCTTTTCCTCATGAATCACAAATGTCTTTAATGGCATCCAGAATGGTGAATCCTTTCTGGGAGGTTTTCAATTTAATTTGCCCAGATCCATCAGAAGAATCACTACCTATGG
The DNA here is from genome assembly GCF_017311325.1 of Ursus maritimus. NCBI lineage: Eukaryota > Metazoa > Chordata > Mammalia > Carnivora > Ursidae > Ursus > Ursus maritimus. The sequence continues at coordinate 81,121,860 of NW_024423319.1, read as the reverse complement.
CAATTATAACCTTACAAACTGTATTTCTTAAATAATAAGACTTGAAAGTCAAAATTACTTCCTCGATCCATGGGCTGCAGAATGGATGTTGTGTTAGCAGGCATGAAAACAACATTAACCTCTATTGTACATCTTCATCAGAGCTCTTGGTGACCAGGTGCATTGTCAATAAGCAGTAATATTTTGAAAGAATTCTTTTACTGAGCAGTAGTTCTCAACAATGGGCTTAAAATATTCAGTAAACCATGTTATAAAAAAGATGTGCTGTCATCCAAGTTTTGTTGTTCCATTTATAGAGCAGAGGCAGAGTGATTTTAGCATAATTTTATGGGTCCTAGGATTTTCAGAATAGTAAATGAGCATTGGCTTCAACTTAAAAGTCACCAGGTTGCATTAGCCCTTAATAAGGGAGTCAGCCTGTCCTTTGGATGCCAGAGGTGGACTTCTCCCTATCCAGAAGCCATGAAAGTCCTAGATGGCCTCTTCTTCCAATAGAAGGCTGTTTCGCCTACACTGAAAACCTGTTGTTTAGTTTAGCCACCTTCATTAATTATCTTAGCTAGATCTTCTGTATACCTTGTTGCTTCTATATCAGAACTTGCTGCTTCACCTATTTTTCTGTTATAGAGATGGCTTCTTTTCCCTAAATCTCACGAACCAGCCTGCTAGCTTCAAACTTTTCTTCTGCAGCTTCCTCACCTCTCTCAGCTTTCAGAATTGAAGAGAGTTAGGGCCTGCTCTGGATTAGCCTTCACTTAAGGGACGATTGTGGTTGATTTGATCTATCAAAACTCCTGAAACTTTCTCCATATTAGCAATCAGTCTACTTACTTTTCTTATCATTCATGTATTCACTGAGGTAGCACTTTAAATTCTTTCAAGAACTTTTCCTTTGCATTCATAATCTCTGGCTGTTTGGCACAAGCAGTTTAGCTTTCAGCCTATCTCAGCTTTCAACATGTCTTCCTCACTAAGCTTACTAACTGCTAAGTTTTTGATATAAAGTGAGACATGTGACTCTTCCTCTCACTTGAACACTTGAGGCCATGGTAGGGTTATTATTTGGCCTAATTTTTAATATTGTTGTGCCTCAGGGAATAGGGAGGCCTGGAGTAGCGGAGAGAGATAGGGCTGAGGTGGGGGTAGGGCAGCCAGTTGGCAGAGCAGTCAGAAAACACACACTTATGGATTAAATTTGCAGTTTTATATGTGGTGTGGTTCATAGCATCCCAAATGATTACAATAGTAACATCAAAGATACCAATTACGGATCACCATAGAAATATAATAATAATGAAAAAACTTTGAAATATTGTGAGAATTACCAAAATATTATACAGAGACATAAAATGAGCAAATGCTATTGGAAAAATGATGCAAATAGACTTGTTCAAAGCAGAGTTGCCAAAAACCTTCAATTTGTAAAAAACCCACAATATTTGCAAAGTGCAATAAAATGAGGTGCCTGCATTAACTCATATTTCCTCACAGCAGCCCTGTAACTTTATTACAATTATCCTAATTTTAGATTAGGAAACTAAGGCCCAGAAAAGATAAGAGATTTGCCCAAGGTCATAGATCCACCCACTGACTTTGCGGTGCTCTGGCACCTGCTCGGAAGTGGTAGGTCCTCAGACCCACCAGACATGCCCTGATGCCCGTGTCCTTCACTGTACTGATGTGCCTGCCAGCCACGCGGCATGGTCGGCTCCTTCCCCACCTGCAGCCTCCAGTGCTCCAGGCCCAGCCAGGCACCGGTGCAGGAGCCTACTGAAACTTAACCTGAGACCAGACTGGCTGACCTGTGGAGCCCAGATGCAGTGATGCCCTGTACCTGCTGAACTCCAAGCTCCTGAGGATGTCTGTGCTGAAGAAGGGTCTTCCATACTGTGCCTATATGATGGAAATTGAAGAAATGTTGTAATTCTTTTGTTGTTATATTTGAAGAAAACTTCATGATTACCTAAGGAGTTGAATGATATACACCTTAAGTATAGATTTTAAAGGGAACATAATTAAATGTGTAGTATTTATTGACACTTGTAAAAAAAAACAGTGGTGGTGCTCATTTAGGAGACAGGCAGCATGGCTCCAGAGCCCACACATATAAATAGTATACGCTATTTGGGCTTAGAAAGGTTGGACTCACTCACTAAACGCCACAAGAATTGTCAGATGGTAGATACTAGGTTGGACACTAGGCTTTCTGATTCCAAATTCTGTGCTCTTTTCACTGCATATTTTTTTCACTCACCCAATAAACATTTATTAGCACTATTATGAGCCAAGCACTGTAATTAGGCCCTGGGCATAAAACTGCTGCTCATAAGTAACACACATAGGAAGAGATAAAGAAGTAAGCCACAAAACAAAGCATAGCTTGATGATTAAAAGCATAGTTTTCTTATATCAACATATATGGGTTCAATCACACAATCCTCATCCGTAAAAATGATATGATAATATCAGTACTGTAATAGGGGATTGTCATGGTGATGACTGAATGCATTAATATATGCAATAAACTTAGAAAGTTGCCCAGCACATACGCTTTAGATATTATTATTATTATTATTAATTATCATTGTTGCTGGTGGTGGTGGTGGTAGCTTCTCTGTTCTATGATGCAGTGCCAATGACTAAGGGAAGGCCCTAAACCAGTGTTTAGGAAGAGCCCAAAGATGTCTGCCAGAAGAAGGACTGAGAAGAGTGTAGGCAGGGGTCAGATCATATAGAACTTTGAATGCCATGCACTATGCCAAGGCTATGTAGCAGAATGGGATTCGAGCAAGAGTTCCAAATAGGTGGCTGCCCAATACTTACATTTCTGCTATTTCAAGGAAGAACAGGCTAGGTGATCAAACTGTATGTGTGGCCTAGTGCCCTAGCACACAGCAAACTTGTTTCCATAGCTCATGGTCACAAGAGACACCTGGGAGTGGCCATATGAACTCTTGGTCTGTTTTGGAAAGAATCTCAACACTTCCTCAGTTTTCAGCAGCCTTCTGCTCTACCTGGTAGGAGCTGTAAGTCATCATATAATGCCCATGGCCTTGGGCAGTGAGTGGCCCAGGAGTAATGAGGATCGGACAATGGCTTTTGGAGCTGACTTCTGTAAAGTGAGTATTTGGAAGCTGGGTAGAGAAAAGGGATGTGATGTTGCACTGGGCTGCTGGGTAGTCTGGAGACCAAAGGAGTCAGACACCTTAAGAATCTAGTCAGAATGTCTTCCAAACAGCTTGAGATGTTTCAATCTGCTTGCAGGGATTGTTCTTCCTAAAATCATACGTCTTAACATGGGTCCGTCAAGCCAGTGTCAGTTTTAAAGCCATCGGTGTTTTTGGTTGTCCCATCTTCTTTCTCCAAAGCCACTTGGTTGAGCTGCCAGGCCCCTGGGGAGTCTGGAAAGAAAAATAACAGTTATTCTTCACATTTGTACAATGCTTCATGATTTACAAAGAGCTTCCACACTCATGGATTCTAAAGTAACCCTGGAAAGGGAGGCAGGGCAAGACTTGTATGGCTGTCATTTCTATTTTATAAATGAGCAAATTGGGGCAAAGAGAAGGAAAGGCCCATGCTTAGAGTCACACCGCCAGTGAGTAGTGGAGCTAGGACTGTATTAGTTTTCTATGTTGCACAACAAATTACCACAAACTTAGCTGCTTGTAACACCACATATTTCTTATCTCTCAATTTTTGTCAGAAGTCTGGACATTGTTTAGATAAGTCCTCTTGCTTTGGGTCTTGCAAGGCTGCAATCAGTGTGTTGGTCAGGCTGGGTTCTCATCTGAGGCTCAACTAAGGAACAATCTGCTTCTACACTCATGTGATTGCTGGTAGCATTCAGTTCCTTGTGGTTGTAGGACTCATGGCAGCTTGTTCTTCAAAGCCAGCAAGGGGAGAGGGAGTGAGTCTGCTAGCAAGATTGTGTCATATATAACATAATGTAATCATGACAGTGACATCCCATTACATTTGCCATATTCTTACTGTTAGGAGCACATTATAGGTTATATCCCTACTCAAGGGGAAGGGATTACACAGGGACATGGATACCATAAATGGTTATTATTGCTGCCATCTAAAAGTCCCTTTGTCATAGACTCCAACCCAGCTTTGTCTGACTCCAAACCTGGTGATCTTTCCACTGGATCACATTGTTGCTGCCAGGATGCACGATATCCATTCCTACTACTCCCAGATGTGTGTTCACCTATTCAAAGGTACATTTGCCAAGAACAGAGTAGAGGAAATCTAAGAAGCCTGCTCTCCCTTTAAATCCTTGTGCCCTGTTACACAGCCTAGGTCCTAACCAATTGACATATGAACACACTCCCAGTTTTCTTAACTTAGAAGAGTAATTTGTCACTTCTAAAGATGGAATATAGTTTTGGGACAATTTTGTGCAAACCTTGATCTTGTTATCTTCAAAAACGAGGCATGCCTTTTCCTTTTAGGAGATCTGTCTTATCCTGACAACTTCCAATTACATACAAAGGCAAAGGAGTCATGCTGTATTTTCCTTTCTTTTGCCTTTGTAGCTTAGCCCCATTAGTTTGATCCCATTAATGACTCTCAGAGAAGATGGGCCTTGGAAGAAAGGGGTTAAAGAGAACTCTTTAAATCTCCCAACCAGGAACAGAAAGCTTCTGTAGTTGGCTTCTAAAGTTTAGCTTGCCTGCTAGAAAGCCCTCTCCACAGGCCTGTTATTAATTGACAGTAGGGGATATCTCAAATATTCATTTCATTTCATTTATTTCATTTCATTTCATTTCATTCATTCAGTAAGTTATTCAAAAAGTATTTTTGAGCACTTTGTGTAAGGTGCCGCCCAGGTACTAGCAATACTGAGATCACTGTCCTTATATTCAAAGGCCCACAGTAAAAGACTCAAATAAGAAAACAGGATGCCTGGGTGGCTCAGTCAGTTAAGCCTCTGTCTTCAGCTCCAGTCATGACCTGGTCCTGGGATCAAACCCGCATTGGGCTCCTTGCTCTGCAGTGAGCCTGCTTCTTCCTCTCCTCTGCTTCTCCCCCTGCTTGTGTGCTCTCTCTCTCTCTCTCTGTCTCTCTCTCAAATAAATAAAAATCTTAAAAAAAGAAACAATCAGGAAGGCAGTAGAATTGCTTTAATGCAGGTAGGCACTGAGCCTGTAGAACTCTGTCTGAGGGAGTGAGAAAAGAGAAGTGCTTACTTAAGATTGCAAACCCAAAGCTTCTAGGACCAAGCAAATGAATCAAACAGGTGGATACAGGGAGTACTGGAGTTTGTACTAAACTGAGGGTATTGTAATAAAAATGTAAAATACCATGTGGTCCTAATAAAAACGTAGCCTACAAGCTACCCATTTGTGACCCCAGTTTAGACAAAAGGAGGTAGTGTTTGTGCTATGATTTAAATAATAATAACAGCAAATGCTTATATAGAGGTTACTATGTACAAGCTACGCTTATAAACAATTTAAATGTATTAATTCATTTAATCTCCATAACATCCTATTAAGTAGGTATTTTTATTAGCTCTATTTTATACATGGGGAAGTAGAAAACTCCAGAGAAGTTAGATAGTTTGCCTGAGGTCGTGCATAGCTAATAACCAGAGTCTGGAATTTAAAATCAGGCAGCCTGGTTTCAGAGCCCATGCTCCAAACTATATATATACATACACCTTCAGCTTTTTGCTAAAAGATGATTAAGAGGTTGCAAGGTGGTAAGAAAAACATGCCATGCAGAGGAAACCATACATGCAAAGATGGAGACCTAGAGAGTTTGAGGGATTCCAAAGTCTATAAACAGTGTAGTATTTCTGGAACAGCAAGTGTGTGTTTTGGGGTGGTGGGTTGGGGATAAGTGGAGCAGGATAAGGGGATGGATAGAGAGAAATTAGGCTAGACAGAAAAACAACAAAGTAATTTGTATGTTGTGTGCAATCCATCACATTCATTCCTTGGATACACATTTATTAAGACTTTGTATGCCAAACACAAGGCATTACGTTATTAAGATAGACCTAGGCATGAAGTGTTTGGGGACAATGGGTTTAGAGAAGGGGCATTAAATTCAGCATGAGAAACTCTGAGAGCACTTCCCAGAAAAATGGTTAAATTGACCTAAGTCTTGATGGATAAGTAGGTGTCGACTGGACAAAGGGAGACAGGAGAGTGGCATTGTAAAAAGAAGGAACAGGGTATACAAAAGCATTTCTTGAACTCGTGGTAAAAATGACCTTTCTCTTATCTCAAGTTTTCCTTTTCCTCTTTCTTTCATCCTCTCACCTATTCACATGTCACAATGGGAATTAAAAGCCAGACAAGAATTGAACTAGGAATTGCTCCATGGTATTTCCACATTTTGGCATACTCTAGGACAGGCAAAGGGAGAAATCTGGGGTTAGAATAACTGAGTTTGGGCTCAGGCACTTTATTCACATTAACTCCAGTAAACTCAAATCATCAATCAACCCTGAAAGATTTTCCTTAACTCTTCATCCCCATTTTATACATGAGGAAATGGCTTAGAGAAGTGATGCCACCTATTTAAAGTACTCTGCTAATAAGTGGCACACAATTTGGGGTTTGAACCCAAGACTGTCTGGCTTCAAAGCCTATATTCTCATATTCTCAACCTCTGAGAATCTTCCTCCTTCAACCAAAAGCAATTCTGTCTCTTAGTAACAATAGCCAAAATCATTTATTGCAAGTTTGGTCCACAATTCCAAACTGCTTCCTGCAACATGTCGTTCCTCTGAGTCTTAGCTTTTAGTTGAATATGAGGCTGTGATGGAAATTACTACTGTTCATTACTCTTCATTTCTTTTCTACATTCAGTAATACAGGAATATTATACTTCTTTGTCATCTTAAAGTTCAATATGGCTCACCGACTTCCTCCTCACCAATGCAATATACAGAAGTGATGTGTGTCACTTCTTAGGGTGAAGGATTTAAGAGATCGTGGGTGATTCTCTGTCCTTTCTGCCCCTGCTACTAGACAACATTTCAAATGGTAGTACTTCTATTTCCTTGGGTTTCTGTGTGAAGATGACATGGACCAGAGTCTTCTACTGACCAGCAAATAAATACATAGAATAAGTAAAAATACATACTTTCACGGGTGTAAAGTCACTGAAATTCTGGGATTGTTTGTTACCCAGAATAACCTATTATATTCTTGAGCAACACAGAGGCAAATGCTCTCTATCTCATGGATTTATTGTAATGGGATTGGAAGTGTTTTATAAATCCTGAAGCAGTGTGTGCTCGTAGTGCCAACTGGTATATCTGAATGCAGGTTCTAATGAGTTGTGTTCTAATAGAGTTTCACAAATAGAATTTTTGTAGATACTTGCATTGCATTTTTTTTTTTACTAATGGAAGATATTTACTTGTTTGCATAATGCTCTTAAGTGTGGGAGATTTCTCTTTGATAGGGAGGAACCAACTCTTGAGATCTGAAGACTTCCTCAAAGACTAAGGGTAGCTGATAACCAGTCACTCTGAACACACAACAGTTACTACTAGTTCCATTTTCCTTTTTATCTAGCTCAAAGAAACAATTGGGGTAGAGGTGAAATCCCACCTCTTAAAGAGCAACTCTGATTCTACCTCTCCTAAAGCATAGGAAAAGCTCTTGGACTGTAGGCCTGATAGTTCCAAGTCAATAACTCCACCAGATGACGACTTGCAAACATTAGCCTGAAAGGGCTAGTCATGACACTTGTCATGTAATGTGGCTTGATCATTTACTTAATATGAGAAAAGTCAGCCCTTCCCCAGGACCTTCTTCACTCAAGCCCAACAAGCTTACTCATGGAGGTTGTGACTAAGGGGAGTTTGTGGGCCAAAGAGGAACTCCAGACCTAAACAACATCTGCTACTAGTCTCTCTCTTGTCCACAAACTCTAATCACAATATCTATCTTTTTCTTCTTGAGCATAGAGGTTATTCCTGACTAAGAATATTTATGCTTCCTGTTCCCTCTGACTAAAAATGCTCTTCCCATGCCTGCCTCTTCTCACCATTCAGATTTTAGCTCAAAGGTAATGCCTCCAAAGAAGACTTTTGTCCCTTTTTAGTGTTATCCCCACCCCAGTTGCTCCTCATGTCCTTCTCTTAATTTATTTTACTTTTAGAGCATGTATTATCAAACTGATGTTATATTTTGTATTTATTATTTATTTTTATATAGTTATTTTGTTTATTTTTTTATATATTTATTTTAGGCTTTGTTTTTTTTTTTTTTGAGAGAGAGACTAGAGTGCAAGTAGGAGGAAGGGCAGAGGGAGAAGGAGAGAGAGAATCTGAAGCAGGCTTCATGCTCAGCATGGAGCCTGATGCAGGGCTCACTTAATCTCACAACCCTGAGATCATGACCTGAACTGAAATCAAGAGTCAGATGCTTCAGACTGAGCCCCAGGAGTCCCAATTTTGTTATTTATTTTATATATGTATTTATTTATGTGTTATAATATATTCATTTTTATTTTATTTGTGTCTTGTCTATTTGTCACCTCATGTCTGGAACAATGTTTGGGACATAGTAGGTGCTCAAAAAATATTTCTTGAGTTTCATGAGCAAATAATATTCTTTCAACAGCAGAGCATCATTTCTCAAGTACCATCAAATTCTATGTCTTTTGGAAGTGTCAGTGGTGTGGGAAAGCAGATATAAACTTGTTTATACTTTGACATCTTTCAGCAATCAAACGCCATGCTGTGAATTTCTTTTTCTTTATTCAATTAACAAATGCTTATTGAGCAATCTAAGGGAAGAAGAATATAGAAGAAAGCCCTGGGCTTGTGTTCCAGTCTTTATTCTTCTGGATGACTTCTAAAATATTACTGAGAAAATAACAGGCACACAACATCAAAGAATGTTCTGAAAAAGCTGAGCAATAACGGGGGAGAGGTAGGCTCCTACAAGATACGAAAACCTTTTATAAAGGACACCGTCAATGGATAAATGGATACATGGAATATTATTCAGCCATAAAAAAGAATGAAAGCTTGCCATTTGCAAAACAACAGAGACGGATTTAGGAATATAATGCTAAAACAAAATAAGTCATTCAGAGAAGAAAAATACCGTATGATTTCACTCATATCTGAAATTTAAGAAACAAACAAACAAAAAAAGAGACCAAAAAACAGACTCTTAATATAAAGAACAAACTGGTGGTTATGTGAGAGGAAGTGGGTGGGGGATGTGTGAATAAGTGAAGGGGATTAAGAGTACACTTATACTGATGAGCACTGAATAATGTATAGAATTGTTGCATCATTATATTATATACCTAAAGTTAATATAACATTGTATATTAATTATATTTCAATAAAAAAATCTTTTACAAAATGACAGTAATAGAAATGCAGTGGGAAGGAAGAGTTAAGATGTTGAAATAGTAGGGGGACCCTACACTTGCCTCGTCCATTGAACGCAGCCAGATAAATATCAAAGCATTCTTGAACAACCAAGAAATTGATCTGAGGACTGAGAGAGAACAAAGTGTATATATAGAGGGAGAAAAATGGCCACATGTGGAAGGTAGGAGCTGCAGAGAGTTGATTAGGGGAGAAAATTGCAGGTGCTGTGGAGGGAGGAGCCCTGATCATGGAAAGAGGAGAGAGAGAGAGAGGGAAAGAGGGAGAGAGAGAAAGCAGCATCAAAGGGGTTTATGCAAGAAAAACTCTTTCCCAAAACCATTGACTGGGAAAGGAGAGGGGCTCAAAGTCTGAAGTTTTTAGAAGTCTCCTACCATTGCCCGAGGTTGTTACGAGCAGGCTTATGTAGGGAAGGAGGTGGAGGCCAGGAGTGGACAGTGTGGTATAGATCTCCTGGGCCAAAAGGGGAGAAACAGTTCTTCTTGAAGTGCACTTCTGGGAGAGATGGCAAGGCTCTCTGGGGACAAAGAGCTGGGCAACAATGTGCTGCCCTGTTCATTAGCATAGGAGAGACACCTGCTGAGGGCAGCAAACCTTGTTGCTGGCTTTTTGCTGCACTTTATCTTAAACTCTGAACAACTTCTCAGTCTTGCAACTGCTTTTCTGGGACAAAACTGGACCAGCCACAGCAGCAAGACCCTCCCCAGAGGACAAATTGAGATCTACTGGAAATTTGGAGTTTTGAACCAGCCATGCACCTGCGATAAACACAGGAGTATTATGCCTCCTGGGAGGCAGACAGACTTGAAATAGGGTGAAGGCAGGGATTTGATGGAAAAGCCAGAGACACAAGAGGGGAGATTGTTTGCTCTTGTGTGAGGCTTCCTGAAGAGTGGTGGGCATGAATTCCCCACTGGGGTAGAAGCAAGCCAAGGCCATTTTCTCCTTTCCCATCAGCATTGATAAACTTCAGTGGAGGTTGGAGACACTTACACCAAGTCCCACCCCACTGTGCCCTGCAGGTGGCATCTTTAGGAAGGGAAAGCCTTGATTGAGAAACAGCATAGCAGGCCATCCTCCAGAAGATGAGCACCAACCCTTGAATACACCAAGTCATGATCACAGAATGCTGCAAAGTTTCAGCTCTAGGGAAATAGGATCTACTTCTTTAACAAGCAGACCAAAATACACATAGTTAAACTTCCCACAGAGTGGACAGAGTTCAACACTCTTCACTGTGGGCAAGGAGAAATTCTTCAGAGGACTGACCTGAGGGAGGAACAGCCAAAACACACAGCAGAGTGCACACTCTGAAACATTCTGAAGCACCAGACCCAGACAGTATAGGACTCTTCTTAATATACATTAATCTTCAGGAGAACAGAATATAACAGGCTTTCCTAATACATACACTAAAAAACAGTGACCTAGACAAATGACAAGATGGAGAGAATTCACCCCAAAGAAAGAACAGGAAGAAATCACAGCCAGGGATTTGATCAAAACAGCTGTAAGTAAGATGCTTGAACCAGAATTTTAAAACAACAATCATAAGGATACTAGCTGGGTTTGAGAAAAACATAGGAGACAACGGAAAATCCTTTATTACAGAGATAAAAGACTAAAAACTAGTCAGGCCAAAATAAAAAAATGCTATAACCAAGATACAAAACTGACTGGTTGCAATGGTAATGAAGATGGACAAAGCAGAGGAATGAATCAAGTGATATAGAAGATAAAATTATGGAAAATAATGAAGCTGAAAGGAAGAGGGGAAAGAAAAGTATTGGGTCACGAATGTGCAAGCAGAAATCAGCAACTCCTTAAAGTGTACTAACATTAGTATCATAGGAGTCCCAGAAGAGGAAGAGAGTGAAAAAGGGGCAGAAGGTTTTTATTTGAGTAAATTATAGCTGAAAACTTCACCTAATCTGGGGAAGGAAAACACATTGAAATCCAAGAGGCACAGAGAACTCCCATCAAATTCAACAAACCCAGCTGATACCAAGACATAGTATAGTCAATTCACAAAAATACAGAGACAACAAAAGAATCCTGAAAGCAAAGTAAAGGGAACCTAGCAAGAGAAGACAACTCAGGTTCACGCAGCAGATCTGTCCACAGAAGCTTGACAGGATAGAAGATACTGGCTGGATATATTCAATGTGCTGAATGTGAAAACTATGCAGTCAAGAAGCTGTTTTATCCAGCAAGGCTGTCATTCAGAATAGGAGAGATAAAGGATTTCCGCCTTGAACAAAAACTAAAGGAGTTTGTGACCACTAAACCAGCCCTGCAAGAAATATTAAGGGACTCCTTGAGTGGGAAAAGAAAGACCAAAAGCTTAACAAAGACTTGAAAGGGAATAGAGAAAGCACCAGAAACACTAATTTACATGAACACAATGGCACTAAAATTAATATCTATCAATAATCACTCTGAATGTAATGGACTAAATTCCTCCGATCAAAAACATAGGGTCGGAGAAAGACAAATACCATATGATTTCACTCATATATAGAATTTAAGAAACAAAGCAGATGAACATAGTGGAAGAAGGAAAAATAAAATTAGATGAAAAGAGAACAGAAGGCAAACCATAAGAGATGCTGAACTCTAGGAAACAAACTGAGTATGCTGGAGGGGAGGTGGGTGGGGGGAAGGGGTAACTGGGTTATGGTCATTAAGGTGGGCACTTGATATAATGAGCATTGGGTGTTTAAGTACAACTGATGAATCACTAAATTCTATCCCAGTAACTAATAATACAGGATATGTGTTAACTAAATTGAAGTTAAATAAAGAATTTTTAAAAGACATGGGGTATTGGAACTGGATAAGAAACAAGGCCCATCTATATGTTGTGTAAGAGATTCATTTGCCCAGACCTAAAGGCACCTGCAGATTGAAAGGAGGATGGAGAACCATCTATCATGCTAATAGATGTCAAGAAAGCCACGAGTAGCCATACATATAGACGAACAAATGAGATTTTAAAACGAAAGACTGTAACAAAAAGAGATGAAGAAGGGCATTATATCACAATGAAGGGCTCTATCCATCAAGAAGATTTAACAGTTGTAAATATCTATGCCCCCAACTTGGGATACACAAATGTATAAATAAATTAATAACAAACTTAAAGAAATTCATTGATAATAATATAATAGTAGGGGACTTTAACACCGCACTTACAGAAATGCACAGATCTTCTCAGGAGAGAAAATCAACAAGGAAAAAATGGCTTTGAATGCCACATTGACCAGATGGACTTAACAGGAAGTATATTCAGAAACATTTCATTCTAAAGCAAGCAGATACATTCTCTTTTGAATGCACATGGAACATTCTCCAGAATAGCTCACAACCGGGTCTACAAATCAGCCCTCAACAAGTACAAAAATATGGAGATCATAACATGCATATTTTCTTTTTTTATTATTATATTATGTTAGTCACCATACAGTACATCCCTGGTTTTTTTAATGTAAAAGTTCAATCATTCATTAGTTGCGTGATAAAACCCAGTGCACCATCAATACGTGCCCTCCTATTGACCCACATCATGAGCCTATCCCATTCCCCAACACCCTCCCTCTGAAGCCCTCAGTTTGTTTCTCAGAGTCCATAGTCTCTCTGCTTCATTGCCCCTTCTGATTACCCCCTTTCTTTATCGCTTTTCTTCTACTACTGATCTTCCTAGTTCTTATGTTCCACTAGATGAGAGAAATCCTATGATAATTGTCTTTTCTCTGCTTGACTTATTTCACTTAGCATTATCTCCTCTACGTTTGCGTCCATGTTGCACCAAATGTGAGGGAACTTGTCTTTGATACCTGAGTAATATTCCATTGTATATATGGACCACAACTTCCTAATCAGTCATCTGTTGAAGGAGCATCTGGGGCTTCCACGATTTAGTATGTGGACAATGCTATACTATGAACATTGGGTGCATATGGCCTTCTCTTCACTACATCTGTATCCTTGGAGTAAATACCCAGTAGTGCAATGGCTGGGTCTTACGCGTAAGCTCGAATTTTTAACTTTATGAGGACTTCCACACTGATTTCCAGAGTGACTGTACCAACTTGCATTCCCCAACAATGTAGGAGGGATCCCTTTCTCCACATCCTCTCCAGCAATTGTTGTTTCTTGCTTTGTCACATTTTTGCCATTCAACTGGCATAAGGTGGTATCTCAAGTGTGGGTTTGATTTGAGATTTCCTTGATGGCTAATGATTTTGATCATTTTTTCATGTGTCTGTTAGCCATTTTGTATGTCATCATTGGAAAAAGTGTCTTGTATCATATCTCTGCCCATTTTATGAATTTGTTTATTTGTTTTCGGTATTGAGTTCGAGAAGATCTTTGTGTAGATCTTGATACTAGTCTTTTATCTGTAGTATCATTTGTAAATATATTCTCCCATTCCATGGGCTTCCTCTTAGTTTTTCTGACTGTTTCCCTTTGGCTGTGCAGAAGATTTTTATCTTGATGAAGCCCCATTGCAGTTCATTTTATCTTTTGTTTCTCTTTGCCTTTGGAGATGTGTCATGAAAAAGGTTGCTTTTGCATGTCGTAGGGTGCTGCCTATGTTCTCTCTAAGATTTTGATGGATTCCTGTCTCACATCGAGGTCTTCCATCCATTTAGAGTTTATCTTTGTGTATGAAGATGTGAGAGAGTGGTCAAGATTCATTCTTTTGCATGTAGGTGTCCAATTTGCCCAGCACTATTTATTGAAAAGACTGCATTTTTCCACTAGATGTTTTTCCTGCTTTATCAAAGATTAGTTGCCCAAAGAGCTGAGGGTCTATTTCCAGGTTCTCTATTCTGTTCCATTCGTGTGTTTGTGCCAGTACCATGCTGTCTTTGTGATCACAGCTTTGTAGTACAGCTCGATATCTGGCATTGTGATGCCCCCAGCTTTGTTTTTCCTTTTCAACAGTTCCTTGGCGATTCGGGGCCTTTTCTGGTTCCATACAAATTTAAGGACTATTTGTTCCAGTTCTTTGAAAAACGTCATCGGTATTTTGATCGGGATAGCATCGAAATGTAGATTGCTCTGGATAGCATGTACATTTTAACTATGTTAATTCTTCCGATCCATGAGCATGGAATATTTTTCCATCTTTTTGTGTCTTCCTCAATGTCTTTCAAGAGTGATTTATAGTTTCTAGAGTATAGGCCCTTTACGTCTCTGGTTAAGTTAATTCCAAGGTAACATATTGTTTTTGGTGCTATTGTAAATGGGATAGATTCCCCAATTTCTCTTTCTTCAGTCTCATTATTCGTGTATAGAAAGGCAATGGATTTCTGAGCATTGATTTTGTATCCTGCCACATTACTGAATTGCTCTATAACTTCTAATATTTTGGGCGTGGATTCTGTTGGGTTTTCCATATAGAGTATCATGTCATCTGCGAAGAGAGACATTTTGACTTCTTCTTTGCTGATTTGGATACCTTTTATCCCTTTTTGTTGTCTGATTGCTGTTGCAAGGACTTCTAGTACTATGTTGAATAATAGTGGCCAGAGTGGGCATCCTTGTTGTGTTCCTGATCTTAAGAGAAAGGCTTCCAACTTTCCACATTGAGAATGATATTTGCTGTAGGCTTTTCATAGATGGTTTTTATGAGATTGAGGAATGTACCCTCTATCCCTACACTCTGAAGGGTTTTAATCAGGAAAGGATGCTGTATTTTGTCAAATGCTTTTTCTGCAGCTATTGAGAGAATCATATGATTTTTGAATTTTTTTTCTGGATAAAATCTATGACATTGATTGATCTGCAAATGTTGAACCACGCTTGCATTCCAGGGATATATCCCACTTGGTTGTGAGGGATAATCCTTTTAATGTACTGTTGGATTCTATTAGCCAGGATCTTGTTGAGGATTCTGGTGTCCATATTCCTTTTGGAAATCGGTCTGTAATTCTCCTTTTTGATGGAGTCTTTGCCTGGTTTGAGGCTCAAGGTAATATTGGCCTCATAGAATGAGTTTGGTAGCTTTCCTTCTGTTTCTATTTTTTGAAATAGCTTTAGGAGAATACGTATTATTTCTTCTTTGAATGTTTCACAGAATTCCCCAGGAAAACCATCCGGGCCTGGAGTTTTGCTGTTTGGAAGGCTGTTTATCACTGACTCAATCTCTTCATAATTAATTGGCCTGTTTAAAAAATCAATTTCTTCCTGTTTCAGTCTTGGTAGTTTATAGGTTTCCAGGAAGTCCTCCATCTCTTCCAGATTGCTTAATTTATTGTCATAAAGCTTTTGATAAAAGTTTCTAATAATTCTTCCAATTTCATTGGTGTTGGTTGTGACCTCTCCTTTTTCATTCATAATTTTATTAATTTGGGTCCTTTCTCTATTCTTTTGGATAAGTCTTGCCAGTGGTCTGTCAATTTTATTGATTCTCTCAAAGAACCAGCTTCTAGTTCTGTTGACCTGCTCTACTGTACTCCTGGTTTCTAATTCATTGATTTCTGCTCTAATCTTGGTCAACTGTTTCCTCATGCGTGGATTAGGCCTGTCCCTCTGTTGCTGTTCCAGCTTCTTGAGGTGAGAATATAAAAACTGCATTTTAGATTTTTCTATTCTTTTGAGTGAGGCTTGGATGGCTATGTATTTTCCCCATAGGACTGCCTTTGCAGTATCCCATAGGTTTTGGACCATTGTGTTTTCATTCTGAT
>NW_024423319.1:81050196-81105773 GCF_017311325.1 Ursus maritimus | reverse complement strand
TATTATTTCCCTTCTTCTGCTGGATTTAGGCTTTATTTGCTGTTCCTTTTCTACCTCCTATATATATAAGGAGTTGTATGCTTGAGACTGTTCTTGCTTCTGGAGGTAGGTCTGTATTGCTATATACTTCCATCGTAGGACTGCCTTTGCTGCTGCATCCCAAGGTTCAAGGACTATCCTGTTTATTTTCATTTGCTTCCATGTTTTTTTAATTTCTTCTTTAATTTCCTGGATTAACCCATTCATTCTTTAGTAGGATGTTCTTTAACCTCCATGTATTTATGATCTTTTCCAAATTTTTTTCTTGTGCTTAACTTCAAGTTTCATAGCATTATGGTCAGAAAATGCATGGACTGGGAGTTAAGATGGTGGAGGAATAGGGGGCCGCTTTTTCAGCTGGTCCACTGAGTCGGAGTTGGATAGGTACCCAGACCATCCTGAACATCCACAGAATCAGCCTGAGATGCAGGAAGATACATCTGGATCTCTACAAATGAACATCTCCAGGGCTGAGTATTGAAGTACTAAGTGGGAGCCATGAAACCGAGCACAGATATCGGATGATAAATGGAAGGGGAGGAGCTGCCGCATTTGGCGCAGGAAGAGGTAGCCACCTGCACAGGGGCGGGAGGGACTTGTGAAGCGGCACCTGTGAGAGAGCAGAAGGAGACCGTGAGCCGAGGCGTGCACCACCAGACTGAAAGCGGAGCTCCGGTGCACTCACTGGAACCACACACTGAGACCGGGAGGCTCCGGGGGAGCATGCAGGGGCAGCTGGCGGCTGGCTGGTGGCTGATGGTGTTAGAAACAAAGGACAGAGAAGCGCCAGCCCTAGAAGTGAGGGCTGGGACACAGGGTGTCGGGGCGCACATCCGGGACACTGCAGGGTTGAGCAGCACCAGCAGAAACAGAGTTAAAGTGGCCAGAACATCAGTGGGCGGTCCGCAATCCTCTGTTCTGAGACAGAGGCTGGGATTTGGCTACTGCTGCTCTGACTCGCAGAAGAGCAACAGCAAACCACCAAGAAAGCTGCCAGAGAACAAAAGCCTGGAAATACCCGGCTCACAGGGTGCCCATCCCCATCCCCCTCCCAGGGGGACAGGAGACTCTACCCAAACAGGGTTGCCTGAGTATCGGCGTGGCAGGCCCCTCCCAGAGAGCAGGCTGAAAATCAAGAAGCCCACAGCCCTAAGATCCCTATAAAACAAAAAGGGCACACAGCCTGGGTCTGGTCAATAATTTGGGCTCTGGACAACCCCGCAACCTCTCCTCATCAGAATGACGAGAAGGAGAAATCCCCCCAGCAAAGAAAAGACAATGAGTCTGTGGCCTCTGCCACAGAACTAATGGATATGGATGTAACCAAACTATGAGAAATGGAATTCAGAGTAACGATGGTCAAGATGATGTGTAGACTTGAAAAAAGTATTAACGGAAATGTTAATGAGAATATAGAATCTCTAAGGGTGGAAATGAGAGCGAATCTGGCGGAAATTAAAAAATTCTATGAGCCAAATGCAGTCAAAACTAGAGGCTTTGACGGCCAGGGTGAATGAGGCAGAAGAAGGTATCAGTGAATTGGAGGATGGGTTAGTAGAAGACAAAGCTAAAATGGAATTTGGGCTAAAAAAAAATCCATTCTCAAGAATGTAGGTTACGGGAGATTACTGACTCAATGAATCGTTCCAATGTCAGAATCATCGGCATCCCCAAGGGGGTGGAGAAAAACAGAGGTCTAGAAGAGATATTTGAATAAATTGTAGCTGAAAGCTTCCCTAACCTAGCAAAGGAAAAACATTCATGTCCAAGAGCCAGAGACGACCCCTCCCATGCTCAACCATGACAAACCTACACCACGTCATGTCATAGTGCAATTCACAAATTTTAGATCCAAGGATACAGTATTGAAAGCGGCCAGGGCAAAGAAATTTCTCACATACCAAGGCAAAGGTATCAGAATTACATCAGACCTGTCTACACAGACCTGGAATGAGAGAAAGGGTTGGGGGGCATTTTTAAAGCTCTTTCAGAAAAAAACATGCAGCCAAGAATCCTTTATCCAGCAAGGCTGTCATTCAGAATTGATGGAGAAATAAAGACCTTCCAGAATCGCCAGTCATTGACCAATTTCATAGCCACAAAACCAGCCCTACAGAAAATATTAAGAGGGGGTTCTATAAAAGTAAAAAGGCCCCAAGAGTGATACAGAACAAAAAGTCACAATCTATAGAAACAAATACTTTACTGGCAACATGGCATCATTAAAATCATATCTCTCAATAATCGGTCTCAATGTAAATGGCCTAAATGCCCCCATAAAATTCCACAGGGTTGCAGATTGGATAAAAAGACATGACCCAACCATTTGCTGTCTACAAGAGACTCATTTTGAAATAAAGATACATTCAGACTGAAAGTAAAGGGATGGAATACCATCTTTCACACCAATGGACCTCAAAAGAATGCTGGGGTAGCAATTCTCATATCAGACAGATTGGATTTTAAACTAAAGACAGTTACAGACAGTTAGACTATCTCTAGAGAGACACTCTCTAGACTGTCTCTAGTTAGAGACAGTTAACTATCTCTAAAGATAGAGACACAGAACAGCACTATATTATTCTTAAAGGATGTAATCAACAAGTGGATATGACAATTATAAATATATATGCCCCCAACAGGGGAGCAGCAAGGTAAACAAGCCAACTCTTAACCACAATAAAGAGACATATAGATAAAAATATGTTAATAGTAGGGGATCTCTACACTCCATTATCAGCAATCGACAGAGCACTGGAGCAGAAAGCCAACATAGAAACAAAGAGCTTTGAATGCACCATACTCAACGAGTTGGACCTCATAGATATATATGACACTACACCCCAGAACCAAGAATACTCATTCTATTCCTAATGCCCATGGAACATTCTCAGGGAATAGACCATGGTCTGGGACACAAAACAGGTCTCAACCGCTACCAAAGACTGAAATTATTCCCTGCATATTCTCAGACCACAACACTCTGAAATTGGAACTCAACCACAAGGAAAAATGTGGAAGAAACTCAAACACTTGGAGACTAAGAACCATCCTGTTCAGGAATGACTCGATAAACCAGGAAATGAAAAATCAATTTAAACAATTTATGGAGACCAATCAGAATGAAAACACAATGGTCCAAAACCTATGGGATACTGCAAAGGCAGTCCTATGGGGAAAATACATAGCCATCCAAGCCTCACTCAAAAGAATAGAAAAATCTAAAATGCAGTTTTTATATTCTCACCTCAAGAAGCTGGAACAGCAACAGAGGGACAGGCCTAATCCACGCATGAGGAAACAGTTGACCAAGATTAGAGCAGAAATCAATGAATTAGAAACCAGGAGTACAGTAGAGCAGGTCAACAGAACTAGAAGCTGGTTCTTTGAGAGAATCAATAAAATTGACAGACCACTGGCAAGACTTATCCAAAAGAATAGAGAAAGGACCCAAATTAATAAAATTATGAATGAAAAAGGAGAGGTCACAACCAACACCAATGAAATTGGAAGAATTATTAGAAACTTTTATCAAAAGCTTTATGACAATAAATTAAGCAATCTGGAAGAGATGGAGGACTTCCTGGAAACCTATAAACTACCAAGACTGAAACAGGAAGAAATTGATTTTTTAAACAGGCCAATTAATTATGAAGAGATTGAGTCAGTGATAAACAGCCTTCAAGCAAGCAAACTCCAGGCCGGATGGTTTTCCTGGGAATTCTGTGAAACATTCAAAGAAGAAATAATACGTATTCTCCTAAAGCTATTTCAAAAATAGAAACAGAAGGAAAGCTACCAAACTCATTCTATGAGGCCAATATTACCTTGAGCCTCAAACCCAGGCCCAAAGACTCAGCCATCAAAAGGGGAGAATTACAGACCGATTTCCAAAAGGAATATACCAGAATCCTCAGCAACAAGATCCTGGCTAATAGAATCAACAGTACATTAAAAGGATTATCCCTCACAACCAAGTGGGATATATCCCTGGAGATATAGCTGATGGTTCAACATTTGCAGATCAATCAATATCATAGATTTTATCCGAAAAAAATTCAAAAATCATATGATTCTCTCAGCTAGCTGCAGAAAAAAGCATTTGACAAAAATACAGCATCCTTTCCTGATTAAAACCCTTCAGAGTGTAGGATAGGGTACATTCCTCAATCTCATAAAAAAACCATCTATGAAAAGCCTACAGCAAATATCATTCTCAATGTGGAAAGTTGGAAGCCTTTCTCTTAAGATCAGGAACACAACAAGGGATGCCCACTCTGTTTATATTATTCAACATAGTACTAGAAGTCCTCGCAACAGCAATCACACAACAAAAAGGGATAAAAGGTATCCAAATCAGCAAGAAGAAGTCAAACTGTCTCTCTTGGCAGATGACATGGTACTCTACATGGAAAACCCAACAGAATCCGCTCCCAAACTACTAGAAATTATAGAGCAATTCAGTAATGTGGCAGGATACAATATCAATGCTCAGAAATCAATTGCATTTCTATACATGAATAATGAGACTGAAGAAAGAGAAATTAGGGAATCTATCCCATTTACAATAGCACCAAAAACAATATGTTACCTTGGAATTAGCAACAGAGACGTAAAGGGCCTATACTCTAGAAACTATAAATCACTCTTGAAAGACATTGAGGAAGACACAAAAAGATGGAAAAATATTCCATGCTCATGGATCGGAAGAATTAACATAGTTAAAATGTACATGCTATCCAGAGCAATCTACATTTCGATGCTATCCCGATCAAAATACCGATGACGTTTTTCAAAGAACTGGAACAAATAGTCCTTAAATTTGTATGGAACCAGAAAAGGCCCCGAATCGCCAAGGAACTGTTGAAAAGGAAAAACAAAGCTGGGGGCATCACAATGCCAGATATCGAGCTGTACTACAAAGCTGTGATCACAAAGACAGCATGGTACTGGCACAGAAACTTACACATAGACCAATGGAACAGAATAGAGAACCCAGAAATAGACCCTCAGCTCTTTGGGCAACTAATCTTTGATAAAGCAGGAAAAAACATCTAGTGGAAAAATGACAGTCTTTTCAATAAATAGTGCTGGGCAAATTGGACACCTACATGCAAAAGAATGAATCTTGACCACTCTCTCACACCATACACAAAGATAAACTCTAAATGGATGGAAGACCTCGATGTGAGACAGGAATCCATCAAAATCTTAGAGGAGAACATAGGCAGCAACCTCTACGACATTGGCCAAAGCAACCTTTTTCATGACACATCTCCAAAGGCAAGAGAAACAAAAGATAAAATGAACTTGCAATGAGGGGGCTTCATCAAGATAAAAATCTTCTGCACAGCCAAGGAAACAGTCAGAAAAACTAAGAGGAAGCCCATGGAATGGGAGAATATATTTGCAAATGATACTACAGATAAAAGACTAGTATCCAAGATCTACAAAGATCTTCTCGAACTCAATACCCGAGAAACAAATAAACAAATCATAAAATGGGCAGAGAAGATAGCAAGACGAACTTTTTCCAATGATGACATACAAATGGCTAACAGACACATGAAAAAATGATCAAAATCATTAGCCATCAAGGAAATTCAAATCAAACCCACATTGAGATACCACCTTATGCCAGTTAGAATGGCAAAAATTGACAAGGCAAGAAACAACAATTGCTGGAGAGGATGTGGAGAAGGGATCCCTCCTACATTGTTGGTGGGAATGCAAGTTGGTACAGTCACTCTGAAATCCAGTGTGAAGTCCCTTAAAGTTAAAAATTGAGCTACGCTAAGACCCAGCCATTGCACTACTGGGTATTTACTCCAAGGATACAGATGTAGTGAAGAGAAGGGCCATATGCACCCCAATGTTCATAGTAGCATTGTCCACAATAGCTAAATCGTGGAAGGAACCGAGATGCCCTTCAACAGATGACTGGATTAGGAAGTTGTGGTCCATATATACAATGGAATATTACTCAGGTATCAAAACAGAAGTTCTCAACATTTGGTGCAACATGGACACGTACTAGGAGATAATGCTAAGTGAAATAAGTCAAGCAGAGAAGAAGACAATTATCATAGGATTTCTCTCATCTATGGAACATAAGAACTAGGAAGATCGGTAGTAGAAGAAAAGCGATAAAGAAAGGGGGTAATCAGAAGGGGCAATGAAGCATGAGAGACTATGGACTCTGAGAAACAAACTGAGGGCTTCAGAGGGGAGGGTGTTGGGGAATGGGATAGGCTCATGATGTGTGTAATAAGGAGGGCACGTATTGGATGGTGCACTGGGTTTTACTCACGCAACTAATGAATGATTGAACTTTACATTAAAAACCAGGGATGTACTGTATGGTGACTAACATAATATAATAATAAAAAAAGAAAATATGCATGTTATGATCTCCATATTTTGTACTTGTTGAGGGCTGATTTGTGACCCGGTGTGTGAGTCTATTCTGGAGAATGTTCCATGTGCATTCAAAAGAATGTATCTGTTGCTTTAGAATGAAATGTTCTGAATATACTTGTTAAGTCATCTGGTCAATGTGGCATTCAAAGCCATTTTTCCTTGTTGATTTTCTCCTGAGAAGATCTGTGCATTTCTGTAAGTGCGGTGTTAAAGTCCCCTACTATTATATTATTATCAATGAATTTCTTTAAGTTTGTTATTAATTTATTTATACATTTGTGTGATCCCAAGTTGGGGGCATAGATATTTACAACTGTTAAATCTTCTTGATGGATAGGCCCTTCATTGTGATATAATGCCCTTCTTCATCTCTTGTTACAGTCTTTGTTTTAAAAATCTCATTTTGTCTGCTATATGTATGGCTACTCTGGCTTTCTTTGACATCTATTAGCATGATAGATGGTTCTCCATCCCCTCCTTTCAATCTGCAGGTGTCTTTAGGTCTGCAATATGAATCTCTTACACAACATATAGATGGGCCTTGTTTTCTTATCCGTTCCAATACCCCATGTCTTTTTAAAAATTCTTTATTTTAACTTCAATTTAGTTAACACATATCCTGTATTATTAGTTACTGGGATAGAATTTAGTGATTCATCAGTTGCATACTTAACACCCAATGCTCATTACATCAAGTGCCCACCTTAATGACCATAACCCAGTTACCCCTTCCCCCCCACCCACCTCCCCTCCAGCATACTCAGTTTGTTTCCTAGAGTTCAGCATCTCTTATGGTTTGCCTTCTTCTCTGTTTTTCATCTAATTTTATTTTTCCTTCTCTTCCACTATGTTCATCTGCTTTGTTTCTTAAATTCTATATATGAGTGAAATCATATGGTATTTGTCTTTCTCCGACCCTATGTTTTGATCGGAGGAATTTAGTCCATTACATTCAGAGTGATTATTGATAGATATTAATTTAGTGCCATTGTGTTACATGTAAATTAGTGTTTCTGGTGTTCTCTATTCCTTTCAAGTCTTTGTTGCTTTTGGTCTTTCTTTCCCACTCAAGGAGTCCCTTTAATATTTCTTGCAGGGCTGGTTTAGTGGTCACAAACCTCCTTTAGTTTTTGTTTGTCTGGAAATCCTTTATCTCTCTATTCTGAATGACAGCCTTGCTGGATAAAATATTCTTGACTGCATAGTTTTCACATTCAGCACATTGAATATATCCTGCCAGTATCTTCTATCCTGTCAAGTTTCTGTGGACAGATCTGCTGTGAACCTGAGTTGTCTTCTCTTGTAGGTTCCCTTACTTTGCTTTCAGGATTCTTTTGTTGTCTCTGTATTTTGTGAATTGACTATACTATGTCTTGGTATCAGCTGGGTTTGTTGAATTTGATGGGAGTTCTCTGTGCCTCTTGGATTTCAATGTGTGTTTCCTTCCCCAGATTAGGGAAGTTTTCAGCTATAATTTACTCAAATAATAAACCTTCTGCCCCTTTTTACACCTCTTTCCTCTTCTGGGACTCCTATGATACTAATGTTAGTACACTTTAAGGAGTTGCTGATTTCCTTAAGTCTACATTCGTGACCCAATACTTTTCTTTCCCTCTTCCTTTCAGCTTCATTATTTTCCATAATTTTATCTTCTATATCACTTGATTCATTCCTCTGCTTTGTCCATCTTCATTACCATTGCAACCAGTCAGTTTTGTATCTTGGTTATAGCATTTTTTTATTTTGGCCTGACTAGTTTTAGTCTTTTATCTCTGTAATAAAGGATTTTCCAGTGTCTCCTATGTTTTTCTCAAACCCAGCTAGTATCCTTATGATTGTTGTTTTAAAATTCTGGTTCAAGCATCTTACTTACAGCTGTTTTGATCAAATCCCTGGCTGTGATTTCTTCCTGTTCTTTCTTTTGGGGTGAATTCCTCCATCTTGTCATTTGTCTAGGTCACTGTTTTTTTAGTGTATGTATTAGGAAAGCCTGTTATATTCTTGCTCCTAAGATTAATGGCTATATTAAGAAGTCCTATACTGTCTGGGGTCTGGTGCTTCAGAATGTTTCAGAGTGTGCACTCTGCTGTTGTGTTTTGGCTGTTCCTCCCTCAGGTCCAGTCCTCTGAAGAATTTCTCCTTGCCCACAGTGAAGAGTGTTTGAACCTTGTCCCACTCTGTGGGAAGTTTTAACTATGTGTATTTTGGTCTGCTTGTTAAAGAAGCTAGATCCTATTTCCCCTAGAGCTGAAACTTTTTGCAGCATTCTGTGATCAATAGACTTGGTGTATTCAAGGGTTGGTGCTCATCTTCTGGAGGATGGCCTGCTATGCTGTTTCTCAATCAAAGGCTTTCCCTTCCTAAAGATGCCACCTGCAGGGCACAGTGGGGTGGGACTTGGTGTAAGTGTCTCCAACCTCCACTGAAGTTTATCAATGCTGATGGGAAAGGAGAAAATGGCCTTGGCTTGCTCTCTCACCCCAGTGGGAATTCCATGCCCACCACTCTTCAAGGAAGCCCTCACACAAGAGCAAACAATCTCCCCCTCTTGTGTCTCTGGTTTCCATCAAATCCCTGCCTTCACCCTATTTCAAGCTGTCTGCCTCCCAGAGGCATAATACTCCTGTGTTTATCGCAGGTGCATGGCTGAGTTCAAAACTCCAAATTTCCAGTGCAGACTGCATGTCCTCTGGGGAGGGTCTTGCTGCTGTGGCTGGTGCCAGTTTGTCCCAGAAAAGCAGTTGCAAGACTGAGAAGTTGTTCAGAGTTTAAGATAAAGTGCAGCAAAAGCCAACAACAAGGTTTGCTGCCCTCAGCAGGTGTCTCTCTTCCTATGCTAATGAACAGGGCAGCACATTGTTGCCCCAGCTCTTTGTCCCAGAGAGCCTTGCCATCTCTCCCCAGAAGTGCACTTCAAGAAGAACTGTTTCTCCCCTTTTGGCCCAGGAGATCATATACCACACTGTCACTCCTTGGCCTCCACCTCCTTCCCCACTAAGCCTGCCAGGTACAACCCTGGCAATGGTAGGAGACTTCTAAAACTTCAGACTTTGAGCCCCTCTCCTTTCCCAGTCAATGGTTTTGGAAAGAGTTTTTCTTGCATAAACCCTGCACATGCTGCTTTCTCTCTCTCCCTCTTTCCCTCTCTCTCTCTCTCCTCTTTCCATGATCAGGGCTCCCTCCCTCCACAGCACCTGCAATTCTTTTCTCCCTAATCAACTCTCTGCAGCTCCTACCTTCCACAATGTGGCCATTTTTCTCCCCTCTATATATACACTTTGTTCTCTCAGTCCTCAGATCAATTTCTTGGTTGTTCAAGAAGTGCTTTGATATTTATCTGGCTGCGTTCAATGGACGAGGCAAGTGTAGGGTCCCCCTACTATTTCAACATCTTAACTCTTCCTTCCCACTGCATTTCTATTACTGTCATTTTGTAAAAGATTTTTTTATTGAAATATAATTAATATACAATGTTATATTAACTTTAGGTATATAATATAATGATGCAACAATTCTATACATTATTCAGTGCTCATCAGTATAAGTGTACTCTTAATCCCCTTCACTTATTCACACATCCCCCACCCACTTCCTCTCACATAACCACCAGTTTGTTCTTTATATTAAGAGTCTGTTTTTTGGTCTCTTTTTTTGTTTGTTTGTTTCTTAAATTTCAGATATGAGTGAAATCATACGGTATTTTTCTTCTCTGAATGACTTATTTTGTTTTAGCATTATATTCCTAAATCCGTCTCTGTTGTTTTGCAAATGGCAAGCTTTCATTCTTTTTTATGGCTGAATAATATTCCATGTATCCATTTATCCATTGACGGTGTCCTTTATAAAAGGTTTTCGTATCTTGTAGGAGCCTACCTCTCCCCCGTTATTGCTCAGCTTTTTCAGAACATTCTTTGATGTTGTGTGCCTGTTATTTTCTCAGTAATATTTTAGAAGTCATCCAGAAGAATAAAGACTGGAACACAAGCCCAGGGCTTTCTTCTATATTCTTCTTCCCTTAGATTGCTCAATAAGCATTTGTTAATTGAATAAAGAAAAAGAAATTCACAGCATGGCGTTTGATTGCTGAAAGATGTCAAAGTATAAACAAGTTTATATCTGCTTTCCCACACCACTGACACTTCCAAAAGACATAGAATTTGATGGTACTTGAGAAATGATGCTCTGCTGTTGAAAGAATATTATTTGCTCATGAAACTCAAGAAATATTTTTTGAGCACCTACTATGTCCCAAACATTGTTCCAGACATGAGGTGACAAATAGACAAGACACAAATAAAATAAAAATGAATATATTATAACACATAAATAAATACATATATAAAATAAATAACAAAATTGGGACTCCTGGGGCTCAGTCTGAAGCATCTGACTCTTGATTTCAGTTCAGGTCATGATCTCAGGGTTGTGAGATTAAGTGAGCCCTGCATCAGGCTCCATGCTGAGCATGAAGCCTGCTTCAGATTCTCTCTCTCCTTCTCCCTCTGCCCTTCCTCCTACTTGCACTCTAGTCTCTCTCTCAAAAAAAAAAAAAACAAAGCCTAAAATAAATATATAAAAAAATAAACAAAATAACTATATAAAAATAAATAATAAATACAAAATATAACATCAGTTTGATAATACATGCTCTAAAAGTAAAATAAATTAAGAGAAGGACATGAGGAGCAACTGGGGTGGGGATAACACTAAAAAGGGACAAAAGTCTTCTTTGGAGGCATTACCTTTGAGCTAAAATCTGAATGGTGAGAAGAGGCAGGCATGGGAAGAGCATTTTTAGTCAGAGGGAACAGGAAGCATAAATATTCTTAGTCAGGAATAACCTCTATGCTCAAGAAGAAAAAGATAGATATTGTGATTAGAGTTTGTGGACAAGAGAGAGACTAGTAGCAGATGTTGTTTAGGTCTGGAGTTCCTCTTTGGCCCACAAACTCCCCTTAGTCACAACCTCCATGAGTAAGCTTGTTGGGCTTGAGTGAAGAAGGTCCTGGGGAAGGGCTGACTTTTCTCATATTAAGTAAATGATCAAGCCACATTACATGACAAGTGTCATGACTAGCCCTTTCAGGCTAATGTTTGCAAGTCGTCATCTGGTGGAGTTATTGACTTGGAACTATCAGGCCTACAGTCCAAGAGCTTTTCCTATGCTTTAGGAGAGGTAGAATCAGAGTTGCTCTTTAAGAGGTGGGATTTCACCTCTACCCCAATTGTTTCTTTGAGCTAGATAAAAAGGAAAATGGAACTAGTAGTAACTGTTGTGTGTTCAGAGTGACTGGTTATCAGCTACCCTTAGTCTTTGAGGAAGTCTTCAGATCTCAAGAGTTGGTTCCTCCCTATCAAAGAGAAATCTCCCACACTTAAGAGCATTATGCAAACAAGTAAATATCTTCCATTAGTAAAAAAAAAAATGCAATGCAAGTATCTACAAAAATTCTATTTGTGAAACTCTATTAGAACACAACTCATTAGAACCTGCATTCAGATATACCAGTTGGCACTACGAGCACACACTGCTTCAGGATTTATAAAACACTTCCAATCCCATTACAATAAATCCATGAGATAGAGAGCATTTGCCTCTGTGTTGCTCAAGAATATAATAGGTTATTCTGGGTAACAAACAATCCCAGAATTTCAGTGACTTTACACCCGTGAAAGTATGTATTTTTACTTATTCTATGTATTTATTTGCTGGTCAGTAGAAGACTCTGGTCCATGTCATCTTCACACAGAAACCCAAGGAAATAGAAGTACTACCATTTGAAATGTTGTCTAGTAGCAGGGGCAGAAAGGACAGAGAATCACCCACGATCTCTTAAATCCTTCACCCTAAGAAGTGACACACATCACTTCTGTATATTGCATTGGTGAGGAGGAAGTCGGTGAGCCATATTGAACTTTAAGATGACAAAGAAGTATAATATTCCTGTATTACTGAATGTAGAAAAGAAATGAAGAGTAATGAACAGTAGTAATTTCCATCACAGCCTCATATTCAACTAAAAGCTAAGACTCAGAGGAACGACATGTTGCAGGAAGCAGTTTGGAATTGTGGACCAAACTTGCAATAAATGATTTTGGCTATTGTTACTAAGAGACAGAATTGCTTTTGGTTGAAGGAGGAAGATTCTCAGAGGTTGAGAATATGAGAATATAGGCTTTGAAGCCAGACAGTCTTGGGTTCAAACCCCAAATTGTGTGCCACTTATTAGCAGAGTACTTTAAATAGGTGGCATCACTTCTCTAAGCCATTTCCTCATGTATAAAATGGGGATGAAGAGTTAAGGAAAATCTTTCAGGGTTGATTGATGATTTGAGTTTACTGGAGTTAATGTGAATAAAGTGCCTGAGCCCAAACTCAGTTATTCTAACCCCAGATTTCTCCCTTTGCCTGTCCTAGAGTATGCCAAAATGTGGAAATACCATGGAGCAATTCCTAGTTCAATTCTTGTCTGGCTTTTAATTCCCATTGTGACATGTGAATAGGTGAGAGGATGAAAGAAAGAGGAAAAGGAAAACTTGAGATAAGAGAAAGGTCATTTTTACCACGAGTTCAAGAAATGCTTTTGTATACCCTGTTCCTTCTTTTTACAATGCCACTCTCCTGTCTCCCTTTGTCCAGTCGACACCTACTTATCCATCAAGACTTAGGTCAATTTAACCATTTTTCTGGGAAGTGCTCTCAGAGTTTCTCATGCTGAATTTAATGCCCCTTCTCTAAACCCATTGTCCCCAAACACTTCATGCCTAGGTCTATCTTAATAACGTAATGCCTTGTGTTTGGCATACAAAGTCTTAATAAATGTGTATCCAAGGAATGAATGTGATGGATTGCACACAACATACAAATTACTTTGTTGTTTTTCTGTCTAGCCTAATTTCTCTCTATCCATCCCCTTATCCTGCTCCACTTATCCCCAACCCACCACCCCAAAACACACACTTGCTGTTCCAGAAATACTACACTGTTTATAGACTTTGGAATCCCTCAAACTCTCTAGGTCTCCATCTTTGCATGTATGGTTTCCTCTGCATGGCATGTTTTTCTTACCACCTTGCAACCTCTTAATCATCTTTTAGCAAAAAGCTGAAGGTGTATGTATATATATAGTTTGGAGCATGGGCTCTGAAACCAGGCTGCCTGATTTTAAATTCCAGACTCTGGTTATTAGCTATGCACGACCTCAGGCAAACTATCTAACTTCTCTGGAGTTTTCTACTTCCCCATGTATAAAATAGAGCTAATAAAAATACCTACTTAATAGGATGTTATGGAGATTAAATGAATTAATACATTTAAATTGTTTATAAGCGTAGCTTGTACATAGTAACCTCTATATAAGCATTTGCTGTTATTATTATTTAAATCATAGCACAAACACTACCTCCTTTTGTCTAAACTGGGGTCACAAATGGGTAGCTTGTAGGCTACGTTTTTATTAGGACCACATGGTATTTTACATTTTTATTACAATACCCTCAGTTTAGTACAAACTCCAGTACTCCCTGTATCCACCTGTTTGATTCATTTGCTTGGTCCTAGAAGCTTTGGGTTTGCAATCTTAAGTAAGCACTTCTCTTTTCTCACTCCCTCAGACAGAGTTCTACAGGCTCAGTGCCTACCTGCATTAAAGCAATTCTACTGCCTTCCTGATTGTTTCTTTTTTTAAGATTTTTATTTATTTGAGAGAGAGACAGAGAGAGAGAGAGAGAGCACACAAGCAGGGGGAGAAGCAGAGGAGAGGAAGAAGCAGGCTCACTGCAGAGCAAGGAGCCCAATGCGGGTTTGATCCCAGGACCAGGTCATGACTGGAGCTGAAGACAGAGGCTTAACTGACTGAGCCACCCAGGCATCCTGTTTTCTTATTTGAGTCTTTTACTGTGGGCCTTTGAATATAAGGACAGTGATCTCAGTATTGCTAGTACCTGGGCGGCACCTTACACAAAGTGCTCAAAAATACTTTTTGAATAACTTACTGAATGAATGAAATGAAATGAAATGAAATAAATGAAATGAAATGAATATTTGAGATATCCCCTACTGTCAATTAATAACAGGCCTGTGGAGAGGGCTTTCTAGCAGGCAAGCTAAACTTTAGAAGCCAACTACAGAAGCTTTCTGTTCCTGGTTGGGAGATTTAAAGAGTTCTCTTTAACCCCTTTCTTCCAAGGCCCATCTTCTCTGAGAGTCATTAATGGGATCAAACTAATGGGGCTAAGCTACAAAGGCAAAAGAAAGGAAAATACAGCATGACTCCTTTGCCTTTGTATGTAATTGGAAGTTGTCAGGATAAGACAGATCTCCTAAAAGGAAAAGGCATGCCTCGTTTTTGAAGATAACAAGATCAAGGTTTGCACAAAATTGTCCCAAAACTATATTCCATCTTTAGAAGTGACAAATTACTCTTCTAAGTTAAGAAAACTGGGAGTGTGTTCATATGTCAATTGGTTAGGACCTAGGCTGTGTAACAGGGCACAAGGATTTAAAGGGAGAGCAGGCTTCTTAGATTTCCTCTACTCTGTTCTTGGCAAATGTACCTTTGAATAGGTGAACACACATCTGGGAGTAGTAGGAATGGATATCGTGCATCCTGGCAGCAACAATGTGATCCAGTGGAAAGATCACCAGGTTTGGAGTCAGACAAAGCTGGGTTGGAGTCTATGACAAAGGGACTTTTAGATGGCAGCAATAATAACCATTTATGGTATCCATGTCCCTGTGTAATCCCTTCCCCTTGAGTAGGGATATAACCTATAATGTGCTCCTAACAGTAAGAATATGGCAAATGTAATGGGATGTCACTGTCATGATTACATTATGTTATATATGACACAATCTTGCTAGCAGACTCACTCCCTCTCCCCTTGCTGGCTTTGAAGAACAAGCTGCCATGAGTCCTACAACCACAAGGAACTGAATGCTACCAGCAATCACATGAGTGTAGAAGCAGATTGTTCCTTAGTTGAGCCTCAGATGAGAACCCAGCCTGACCAACACACTGATTGCAGCCTTGCAAGACCCAAAGCAAGAGGACTTATCTAAACAATGTCCAGACTTCTGACAAAAATTGAGAGATAAGAAATATGTGGTGTTACAAGCAGCTAAGTTTGTGGTAATTTGTTGTGCAACATAGAAAACTAATACAGTCCTAGCTCCACTACTCACTGGCGGTGTGACTCTAAGCATGGGCCTTTCCTTCTCTTTGCCCCAATTTGCTCATTTATAAAATAGAAATGACAGCCATACAAGTCTTGCCCTGCCTCCCTTTCCAGGGTTACTTTAGAATCCATGAGTGTGGAAGCTCTTTGTAAATCATGAAGCATTGTACAAATGTGAAGAATAACTGTTATTTTTCTTTCCAGACTCCCCAGGGGCCTGGCAGCTCAACCAAGTGGCTTTGGAGAAAGAAGATGGGACAACCAAAAACACCGATGGCTTTAAAACTGACACTGGCTTGACGGACCCATGTTAAGACGTATGATTTTAGGAAGAACAATCCCTGCAAGCAGATTGAAACATCTCAAGCTGTTTGGAAGACATTCTGACTAGATTCTTAAGGTGTCTGACTCCTTTGGTCTCCAGACTACCCAGCAGCCCAGTGCAACATCACATCCCTTTTCTCTACCCAGCTTCCAAATACTCACTTTACAGAAGTCAGCTCCAAAAGCCATTGTCCGATCCTCATTACTCCTGGGCCACTCACTGCCCAAGGCCATGGGCATTATATGATGACTTACAGCTCCTACCAGGTAGAGCAGAAGGCTGCTGAAAACTGAGGAAGTGTTGAGATTCTTTCCAAAACAGACCAAGAGTTCATATGGCCACTCCCAGGTGTCTCTTGTGACCATGAGCTATGGAAACAAGTTTGCTGTGTGCTAGGGCACTAGGCCACACATACAGTTTGATCACCTAGCCTGTTCTTCCTTGAAATAGCAGAAATGTAAGTATTGGGCAGCCACCTATTTGGAACTCTTGCTCGAATCCCATTCTGCTACATAGCCTTGGCATAGTGCATGGCATTCAAAGTTCTATATGATCTGACCCCTGCCTACACTCTTCTCAGTCCTTCTTCTGGCAGACATCTTTGGGCTCTTCCTAAACACTGGTTTAGGGCCTTCCCTTAGTCATTGGCACTGCATCATAGAACAGAGAAGCTACCACCACCACCACCAGCAACAATGATAATTAATAATAATAATAATAATATCTAAAGCGTATGTGCTGGGCAACTTTCTAAGTTTATTGCATATATTAATGCATTCAGTCATCACCATGACAATCCCCTATTACAGTACTGATATTATCATATCATTTTTACGGATGAGGATTGTGTGATTGAACCCATATATGTTGATATAAGAAAACTATGCTTTTAATCATCAAGCTATGCTTTGTTTTGTGGCTTACTTCTTTATCTCTTCCTATGTGTGTTACTTATGAGCAGCAGTTTTATGCCCAGGGCCTAATTACAGTGCTTGGCTCATAATAGTGCTAATAAATGTTTATTGGGTGAGTGAAAAAAATATGCAGTGAAAAGAGCACAGAATTTGGAATCAGAAAGCCTAGTGTCCAACCTAGTATCTACCATCTGACAATTCTTGTGGCGTTTAGTGAGTGAGTCCAACCTTTCTAAGCCCAAATAGCGTATACTATTTATATGTGTGGGCTCTGGAGCCATGCTGCCTGTCTCCTAAATGAGCACCACCACTGTTTTTTTTTACAAGTGTCAATAAATACTACACATTTAATTATGTTCCCTTTAAAATCTATACTTAAGGTGTATATCATTCAACTCCTTAGGTAATCATGAAGTTTTCTTCAAATATAACAACAAAAGAATTACAACATTTCTTCAATTTCCATCATATAGGCACAGTATGGAAGACCCTTCTTCAGCACAGACATCCTCAGGAGCTTGGAGTTCAGCAGGTACAGGGCATCACTGCATCTGGGCTCCACAGGTCAGCCAGTCTGGTCTCAGGTTAAGTTTCAGTAGGCTCCTGCACCGGTGCCTGGCTGGGCCTGGAGCACTGGAGGCTGCAGGTGGGGAAGGAGCCGACCATGCCGCGTGGCTGGCAGGCACATCAGTACAGTGAAGGACACGGGCATCAGGGCATGTCTGGTGGGTCTGAGGACCTACCACTTCCGAGCAGGTGCCAGAGCACCGCAAAGTCAGTGGGTGGATCTATGACCTTGGGCAAATCTCTTATCTTTTCTGGGCCTTAGTTTCCTAATCTAAAATTAGGATAATTGTAATAAAGTTACAGGGCTGCTGTGAGGAAATATGAGTTAATGCAGGCACCTCATTTTATTGCACTTTGCAAATATTGTGGGTTTTTTACAAATTGAAGGTTTTTGGCAACTCTGCTTTGAACAAGTCTATTTGCATCATTTTTCCAATAGCATTTGCTCATTTTATGTCTCTGTATAATATTTTGGTAATTCTCACAATATTTCAAAGTTTTTTCATTATTATTATATTTCTATGGTGATCCGTAATTGGTATCTTTGATGTTACTATTGTAATCATTTGGGATGCTATGAACCACACCACATATAAAACTGCAAATTTAATCCATAAGTGTGTGTTTTCTGACTGCTCTGCCAACTGGCTGCCCTACCCCCACCTCAGCCCTATCTCTCTCCGCTACTCCAGGCCTCCCTATTCCCTGAGGCACAACAATATTAAAAATTAGGCCAAATAATAACCCTACCATGGCCTCAAGTGTTCAAGTGAGAGGAAGAGTCACATGTCTCACTTTATATCAAAAACTTAGCAGTTAGTAAGCTTAGTGAGGAAGACATGTTGAAAGCTGAGATAGGCTGAAAGCTAAACTGCTTGTGCCAAACAGCCAGAGATTATGAATGCAAAGGAAAAGTTCTTGAAAGAATTTAAAGTGCTACCTCAGTGAATACATGAATGATAAGAAAAGTAAGTAGACTGATTGCTAATATGGAGAAAGTTTCAGGAGTTTTGATAGATCAAATCAACCACAATCGTCCCTTAAGTGAAGGCTAATCCAGAGCAGGCCCTAACTCTCTTCAATTCTGAAAGCTGAGAGAGGTGAGGAAGCTGCAGAAGAAAAGTTTGAAGCTAGCAGGCTGGTTCGTGAGATTTAGGGAAAAGAAGCCATCTCTATAACAGAAAAATAGGTGAAGCAGCAAGTTCTGATATAGAAGCAACAAGGTATACAGAAGATCTAGCTAAGATAATTAATGAAGGTGGCTAAACTAAACAACAGGTTTTCAGTGTAGGCGAAACAGCCTTCTATTGGAAGAAGAGGCCATCTAGGACTTTCATGGCTTCTGGATAGGGAGAAGTCCACCTCTGGCATCCAAAGGACAGGCTGACTCCCTTATTAAGGGCTAATGCAACCTGGTGACTTTTAAGTTGAAGCCAATGCTCATTTACTATTCTGAAAATCCTAGGACCCATAAAATTATGCTAAAATCACTCTGCCTCTGCTCTATAAATGGAACAACAAAACTTGGATGACAGCACATCTTTTTTATAACATGGTTTACTGAATATTTTAAGCCCATTGTTGAGAACTACTGCTCAGTAAAAGAATTCTTTCAAAATATTACTGCTTATTGACAATGCACCTGGTCACCAAGAGCTCTGATGAAGATGTACAATAGAGGTTAATGTTGTTTTCATGCCTGCTAACACAACATCCATTCTGCAGCCCATGGATCGAGGAAGTAATTTTGACTTTCAAGTCTTATTATTTAAGAAATACAGTTTGTAAGGTTATAATTGCCATAGGTAGTGATTCTTCTGATGGATCTGGGCAAATTAAATTGAAAACCTCCCAGAAAGGATTCACCATTCTGGATGCCATTAAAGACATTTGTGATTCATGAGGAAAAGAGGTCAAAATAACAACATTAACGGGAGTTTGGATGAAGTTGTTTCCAACCCTCATAGATGACTTTGAGGTTCAAGACTTCAATGAAGGAAGTAATGCAGATGTGAGGTGAAATAACAGGAGAACTAAATTAGAAAGTGGAGCCTGAAGATGTAACTGCATTGCTACAATCTCAATAAAACTTACTGCTTCTTATGGATGAGCAGAAAGTGGTTTATTGAAGTGGATCACTCCTTGTGAATGTTGAAATGACAACAAATGATTAAGAATATTATATAAATTTAGTTGATAAAGCAGTGGCAGGGTTTGAAGGAAGTTCTACTGTGAGAGTAAAATGCTATCAAAGAACATCACATGCTACCGAAAGGATTGATGCAGCAAATTTCATTGTTGTCTTTTTTAAGAACTTGCCACAGCCAACCCAACCTTCAGCAACCACCCCTGCTCAGTCAGCAGCCATCAACATCAGGTGAGACCCTCCACCAACAAAAAGATTATGATTCATTGAAGTTCAGATGATGATTAGAATTTTTAGCAATAAAGTATTTATTAATTAAGGTATGAATATTTTTAGACATAATGCTACTGCATGGCAATAGACTACAGTATCATGTAAAATAACTTTATATGAACTTTAGGAAACAAAAGAATCATTTGACTTACTTATTGAGACATTCATGTTATTGCAGTGGTCTGGAACAAAACCACCTGCAATATCTCTGTGGTATACCTGTAAATACATAGTGCTTAGAACACTATCTGGGACATAACCAAGTGCTTGATGAATGTTAGTCATTAATGTTATTATTATGCTTTAATATATTTTTAAAGATTTTATTTATTTATTTGACAGAGATAGAGACAGCCAGCGAAGAGAGGGAACACAAGCAGAAGGAGTAGGAGAGGAAGAAGCAGGCTCATAGCGGAGGAGGCCTGATGTGGGGCTTGATCCCATAATGCGGGATCACGTAGCCCTGAGCTGAGCAAGCGCTTAACCACTGTGCCACCCAGGCGCCCCTATGCTTTAATATTTTTATACAAAAATGGAGATAGAATATTTATCTCATCAGGTTGTCATGAGGATCAAATGAGGCAAAGATGTGGAGATGCCTTGTCATCTTAACAGCAGTGTAAATGCTAAAACTAAACTTAGAAAATATCCCAAATCCTTTGTGCAAGCCTTGAAGCTCAGGTTCCGTGTAACTTAGCTTCACATTCTAGGTAAGCAACAACTCCCCAGAAGCTTGGATAAAGTTTCTAGGGTTTTGCCCTGCCAGTGTCAAGAGGCCCAAGATTGCTAAATCATAGTGAGCACAGTGTTCTATAAATAGACTCTTCCCTTATGCAGACCGTAAGGCTACAAAGTCTGCTAATGTCTTCTGTTTACCCTTGTAATGGCCCAGGAGCTGGTCTGGGTTTGGCAAGAAGAAGAGTCCCAGGGTACAGAAAGAAGCTAGACTAGATCAACTGATGTGGCAAGGGGAGAAAAAAACCTGTAAAACCTTAAAAAGGTTCCACACCTATGTACTGCTGGTCTCTCTGATAAAGGGGGGTGGCCAAGGTACAGAGCAAATGAGAGACTTTGATTGAATCAATGTGTCCCAGTCCACGCTACACATTGTCTACCTTGACACCATGAGTGAGAGAGAGAGTAGGGAGGAAGACAAGGAGTTGATCAACAGTCCAGCAACCCTGGTTCTCAAGAAGAAAGAGTAGGGGCAAAATAACCATACCCTGCTCTAAAATGTCTAAGTTGGTGTGTATGAAGGGCCTGAGAACATGATTACAGTTTATACATACTAGGATTTCTGAGACAAGACTGGGTAAATTCTGCTCAGGCTGTGACCTTCTTTGGTCTCACTTTGAGGGCAGGAGGAATCCAATCACTTCAAGTGAGCTAAACACATTTTTGACAATGAGGAAAGGTAAATTGTCTGGAAGCCCTGCTTAGGTTTCAGATCTCCTGACTATTGGCAATTGCTCACACTGAAGTTTGAGTGGGAGATAGAAGGAAAGAGAAGGAAGGGAGAGATTTATGGACAGACTGGACTGAAGGACTGATCTAAAGGGAGGCTGGATTGAGCATAAGTACAGTGCCTGGACTGGGACCAGAGAGACAATGGTAAGTAGAGTTTGCAGACATTAAATTTACCATGTATAACCTAGAACAGAACTTGTATTGTTTTTATTGTTTTGTAATGCCCACAGTGATCTTATAAGGATGGCTAAGCAAACACCCACTGGCCATTTTAATAGCAGAGGGGCTGCTGGGAGGCTTAGTGAGGTTTGGAAAACACAGGATACCTCCAGACTGAACGTGAAAACTATGCTATGTATCTTACATAATATTAATGTATTTCAACAAAAATATACAGCTACAGCTATGGGGCTAGCTACTTGACTGGCTTGTACTATATCCACTGCTCATCAATTGGATTTTAATCTGGATTTTGTGGGCATGGTGGTGCCCTGGCCTCAGAAGGGATTATAGTAGATACAAAATGAGCTAAGAACTAGGTTTTGCTAAAGATTAAACAAAACCTTGGGTTCCATTACAAAATGTACTAAAGGGCAAATGAATGGGCTCCAGAGACCCCAGGAAGGCAAAGTGAACTGAGCTGCTGGACCTTAAAAAATGGTTAGATTTGTGAAGGCGGGAAAGGGAAAAGGCAGGGGAGGGGAAGGAAAGAGGATACTCAGGCAAAGGGAACAACTTGAATAAAGTCTTGGGAGTTAAAATTAGCATAGTCTGGTCCAGGGACATGATTCTCATGTTATATAACCCTTATTCAAAGATACTTTCTCCATTCTTTGATCAAACACAGATTTGGCTATTTAGAAAGATGATAGATGATAGATGACAGACAGAGGATAAATAGATGGGTAGATGGATGGATGGAGAGATGGAGTAATATATAGATCATAGATGATGATAGATGATAGATAGATAGATGATAGATAGATAGATAGATAGATAGATGATAGAGTAAATAGTCTAAGTCAAAAATAGACCCATGATTATTACTCCCGGGTTTGTCATTAACTTACTATGCTAATTCAATAAATCACTATGACTGGACGAGAGCCACTTACTATCTGTGGCCTCTGCTGCCATCTGCAACAAAATGAGGCAGGCACCCAAACTCTTAGTCTGAAGGAGATTCACCTCTTATAAGCCTCTTCCTCACACACACTCTACAATGCTACACTCTAAGGAACCGAGAGAATAATTGTGAACAGTGTTTGCCCAATCTAATCAGAAGCAATGACACCAACAGTTAAAGCCCATGACAACCTGAATCCATTTTTGTTCTCTTACTTTCAAAAATTACACCTTATTTATTTTTAGTTCCAGTATATACTTAACATAGTGTTATATTTGTTTCAGATGTACAATGTAGTGATTCAACAATTCTATACATTACGCATTGCTCATCATGACTAAGTGTACTCTTAATCCCCTTTACCCATTACACCCCACCCCCCAACCTGCCTCCCTCTGGTAACCACCATTTTGTTCTCTATATATAAGAGGTTCCCCTGCCCCTTTGGTTTGTCTTTTTTCCTTTGTTCATGTGTTTTGTTTCTTAAATTCCACATATGAGTGAAATCATATGGTATTTTCTTTCTCTCTGACCCAGCTTTTTCACTTAGCATTATATGCTCTAGTACCATCTGTCCATGTCATTGCAAATGGCAAGATTTCATTCTTTTTATGGCTGAGTAATATTCCATTACATATATATATTCCATATATGTATATATAAAATCCATACACACACACACACACCACATCTTTCTATATTCATCTATGCCTGGGCACTTGGGCTGCTTCCATATCTTGGCTATTGTAAATAATGCTGCAATAAACAGAGGTGCATGATGTTTTCAAATTAGTGTTTTATTTTCTTTGGGTAAATACCCATTGAGTGGATTTACTGGATCATATAGTAATTGTATTTTTAATTTTAGATTCAGGGTGCTGGGCAGGGAAGGCAGTGTGAACTTGGGATCTTGACTGCTGCAGGAGAAATAGCCCACATGTCTTTGGGAAGCAGAGGTTCCAGTCTCCCATCCTGAACTTCAGAGCTTCCCCTTTGCCACCCAGGAAACAGGTGGGGCTGAAGCTGAGCAGCCAAGAAGATGGGAGCCAGCCCAAGGCACCCAGAGTGTCAAGTGCAGAGGGGCCTGGAATCTGTCTGTTCCACTCACCAGCCTTTCTCCACCCAGGCTCTCCTACCAGACTCAGGCTAGAAAAGCTTTCAGATCACCTGCTCCCACCTTCTCTACCTGGTGCAAGACTCCCTCCTCAGCCTTCCTACCAAGTGCCCCACCCAGCTTCCCAGTGAACTGGGACAGACCTGGAAACTCCTGCCTCAGCAGGCACAGGATTCCACTTGGCAGCATGTTCTTCCTGCTGGTGAAGGCCAAACCTACTCCCCTGTAACTTCCTCACACCCACGTTCTGCCCTCAGGACAACCAACCAGACAAAACTGCTCCTTATTCTTGGAATGTCCTTCACATATTTGAACACAGCTATCTCTGCCATTCTGGCTCCCCAACAACCCTCCCCCACCCCTCAGTGTTATTGTTATATAATTCACATACCATAAAATTATTCATCCATTTAAAGTGTACAATTCAATACATTTTAGTTTATTCACAGACTTGTGCAGCCATCACCACAATCAAGAAAATTTTTATCACCTCAGAAGAAATCTTATACTTGCTATTAACTTACTCTTCCCCAGCACACCTAAGGCCTAGGTAGCCACTTATCTCCATAAATTGTTTAAATTGATTTTTCATTTCCTGGTTTATCGAGTCATTCCTGAACAGGATGGTTCTTAGTCTCCAAGTGTTTGAGTTTCTTCCACATTTTTCCTTGTGGTTGAGTTCCAATTTCAGAGTGTTGTGGTCTGAGAATATGCAGGGAATAATTTCAGTCTTTGGTAGCGGTTGAGACCTGTTTTGTGTCCCAGACCATGGTCTATTCTTGAGAATGTTCCATGGGCATTAGAATAGAATGAGTATTCTTTGGTTCTGGGGTGTAGTGTTCTATATATATCTATGAGGTCCAACTCGTTGAGTATGGCATTCAAAGCTCTTGTTTCTATGTTGGCTTTCTGCTCCAGTGCTCTGTCGATTGCTGATAATGGAGTGTAGAGATCCCCTACTATTAACATATTTTTATCTATATGTCTCTTTATTGTGGTTAAGAGTTGGCTTGTTTACCTTGCTGCTCCCCTGTTGGGGGCATATATATTTATAATTGTCATATCCACTTGTTGATTACATCCTTTAAGAATAATATAGTGCTGTTCTGTGTCTCTATCTTTAGAGATAGTTAACTGTCTCTAACTAGAGACAGTCTAGAGAGTGTCTCTCTAGAGATAGTCTAACTGTCTGTAACTGTCTTTAGTTTAAAATCCAATCTGTCTGATATGAGAATTGCTACCCCAGCATTCTTTTGAGGTCCATTGGTGTGAAAGATGGTATTC
Source organism: Ursus maritimus (assembly GCF_017311325.1). Classification (NCBI taxonomy): domain Eukaryota; kingdom Metazoa; phylum Chordata; class Mammalia; order Carnivora; family Ursidae; genus Ursus; species Ursus maritimus. The sequence goes on along the minus strand of NW_024423319.1, from coordinate 81,080,921 downwards.
CATCCCTTTACTTTCAGTCTGAATGTATCTTTATTTCAAAATGAGTCTCTTGTAGACAGCAAATGGTTGGGTCATGTCTTTTTATCCAATCTGCAACCCTGTGGAATTTTATGGGGGCATTTAGGCCATTTACATTGAGACCGATTATTGAGAGATATGATTTTAATGATGCCATGTTGCCAGTAAAGTATTTGTTTCTATAGATTGTGACTTTTTGTTCTGTATCACTCTTGGGGCCTTTTTACTTTTATAGAACCCCCTCTTAATATTTTCTGTAGGGCTGGTTTTGTGGCTATGAAATTGGTCAATGACTGGCGATTCTGGAAGGTCTTTAGTAATTGAAGAGGACACAAAGAAATAGAAAAACGTTCCGTGCTCATGGATTAGAAGAACAAACATTGTTCAAATGTCTATACTGCCCAAAAGCAACCTACACATTTAATGCAAACCCTATCAAAACACACCAGCATTTTTCAAGAGCTAGAACAAACAATCCTAAAATTTGTATGGAACCACAAAAGATCCTGAATAGCCAAATGGCGATCCTGAAAAAGAAGAAAGCAAAGCTGGAGGCATCACGATTCTGGACTTCAAGCTATATTACAAATTATAGTCATCAAAACAGTATGGCACACTGGCACAGAAACAGTCACATAGATCAGTGGAACAGAACAGAAAGCCCTGAAACGGATCCACAACTATATGGTCAACTAATCTTTGACAAAGCAGAAAAGAATATCAATGGGAAAAGACGGTCTCTTCAACAAACAGTGCTGGGAAAACTGGACAGCAACATGCACATGAATGAAGCTGGACCACTTTCTTATACCATACACAAAAATAAATTCAAATGGGTGAAGACCTAAATATGAGACAGGAAACTATCAAAATCCTAGAGAAGAACACAGCAGCAACTTCTTTGACCTCAGCCATACAATCTCTCACTAGACATGTGTCTGGAGGCAAGGAAACAAAAGCAAAAGCGAACTATTAGAACTTTATCAAGATAAAAGCTTCTGCAGCAAAGGAAATAATTAACAAAACTAAAGGCAACCTACAAAATGGGGAGAAGATATTTGCAAATGACATATCTGATAAAAGGTTAGTATCCAAAATCTATAAAAAACTTATCAAACTCAACACCCAAAAACAAATAATCCAGTTAAGAAATGGGCAGAAGACATTTTTCCAAAGAAGACATCAGACGACTAACAAACACATGAAAAGATACTCATCACTCATCATCAGGGAAATGCAAATGAAAACTACAATGAGATACCACCTCACACCAGTTAGAATGGCTAAAATTAACAATTCAGGAAACAACAGATGTTGAGGATGTGGTGAAAGGGGAACTTTCCCTCTTACACTGTTGGTGGGAATACTGAAACTGGTGCAGCCACTCTGGAAAACAGTATGGAGTTTCCTCAAGTTAAAAATAGACTACCTTACAATCCAACAATTGCTCTTCTAATTTTATAGTTTCAGATCTCACATTTAGGTTTTAATCAATTTTGAGTTTATTTTTGTGTATGGTGTATGAAGCGGTCCAGTGTCATTCTTTTGCATGTAACTTCCAGTTTCTCAGCACCATTTGTTGAAGAGACTGATCTTTTTCCTCCTTTTTGTGGATTAATTGACCATATAAGCATGGGTTTATTTCTGGGATCTCTACTCTGTCCTATTGATCTATGTCTTTGTTTTTGTTTGGGTACTTTATTGTTTGATTACTACAGCTTTTAGTATATTTTGAAATCTGGAATTGTGGTACCTCCAGCTTTGTCCTTCTTTATCTAAATTGCTTGGCTATTTGAGGCCTTTTGTGTTCACACAAATTTTGGTATTATTTGTTCTAGTTCTATGAAAAATGCTATTGGTATTTTGACAGGGTTGCATTTAATCTGTGGGGTGCTTTGGGTTGTATGGGCATTTGACAATATTTGTTCTTCTGATACATGAGCATGGAATATATCTCCATTTGTGTCATCTTCAATTTCTTTCATTAGTGTTTTATAGTTTTTTGGAGTATAGGTCTTTCATCTCCTTGGTTAAGTTTATTCCTAGATATTTTTTTTATAATTTTTGGTACAATTATAAATGAAATTATTTTCTAATTTCTCTTTCTGCTACCTCATTATTGATCTATAGAAATGCAACAGATTTCTGTATGTTAATTTTGCATTCTATAATTTTTCTGAATTCATTTATCAGTTTTAGTAGTTTTTAGCGGAATCTTTAGGGTTTTCTATATATATCATGTCATCTGCAAATAGTAACAGTTTACTTCTTCCTTACTAGATTCCTAAAATAGTTATGTTCTTTGACCTATTAAATCCCCATTCCTGAAAGTCGATCCTAAAAGAATAATTCAATAGAAGAAAAGCCATATGTAGAATATTTTTACAATAGTAAGAATACAGAAACACCTAAAACATAACAACCTAGTAAAGGCTTTCAAATTTAAAGTGATAATTAGAAAACTGGAGAAAAAACTGGCACTATATGTTAGAATTGAAAAAACTAAGGCGGGAAAGCCAAGTAAGTTATCCAAGTTCACCCTGTCGGTAAGTGAAGTAAAGCTGGAACTTGAACTCAAGCAATGCAGCAATCAGAGTCTGGGGTGTCTTAGTCTTCTCATTCTGTGATGACAAAATACCACAGACAGGGTGGCTTAAGCAACATAAATTTATTTTCTCACAGTTTTGGAGCCTGGAAATGCAAAGATCAAGGCTCTGGCAGAGTTCAGTTTCTGGTGAGAGCTCTCTTGACACAGAGAGCTGCTTTCTTCACTGTGCTCTCATTTAGTAGAGAAAGAGAAAATCTATGGTGATTCTTCCTCTTTTTCTATGGAGACCAGTTCTGTCGATCAGGGCTCCACATTTATGACCTCATTTAGCCTTAATCATCTCCTTAAGATCTTATCTCCATGTCATCCCATGGGGAACAGGGCTTCCACAATATGAATTTTAGGGGGACACAATTCAGTCCACTTAACATTTTGCTCCTGACCCCAAAATTCATGTCCTTTGCATGCAAAATACATTCATTCCATCCTAACAGCCCTCATTTCAGCATTATTCTAAAGTCTAAGTCAAAGTCTCATCTAAATATCATCTAAATCAGGTATGGGAAGTCTCAAGGTATGATTCATCCAGGGCAAAATTCCTCCTCAGTTGAGAACTTGTGAAACCAGACTAAGTTATCTGCTTCTAAAATGCAATTGTAGGATAGGGCATAAGATAGGCATTCCCAATTGAAAAGAAAGAAATAGGAAAGAAAGAGGAGAAGTGAAGGGTCCCAAACAAGTCCAAGACCTAGCAAGGTAAATTCCATTAGATGTTAAAGCTCAATTTTTTTCCTTTTTATGTGAATATAGTTGATACATGATATTACATCAATTTCAGATATACAACATAGTGATTCAATACCTCATACTCTCATGCTGTGCTCACTACAGTGTAGTTACCATCTGTCATCATACAACACCATCACAATATCATTGACCACATTTTCTATTCTGCACCTTTTATCCCCATGACTTATTCATTCCATAACTGGAAGCCTATATTTTCCACTCCTCTTTACCCATTTATCTATACCCCATTCCGTCTCTCCTCTGGTAAACAGTTTATTCTCTGTATTTATAGGATCTGAGTCTGCTTATAATTCTCTTTGGCTGAATGACCCATCTTCTAGATCACAGGGGTGGTACGTCCCTGCCATCGCAGACCCTATGCAGCCTTTTCGCCCAGCTCTAGTCAATGGCCATCTGGCTTGTTAAATAACTTTGAGGGACACCCCCAGGCTTTGAAAACAAGCAGGCAGAGCCTGAGTCAACTACTGCGTGCGCGTTAGGGCTGTCTTTTTTTGGGCCAAGATCTTATTAGTTATTTAGAGTGGGGGGAGCAGAAGGAGGGAGATTGAGATCCCAACGAGACTCTCTCTGAGCACGATTTCCCTACGGGGCTTGATCCCTAACGCCTAGATCAGGTTGATCAAAATCAAGAGTTGGTGCTTATAACACAAGGCGACCCAGGAGACACCAGATCATTCTTTCCTTTATACCTACATGGAAGAGATACTAGTGCATGTTCACAAAGAGCTCCTAAGTCAGTCCTGTGGGATCTAACAAGTCTGATATCCTTCTTTCATTTTGTCTCATTATTTTCTGTCCTTTTTAAGTCCCAGCTGTCAGTGTTTCTTTTGATACAATGCATCTCTATTTCCTAGCTTCTGCTGACACTGTGCTTCATCAGTTTATGAGTCACATGCATGTAACTCCTTATCAAATGATTGTTCAGCCACACCCTTAGTGTTCTCTTCAAGGACAAGCTTCCTGATTTTAAAAATAGAATAGATAGAATAGACTTCGAGAATATAAGAATACTGAGACTGAGATAACTAAAAACTGTCCAAATCTCATGGTCTGGTTTTCGTTTGCCTAATAATTCCTTCTTAAATTCATCTCTCTTCTCCATTTTACTATAAAAAGTGGAGATGACTAAGACTGCATATTCATACTTTTTGGCTAAGAAAATCTCTTCTTCTTAATATCCAATTTTATCACTCTCAGTTCTATCTTCCACGAAATGATAGACACAATTCAGCCAAGTTCACTGCCACTTTATAACAAGGATCACCTTTCCTCCTCTTTCTTCAATAATAACCTGTTCTTCATTTCCCTCTGAGATCTCACCATTCTTGCCTAGATGAAAATTCCTCATGCTCTCAAAAGTCTTCAGCTTCTAGCCCATTACCTAAGTCCAAAGCCACCTCCAATTTTCAGGCATGTTTGTTGCATCCCCTGCTTCAAAGTACCAAACCTATATTGTCAGGAAGGTTCTACGGAGAAACAGAACCAACAGAAGGCATATATATGCCTTGACTATATCAAACACACACACACCAATATAACCGTGTATATGTATATATATATATACTCTATTATATATATATATATGACTTGTTATAAAAATTAGACTACACTAATTATGAAGGCTAGAAGTCCCAAGATCTGTAGTAGGCAAGCTGGGAGCCCAGGAGAGCTGATGAGTGGCTCACAGCCTAGTCTGAGGCTCAAGAAACAGGATAACTATCTAGTATAAGTTCCAGTCGAGCCAGATGGAACTCAAGACCTAAAAGGAATTGATTTTTTGGTTTCAGAGTTCAAGGCAGGAAAAACCATGTCCCGAGGCGGAAAGAGGCTTCTTCTTTTTCCTAGGAAAGTCAACATTTTGTTTTATTCAGGCCTTCAGTGAATTGGGTAGGAGCCCCACCCACATTGGGATGGCAATCTGCTTTACTCAGTCTCAATACACATCTTAATCTTTCTTGGACTATCCTCACAAACACACCCAAAAATCTGACCAAATGTCTAGGGCACTCCTTGGGCCAGTCAAGTTGACACAAATTAACCATCACAGTGGGTTTAACCATGAGGTTATTTTACCAGTGCCTGCCTTCCTTGACACCTATTAGTTGGCCTTTTGACAATGTTTGTAATGTGTTTTTGCCATTTACTTTTCCAAGTGTATTTTTAGGGATTCTAAAAGTTACTATTAGGATTTTCATTGGAATTGCCTGTAGAAGTCAGTCTCAGGCTTCTGCCAAGGCAAACTTCTTCAAGTACAAATCAGATCTGTTTCTCTCCTGATTAAAATATTTTTATAGTTTGCCAAGTTCTCCTAAACTCCTCAGCTGGGATACCTAGACCTCTCGTAATCTAACCCCTGTCAATGTGTAGCCTTCCTACCCCACCTCTCTCTTTGCTAGCTCTACTTACTCATCTTTAATCAATTTGCATTTCCCAAAAGAAGTGTGCTCTCTTTTTCCCATGACTTTGCTCATACTTATCCCTCTGCTTGGAATATTGTACTAGTTCTCCTGTCTGATAAACTCCTATACTTTTCAGTCCATTTTCTCTGTTGAAGATTTTCCTTAAGCCTACAGTCTTGAAGTTAGGGCTCGCACTTCTGTGTCCCACAGCTCCCGTATTTACATCTATTTTACCTTCTTCTGTTAGGGTTATTTCCTTTTAGTTGTCTGTTTTCCTCTACTGGACTGCATGTTCCTTGAAATCAGATACAGTGTTGAGATACCAGTGCCCAGCATGCTGTTAATTGACTTCCTACCTTGTTTGTTGAAGAAACAAGCTGTTGTGAATAACCGAAATGTATAAAGAGGTTATTGTAATTGATTCAGCTGAAGTAATGAGAACCAACCAACTTAGTGTGATGGTATTATGGGAATGGCAAAGAGAGAACATGATGAGATAACTTTTGAGAGAGGTAGAATTAGTAGGATGTGGTGACCAAATATAATTTAGTGAAGGAGAAGAGAAGTCAAAGATGACTGGGTTTCTTGCAGAGAAAGTGTGGTGGCAACAATAGAGAGAATACATGATGGAGAACTGGCTTGAGTAGATATGTGTTGTTAGGATAAAGTAGCAGGGTGACAGTAGAAATAGGTAGGAATGTCAGATAGCTGTTAGAAATACTAACGCTAGAGCCTGAGTTGAAATGAAGAGGCCAAAAATCACTCAAGAGAGGATAGTTGTTGTTGTGGAAATGTGGTGGTAAAGAAGAGTCTGCAGAAAGAAGAAAAAGAGAATCATAGGAAAACACTGTTCTGAGATGGGCCAGAGGAAAATAAGGGCCTTAAAAAGCAAAGAAAGAGCTGTCCAGAAAGGTAATAAGAGAACCTGACTATGTGCTGGCTTGGAATCTGGCAGGGGGAGTTTCACAAGAGGAAGAAATCGGTAATAGTAAGAAGAATCATGAAAGAGGAGAACAGAGATTTGAGCTTATATGGAGGCTGTTACATCGAAGATAATTTACTAGGTTGAATAACCTTGAGTAGAAGTCAGTTTACATGGTATGAACTAGAAGCCAGTTTAATGGGTGAAAGCAGGGAAAGAGATAGAGCTAGAATCTCCAGGGAGTAGAAAAGATTGAAGAGAAAAGATATGTTTAATATGGCTACTTGTAGAAATTCCTTACACAAGTCATTTAATATAAAAATCACCCAAATGATCACATGGCAAATGTTATTTTCTAGTCCTCCTCAGCTCTGTTTATACCACAAAACCCTTATCAATCCTGTAAAATATTCCATGTCTAGCACATATTCAAACTAGTTCTCAACCTACTCTGTATTAGGTGGCGCAAAGCAAGTCTCTCCAATGGACCACTCAGCAGTTCTACTCTTGACAAAAAGAGATGTCTATAACTCTTGTCTCAAATTCCACAAGTTAAATGCAAACCATACCCCTTCTTGTGCAAGAAACATATCTATTCAGGAGGCGCCGAGGTGCAGTCGGTTAAGCGTCTGCCTTCACGGCTCAGGCGGCATGTGATCTCTGTGTTATCGGATGGTCCCCGGCTCATCTATGAGCCTTTATGGCTGCACACCGCCTGCTGTGTTCTCTCTGCGGCGCTCTACCTGTCAATAAATAAATAATAACTTAAAACCGCAAATTCAGAATCTCTGAACCTCCTCCTTTCACTGATGAACACCCTGCCTGCCCTGACCTCTCTCCACTCTATCTTAATTTTACAACCCCCTTTCCTTTTTCAACAGAACATTCAGAGCTTCACAGTTTGTAAAATAGTAATTATTCTCATCTAAACACTCTTGATGGATTTGATGGTGGAATGGCAGGAGGAAGAAGCGATTAAGGAAGACATGTGGTTTATGGCAGACAACACAAGTAAAAGCAGCCAGGGGATGTTCTGTTCACATCTACCTCATACCCCACTCAGCTCCATAGTATAAGAATCCAGTCAGCTGCCTTCACCAGACCTCCTCCGTACTCAAGACTAGACTTCTAACCTTTCTTCAACCAGCCTGTTCCAACTGCGAAATTACCCCCTAGGTGTTCCCACAAATAGGGGAAAAATTAATTAGCATCAATTGACTACCTCCTAGAGTTCTACAACGGCATTCCCAATCCTCATATAGGTGAAGTTGGCGCACTACTTCATTTTTATAGGGTGGGAGATTGAGGGCTCAATGAGGAGGACTTTTCCAAGGTCACATACCTAATAACTAGCAATTGGAGTTTGAGACCTAAAGTGAGTCTAAGGATTGTGCTCTCACTACACTTTGCGGCTTCTATGGGACCTTTAACCCAAGGTCCATATTGCTCACTCTGCTCCTATGTTTTCCCAACTTTGTCTGCGATCCAGTTCTCCAATTTCGATTTCTTCAAAGGACTAATCAAATGTGACCAATGGAAGAAAGTTATGTTTGTAGTTGACAGAAAGCACCTAATATAAAGGGAAGAGGCCACAATGGAGTTTGATTTTCTTGCTTCCTCACCTCCTGTTGTAGACCAGGCCTTGTAGAAAGAGTAGAAATCTTTTGAACTGATATTACCAGCACATTCTAGCCATCCCAGAAAAGCCCAGTGGACTGAGACGGACGATCTTAGCTGGACTAGGCCTAAAGTGGGCAGATGAGGCATCTTGACCTATTCACCACATTGTGATATCTGTAAGCAAGAGTCTTTCCTATTCTCCCCTAGGGACTATGAAATCCCTCGAATTTGGAGAGGCCTATTTTTCAGCTGGACTTGGCTCTGCTAGGGGATCCTAGCCTACCTACATCCTCTTTCTCAAACCCAAAGGCTCTATTGGAAATAATCTATCTCTGGAAAGCTGACCTAAATCCTGTTGCATTCCACTTGAGTTCTTTTTACTCGGCATCTGGGATGGATAGTATAAGTGATTTTGATATGCCTTTTAGTTCAACAAGATTATTAAAATGTACCACAAGTATGTTTTAGGTTGTAAATCAATTTTCCTTGCACTTGGATTTATATATCAGATTAGCTTGTTTCTGCCTCCAGTGCCATCACAACATCAGCTTCTGGGCAAATGGTACTGTTAGCTGCTTTCCTACACTATCTCCCACTTCCAATTTCTCTCATTTGGTCCCCCTCTTTCCTTTTTAGACCTCCTCCACTCCTCGATATTAGGGACTTCGTAAGCTGCCAGCAATTTGTTCAGGAAATAAAACTCTGATGTGATAAGGTCAGTGATAGGCTAACAGGAGTGATGGTAATCAAGCTTGAGGATCTCAATGATTCAAAATCTTATCACATAAGTATCCTCAAACTACCCAGAGTAAATACCACTCATTACATGTGTACGCCAGTGTAGTCAGCCCTTCTCCAAGTTGGCCTGGAGAACTGATATGAAGATCTTGCATACATGGCTCTACTTTCATCATACTTATACATTTTTTAATTTGTGTGTTTTTTGAGCTCTCATACTGAAAGCATTCTAGCTGGTAAGGTGAAAGAGCATGAGAAAAGCAGAGGGGTAAAGGGATAGCTCAGCTGGTTCAAAGAACTGTTAGTAGTTACAGTTTTTAATGTTTTTATTACATTATGTTAGTCACCATACACATTTACATCCCTGGTTTTTGATGTAAGGTTCGATGATTCATTGGTTTGCGTTATAACACCCAGTCACCGGATGCTATCGTACCCTCCTTACTACCCATCACCAGCCTATCCCATTCCCTCACCCCCCCTCCTAACTAGTTTGTTCTCCAGAGTCCTAGTCTCTCTGCTTGTCGTCTCGCCTTCATTCACTTTTTTTATCCCTTTACCGACTCGTCTATTCCAAGCTAGACTCCTCTAGATATTATGTTCCTGCTGACTTATTCATTAGATTATCTCTATGCTATTTCAGCAATGTTGAGAACTTCGTTCTTTCTGATAGCTGAGTAATATTCCAATTGTATATACTGGAACACAACTTCGTAATCAGTCATCTGTTGAAGGGCATCTCGGCTCCTTCCCATGATTTGCATAAGTGGACAATACGCCTATGAACATTGGGGTGCATATAGCCTTCTCTTTCCTCGTCTGTATTTGAGGGAAATACCGTAGTAGTGCAATGGTGGATCTGGGTAGACTCAATTTTAACTTTTCAAGGGACACTCCACACTGTTTTAAGATGGCTGTCCATTCTTTGCATTCCCCACCAATAATGTAGGGAGGGGATCCCTTTCTCCCATCTCTCCAACAATTGTTATTTCTTGCCTTGTCAATTTTTGCCATTCTAACTGAGGCGTAAGGTGGTATCTCAGTGTGGTTTTGATTTGAATTTCCTTGATGGCTAATGATTTTGAACATTTTTCATATGTCTGTTAGCCATTTGTATATCATTGGAAAGGAGTGTCTGTTCATATCTTTTGCCCATTTATGATTTGTTTATTTGTTTCTTGTGTATTGAGTTTGAGAAGTTCTTTGTAGATCTTGGATACCAGTCTTTATCTGTAGCATCATTTGCAATATATTCTCCCATTCCTGTTGGCTGCCTCTTAGTTTTTTGACTGTTTCCTTGGCTGCAAAGCTTTTATCTTGATGAAGTCCCAATTGATTTTTATCTTTTGTTTCTCTTGCCTTTGGAGATGTATCATGAAAAAGGTTGCTTTATGTGGCTGATGTTATGCGTAGGGTTGCTGCCTACTGTTCTCCTCTATAGGATTTTGATGGATTTCTGTCTCACATCGAGGTCTTTCATCCATTTGGAGTTTATCTTTGTATGTGTGAGAAGTGGTCAAGTTTCATTCTTTTGCATGTAGCTGTCCAATTTGTCCAGCACATACTATTGAAGAGACTGTCTTTTTCTTTTAATTTAATTAATGATTTTTATTATATAGTTAGTCACCATACAGTATATCGGTTTCCGATGTAGAATCGATGATTCATTAGTTCGTGTAAACTGCCCAGTACACCATACAATCGTGCCTCCACCACCGCATCCACCAGCTATCCCATCCCCCACCCCTCCACTCCTCTGAGGCCCTCAGTTTTGTTTCTCATAGTCCATAGTCTCTCATGTTTCATTCCCTTCTGATTACCCCCTTTCTTTATCCCTTTCTTCCCCTACCAATCTTTCCTGGTTCTTATGTTCCATGGAATAGAGAAATATCATGATGTTGTCGTTTCTCTGCTTGCCTTATTTCACTAGATATCGTCTCCGTGCTTCGTCCATGTGCTACAAATGTTGAAATTCCTTCTTTCTGATAGCTGAGTAATATTCCATTATATATGGAACACAACTTCTTTTTTAAAGATTTTATTTATTTATGTGACAGAGAATAGCCAGTGAGAGAGGGGAACGGCAGGAGTGAGAGAGGAGGAAGAAGATGAGCTCCCAGCGGAGGATAACCACGTGTGGGACTTCGATCCCGGAATGCCGGGATCACGCCCTGAGCTGAAGTGACTTGCGCTGCGCTGCAGCGCCTGGAACACAACTTCTTAATCCAGTCATCTGTTGAAGGGCATCTCAGCTCCTTCAACGATTTGCTATTGTCTGGATTGCAGCTATGAACATTGGTGTGCATATGGCCCACCTTCTCTTCTATCGTCTGTATCTTTGGGTAAAGCACCCAGTAGTGCAATGGCTGGTAGTCTGCGATAGCTCAATTTTTAACTTTTAAGGGACCTCACCACTGATTTCCAGAGTGACTATACCACTTGCATTCCCACCAGCCAAAATGTAGGAGAGGATCCCTTTCTCCACATCCTCTCCAACAATTGTTGTTTCTTGCCCCTTGTCTATTTTCTAATTAACTGCATAGGTGGTATCTCATTGTGGTTTTGATTTGAATTTCTATGGCTAAATAGAAGGTTTTGAACATTTTTTCATGTGTGCTGTTTAGCCATTTGATTTATATTATGGAAAAGTGTCTGTTCATATCTTCTGCCCATTTTAGATTTGTTTATTTGTTTCTGGTGTAATATGGAGATTTGAGAAAGTTCTTTGTAGATCTTGGATACAGTCCTTTATCTGTAGCATCATTTGCAAATATATTCTCTCCATTCTGTGCTCCCTCTTAGTTTTTTTGACTGTTTCCTTGCTGGCTGAAAGCTTTTTATCTTGATCAAGATCCATAAGTTCATTTTATCTTTTGTTTCTCTTGCCTTTGAGCGTTGTCATAGAAAAAGGTTGCTTTGACGATGTCATAGATGTTTGCTACCTATGTTTTCCTCTAGGATTTTGAAGGATTCTGTCTCACATTGGGATTGTTCGTCCATTTGGAGTTTATCTTTGTGTATTGTGAGTGTGTCAAGTTTCAATCTTTTCCATGTGTCCATTGTCTCCGCACCATTTTTGTGAAGAGACTGTCTTTTTCTACAGATGTTTTCTCTGCTTTATCAAAATTAGTTGCCAAGACAAGGATCCATTTCTAGGATCTCTCTATTCTGTTCCATTGAATCTATGTGTAATGTTTTTGTCCATACCAAATCACAGCTATTGTAGTAGCAGCTATCGAGTAATCGGCATTGGATCCAGCTATTTTCTTTCAACAGTTCGCTTGTATTCAGGGCCTTTTTCTGGTTCCATGCAAATTTAAGGACTATTGTTCCAGTTTTGAAAATGACGCACGGTATTTTGATTGGGATAGCATTGAAAGTGTGGGTTGCTCTGGGTAGCATGGACATTTTAACTTATTATTCTTCCCAATCCATGAGCATGGAATATTTTCCATCTTTTGTGTCTTCCTCAATGTCTTTCAGAGTGATTTATAGTTTCTAGAATATAGGTCCTTTACATCTCTCTGGTTAAGTTAATTCCAAAGGTAACGTATGGTTTTTGGTGCTATTGTAAATGGGATGGATTCCCTAATTTCTCTTTTCTTCAGTCTCATTATTCGTGTATAGAAATGCAACTGATTTCACAGGCATTGATTTGGTATCCCGCCACATTACTGAATTGCTCTATCTTCTAATATTTTGGGCGTGGTTTCTGTTGGGTTTCCATATAGAGTATCATGTCATCTGCGAAGAGGGTACATTTTTTGACTTCTTGCTGCTGATTTGGATGCAACACATCACACTGTTGTCTGATTGCTGTTGCAAGGACTTCCTGATACTATGTTGAATAGTGGCAAGAGTGAACATCCTTGTCGTGTTCACGATCTCTTAAGGAAAAGGCTTCCAGCTTTTCCCTTCTCCTTCTTGTCATTCTGATGAAGAGAGGTTGCGGGGTTTCCAGAGCCCAAATTATTGACCAGGACCCAGGCTGTGTGCCCTTGTTTTATAGGGATCTTAGGGCTGTGGGCTTCTTGATTTTTCAGCCTGCCTTCTGGGGGAGGGGCCTGCCACGCCGATACTCAGGCAACCCTGTTTGGGTAGAGTCTCCCTGTCCCCTGGGAGGGGGGATGGGGATGGGCACCCTGTGAGCGGGTATTTCCAGGCTTTTGTTCTCTGGCAGCTTTCCTTGGTGGTTTGCTGTTGCTCTTCTGCGAGTCAGAGCAGCAGTAGCCAAATCCCAGCCTCTGTCTCAGAACAGAGGGATTGCGGACCGTTCTCCACTGATGTTCTGGCCACTTTAACTCTGTTTCTGTTGGTGCTGCTCAACCCTGCAGTGTCCCGGGATGTGCGCCCCACACCCTGTGTCCCAGCCCTCACTTCTAGGGCTGGCGCTTCTCTGTCCTTTGTTTCTAACACCATCAGCCACCAGCCGCCAGCTGCCCCTGCATGCTCCCGGAGCTCCCGGTCTCAGTGTGGTTCCAGTGAGTGCACCGGAGCTCCGTTTCAGTCTGGTGGTGCACGTTCCCCGGCTCACGGTCTCCTTCTGCTCTCTCACAGGTGCCGTTTCACAAGTCCTCCCGCTCCCCTGTGCAGGTGGCTACCTCTTCCCTGCGCCCAAATGCGGCAGCTCCCTCCCCCTTCCATTTATCATCCGATATCTGTGCTCGGTTTCATGGCTCCCACTTAGTACTTCAATACTCAGCCCTGGAGATGTTCATTTGTAGAGATCCAGATGTATCTTCCTGCATCTCAGGCTGATTCTGTGGATGTTCAGGATGGTCTGGTACCTATCCAACTCGACTCAGTGGACCAGCTGAAAAAGCGGTCCCCTATTCCTCCACCATCTTAACTCCCAGTCCATGCATTTTCTGACCATAATGCTATGAAACTTGAAGTTAAGCACAAGAAAAAATTTGGAAAGATCACAAATACATGGAGGTTAAAGAACATCCTACTAAAGAATGAATGGGTTAACCAGGAAATTAAAGAAGAAATTAAAAAAAAACATGGAAGCAAATGAAAATAAAAACAGGATAGTCCTGAACCTTTGGGATGCAGCAAAGGCAGTCCTACGATGGAAGTATATAGCAATACAGACCTACCTCCAGAAGCAAGAACAGTCTCAAGCATACAACCTAACCTTATATATATAGGAGGTAGAAAAGGAACAGCAAATAAAGCCTAAATCCAGCAGAAGAAGGGAAATAATAAAGATTAGAGCAGAAATAAATGATATAGAAACAAAAAGAACAGAACAGTGGCACCAGGAGCTGGTTCCTTGGAAGAATTAATACAATTGATAAACCACTAGACAGACTTATCAAAAAGAAAAGAGAAAGGACCCAAATAAATAAAATCACAAATAAAAGAAGAGCTATCACAAACAACACCACAGAAATACAAACAATTAGGGGCGCTTGGGTGACTCAGTCGGTTAAGTGTCTGCCTTCAGCTCAGATCAAAATTTCAGGATCCTGGGATCGAACCCCATATCAGGCTCCCTGCTTGGTAGGGAGTCTGCTTCTTTCTCCCTCCACCCCTCTCCATGCTCATACTCTTTCTCTTGCTTGCTCTCTCTCTCAAATAAATAAACAAAATCTTTTAAAAAAGATATACAATTATAAGAAAATGCTATGAAAAATCATTTGCCCACAATTTGGACAATCTGGAAGAAATGAATAAATTCCTAGAAAGATACAAACTACCAAAACTGAAACAGGAAGAAATAGAAAACCTGAACAGATCCATAACCAGCATGGAAATTGAAGCAGTAATCAAAAATCTCCTGTGATACACCACATTAATAAAAGGATAAGAATTATATGATCTTCTCAACAGATGCAGAAAAAAACTTTTTACAAAACACAGCATCTTTGCTTCATAAAAACCTTCAAGAACATAGGGATAGAAGGAACATACCTCAACATCGTAAAGGCTATATATGAAAGATCCACAGCAAATACAATCCTCAATGGGTAAAAACTTGAGAGCTTTTCCCCTAAGGTCAGGAACAGAAGAGGGATGCCTACCCAAACCACTATTATTTCACATAGTGCTGGAAGTCCTAGCCTCAGCAATCACACAACAAAAATAAAAGGTATCCAAATCTGCAAAAAAGAAGTCAAACTTTTACTCTTCCCAGAAGACATGATACTCTATGTAGAAAAACCTGAAAGAGTCCACCAAAAAATTGCCAGCACTAATACATGAATTCAGTAAAGTTGCAGGATACAAATTCAATGTACAGAAACCTCTTGCATTTCTATACACCAATAATGAAGCAGCAGTAAGAGAAATCAAGGAATGAGTCTTATTTGCAATTGTACTAAAACCCATAAGATACCTAGGAATAAACCTAACCAAAGAGGTAAAAGATCTGTATGCTGAAAACTATAGAACAATTACAAAAGTAATTGAAGAGGACACAAAGAAATAGAAAAACGTTCCGTGCTCATGGATTAGAAGAACAAGCATTGTTCAAATGTCTATACTGCCCAAAGCAACCTACACATTTAATGCAAACCCTATCAAAACACACCAGCATTTTTCAAGAGCTAGAACAAACAATCCTAAAATTTGTATGGAACCACAAAAGATCCTGAATAGCCAAAGCGATCCTGAAAAAGAAAAGCAAAGCTGGAGGCATCACGATTCTGGACTTCAAGCTATATTACAAATTATAGTCATCAAAACAGTATGGCACTGGCACAGAAACAGTCACATAGATCAGTGGAACAGAACAGAAAGCCCTGAAACGGATCCACAACTATATGGTCAACTAATCTTTGACAAAGCAGAAAAGAATATCAATGGGAAAAAGACAGTCTCTTCAACAAACAGTGCTGGGAAAACTGGACAGCAACATGCACATGAATGAAACTGGACCACTTTCTTATACCATACACAAAAATAAATTCAAAATGGGTGAAAGACCTAAATATGAGACAGGAAACTATCAAAATCCTAGAGAAGAACACAGGCAGCAACTTCTTTGACCTCAGCCATAGCAATCTCTCACTAGACATGTGTCTGGAGGCAAGGGAAACAAAAGCAAAAACGAACTATTAGAACTTTATCAAGATAAAAAGCTTCTGCACAGCAAAGGAAATAATTAACAAAACTAAAAGGCAACCTACAAAATGGGAGAAGATATTTGCAAATGACATATCTGATAAAAGGTTAGTATCCAAAATCTATAAAAAACTTATCAAACTCAACACCCAAAAACCAAATAATCCAGTTAAGAAATGGGCAGAAGACATTTTTCCAAAGAAGACATCCAGACGACTAACAAACACATGAAAAGATACTCACATCACTCATCATCAGGGAAATGCAAATGAAAACTACAATGAGATACCACCTCACACCAGTTAGAATGGCTAAAATTAACAATTCAGGAAACAACAGATGTTGGCGAGGATGTGGTGAAAGGGGAACCCTCTTACACTGTTGGTGGGAATGCAAACTGGTGCAGCCACTCTGGAAAACAGTATGGAGTTTCCTCAAGAAGTTAAAAATAGAGCTACCTTACAATCCAACAATTGCTCTTCTAATTTTATAGTTTCAGATCTCACATTTAGGTTTTAATCAATTTTGAGTTTATTTTTGTGTATGGTGTAAGAAAGCGGTCCAGTGTCATTCTTTTGCATGTAACTGTCCAGTTTTCTCAGCACCATTTGTTGAAGAGACTGTCTTTTTTTCCTCCTTTTTTGTGGATTAATTGACCATATAAGCATGGGTTTATTTCTGGGATCTCTACTCTGTCCTATTGATCTATGTCTTTGTTTTTGTTTGGGTACTTTATTGTTTTGATTACTACAGCTTTGTAGTATATTTTGAAATCTGGAATTGTGGTACCTCCAGCTTTGTCCTTCTTTATCTAAATTGCTTGGGCTATTTGAGGCCTTTTGTGGTTACATACAAATTTTAGTATTATTTGTTCTAGTTCTATGAAAAATGCTATTGGTATTTTGACAGGGGTTGCATTTAATCTGTAGGTCGCTTTGGGTTGTATGGGCATTTTGACAATATTTGTTCTTCTGATACATGAGCATGGAATATATCTCCATTTGTGTCATCTTCAATTTCTTTCATTAGTGTTTTATAGTTTTTGGAGTATAGGTCTTTCATCTCCTTGGTTAAGTTTATTCCTAGATATTTTATAATTTTTGGTACAATTATAAATGAAATTATTTTCCTAATTTCTCTTTCTGCTACCTCATTATTGATCTATAGAAATGCAACAGATTTCTGTATGTTAATTTTGCATTCTATAATTTTTCTGAATTCATTTATCAGTTTTAGTAGTTTTTTAGCGGAATCTTTAGGGTTTTCTATATATATCATGTCATCTGCAAATAGTAACAGTTTTACTTCTTCCTTACCAACTTAGATTCCTAAAATAGTTATGTTCTTTGACCTAGTAATCCCATTCCTGAAAGTCGATCCTAAAAGAATAATTCAATAGAAAGAAAAACTATATGTAGAATATTTTTACAATAGTAAGAATACAGAAACACCTAAAACATAACAACCTAGTAAAGGCTTTGCAAATTTAAAGTGATAATTATGAAAACTGAGCAGAAATATGGCACTATATGTTAGAGGTGAAAAAACTAAGGCACAGGAAAGCCAAGTAAGTTATCCAAGTTCACCCTGTCAGTAAGTGGTAAAGCTGGAACTTGAACTCAAGCAATGCAGCAATCAGAGTCTGGGGGTGTCTTAGTCTTCTCAGTCTGTGATGACAAAATACCACAGACAGGGTGGCTTAAGCAACATAAATTTATTTTCTCACAGTTTTGGAGCCTGGAAATGCAAAGATCAAGGCTCTGGCAGAGTTCAGTTTCTGGTGAGAGCTCTCTTGACTTGCAGAGAGCTGCTTTCTTGCTGTGCTCTCATTTAGTAGAGAAAGAGAGAAATCTATGGTGATTCTTCCTCTTTTCTATGGAGACCAGTTCTGTCAGATCAGGGCTCCACATTTATGACCTCATTTAGCCTTAATCATCTCCTTAAAGATCTTATCTCCATGTCAATCCCATGGGGAACAGGGCTTCCACAATATGAATTTTAGGGGGACACAATTCAGTCCATAACATTTTGCTCCTGACCCCAAAAATTCATGTCCTTATTGCATGCAAAATACATTCATTCCATCCTAACAGCCCTCATTTCAGCATTATTCTAAAGTCTAAGTCCAAAGTCTCATCTAAATATCATCTAAATCAGGTATGGGTAAGTCTCAAGGTATGATTCATCCTGAGGCAAAATTCCTCCTCAGTTGAGAACTTGTGAAACCAGACTAAGTTATCTGCTTCTAAAATGCAATTGTAGGATAGGCATAAGATAGGCATTCCCAATTGAAAAGAAAGAAATAGGAAAGAAAGGAGAAGTGAAGGGTCCCAAACAAGTCCAAGACCTAGCAAGGTAAATTCCATTAGATGTTAAAGCTCAATTTTTTTCCTTTTTATGTGAATATAGTTGATACATGATATTACATCAATTTCAGATATACAACATAGTGATTCAATACCTCTATACCTCATGCTGTGCTCACTACAAGTGTAGTTACCATCTGTCATCATACAACACCATCACAATATCATTGACCACATTTTCTATTCTGCACCTTTTATCCCCATGACTTATTCATTCCATAACTGGAAGCCTATATTTTCCACTCCTCTTTACCCATTTTATCTATACCCCATTCCGTCTCTCCTCTGGTAAACAGTTTATTCTCTGTATTTATAGGTCTGAGTCTGCTTATAATTCTCTTTGGCTGAATGACCCATCTTCTGGATGCACAGGGGTGGTAGTCCTACTCGCAAGACCCTATGCAGCCTTTTCGCCACAGCTCTAGTCAATGGCCATCTGGCTTGTTAAATAACTGAGGGACAGCCCCCAGGCTTTGAAAACAAGCAAACAGACCTGATCATCTCTGAATTGCCTTAGGGTCATTCTTTTTTTTTTTAAGATTTAATTAATTAAGTTATTTAGAGTGGGGGAGCAGAAGGAGAGGGAGATTGAGAATCCCAAGCAGACTCTGCTCTGAGCACGGAGCCCTACCGGGGCTTGATCCCACAACGCCAAGATCAGGACCTTATCCAAAATCAAGAGTTGGGTGCTTAACCAACTGAGCGACCCAGGAACCCCAGGAATCATTCTTTCCTTTTCCTGAAGAATATAGTGCATGTTCACAAAGAGCTCTAAAGTCCAGTCCTGTGGGATCTAACAAGTCTGATATCCTTCTTTCATTTTGTCTCATTATTTTCTGTCCTTTTTAGTCCCAGCTGTCAGTGTTTCTGTTGATATAATGCCATCTCTATTTCTAGCTTCTGCTGACATGGCTAATCAGTTTATGAGTCACATGCATGAACTCCTTATCAAATGATTGTTCAGCCACACCCTTAGTGTTCTCTTCAGGACAAGCTTCCTGATTTTTAAAAATAGAATAGATAGAATAGACTGAGAATATAGAATACTGAGACTGAGATAGCCTAAAAACTGTCCAAATCTCCAAGTTCTGGTTCTTTTTTGCCTAATAATTCCTTCTTAAATTCATCTCTCTTCTCTCATTTTACTATAAAAAGTAAGGATGACCAAAGCTGCATATTCAATACTTTGCTTAGAAATCTCTTCTGCTAATATCCAATTTTATCACTCTCAAGTTCTATCTTCCACGAAATGATAGACACAATTCAGCCAAGTTCACTGCCACTTTATAACAAGGATCACCTTTCCTCCTCTTTCCAATAATAACCTGTTCTTCATTTCCCTCTGAGATCTCACCATTCTTGCCCTCAATGTGAAAATTCCTACATGCATCTCAAAAGTCTTCCAGCTTCTACCCATTACCTAAGTCCAAAGCCACCTCCACATTTTCAGGCATTTGTTGCATCAGCACCCTGCTTCAAAGTACCAAAACCTATATTAATCAGGGAGTTCTACAGAGAAACAGAACCAACAGAAGGCATATATATATGCCTTGATATATCAATAACACACACACACACCATATATACATATATATGTATATATACTATATATATATATATATATATATATGACTTGTTATAAGAAATTAGCTTACATAATTATGAAGGCTAAGAAGTCCCAAGATCTGTAGTAGGCAAGCTGAGACCCAGGAGAGCTGATGATGTAGCTCCAACCCTAGTCTGAAGGCTCAAGAAACAGGATAACTAACAGTATAAGTTCCAGTCAGAGCCAGTAGGCTCAAGACCACAAAGGAATTGATTTTTTAGTTCAAGTTCAAAGGCAGGAAAACACCCATGTCAGGCAGGAAGAGCTTCTTCTTTTTCACAGGAAAGTCAACATTTTTGTTTTATTCAGGCCTTCAGTGAATTGGGTAGGGCCCACCCACATTAGGGATGGCAATCTGCTTTACTCAGTCTACCAATACACATCTTAATCTTATCTTGGACTATCCTCACAAACACACCCAGAAAAATGCTTGACCAAATGTCTAGGCACTCCATGGGCCAGTCAAGTTGACACAAAATTAACCATCACAGTGGGTTTAACCATGGGGTTATTTTACCAGTGCCTGCCTTCCTTGACACCTATTAATTGGCCTTTTGTACAATTTTCTTAATTGTTTTGCCATTTACTTTTCCAAGTGTATTTTTTGGGATTCTAAAAGTTACTATTAGGATTTTCATTGGAATTGCCTGTCGAAGTCAGTCTCCAGGCTTCTGCCAAGGCAAACTTCTTCAAGTACAAATCAGATACTGTTTCTCTCCTGATTAAAATATTTTTTATAGTTTGCCAAGTTCTCTAAACTCCTCAGCTGGGATACTAGACCTCTCGTAATCTAACCCCTGTCAATTAATGTAGCCTCCTACCCCACCTCTCTTGCTGTACTCTACTTACTCATCTTTAATAATTTGCATTTCCCAAAAAGTGTGCTCTCTCTTTTTCCCATGCTTTTGCTCATACTTATCCCTCTGCTTGGAATATTGTACTAGTTCTCCTGTGCTAGATAAACTCCTATACTTTTCAGTCCATTTTCTCTGTGAAGATTTCCTTAAGCCTACAGTCTTGGTTAGGGGCTACCCTTCTGTGTCCCACAGCTCCCGTATTTACATCTATTTTGACACTTACTTCTGTTAGGGTTATTTCCTTTTTAGTTGTCTGTTTTTCCTACTGGACTGCATGTTCCTTGAAATCAGATACAGTGTTGAATACCCAGTGCCCAGCATGCTGTTAATTGACTCCATATATGTTTGTTGAAGAAACAAGCTGTTGTAGCAATAACGAAATGTATAAAGAGGTTATTGTAATTGTTCAGCAGAGAGGTAATGAGAACCAGACTTAGTGTGATGGTATTGGGAATGGCAAAGAGAGAACATACTTAAGATACTTTTGAGAGGTAGAATTAATAGGATGTGGTGACCAAATATGAATGTGAAGGAGAAAGAGAAGTCAAAGATGACTGGGTTTCTTGGCAGAGAAAGTGGTGGTGGCAACAATAGAAGGGAATACATGATGGAGAACTGGCTTGGGAAAGTAGATATGTGTTGTTAGGATAAAAGTAGCAGGTGACAGTAGGAAATCCAGGTAGAGATGTCCAGATAGCTGTTAGAAATACTAACTAGAGCCTGAGATTGAAATGAAGAGACCAAAATCACTCAGAGAGGATAGTTGTTGTTGTGGAAATGTGGTGGTAAAGAAAGAGTCTGCAGAAAGAGAAAAAAGAGAATCATGAGGAAAACCTGTTCTGAGTGGGCCAGAGGAAAAATAGAGCCTTAAAAAGCAAAGAAAGAGCTGTCAGAAAGGTAATAAGAGAACCTGACATGTGCTGGCACATGGAATCTGGGCGGGGGGGGGAGTTTCAAAGAGGAAGAAATCAGTAATAGTAGAAAATCATGAAAGAGGAGAACAGAGATTTAGACTATATGGAAGCTGTTGAAACATCTCAGATAATATTATAGGTTGAATAACACGAGTAGAAGTCAGTGTACAATTATGAACTATGAAGCCAGTTTAATGGTGAAAGCAGGGAAAGAGATAGAACTAGATCTCCAGGGAGTAGAAAGATTGAGAGAAAAGTATGTTTAATATGGCTACTTGTAGAATTCCTTACACAAGTCATTTAATATAAAAATCACCCAAATGATCACATGGCAAATGTTATTTTCTAGTCCTCCTCAGCTCTGTTTATACCACAAAACCCTTATCAATCCTGTAAAAATGTCCATGTCATACAATATAAACTCATGTTCTCAACCTCTGTATTAGGTGGCGCAAAGCAAGTCTCTCCAATTGGGCCACTCAACCCAGTTCTACTCTTGACAAAGAGATAGTTATAACTCTTGTCTCAAATTCCACAAGTTAAATGCAAACCATACCCCTTCTTGTGCAAAACATCTATTCAGGGGCGCCTGGGTGGTGCAGTCGTTAAGCGTCTGCCTTCGGCTCAGGGCGTGATCCTGGTGTTATGGGATCGAGCCCCACATCTGGCTCCTCCACTATGAGCCTGCTTCTTCCTCTCCCACTCCCCCTGCTTGTGTTCCCTCTCTTGCCGGCTGTCTCTATCTCTGTCAAATAAATAAATAAAATCTTTAAAAAAACCCACCAATTCAGAACATCTCTCTAGACCTCCTCCTTTCACTGATGATGACACCCTGCCTGCCCCTGACCTCTCTCCCACTCTATCTTAATTTTTAACCCCCTTTCCTTTTTTTCAACAGAACATTCAGAGCTTCACAGTTTGTAAATAGTAATTATTCTGTATTACATCTTGATTTGATGGTAGGAATGGGGGCAGAAGAGAAGAGAAAGCGATTAGAATTGGGAAAACATAGTGGTTTATGGCAGACAACACAAGTAAAGCTGAGCCAGACAGGGTAAGATGTTCAGATTTTATGGTGTCACCATCCCTACTACATCTCTCAATTACCCCCAAACTCAGCTTACCCATATAGAAAGTACTAAGATAATAATCCCCAGCTACAGCTGCACTTCATCCATCCAATGACCCTCCCCTCTACGTACCCCCTCTATAAGATCTGAGAACTTAGCTAAGCTCTTTCTGCTCAACTCAGACCTTGGAATTTCAAAATCCTTGTCTCTGAAAACAAGATTCACCTACCACTCAGGTGTTTCCCACAAATAGGGGGAAAATTAATTAGCATCAATTGACTACCTCCTGAGTTCTAGGCATTCAATCCTCATATAGGTGAAGTTGGCACTACTAACTTCATTTTATAGGTGGGGAGATTGAGGCTCAATGAGGGACTTTTCCAAGGTCACATACCTAATAACTAGCAAATGTGGAGTTTGAACAAAGTGAGTCTAAGGATTGTGCTCCTTCTACTACACTTTGACGGCTTCTATGGGACCTTTAACCAGGTCCATATTGCTCATTGCTCCTATGTTTTCCCAAGCTTTGTCTCCGATCCAGTTCTCCAATTTCCTGTTTCTTCAAAGGACTAATAAAATTGACCAATGGAAGAAAGTTATGTTTGGTAGTTGACAGAAAGCATAATATAAAGGGAAAGTACAATGGAGTTTGATTTTCTTACTTCCTACCTCCTGTTGTAGACCAGGCCATTGTAGAAGAGTAGAAATCTTTTGAACTGAGATATTGGACCCCCAGAAACACCAATTCTAGCCATCCCAGAAAAGCCCAGTGGACTGAGACGGCTTGATCTTCCTATGGATAGGCCTAAAGTGGGCAGATGAGGCATCTTGACCTATTCACCACATTTGTGATATCTGTAAGCAAGGTCTTTCCTATTCCTCCACAGGGACTATGAAAATCCTCGAATTTGGAGGCCTATTTTTTTCATGGACTTGGCTCTGCTAGGGGATCCTAGCCTACCTACATCCTCTTTCTCAAACCCAAAGGCTCTATTGGAAATAATCTATCTCTGGAAATGACCTAAATCCCTGTTGCATTCCACTGAGTTCTTTACTTTCGGCATCTGGGATGGATAGTATAAGTGATTTTGATATGCCTTTTAGTTCAACAAGATTATTAAAATTGCCACAAGTATGTTTTAGGTTGTAAATCAATTTTTCCTTGCACTTGGTTATATATCAGATTGGCTTGTTTCTGCCTCAGTGCCATCACAACATCACTTCTGGGCAAAGTGGTACTGTTAGCTATTTCCCACCAGCTATCTCCCACTTCCAATTTCTCTGTTTGGTCCCCTCTTTCCTTTTTAGCACTCCTCCCTCCTTCAGGGACTTCCAGTAACACCCAGCATTTGTTCAGGGAAATAAAACTCTGATGTGATAAGGTCCAGTGATAGGCTAACAGGAGTGATGGTTTAATGTAACGAGGATCTCAATGATTTCCTAAAATCTTATCACATAAGTATCCTCAAACTACCCCAGATAAATACCCCACTCATTAACATGTACAGCCATGTAGCCCCTCTCCAAAATGGCCAATGAAACTGAAGTAAATGCATACATGCATTCTTTCATCCATACACTTATTCATTTATTTAATTTTTTTTTTTGAGCTCCTCATCTGAAAGCATTCTAGCTAGGTAAGGTGAAGAGCATGAGAAAAGGCAGAGGGGGTAAAGGGATAGCTCAGCTGGTTCAAAGAACTGTTAGTAGTTACAGTTTTTTTTAATGTTTTTTTATTACATTATGTTAGTCACCATACACTACATCCCTGGTTTTTGATGTAAAGTTCGATGATTCATTGGTTGCGTATAACACCCAGTGCACCATGCTATACGTTATTGATTTTTTATTATATTATGTTAGTCACCATACAGTACATCCCCGGTTTCCGATGTAAGGCTCGATGATTCATTAGTTGTGTATAACACCCAGTGCACCATGCAATACGTGCCCTCCTTACTACCCATCACCGGTCTATCTCATTCCCCCACCCTCCTCCCCTCTGAAGTCCTCAGTTTGTTTCTCATAGTCCATAGTCTCTCATGCTTCATTCCCCCTTCTAATAACCCCCCCTTTCTTTATCCCTTTCTTCCCCTACCGATCTTCCTAGTTCTTATGTTCCATAGATGAGAGAAATCCTATGATAATTGTCTTTCTCTGCTTGACTTATTTCACTTAGCATTATCTCCTCTAGTGCTGTCTATGTTGCAGCAAATGTTGAGAACTCGTTCTTTCTGATAGCTGAGTAATATTCCATTGTATATATGGAACACAACTTCTTAATCCAGTCATCTGTTGAAGGGCATCTCGGCTCCTTCCATGATTTAGCTATTGTGGACAATGCTGCTATGAACATTGGGGTGCATATAGCCCTTCTCTTCACTACGTCTGTATTTGGGGGAAATACCCAGTAGTGCAATGGCTGGGTCATAGGGTAGCTCAATTTTTAACTTTTTAAGGGACCTCCACACTGTTTTCCAGAGTGGCTGTACCAACTTGCATTCCCACCAATAATGTAGGAGGGATCCCCTTTCTCCACATCCTCTCCAACAATTGTTGTTTCTTGCCTTGTCAATTTTTGCCATTCTAACTGGCGTAAGGTGGTATCTCAGTGTGGTTTTGATTTGAATTTCCTTGATGGCTAATGATTTTGAACATTTTTTCATGTGTCTGTTAGCCATTTGTATGTCTTCATTGGAAAAGTGTCTGTTCATATCTTCTGCCCATTTTTTGATTTGTTTATTTGTTTCTCGTGTATTGAGTTTGAGAAGTTCTTTGTAGATCTTGGATACCAGTCCTTTATCTGTAGTGTCATTTGCAAATATATTCTCCCATTCCGTGGGCTGCCTCTTAGTTTTTCTGACTGTTTCCTTGGCTGTGCAGAAACTTTTAATCTTGATGAAGTCCCATAAATTCATTTTATCTTTTGTTTCTCTTGCCTTTGGGGATGTGTCATGAAAAAGGTTGCTTTGGCCGATGTCGTAGAGGTTGCTGCCTATGTTCTCCTCTAGAATTTTGATGGATTCCTGTCTCACATCGAGGTCTTTCATCCATTTGGAGTTTATTTTTGTGTATGGTGTGAGAGAGTGGTCAAGTTTCATTCTTTTGCATGTAGCTGTCCAATTTTCCCAGCACCATTTATTGAAGAGACTGTCTTTTTCCCACCGGATGTTTTTTCCTGCTTTATCAAATATTAGTTGCCCAAAGAGCCGAGGGTCCATTTCTGGGCTCTCTATTCTGTTCCATTGGTCTATGTGTCTGTTTTTGTGCCAGTACCATGCTGTCTTTGTGATCACAGCTTTGTAGTACAGCTCGAAATCCGGCATTGTGATGCCCCCAGCTTTGTTTTTCCTTTTCAACAGTTCCTTGGAGATTCGGGGCCTTTTCTGTTTCCATACAAATTTAAGGACTATTTGTTCCAGTTCTTTGAAAAATGTCCTCGGTATTTTGATCGGGATAGCATTGAAAGTGTAGATTGCTCTGGGTAGCATGGACATTTTAACTATGTTAATTCTTCCAATCCATGAGCATGGAATATCTTTCCATCTTTTTATGTCTTCCTCAATGTCTTTCAAGAGTGATTTATAGTTTCTAGAATATAGGTCCTTTACGTCTCTGGTTAAGTTAATTCCAAGGTAACGTATGGTTTTTGGTGCTATTGTAAATGGGATGGATTCCCTAATTTCTCTTTCTTCGGTCTCGTTATTCGTGTATAGAAATGCAACTGATTTCTGAGCATTGATTTTGTATCCCGCCACGTTACTGAATTGCTCTATAACTTCTAATAGTTTGGGAGTGGCTTCTTTTGGGTTTTCCATATAGAGTATCATGTCATCTGCAAAGAGAGACATTTTGACTTCTTCTTTGCCAATTTGAATACCTTTGATCCCTTTTTGTCGTCTGATTGCTGTTGCAAGGACTTCTAGTACTATGTTGAATAATAGTGGCGAGAGTGGGCATCCTTGTCGAGTTCCTGATCTTAAGGGAAAGGCTTCCAGCTTTTCCCCATTGAGAATAATATTTGCAGTAGGATTTGTTTATTTGTTTCTCGTATATTGAGTTTGAGAAGTTCTTTGTAGATCTTGGATACCAGTCCTTTATCTGTAGCATCATTTGCAAATATATTCTCCCATTCTGTGGGCTCCCTCTTAGTTTTTTTGACTGTTTCCTTGGCTGTGCAGAAGCTTTTTATCTTGATCAAGTCCCATAAGTTCATTTTATCTTTTGTTTCTCTTGCCTTTGGAGATGTGTCATGAAAAAGGTTGCTTTGGACGATGTCGTAGATGTTGCTACCTATGTTTTCCTCTAGGATTTTGAAGGATTCCTGTCTCACATTGAGGTCGTTCGTCCATTTGGAGTTTATCTTTGTGTATGGTGTGAGAGAGTGGTCAAGTTTCAATCTTTTCCATGTAGCTGTCCAATTTTCCCAGCACCATTTATTGAAGAGACTGTCTTTTTTCTACCAGATGTTTTTTCCTGCTTTATCAAAGATTAGTTGCCCAAAGAGCCAAGGGTCCATTTCTGGGTTCTCTATTCTGTTCCATTGGTCTATGTGTAAGTTTTTGTGCCAGTACCATGATCACAGCTTTGTAGTACAGCTTGAAATCCGGCATTGTGATGGCCCAGCTTTGTTTTTCCTTTTCAACAGTTCCTTGGTGATTCAGGGCCTTTTCTGGTTCCATACAAATTTAAGGACTATTTGTTCCAGTTTTTTGAAAAATGACATCGGTATTTTGATTGGGATAGCATTGAAAGTGTAGATTGCTCTGGGTAGCATGGACATTTTAACTATGTTAATTCTTCCAATCCATGAGCATGGAATATTTTTCCATCTTTTTGTGTCTTCCTCAATGTCTTTCAAGAGTGATTTATAGTTTCTAGAATATAGGTCCTTTACATCTCTGGTTAAGTTAATTCCAAGGTAACGTATGGTTTTTGGTGCTATTGTAAATGGGATGGATTCCCTAATTTCTCTTTCTTCAGTCTCATTATTCGTGTATAGAAATGCAACTGATTTCTGAGCATTGATTTGGTATCCCGCCACATTACTGAATTGCTCTATAACTTCTAATATTTTGGGCGTGGTTTCTGTTGGGTTTTCCATATAGAGTATCATGTCATCTGCGAAGAGAGACATTTTGACTTCTTCTTTGCTGATTTGGATACCTTTTATCCCTTTTTGTTGTCTGATTGCTGTTGCAAGGACTTCTAGTACTATGTTGAATAATAGTGGCAAGAGTGGGCATCCTTGTCGTGTTCCTGATCTTAAGGGAAAGGCTTCCAGCTTTTCCCCATTGAGAATGATATTTGCTGTAGGCTTTTCATAGATGGTTTTTATGAGATTGAGGAATGTACCCTCTATCCCTACACTCTGAAGGGTTTTAATCAGGAAAGGATGCTGTATTTTGTCAAATGCTTTTTCGGCATCTATTGAGAGGATCATATGGTTCCTGACTCTTTTCTTGTTGATGTGATGTATCACGCTGATCGATTTGTGAATGTTGAACCACGCTTGCATCCCAGGGATGAATCCCACTTGATCATGATGGATAATCCTTTTAATGTACTGTTGGATTCTATTAGCCAGGATCTTCTTGAGGATTTTGGCATCCATATTCCTTAGGAAATTGGTCTGTAATTCTCCTTTTTGATGGAGTCTTTGCCTGGTTTGAGGATCAAGGTAATATTGGCCTCATAGAATGAGTTTGGTAGCTTTCCTTCTGTTTCTATTTTTTGAAATAGCTTTAGGAGAATACGTATTATTTCTTCTTTGAATGTTTCGTAGAATTCCTTAGGAAAACCATCTGGGCCTGGAGTTTTGCTATTTCAAAGGTTGTTTATCACTGACTCAATCTCTTCATAATTAATTGGCCTGTTTAAAAAATCAATTTCTTTCTGTTCCAGTCTTGGTAGTTTATAGGTTTCCAGGAGGGCCTCCATCTCTTCCAGATTGCTTAACTTATTGGCATAAAGCTTTTGATAAAAGTTTCTAATATTCCTTCCAATTTCATTGGTGTTGGTTGTGACCTCTCCTTTTTCATTCATAATTTTATTAATTTGGGTCCTTTCTCTATTCTTTTGGATAAGTCTTGCCAGTGGTCTGTCAATTTTATTGATTCTCTCAAAGAACCAGCTTCTAGTTCTGTTGACCTGCTCTACTGTACTCCTGGTTTCTAATTCATTGATTTCTACTCTAATCTTGGTCAACAGCTTCCTCATGCATGGATTAGGCTTGTCCCTCTGTTGCTGTTCCAGCTTCTTGAGGTGAGAATATAAAAAACTGCATTTTTTATTTTTCTATTCTTTTGAGTGAGGCTTGGATGGCTATGTATTTCCCCCTTAGGACTGCCTTTGCAGTATCCCATAGGTTTTGGACCGTTGTGTTTTCATTCTCATTGGTCTCCATAAATTGTTTAAATTGATTTTTGATTTCCTGGTTTATTGAGTCATTCCTGAACAGGATGGTTCTTAGTCTCCAAGTGTTTGAGTTCCTTCCAAATTTTTCCTTGTGCTTGAGTTCCAATTTCAGAGTGTTGTGGTCTGAGAATATGCAGGGAATAATTTCAGTCTTTGGTATCGGTTGAGACCTGTTTTGTGTCCCAGAACATGGTCTATTCTTGAGAATGTTCCATGGACATTAGAATAGAATGAGTATTCTTTGGTTCTGGGGTGTAGTGTTCTATATATATCTATGAGGTCCAACTCGTCGAGTATGGCATTCAAAGCTCTTGTTTCTTTGCTGATTTCTTGCTTAGGTGATCTGTCTATTGCTGATAGTGGAGTGTTGAGGTCCCCTAATATTAACGTATTTTTATCTATATGTCTCTTTATTATGGTTAAGAGTTGGCTTGTGTATCTTGCTGCTCCCCTGTTGGGGGCATATATATTTATAATTGTCATATCCACTTGTTGATTACATCCTTTAAGAATAATATAGTGCCCTCTGTGTCTCTAACTATAGTTTTTAGTGTAAAATCCAATCTGTCTGATATGAGAATTGCTACCCCAGCTTTCTTTTGAGGTCCATTGGCATGAAAGATGGTATTCCATCCCTTTAGCTTCTGTCTGAATGTATCTTTAGGTTCAAAATAAGTCTCTTGTAGACAGCAAATGGATGGTTCATGTCTTTTTATCCAATCTGCAACTCTGTGGCATTTTATGGTGGCATTTAGGCCATTTACATTGAGACTGATTATTGAGAGATATGATTTTAATGATGCCATGTTGCCAGTAAAGTCTTTTTTTCTATAGAGTGTGGCTTTCTGTTCTGTATCACTCTTGGGGGCTTTTTACTTTTATAGAATCCCCCTTAATATCTCCTGTAGGGCTGGTTTTGTGGCTATGAAATTGGTCAATGACTGGCGATTCTGGAAGGTCTTTATTTCTCCATCAATTTTGAATGACGGCCTTGCTGGATAAAGGATTCTTGGCTGCATGTTTTTCTCTGAAAGAGCTTTAAAAATACACCCGCCACTCTTTCTCTCATTCCAGGTCTGTGTAGACAGGTCTGACGTAATTCTACTACCTTTGCCTTGGTATGTGAGAAATTTCTTTGCCCTGGCCACTTTCAATACTGTATCCTTGGATCTAACATTTGCGAAATCCACTATGACATGACGTGGTGTAGGTTTGTCATGGTTGAGCTTGGGAGGGGTCCTCTCTGCCTCTTGGACACAAACGTTTGTTTCCCTTGCTAGATTAGGGAAGTTTTCAGCTACAATTTTTTCAAATATCTCTTCTAGACCTCTGTTTTTCTCCACCCCCTCGGGGATGCTGATGATTGTGA
>NW_024423319.1:81023931-81050186 GCF_017311325.1 Ursus maritimus | reverse complement strand
TCTTCTTGAGGATTTTGGCATCCATATTCCTTAGGAAATTGGTCTGTAATTCTCCTTTTTGATGGAGTCTTTGCCTGGTTTGAGGATCAAGGTAATATTGGCCTCATAGAATGAGTTTGGTAGCTTTCCTTCTGTTTCTATTTTTTGAAATAGCTTTAGGAGAATACGTATTATTTCTTCTTTGAATGTTTCGTAGAATTCCTTAGGAAAACCATCTGGGCCTGGAGTTTTGCTATTTCAAAGGTTGTTTATCACTGACTCAATCTCTTCATAATTAATTGGCCTGTTTAAAAAATCAATTTCTTTCTGTTCCAGTCTTGGTAGTTTATAGGTTTCCAGGAGGGCCTCCATCTCTTCCAGATTGCTTAACTTATTGGCATAAAGCTTTTGATAAAAGTTTCTAATATTCCTTCCAATTTCATTGGTGTTGGTTGTGACCTCTCCTTTTTCATTCATAATTTTATTAATTTGGGTCCTTTCTCTATTCTTTTGGATAAGTCTTGCCAGTGGTCTGTCAATTTTATTGATTCTCTCAAAGAACCAGCTTCTAGTTCTGTTGACCTGCTCTACTGTACTCCTGGTTTCTAATTCATTGATTTCTACTCTAATCTTGGTCAACAGCTTCCTCATGCATGGATTAGGCTTGTCCCTCTGTTGCTGTTCCAGCTTCTTGAGGTGAGAATATAAAAAACTGCATTTTTTATTTTTCTATTCTTTTGAGTGAGGCTTGGATGGCTATGTATTTCCCCCTTAGGACTGCCTTTGCAGTATCCCATAGGTTTTGGACCGTTGTGTTTTCATTCTCATTGGTCTCCATAAATTGTTTAAATTGATTTTTGATTTCCTGGTTTATTGAGTCATTCCTGAACAGGATGGTTCTTAGTCTCCAAGTGTTTGAGTTCCTTCCAAATTTTTCCTTGTGCTTGAGTTCCAATTTCAGAGTGTTGTGGTCTGAGAATATGCAGGGAATAATTTCAGTCTTTGGTATCGGTTGAGACCTGTTTTGTGTCCCAGAACATGGTCTATTCTTGAGAATGTTCCATGGACATTAGAATAGAATGAGTATTCTTGTCTCTGGGGTGCAGTGTTTCATATATATCTATGAGGTCCAACTCACCGAGTATGGCATTCCCAAAGCTCTTGTTTCTTTGCTGATTTCTTGCTTAGGTGATCTGTCTATTGCTGATAGTGGAGCGCGAGGTCCCCTAATATTAACGTATTTTTATCTATATGTCTCTTTATTATGGTTAAGAGTTGGCTTGTGTATCTTGCTGCTCCCCTGTTGGGGGCATATATATTTATAATTGTCATATCCACTTGTTGATTACATCCTTTAAGAATAATATAGTGCCCTCTGTGTCTCTAACTATAGTTTTTAGTGTAAAATCCAATCTGTCTGATATGAGAATTGCTACCCCAGCTTTCTTTTGAGGTCCATTGGCATGAAAGATGGTATTCCATCCCTTTAGCTTCTGTCTGAATGTATCTTTAGGTTCAAAATAAGTCTCTTGTAGACAGCAAATGGATGGTTCATGTCTTTTTATCCAATCTGCAACTCTGTGGCATTTTATGGTGGCATTTAGGCCATTTACATTGAGACTGATTATTGAGAGATATGATTTTAATGATGCCATGTTGCCAGTAAAGTCTTTTTTTCTATAGAGTGTGGCTTTCTGTTCTGTATCACTCTTGGGGGCTTTTTACTTAAAGTAGAATCCCCCCTTAATATCTCCCCGTAGGGCTGGTTTGTACATGAAATTGGTCAATGACTGGCGATTCTGGAAGCCTCTTATTTCTCCATCACTCTTGAATGACGGCCTTTGCTGGATGTGACTCCTTGGCTGCATGTTTTTCTCTGAAAGAGCTTTAAAAATACACCCGCCACTCTTTCTCTCATTCCAGGTCTGTGTAGACAGGTCTGACGTAATTCTACTACCTTTGCCTTGGTATGTGAGAAATTTCTTTGCCCTGGCCACTTTCAATACTGTATCCTTGGATCTAACATTTGCGAAATCCACTATGACATGACGTGGTGTAGGTTTGTCATGGTTGAGCTTGGGAGGGGTCCTCTCTGCCTCTTGGACACAAACGTTTGTTTCCCTTGCTAGATTAGGGAAGTTTTCAGCTACAATTTTTTCAAATATCTCTTCTAGACCTCTGTTTTTCTCCACCCCCTCGGGGATGCTGATGATTGTGACTTTGGAACTTTTCATTGAGTCAGTAATCTCCCATAACCTACATTCCTGAGCGTGGATTTTTTTGAGTCCAGATTCTATTTTAGCTTTGTCTTCTACTAACCCATCCTCCAATTCCTGATACCTTCTTCTGCCTCATTCACCCTGGCCATCAGAGCCTTTAGTTTTGACTGCATTTGGCTCATAGAATTTTTAATTTCTGCCATATTCGCTCTCATTTCTGCCCTTAGAGACTTGCTTATTCTCATTAACATTTCCTCCTAATACTTTTTTCAAGTCTTTACACATTTATTTTGACCATTGTTACCTTGAATTCCATTTCATAATTTGGTTACATCCATATCCATTAGTTCTGTGGCAGAGGCCACAGACTCATTGTCTTTCTTTGCTGGGGATTTCTCCCTTCTCTCGCCATTCTGATGAGTGAGGTTCGCGGGTTGTCCAGAGCCCAAATTATTGATCAGACCCAGGCCGTGCACCCTTGTTTTATAGGATCTTAGGGATGTGGGCTTTGATTTTTCAGCCTGCCTTCTGGGAGGGGCCCGTCATCGATACTCAGGCAACCGTGTTTGGGTAGAGTTCCATGCCCCCAAGTAGATGGATGGGGCACACCGTGAGCTGGTGGCTTCCATGCTTTTGTTCTCTGGCAGCTTTCCTTTGGTGGTTTGGTTGTGCCTCTTCTTGCGAGCGTGTTGTAGCAGTACAAACCCCAGCCTCTGTCTCAGAACAGAGGGATCGCAGACCGTTCTCCACTGATGTTCTGGCCACTTTAACTCCCAGTTCGTTAGTGCTCAACCCAGCCTCCCTGGGCATGTGTGCCCCACTCCCGTGCATCTCAGCCCTGACTCCAGCCGTCTCTCGTCTCTGTCCTTTGTGTTTCTAACACCGCCAGCTGCCAGCCACCCCCTGCACCTCCCCGGAGCTCCCAGTCTCAGTCTGGTTCCAGTAGCGTCCGGAGCCCGCTTTCAGTCTGGTGGTGCATGCCTCCTCGGCCTGGTGCTCTCAGGCTGCTTTCTCTTTGGGTGCCGGGTCTGAGCTCTCCCTGCTCCCCGCTGCAGGTGGCTACCACTTCCCGGCGCCGGAACGCAAAGCAGCTCCCTCCCCTTCCATTTTTATCATCTTCTCTGATATCTGTGCACGGTTTCAGGCTCCCTGCTTGCATCTCAATACTCAGCGGTGGAGATGTTCATTTGTGGAGATCCAGATGTATCTTCCTAAGCATCTCAGTCTGATTCCGTGGATGTTCAGGCTGGTCTGATACCTTTCCAACTCAACTCTCACGGGACTCCTGGGCTTCGAAAAGGGGTCCCCTACTCCTCCTCCATCTTAACTCCTAGACCAGTAAAGGCTTCTAAATGGAGTATAGGATATGTAAATGTGCATGTGAGTATAGATGAGACTTGTAAAATAGTTATACAAGGTCAAATCTGAAAAGGCCCCACTTCTCCCAGTTATGGAAGAAATTGAGTCATAGGAAACTGAAAGGCACAGCATAGGGAATCTAGCTAAGGATATTGTAATAGCATTGTATGAGTACGACGATAGCTATACTTGTGGTGAGCATAGCATAAATGTAGAACTTGTACATCTTGAAACAACAAGCAACATCCTGTGTCAATTATACTGCGTGAAAAAGAAGGAAAAGACCTGTTTGTCATTCTGAGGAGTCTGCACTTTTATCCAGCCACCCTAGAGAATAGCCGGAATACAAGCAACTCAGACAGCATTAAGGACCAGATGTGTGCTTTTAGAAAGCCATCAATAGTATGAGCAATGTTGGCAAAACTAAACACAGCTTCTCAAGATAACATCCAAGTGAAAAACAGTTCCTTAGCCCATATATGTGTTACATAAAAACTCCTCTTCCTTTAGGGGCTTATCAGAGAAAATCAAAAGCATAGCTTATTTAAAAGCATTCGGAGAGGGTATTTAATCTGATCAGGACACCCCAAGGGAATCAGCTTCTATTGCAGTGGAGACACACTTATCTATGGCCTCGGCCTTGACTAATTGCTGGTCCTTGAACCTGAAAAATGAAATTGGTACACGCGATACTTTCCACTCGGAAGTAGTCATAAGTTTCTCCCCATTTAAAAATTTCCTGATCCTACATATTCCTCTAGCTACCACTTTAAACTGTTTTCTCTCCTTTACAACCACAATTCTGAAAGGATTCTCTAGTCTCACTTTCTCCATTGTCTTACCTCCTATTCACTCTCAAACTCAATATAAACAGATTCGTCCTACCATTTCTTCACCTAACAATAACTCTCACCAAGGTAATCAATGATCTTGATGCTAAAAATGCGAGGGTCACTTGGATGAGTTCTATATTCTTTTATTTCTGTGCATAATTCTATACAGTTCTTTATTTCCTTCTTGAACATGATTATCCTTCTTTATTCCGGCCTGTAAGATTCTCCTGGCTCTCCTCCCAGTTCTCGGCTCTCACTTCTACTCAGTCTTAAAATATTGGACACATCTAAGTTTTTACCTCCCTAAGCCCTCTATTTTCTCACATTGTATTTTCTCCTCCAGATGAATCCTCAAAACATCCCCACACATCTACAGTAATCATGTACATGCCAACAACTCTAGCTCTATTTCTAGATTTCTTCTGAACTTCAAAATAATATATCCATCACCTACTTGGACATGCATTTAAAGTTTACTATCCAAAATCTAAACCCATTATCTCTCTCCTCCCAAACTTAGTCTTCTTCCAGTATTCTACAACTCAGTAACAAGGGACCACCATTGGAACATACCAGAATTCAATTATTCTTGAGACCTTCCTCTCCAAATACAAAAATCATTATATAATTCGAAATGGCCATTACATGACTGGACCCCGCTGAATTCTCCAGCCTCATCTTATGTTCTCTGTTTATGCCAAACTTGCTCTCTTCAACCTTGGGATACCCAGGTCTTTTTTTTTTTTTTTTTTTGGCCTCAGTCTTTACATAGATATGTCTATTCTCTCCTGGGATGTCTTCTTTCCAAATCTTTACCTGGTAAACTCCTACTTAATTTTTATGTCTCAACGCAAATGTCACTTTCTTGATGTACCTTCCTTCCTGGACACATCTGACTACCTGGGTCTTCCAACCTACATTTATCTCCTGTTGGATTGTGCTCCCAGTGTGGGACATAATTTTCCATCATAGAATTACATTAAGCAATTTTAAATATTTATTCATTTTTGAGGTTGTCTTTTACATAATGACTGTCTCCCTGTTGACTATAAATTCCACAAAGACAGGAACACTCAACACTTTCTCTTTGGTGTGCTCTACATTGAAACCAACACATAGGAGGCAAAGTTAATGCATATTTATTCAGTGAATATATGAATGAGTAAATGAATACAAGGCTTTCAAAAAGAGCACCCGCTTCTCTATTAAAGAAGAAAGATTTTCTGAGTTTGGGGCCTTCTTCAGGGTCTGATGAGTGGACAAAAAGATTGAGAACTGTCTTTAAAAACCGGTGAAGTTCCCTCAACAAACTTCCCAAACAGTTTCACAATTATTTCAAGTTGAGCTGACTATTACACTCTTATTCTCCTTTTTGTCCCAAGCGGCCTCTCCTCCTTGTGATTTCGTAAGCTTTCTTTTTTAACCTGGAGAAAAGACAAAAAGAAAAGCACCATAAAAACGTTCACTGGATTTTCCTGAGAATCCAGAAGATTTGAGGTCTACTGAGAGATTTTTGGCCAAAGTTTTTAATTGTCATCAATTCATGCGACCAATTTACCTGAGCTAATTCAGTCTTTCACAAGTCTACTTACTTCTTCAACTTTTAGTTTCAGTGTGAGATGGAATTGGATTCTCCCCATGGTCCAAGTGAAGCTGTAAAAACTCAGGGCCTAGTAGTAGAAAACTGAGACAAGAAATTCATACTATTAAGCTTTATGACCCATGGCGGCTGTGTCCCAGGTTCTGGCTCCCAGGTCCATGAGGGCTATGCACTGGCTCCTTTTAGAAGTCTCTGCCACAAAGTAGTGGGGGAAGCAAACACTTGTTATGGACAATGAAGAAGAAACATCAACTTGTGCATTTCCTCGATATCAGAAGTGAAAAATAAGACAAAAGCATTTCTAGCCTCTTACAACAGTAGAACAGTGTCAAGGATTTGTTAGAGAGAGAAAGCACCATTCCAAAATAATCCCTCATACATCACACTGTTGGTCTCAAGGGCTTGGCTATGTCCAAGTACTATTTTTTTTTCATAAAATAGAGATTTTAATTTTTTTCATTAGTTTTAGAGGTAGAATTTAGTGATTCATCAGTTGCATTAAAATACCCAGTGCTCATTACATCAAGTGCACTCCTAATGCCCATCACTCAATTATCCCTTTCCCCCACCCACTTCCCCTTCAGCAACCCTTAGTTTGTTTCTCATAGTTAAGAGAGTCTTTTTTATGGTTTGTCTTCCTCTCTGTTTTTACCTATTTTATTTTTCCTTCCCCTTCCCCTATGATCATCTGTTTTGCTTCTTTCTTAAGACTTATTTATTTATTTATTTATTTATTTATTTATTTATTTGAGAGGGAGAGAGAGAGAGAGAGCACAAGAGGATGGACGGTCAGAGGTAGAAGCAGACTCCCCAGCCTGATGCAGGACTTCATCACTGGGACTCCAGGATCATGACCTGAGCTGAAGTCAGACGCCCAACCAACTGAGTCACCCAGGAGCCCTGTTTTGTTTCTTAAATTCCACATATGAGTGAAACTGTATTTGTCCTTCTTCTCTGACTGGATTTATTTTGCTTACTATAATACCCCTTCTAGTTCCATCCAAGTATTGCAAATGGCAAAATTTCATTATTTTTGATGGCTGAGTAATATTCCATTGTATATTTATATACCACATCTTCTTTATCCATACATCTGATGCCAAATGATGTTGAGCATTTTTTTCATGTCTGTTGTTCATTTGTATGTCTTCTTTGAGAAGTGTCTGTTCATGTCTTCTGCCCATTTCTTGACTGGATTTTTCAGTTTTTGGGTGTTGAGTTTGAGAAGTTCTTTATAGATTCTTGGATTCCAGCCCCATCTGATAAGACATTTGTAAATATCTTTTCCCCATTCTGTAGGTTGCCTTTAGTTTGTCAACTGTTTCCTTTTATGTTGGATGAAGCTCCAATAGTTCATTTTTGCTCTTGTTTCTCTTGCCTTTGAGACATGTCCAGCAAGTAATTGCTGTGGCTGGGCAATAAAAAGAGGTTGCTGCCTGTGTTCTTTCTAGATTTGATGGATTCCGTTTCACATTTATAGGTCTTTCATCCATTTTGATTCTATTTTTGTGTATGGTATAAAAGTGGTCCATCTTCATTCTTCTGCATGTGGCTGTCCAATTTTCCCAGCACCATTTGTTGAAGAGACTGTCTTTTTCCATTGATATTCTTTCCTGCTTTGTTGAAGATTAGTTGACCACAGAGTTGAGGTCTATTTCTGGGTTCCATTGATCTATGTGCTCGTTTTTGTGCCAGTACTATACTGTCTTGATTATCGCCATGGTAAAAACAGCTTGAAATCTGGAATTGTGATGCCACCAGCTTTGGTTTTTCTTTTCAACATTCCTTTGGCTATTTGGGGTCTTTTATGGTTCCATAAATTTTAGGATTGTTTTTTGCAGCTCTGTGAAAATGTTGATGGCATTTTGATAGGGATTGCATTGGATGTGTAGATTGCTTCAGGTAGAATAGACATTTTAACAATATTTTTCTTCCAATCCATGAGCATGGAATGTTTTCCATTTCTTTGTGTCTTCCTCTCTACCCTTTTATAAGTATCTATAGTTTTCTGTGAGTATAGTCCTTTACTCCTTTGGTTAAGGTTTATTCCCCGCATGTATTCTTATGGTTTTTGGTAATTGTAAAATGGCATCACCTCCTTTGATTTCTCTTTCTTCAACCCTTTCATTCTTAGTGTATGTGAAAATGCAAATCACTTTTATGCATCTGTTTTATATACTGCCACTTTGCCAAATTCCTGTAATGAAGTTCTAGTAATTTTTGAGCGGAGTCTTTTGGGTTTTCTATGTAGAGTATCATGTCATCTTTCGGTAAAAAGATGAAAGTTTGACTTTCTTTTCTTTGCCAATTAATTTTTTTTCCCTTTTAAACATCAAATTTTTGCACTGGTTTTTGACTCATAGACCTGCAGAGCTGAGTGTTTAAATAAAGCCACTTGAAGTCTCCTACTTTTTCAGTGTCCCCAAATATCTAGAATTGTCTTCCATGTACAAGTTTTTTCTGGCCCAGGGATCCATTGATATTCACTCCATGTGCCCAACCTCTTGGGAAGCTGATATCCTGATAGAAAAACAGTAGGATCTCTCAGGGGGAAAAAATAGTCTCCTATCTCTAATGAGAAGTGCAGTTACCTATTTTTTTCCTTGGTTTCGGCTTTCTGCATCAAATTTTTTTTTAAAGTTTTTATTTCAATTTCCGTTAGTTAACATACAGTGTAATATTAGTTTCAGCTGTACAATATAGTGATCCAACACTTCCAGACAACACCTGGTGCTTATCAGCCACAAGTACACTCCTTAGTTCCCGCGAATGACCTATTTCCTCTACCCATCCTCCCCAACTCTGCAACTATCATTTTGTTCTTTATACCTAAGAGTCTGTTTCTTTCTTTCCTCTCTCTTCCCCCCTGTTCATATTTTGTTTTTAAATTGGCACATGAAAGCGGAAATCATATAAGTATTTATATCTTTCTGAATTATTTCACTAGCATAATACTCTTAGCTCCATCCATGTTGTTGCAAGTGGCAAGATATTTCATTCTTTTTGTGGCTGAGTAATATTCCAGTGTGTGTGTGTGTGTGTGTGTGTGTGTGTAACATCTTCTTTATCCACTCATCAGTTGATGGACACTAGGCTGTTTCCATAATTTAGGTATTGTGGTGACCAAGAAGGAAAGAATATCCAATGAATAAAAGATAGTCTTTCAACAAATGGTTTTGGTGAAACTGGACAGCAACATGTAAAAAGTGAACAAACTGACCACTTCTTACACTCCACACAAAAATAAATTTAAATGTGTGGAAAGACCTTAAATGTGGAAACATGAAACCATAAAAATCCTAGAAGAGAACAGAGGCAATAACTTCTTTGACATTGGTCATAGCAACATTTTTCTAGATATGTCTCCTGAGGCAAGGGAAACAAAAGCAAAAGAAACTGGTTGGGAGTATATCAAAATAAAAAGCCTCTGCACAGCAAAAGAAAAACAATCAACAAAACTAAAAAGGCAACCTACAGAATGGGAGAAGCTATTTGTAAATGACATATCTGATAAAGGGTTAGTGTCCAAAATCTATAAAGAACTTATCAAACTCAACACCCAAAAAAAACAAAATAATCCAATTAAAAATGCTAGATATGAATAAAACATTTTTCCAAAGAAGTTATACAGATGGCCACAGACACATGAAAATATGCTCAACATCATTGCTCCATCATCAGAGAAATATAAATCAAAACTACAATGATATTTCACCTCACCCCTGGTCAGAATGGACAAATTAACAACAACAGGTGAAACAACAGGTGTTGGCAAGGATGCAGAGAAAGGGGAACCCTTTCCACACAGTGGGTGAGAGTGCAAAGTGGTGTAGCCACCCTGGAAAACAGTATGGGGTTTCCCTCAAAAAGTAAAATATAGAACTACCCTATGATCCAGTAATTGAGCTACTAGGTATTTACCCAAAGAATACAAAAAATACTAATTCAAAAAGGATACATGCACCTCAATGTTTATAGCAGCATTTTCTATAATTGCTGTATCACAGTTTGAAAGTACAAGTGATTACTAGGACCAGAGGGAGGGAAGCCAGAATGGTCAATGGTTTACTGTGATATAGTGCTGTGTCCATAAATGACTGAAAAACTCCAAAGGCTACACCAGCTAATGCTGTTTCTGAGGCTAAACGGATTTTCAGAGTATATATGCTTAGCTCTTGCTTAGCTCTTGCTTGTGTATTTCTTGGCTAAAAGACAACATGCTATTCTGGTTGTCTAGGAGTGATATGGTCTATAACCAATGATAGGAGTTAAAATTCTGTACACCTTATGCTAATGTTTATAAGGTTATATTTCAGATTCCTGTCCCCAGAGATTCTCTCTTGGACATTCCCCTTGCAGGCCAAGGATCCCAGGAACACAATTGGGAGCCTTGTAGAGACCATTTAGATAGAAGCTTCTTATCCCTACACTAAAAACCAAGTTCTGGAGACCCAGAGTGGGAAGCCGCTTCCTGAGAGCATGGTAGATGATAAGTAGACTCCTCAAAGGTATGATAAAAGCCTGACTGGAGTCCATGATCTGAGTACAAATTCGCCTTTCATTATAGATATGAAATCCAGTTTAATTCATTTTAACTGCTCTGAACTTCAGTTTCTTTTGTCTATAAAACAGGAAGTTGTAATTAATGAAATAACACATTCACAAAAAGGATCCAGTATAGAATCAGTATGTGTGACTTGTATCTGAATTTGTTCCTTATAACTACTTCCCAACCCTTCCTCTATATCCTGTGGTAGGGAGGACACTGTTCCTCAGGTCCTGCTTTAAGGAATCTTTCAAGGTGCCTTCAATCCATCATTCCTACAGTTTTCATGGCAATATTTGAAAAATTCTTAACTGATCCTAAATGGCATATCTTTTCTCCACCTACAAAAATCCTACTTATAACTCAGACCTAATTCAAATCATTCTCATTACAAAATCTTCTTTAAATGCTCTCTAGATCTAATCTTAGGGATCAGAAAGCTTCCCAAGGAAGTGATTTTTGGACTCAGATATGAAGGTTGAGCAGGAGTACCCTGTGGAATGAGAGAGGAGAAAGCATTCTGAGCAAAGGAGACAGTATATAAAGGCCTTGAGGTAAAAATAGTGTGGTTTGTTGGAAAACTGAAAGATAACCAGAAATCCAGTGTGGTTAAAGCACAGAGAAGGCCAAAAATCTTACAAATAGGGCAGTCTCAAATAGCTGTGCAGTTAGTATACTACATAAAGCGCCTTGTCAAGGGAGTTGAAATCCCTCCCATGCTCTGCTTGCTAAACCATAGAGCTGTGTCCATCCAGAAACAGTTATCTTTTTTTCATGATTTGTGCATTCTTGTTTTAAATGTCAGGAAAGATGCTGAAAACTAGCAGCAGTCCTTATAAGGCCAAGGAATGCTCTGGCTCCCACCTATCATACTATCCTTACCTGGGAAATTCCTTTCCCTCATTCTTTCTCTGTGTTCTTGGCTAAACAGGTCTTCTGCACGCTCAGGACTTTTGGACATGTTTTCCTTTGTTATACTGGGTTCTGGGAATCATATGCTCAAAACAATGCTTTTTTGGTACACTGTTGAGGTTTGATGAGTTTGTTTTAGTGCAGGGTCCATGACACAAGGCTGATTTGGCTACATTTGAGTTTGGGTCTGAATTACAGTTGAGTTAGAACTTCCTGGTCTTCAGGCTAGGAGGGGTGGTGCACCCCATTTGCAAGGGGTGAGCAGTGACTCTGGTACCCATGCATGGGAGCAGGTCCTTTCTTTCCTGGGGCTTCTGGCATCTTTAGGGAATGGAGAGAGTCACAAGGACTTCTTAAACAGAGGTAATAATGATATTTTTTTCAAAAAAAGAAATGAAAAGCACAGGGGAAAGTTGTTGCTTCGTGACTGTTTCTACCTCAAAACTCAGAATAACCTTCTCTGAGGACACATTATAACATCACCTAAACAGAGTCTGCCCATCAGCCTAGATTTCTGCTTTCAGAATGATAGGCTCCTTTACAACCATTTTGTTCTACAAATATTGATTGAGCACCTAAAGTACAATGAATAAGAAAGGCACGATCCTTGACTTTACAGAGAGCTTATATTTTGGCATCACCTTCAGTAATGTCTGTAGGATTACCTTATAGGGGAACTAAGTCTTCTTAACGGCTAAATACTCATTGGCAGCTTAAATACCAAACTTACAAGATACAGAGAGGGGCTCTGAGGTCGCCAGACTTGGGTCCAAGTCATAGTAGAGTCCACCATCTGAGGGCTGTTTAACCTTGGGCAAGTTTCCTTTTCTGATCTTCAATTTCTTTACCTGTAATTGGAAAATGATAATACTAACTCATAGAGCTAATATGAAGATAAAATGAGACATAACGTGTAAAGTGGTTATAGTCTAGTACCAAATTAATAAATATATTTGTATAAAATACATCATGTTCCCCTGTTTCATGGAAATGATTTTTTAAAAAATATCTAGAAAAAAGGTCCAGTTTTCAAGGACTCAGAATAGTAATCAGAGGAAATGTCATGGTTACAGGAAATGTTTCCTATCTTTATATCCCTATCAAGGTTGTTATCTTCTTGAGATAGAAACTATCTGTTTTATCTTGAGATCCTCTAACCAATCTCAGTGCCTAGCATAGTACCTGAGACTGCTAAGGATAGAGGACTTGTTTTATTCATTTCTGTACTCTCAGGTCTCCGTATAGTGTCTGAACATAGTATGCTTATTACATGCAATAAGTCCCTTAATCCTCATAGCAGTTTTAAAGTAGTGCTATTATTATCCTTATTATCAAATGTGGAAACTGAGGCACAGAGAGATTAAGTCAATTGCCCAAAATTATCAAGCTAATTAAGTGTTAGGCTTGAATTTGAACCCAGGCAGTCTGGCTAGCAGGCCTGCACCCTTAACACCTGACCCAACCATAGAAGCCTTATTAGATATTTGTTGAATGAATACAATTACAAGAAAAACGTGGAATTAGTAATCAATATGTAAAAAGAAGTTGAGTCCATTATACATGTGCACCTTATACAATAGACATGCTCCAAAATTGGATAAAAATCTATTTTTGTAAATTTCATGCATTTGCCAGTATGTCAGCACATTACTGTTATGTCAAGAACTTCTTTGTCATGTTAATAATCACTTCCTAAACTGTCTGATGTATAAAAGTAGTGTTTTCACATACTGGCTTCCTGCTAAAGCAAGGTAGAAGGGCTGGCAAATACCCTTTAGAAGTCCTTTTTCCAATCACCTATAATCTCAAGCCTCTTTCACTCCCCACCCCCCACCCCCCAACCATAATGCTAGAAAGACAGTTGGTGCCCCTTCTGGGGTTTGGGGCAGTAGCATACATTTGGGCTCACCAGGGGGCATTTCCAAGAAATAATCGTGTCAAGTTCTTTCAATTCTGGTGATAAGAATAAAGTTGACTTTTGA
This sequence comes from Ursus maritimus, assembly GCF_017311325.1. Taxonomy (NCBI): domain Eukaryota; kingdom Metazoa; phylum Chordata; class Mammalia; order Carnivora; family Ursidae; genus Ursus; species Ursus maritimus. The sequence continues at coordinate 81,036,756 of NW_024423319.1, read as the reverse complement.
TCTTTGGAAATAAGAAATTGAATCTTTTCTGAGAATAGGAAAGCTAGACCTATTCAATCAGGCGACCTCCTGAAGCCCTGGTAGATAGAGAAATGGAATACAATTTCAGCTGAACTTTAGAAGGATGCTGAGCAGACATTTCCTTTTCATCAGGTACACTTTACATATACTTCAAAATCATAGGCTATTATGGTAAAATTTACCATTTATTTAGGATTATCTATGTGTTGGATTATCTCATTTAAATCTCACTACAATCCTAGAAGGTAAAAGAATATCTCCAATTTATCGCTACAAAAGCTGATATTTAGAGAGGTTAAGAATGGGATGAAAATGGCAAAACCAGCAATTCAAACCCAAATCATGTTATTTTCAATGTAATATGTTGTCTCTTTTTATTCCTTTTGGCCCTGTATCAATATTTCAATACTAAGAGATGCCAGAAAATGTTCTTGACAGATGTAATTCCAATGTAATACCACTGAAACATCAAAGAAAAACTGTGCCCAAAACCCTTATATGGACCCTTGCTAGTTGTCCTGACACCTGTTTTTATTTGGTTATGTTGGATAGAAAGATAGGAAGTTTAAAGTGGTAACAGACAGAGGTCAAGGGCCAAACAGAATGTTGGGGAGCCGTGAAAAGGGGATAAGAGAGAAAGGAGGAGTAGTGTGGACATGGAGGAGAGAGAGCCTTTTTGACTGCCTCTCCATTGCTCATAAAGCCAAAACTAGCCCATCAGGGTGAATCCAGCTTTCTGGAAAGCACAACTTGCATCAAATGTAACAATAATTAGCCTTTGTCTACTTCTTTGTGCCAGGCACTGTTTTAAGTGCTTTACCTGTATTAACTCATTTAATCCTCAAAAAATCTCATTAGGGCAAGTCTTTTGATTAATCTCATTTTATGAATTAGAAATTGAAGCAAATAAGTGGCTGTGGTTTCCATTTTACACATGAGGAAACTGAGACCTAGAGTTGAGTAACTTTCTCAAGATCAAGCTAATAAGCGCCTTGAATTTAAACTTAGATGCTGGTTCCAGAGCCATGTTCTACCTTATCATGATATATTACTCCCTTCCCAATACATTGTAAGGATAAGTCTTGTTTCAGAAAATGTTTACTTCGGTATATATGAGGTGTGTGAGTTTGTGCTATATTTGTATTGGGTTGTAATGTAAAATGTATTCCTGTGAGTCACAGACAAAAATGTTCCAAACCTACTGCTCTAGCAATAGTATCGCTGAATTATACATCTTCAACCTCACTAGATAATGCCAATTACTTCCTTAAAAAACGATTTTACCAAATCACATTCCCACCAATAAGTGTAAGAGAGTTACCTGTGTTCTATACCCCTCACCTTAGAACTTAATAGTGTCAGGCTTTTAATATGTTGCCAATCCAGAGGGTGTGAAATCATATCTTAAGTTGTTTTTAATTGCATTTTTCTGATTTCTATTACGTATTTTCATATGTTTTGGCTGTTCAGATTTTGCCTACTATGACATCTGTTTACATCTTTTACTTGTATATTATTGCATACAATACAAATGTATACAATGCAATACACAACAGTAACTCTTTGAAGGAGCCAGCAGTACAGATGAGGAAAACTCAGACTGGCAGAAACCTTGCGCTAAGGTCACTCAGCTAATGGGTTAAGTTGAGTTGGGGTTTGAGTCCAGGCCCAGAGGACCCGTTAGCCTATGCCTTTTGTTTTATAATACATGCTGGGATTCAAGGCCAATATTAGTAAAAACAAAAGAAGGGAACAAATAATGTCAAGCATGTAACAATATGTCATGTGTCTAATTAGGTTTTGTGTAATTAACACGCTATTTCCTTGTATCCTCACAACAACTTCTTGGGAGATAAAACATGTTATTTTTCATTTTACAGGTAAGGAGACTGAGGCTCAGGGAAATGAAAGATTTGCATTGAGAGGTTAAATTATAGCTGAGAAGAGGCAGAATCACAATTCAACACAGGTCTGTGGATTACAAAGTCCACACTGTTATACAATAGTGGTATTCGTCCACAGCTATTCTTGGTATGAAAGGGCCTCCCACAAACTTCATGTCTGCCTCCTCACCTCCTAGAGCCATGTTTTGAGAGTTTCACATCTCTTCCTTAGAGCCCCAGTGAACTGCTTGCACTTCTGAGATGGCCAGGACAACATCTACCTTGTGTGTGTGTGTGTGTGTGTGTGTGTGTGTGTGTGTGTGTGTGTGTGTGTGTGTGGTGTGTAGAAATCCTGGTCTGGGGCAGCCTTTAACTAACTGGTCCAGCCTACTGCCTCCCATTAACCAGTCAAGGAGATGAGCTCCCGTGTGCGCCAATCTCCACAGATTCACCTTCACTGCTCTCCAGATTTCTCTGATGAAGCCCACCTGTGATCCTCAACGCCCTATGATAAACTTCGGGTGAAATTCCCAAGTTGTGAGCTGTCAAACTTGACTGCACATTAAAATCACCTGCAGAAGTTTAAAAATCTCGACCCTTGCCTCCTAGTAACAGCCAGACCCACTACATCAGAATCTCTGAGGATGGTTCCCAGGCACCATAATAGTTAAAGCTCCCAGATGATCAATTAACCTCCAATGTGCGCCAAGATTGAGAACTTCACTGTTAAGTGCATTTCCAGTAGTCACACTCACAGTAGTTTTGCACATCTTAGTGTTCATGGAAACTTCTTGAGCATTTGTTAAGATTCAGATTTCTGACCTCACCTCCAGAGAGTCCATGTTTTAGTTTGGAATCTAGGAGTCTTCATTCTTAAATAATCACCCAGGTGATTTCATTGCAGTCAATAGCAGGTCACATTTTGGGAAACGCTGGCCAGAGGAAGTGCCAAGCATGGAAGTGGGATGCAGTGTAAGAGATCTCTGGCCCCGAAGGACCAATTAAGAAACTACCTTTGCAAGCTGAGCACAGCAAGGGCTGCTTTTTTTCATCCTAGTGGATAAGGTAAGGGAGCAGGTCCTGAAATTTGGACTTCTCCCTTAAGGTTAGCCCCAGCTGTCCGAGTAAGTGCTATTTGTTCAGCCCTGAAGAGCAGGAAGGATATGCTGTGTTGCCCCCCACCTGTTGTTTCTGTTTGTCTTGATGTGAAGAGGACAAATTAGAAGCGACCCTCCTTTGGTACAGAAGATCACTCTAGAGTGGAATCGACATAGGGTTCGCCTGTTGCCTTTCATTTTTCTGCTCCCAACTCTTGTGGCTTGTGGAGCCAGATGCAGCAACCTATGTGAAAGGAAAGGCTCAGAGTGACATCCTTGGGCTTGGGCTGGAGGTTAAGGAACACCACACCTTCGAGATGGTCCTCCTCAGCATCCTTAGAATTCTTCTTTTGGGGACTGGTGCTTTATATGGAACAGAGGGTCCAAATGGCAAAGGTAGGGCAGCCCTTTAATGCCCTCATGGCTGATGCCTCCTTGCTCCCTGATTCGGGAGCTGCTAGAAGAGCTCCTGGCAATACAGAGGGAAGCCCCAGGTCCTAGGACATCCTTTGCGGTACATGCTGGAGTTGTACCAGCTGCTCAGCTGATGCACGTGGCACCCTAGGGAGAACCGCACCATTGGGGCCACCATGGTGAGGCTGGTGAGACCTTTGGCCAACGTAGAGCAAGGCCTCTCAGAGGTGAGTTATCATACCATACTGTCCTGGAGAGGGAAGAGAAATGGGGGAGGAAGAGTGTAGAGAAAAGGGATCTGTGGAGTGGCTTTATTGCTTAGTGGGTGAGTCTTTCAGGCTTGGATTTCAAAGGTTGGAAGAAGCTGGCTACAAGCCTGTGTTTCCTTTAGGGGGTCCCAATTTAAGAACAGATTTTTGGGGGTCACCTGAGGAATCTCCCCCAGACCCTCAGGAAAACTTCGAATGATTGTCAGCTCCTGCCCTTTCAAAGAAAGTCTTATTGCTTGTTATGTCACTAAAAACTATAATTGAGAAATACTTCTATGCATTCTCGTGGGGGGCCCTTCAGGTGTGGTTGTATTCTTACAAGGAAAAGAGCACAGGATACTGAGTTGGGGGAATTTACAAAATGGATAGAAAACAAATTAATATTGGAAGGTCTATATACCTGGTTAGGTGAAACATCTACTATTGTGTATAATCCTTAAGGACAACTATTACCATTAGCTGTCAGCGGAACAATTAGCCTAATTTTTAAAATAAGAAAAACTAAAGCACAGAAGTTCCAATAACTTGCAAAGTTCAGCATAGACAGTGGGTGGCAGAGATAGGGAATTGAGCTTTAAGTCTCCCCTGATTCTAGAAATCTCCATAATTTCAAGTAAGCTTAGATATAGTACGTTGATATCCTTGTATACCAAGAAGTTTTTCTATTAAGTCCACGTTCAAGGTTTGGGTTTTTGGTACTAAAGGTATTTTGGAATTTTCTTTGTTCCCACCATGCTTGGATTTTAAAAGTATTCTAATCTACCCACACCAGTGGGCTTCTTGAAGTGCAGGGCTTTCTAGAGAATGCCGAAAGCCATCAATTTCAAGGAAATCTTCGGGAACCCAGTGAGATTAATTTTGGGCCTTTGATAATTTACATTCCCCCTTTAATGAAATAACAAATATTCTCCTAGCTAACCTTACTGTGAGTTTACCACGTGCCAGGCATTGGGCAAAATACTTCACAAACGTTATCTTCCTTAATCTTCTCACCACTTTTAGTGTAAGGAGGTAGGTATTATTAACATAATCATTTTATAGATGAAGAAACTGAGTTCAGAGTAACCTTTATCGCTAATGTAACACAGTAATTGGTAGAAGCTGGGTGTCAAACCCAGGTTTTTGGCCCAGATCTGCAAGTGAATCATCCTGCTGTGCTGACTCAACAGATTTTACTGGAGTGCCAACTGCGGCACTGTGCTTGGGTTGGGTCCAGCGGCAAATAACTGTCTCCCCGATCTCTAGAACTCCATTAAAGTAGAATGGATGACAAGTAAGCACATAATGGAAAAAAGTTAGAGCATGACCAATGTTTTGACAAGGATAAGCAGTTGGTCTCCCCAGGACATGAAAGAAGAAATAGGTCACTGCTTAAAGCCAGCAAGGAAACAGGGAGACCATGAAAGACTTCATTGATGAGCCAATATTTGAGCTGGCTGGACCTTGGAGGAAGGAGTAAGGACACTATGCGTAGAGGCACATGCATTCTACTGAGGAAGGGAAAATAGCTCGGGTGGTGGAGATTCACTAACAAAATATTTAACACCTACTGAGGGCTAGGCACTGTTTTAGGTGCTGAAGTAGCTATAGATATGATCAAGACAGGCATGGTTTTCATGGGTGAGACAGATAAATAAACACAGATAACTGCAAATTGTGGTAAGTGCTATCAAAGAATGAAATAGTTTTGATAGAGAATAATAGTCTTCCTTTGTGGACTGTCTGTAGGAAATGGCTCCTCAAAGAGTGATATTGAGCTGGAGACTAAAGATAAGAAACAAAAAGTGAGAATAAGATGTAGTAGAAGCCTGATTGAGGCAGAGGGAACCATGTGTACAAAGGCTCGAGGGTGGAAACAAGTTTGTCTGACTGGAAGATTAGAAGGAAGATCAGTATGGCCGAACCTGCTGAGCATGTGGAGAGTGCAGGGAATGAGGCTGATGAGAGGCAGGGACTTATAGCCATTATAAGAAATCTGGATTTCATTCTGAGTGTAGCAAGAAAGCTGCGCAATCAAGTTTGTACAGATGATATGGGGCTAGACAGGAGGGAAAGTTTGTAATTAGGGGCCACTATCTTGGTCTGACTGTGAGACATACTGGCATCTGGACTTTTGAAAGTATCCAGAAATGGATAAATATAAACAAGGACAGATCTCTCCATTAGAGATGACCCAGCTGAATTGCACTTGCCTGGAGAGCTATGCCAGGTTCAATCACACAGATGTGTGAGTCAGCCATTTCCCTGAAAATTCTGAGCAGACCCTTCCTGGCTCTGATCCTAAGCCACTCCACCCTGCTTCAGGAAATATGTGATGTCAAGGTCTGAAAGGAAAGGGCAGTTCCCTCACTCCAGACAGCCTGCTAGGAGGTTGGGTTGGGCTTTTCTCAGGCAGGGTGGGGCAGGTGTATGGGTGGGACTCTTAGAAAGATGATTATAGGATGGGAGTGTAGAGTAATCCTGAGAAAGCAGACATGTAAGCCTCGGGCTTGGGCTGAGTGAATGATGTCCAGTGCCCCAAACTTGTGGTGTATTGAGCATAAGCGGAAATTTAACTATAGAAAACATCCTGATGCTTCAAGACATTAAAGCACTTCTACATTGACCAGTCCAGGCCACTGAAATCCAAGCTTGTGGATTCAGTGAAGGAGGAAGTTAGGTAAATAATATGTAAATTAGCATGCAAATGTTTAGCGATAAGATGTTTGAAGATAAAAAGGAGGCATTTTCCTGCAAGCCTGGTTTTTGTAATCTTGCTATTGACCTTTTTCCCCAGGAGGTGCAGAAATCTTGGAGTTACCTCTGCAGGCCCGGCCTTTCCAACCCTTGGCCACTGGGTGTCAGCATTACAGTCTGGATTAAAAACACCTACCAAGACGCTTTCAGCTTCTAGTAGAATTTAGCAAACAAAATTCAGGGCCAAAGCCTTGTTGAAAAATGGTATTTAGGGGAATGGTGGCAAATGAACAGTACATAAGGAATCATTTCCAGTAAGGAATGAACAAGGGAGAGAATGAGGGTTAAGGGGAAATGAGTGCTAAGAAGGAACAGCTGCTCAAGAAGCAGTTCTTAACGTAAACGGTAAAATGGCAAAACAGCTGCTCCCACTAGTAACAAACAAAATTATTGTGTGTCTTGGCCCCAGATTTGAAGTGATGGCAGGCCATAGATAGTCCCCAATATTGACTGTTACCTCAAAGTTGCATCTCAGAGCACGATATGACAGGAGTGACTCATTCTTAATTCATGCATGTCTCAACAATTCTCTTTTTAATTGAGCACCTTTAATAGTCTAATAAAGATTATCCTCTTCCATACACACAAAATAATTCCATATTTGAGGTTTTTTTTTTTCTCATCCTAGTGCTGCAGAGTGATCTAAAAATGGAACACAATTTCCTTTTTAAGGGAAACCTACTTGGGCTCAATCTTGATTCTATCATACCCTGGCTATATGTCCTCTGCATAGCTTCTTGAGCCTCAATTTCCTTGTCAGCAAAAATGGTGACACTATTATCTCATATAAGGCTATTGTAGATTAAAGAGCTAATGCTTGTAGTAAAGCATCTAATAGTAAATGCCTAAACAAATGATAGTGACACATCTTGTTTTTTATTTTTAGGCTGCTTACAGCTGTTAGTTTGTACTGAGCAGATTTGTGAGGGAGATTCAGGCTAGCAGGTAAGAAACTAATCCCTCTGCTCTTGTCCCTCTTATGCAGGCTCCCTGGCATATAAAGACCTGGATTTTCCCTCTGAGACCAAACCAAGTAGCATGCTACCAACTAGTCAGGTGGAGCCATTGTGGTTTACCGCCATCAACTCCACCTAGCTCATTTATCTCTCCTGCCACATGGAACCCTGTGTCCAGAAAAGCCAAAACTTAATCACTTTCCTTCAGGGAAGAGGTTCCTCAAAGCTCCTTTCTCTTTGCTGTCTAAAGCTTGGACAGATGGATATCACACAACACATGCTCAGTGTAAAGGCTCTGAATCCCAAAGGATGTGGTGTGGCCCTACGACTCCACCATAAAGCAGCAGCAAAAAGGTAGTGGAGATTCTTTTGAACTTCAGTGCTATGGCACTTCATCCTTGGACACTGCCTTTTTGTTACTTCTATTTCTTCCAATGACACTCATAAAAGCAGTCTAGAAGGCTAAAACTTCACCCCAGAATCCTGGAGGAGTTCATGGCAGGATTCTTCTCTTCTTTCTTGAGGAGGGCCCGGCAAGCAGGCAGTATCACATCTGGGGTCCCTTGGCCTCTCCAGGGAACATGATGGGCCTAAAAGTAACCAGTGTTCCTCCCTCCACCCTTTCCAGGTCAGCTTCCACCAGCTGGGTTGGGACCACTGGATTACACTAGCTCCCATGTATATACCCCAAACTACTGTAAAGGAGCCTCGGCCCCCGGGTACTACTACACTATGGTCTCAATCTCCCAATCACGCCCATCATCCAGAACCCTTTGTCACCGAGCCGGTGGACCAGAGTGTCCCCACAGCCTCCTGTACCTTTATATGTTCCCATTAGCATCCTTTTTGGTTGAGGCAAATGGGGAGCATTCTTGTACAAGGAGTATGAGGATATGATTGCCCAGTCCTTGCACATGCAGGTGACAGCAAAGGTAAAGCTAGCTCAGGTGTTCTGAGAAATAAGTGAGTTTAACATAAACAAAACAAAATATCAATGTTAAAGCCAAAAGTATTCTACCTCTGATCTTCTACCCATTCTGTGGGTTCTGTTTCATGCCTTAAGTGTTACTTAAGTCTCTTCTCCCATGTATGAGGGTCCTCACTTTATACAAACAGTTCTTGGTACCAGACATTAGTACATCTTGACCACTCAGTCAGAGCCCCTAAAGATGTTCTTGGAGATACCCAGCTTTCTTTGTCCTTTTTTTTTCTTTTTCTTTTTTTTTTTTTTTTTTTTTTTTATTGTGACCTTTGTCAAAAGTCACCAGTCCATGATGGTAGAACTTTGAATTGTTCCACAAGTCCCAGAAAGGTGAAACTTTCCTGGTATCCATCTTTTGAGTGTTTTCTAGAAGACCTTGGGTTAAGAAAGCCACCTGGAGATTTTTACTTCTCTATGTTGCCTCCTGTATCCTCAAACTGGTACCCAATCAGAAAGACTGCCTGCTCCTGTACTTGCACTGCCCTCTGAATCTAAAATTAATTTTTCATGATGTAATATTAAAAATGTTTAGGTAATAATCTCCACTAAAATCTTTGAAGGGAAACAGAAGGAGTCTAAGACATCAAGGATTTTTCTGCTCTGAACCTGGGGAAAATATCTGGGATCCTTCTCTAGGTAATGAGAACAGCCTTTAATAAGGCTGATAGGAAACTCTTGAATATGGAGCTGAGAGGATAATCACTTCAAAACCACTCCGTATCTATGGTGAAGAGAGGAAGAGCTGTCATTGCTGATTAGATTATGTATGGGGAGTCATTTTTAAGCTTAGGAACAATGGATTTCATAGGGTATTGTTTTATGTAACACTTAAATCCTTTGCTAATTATCACAAAGAAAACTCCCTGTGGTGGCTCAGCAGCTAGGAGTTGGCCTTGGTTGGGGTGGAGGAGTAGAAGGCTGCAGCCAGGAAGCTTGAAGGGCTGTGGGGAAATGGTGAGATGTCTGAGGCCTGAGGCCAACTTCATTCTGACTGGCCTGGGTTTTTGTGAGTTCAACTTGGCTCTGGGCTGGATCTCTGGGGAAGAGGCTTGCTGTTTGGGGCCAGCTACACTGCCTTTAGACTAAATGACACTTGCAGTGTGACTTTTCTACTCCTATACTGTGCTGAAGTGATGGGAGACTGGGCTGTGTTACAAATAAATCATTTTTGTTGTTGTCGTTAGCGAGAATCTTGAATGTTTGGGGGATTGGGAGAGAATGGGTGGAAGGAATTTATTTCCTTGTTCCCTTTAGCAATGGCCAGGAGCTCAACCCTAATTCCCAAGAGGCTGCAGACTCATAGGTTCTCTTTTAAGGCAGCACTGCTACGATCAGCTCCCTCCCCAAGGGGCTCCTTTGAGGAAGCCCAGTAAAGGGCATTTCCCGCCCAACTTCTCCTTGACTAGTCTTATGGCCATTCACAGTGGGGTGGGACTGATTTAGGTAGGTGCATGATTATTTGCCAAATGTAACCCCCTCCCCACCACCACCATTTTTCTTATCCATCAAATTAACTTACCTTTACCATTCCCTTCTCAATAATTGGTTCAGCTAGACAAAATCTTATACATCTATAAATATACAAATTCTATTATTCTGAGGAACTGTTTTTAAATATCCTTTTCATCCATCTATCTTATATCATTAGGGGAATCAGCTCAGACATTCATTTCCTCACGTCCCCATGATGACCCAGACTTGGGTAGGCCCTACTTCTGTGCTCACATAGCACTATTTGCTTTCCTCTTAACACATTCTATGTATTCATTTTGTTGCCAAAAGATGAGCTCCTTTTGGGATTTTCAACTGTATACTCCATTTCCATAATACTGGAGCCCGCACACATAGTAGGTCCTTGATGAATACAAAAACAAGGTGAAAGGGATACTTTGTGTGTGTGTGGATGCATTCTTCCTGACACCATGGGTTTCCAGTCTAAATGTTTCCCTAGCCTGCTTGGGGCAGACACAAATACCTGGCCAGGCCTGAAGACAGACCTTGTTCCCAGGACCAGATTCTGGAATTCAGCATCTCAGTGTTCAGAATTTTCAAAAATCATGGTCTCCTAGCTTATGAGTCCCGAATACATCTGAAACTTTAATCTTTTTATGGAAGGCTCAGGGTTAATTGGCTTATTGGCCATCCATTAAGACTTGAGTTGTCAGAATACCCAAGGAAAATACTGGCAGGATGGAATCATTTGTGGCTGATGTTATGGATTCTTCTTCTTGAAATACTGCTTTCAACTCAGCATTTTTCTCAAATCTGGAGTGAGATATATACACTTCAAACATTCTTTGGAAGGAAGGAAATAACTTGTTAGTGGAGGAGAGTATGTGGGAGTCTGTCTGCCCAGGTGAGTCTGGGGAAAAAATGGTTACTTGGTCCAGAAAGGGAAAGCAGGCTAAAGTTCACTGTCCCAGCTTCCACTGAGAATGGACCAGAACTTCAATGTATGGTTGCAAAAAGAGCAGACATTTAAGCTTGAGTCTTATCCTGGAGGTCTGTTACATTTACCTTGGTAGTATATTAAGTATCCATTCTGGACCAAGCTGGAAAGCACGTGAAATTTATCCTCAGTTCCACCAAATATTTGGGTGCCTCATTTTGTAAAAGAAAGTTTCATATCTTCAGTTAGTTCTCCCAGCAGCACTATGAAACAGGAAGTATTTTGCCCCATTTTTAAAGTAACTGTTTTATTGAGATATAAATTTGCATACCATAAAAGCCACCATTTTAGGTGTTTAATTCAGTGGGTTTTAGTATATTCAAACTTGTGCAAAAATTCATTGCAATCAATTTTACCACAAAAGAAGCCTCCTTGCCCAGCAGCCATTAATCTCCATCCCCTCTACCCTAACCCTAGGCCCTGGTAAGCACTAATCTCACTTTCTTTTTCTATGATTATAGGTGTTTGCAAGGTTGAATCATATAATATTGGCTTTTTGTGACTGAATTCAATTTGGCATAATGCTTTCAAGGTCCATTTGTGTTGTTCAATTCTTTTATTACTGAATAGAATTCTATTGTAGAACATACTGCATCTTTATCTGTTCATCAGTTGGTAGGCATTTGAGTTGTTTCTACTTTGGCAATTATGAGTAACGGCAATTATCTTTGTTGTGATGAGTACCTGGATGTTGCGCGTAAGTGTTGAATCACTAAATTCTACACCTGAAACCACATTACACTGTATGTTAACCAACTGGAATTAAAAACTTGGAAGAAAAACAAAAAAAGGAATAATGCTGTCATGAATGTTCCTGTGCAAAGTTTTTGTGTGGACCTGTGTTTTCAATCCCTTGTGTATACACCTAGGGAGTAGTAATGGTGAATCCATAACTGTTTAACATTTTGAATAACTGCTAAACTATTTTCCAAATTGGCTCTGCCATCTACAACCCAGCAATGTAGAAGGTCTCAATTTCTCAAAGATCTTCACCAATACTTTTATTGTCTTTTTATTTTAGCCATGCTAGGTGGAGGTGAAGTGGTATCTCATTGTAGTTTTGATTGCATTGATGACTAATGATGTTGGAGAATCTTTTCATGTGCTTATTTGCAACTTGCATATCTTCTTTTGATAAATGTCCATCTTCAAGTCATTTGCTCAGTTTTTAATTGAGTTGCCTCTTATTGTTGAGCTGTAAAAGGTTTTTTTTAAATATTCTTGGATGTTAGTCCCTTATCAAATGTGAAGGTGATTTGCAAATATTTTCTCTTAATTCTGTGGGTTTTCTTTTTTTTAACTTTGGTGTCCTTTTGAAACATGAAAGTTTTTAATTTTGGAAAAACAAATCAACTATTTTCATCTTTTTGTTGCTTGTGCTTTTGTTGTCATCTAAAAATATTGAATAACAAAGTCATAAAGATGAACACCGATCTTTTTTCAAGTGTGTAATAATTTGAGCTGTAACATTTAATCCATTTTAGTTAATTACGCATATGGTGTGAGAGGTAAAAGTCTAACTTCATTCATTTGCTTGTGGATATCCAGTTGCTGCAGCATCATTACTTGTTGAAAAGACTAATCTTTCCCCATTAAATTATCTTGGGACTCTAAGGAAATGGACTATAAATACAAGGGCTTATTTCTAGACTCAATTTTGTTTCATTGATCCATATGTCTGTTCTTACAACAGGATATAACACTGTCTTGATAACTGTAGCTTTGCTGTAGTTCTTGGAAATGCAAATTAGGAAATGTAATTTCTCCAAATGTTTTCTTTTTCACCAAGACTGTTTAGGCTATTCTGGCCACTTGTATTTTACATGAATTCTTAGGATCAGCTTTTCAATTTCTGAAACAAAACCAGCTTTTTTTTTTTTTTATTAGGGACTGCATTGAATCTGTAGATAAGTTTGGGTAGTATTTCCATCTTAACTCTATTAAGTCTTCTGATCCATCATTCTGATGAGGAGAGGTTGCGGGGTTGTCCAGAGCCCAAATTATTGACCAGGACCCAA
>NW_024423319.1:80970890-81023770 GCF_017311325.1 Ursus maritimus | reverse complement strand
CTCTGTCTCAGAACAGAGGGATCGCAGACCGTTCTCCACTGATGTTCTGGCCACTTTAACTCTGTTTCTGTTAGTGCTGCTCAACCCTGCAGCTTCCTGGTATGTGTGCCCCACTCCCGGTATCTCAGCCCTGACTTCCAGGGCCGTCTCGTCTCTGTCCTTTGTGTTTCTAACACCGCCAGCTGCCAGCCACCCCTGCAATCTCCCGGAGCTCCCAGTCTCAGTCTGGTTCCAGTAGCGGTCCGGAGCTCCGTTTCAGTCTGGTGGCAGGCGTTCCCCGGCTCAAGGTTTCAGGCTGCTTTCTCTTGGGTGCCGGTCTGGAGCCCGCCTGCTCCCCCATGCAGGTGGCTACCACTTCCCGGCGCCGGAACGCAGCAGCTCCCTCCCCCTTCCATTTATCTTCTGATATCTGTGCACGGTTTCAGGGCTCCCTGCTTGGTATCTCAATACTCAGCGGTGGAGATGTTCATTTGTGGAGATCCAGATGTATCTTCCTACATCTCAGTCTGATTCCGTGGATGTTCAGGCTGGTCTGATACCTTTCCAACTCAACTCACGGGACTGGCTGAAAAGGGGTCCCCTACTCCTCCTCCATCTTAACTCCTAGACCAGTAGTTGGGTTTAAATGGAGTATAGGATATAAATGTGCATGTGAGTATAGATGAGACTTGTAAAATAGTTATACAAGGTCAAATCTGAAAAGGCCTCACTTCTCCCAGTTATGGAATGAATGAGTCATAGGAATGAAAGGCACAGCATAGGGAATCTAGTCAAGGATATTGTAATAGCATTGTATGGTGACGGATGATAGCTATACTTGTGGTGAGCATAGCATAATGTAGGAACTTGTACATCTGAAACAAATATAACATCCTGTGTCAATTATACTCAAGTGAAAAAAAAAAAAAGAAGGAAAAGACCTTGCTTGTCATTCTGAGGAGTCTGGGACTTTATCTCAAAGGCCCTAGAGAATAGTTGAAATACGTTAACCAGGACAGTGACATGACCAGATGTGTGTTTTAGAAAAGTTACTCAAATAGAGTATGAGCAATGTTGAGCAAAACTAAACACAGCTTCAAGATAACATCCAAGTGAAAAACAGTTCCTTAGCCCATATATGTTACATAAAAACCTCTCTTCCTTTAGGGGCTATCAGAGAAACTAAAGTATAGCTTATTTAAAAGCATTCGAGAGGGGTGTATTTGGGTCTGATCAGGACACCCCAAGGGAATCAGCTTCTATTGGCAGTGAGACCAAGCACTCTATCTATGGCCTGGCCTTGACTAATTGCTGGTCCTTGAATCCTGAAAAATGAAATTGGTACATGATACTTTCCCATCAGCAGTCATAAGTTTCTCCCATTTAAAAATTTCCTGGATCCCACATATTCCTCTAGCTACCACTTAAACTGTTTTCTCTCCTTTACAACCACAATTCTGAAAGGATTCTCTAGTCTCACTTTCTCCATTGTCTTACCTCCTATTCACTCTCAAACTCAATATAAACAGATTCGTCCTACCATTTCTTCACCTAACACAACTCTCACCAAGGTAATCAATGATCTTGATGCTAAATGCGAGGGTCACTTGATGATTCTCATATTCTTTATTTCTGTGCATAATTCTATACAGTTCTTTATTTCCTTCTTGGAACATGATCTTTCTTTAGCTCCTGGGCTCAGCATTCTCCTGGCTCTCCTCCTGCCTCTTTGGCTCTCTTACCTCTACTCAGTCTTAAAATATTGGACACATCTAAGTTTTACCCTAAGCCCTCTCATTTTCTCACATTGTATTTTCTCCTCCAGATGAACTCAAACATCCCCACATCTACAGTAATCATGTATATGCCAACAACTCTAGCTCTGTATTTCTAGATTTCTCTTCTGAACTTCAAAATAATATATCCATCACCTACTTGACATGCATTTAAAGTTTACTATCCAAAATCAAACTCATTATCTCTCCTCCTCCCCAAACTTAGTCTTCTTCCAGTATTCTACAACTCAGTAACAAGGACCACCATTGGAACATACCAGAATTCAATTATTCTTGAGACCTTCCTCTCCCAAATACAAAATCATTGATATAATCTAAATGGCCATTGCATGGTTTGACCCCTGCTGAATTCTCCAGCCTCATCTTATGTTCTCTGTTTATGCCAAACTTGCCTTCTTTCAACCTTGGGGATACCCAGGTCTTTTTTTTTTTTTTTTGGCCTCAGTCTTTACATAGATATATTATCTTCCTGGGATGTTCTTTTCCCAAATCTTTACCTGGTAAACTCCTACTTAATTTTTATGTCTCAACGTAAATGTCACTTTCTTGGATGTACCTTCCTGGACACATCTGACTAAATTGGGTCTTCCAACCTACATTTATCTCCTGTTGGATTGTGCTCCCAGTGTGGGACATAATTTTCCATCATAGAATTACATTACAATTTTAAATATTTATTCATTTTTGAGGTTGTCTACATAATGACTGTCTCCCCTGTTGACTATAAATTCCACAAAGACAGGAACACTCATCATTCTTCTCTTTGGTGTGCTCTACATTGAAAACCAACACATAGGAGGCAGTTAATGTATATTTATTCAGTGAATATATGAATGAGTAAATGAATACAAGGTTTTCTCAAAGAGCATTCATTTCTCTATTAAAGAAGAAAGATTTTCTGAGTTTGGGGGCCTTCTTCAGGGTCTGATGAGTGGACACAAAAAGATTGAGAACTGTCTTTAAAACTCGGTGAAGTTCTCAACAAACTTCCCAAACAGTTTCACAATTATTTCTCAAGTTGGAGCTGACTATTACACTCTTATTCTCCTTTTTGTCCCAAGGCCTCTCCTTGTGATTTCCGTAAGCTTTTCTTTAACCTGAGAAAAGACAAAAAGAAAAGCACCATAAAAACGTTCACTGGATTTTCCTGAGAATCCAGAAGATTTGAGGTCTACTGAGAGATTTGGCCAAAGTTTTTAATTGTCATCAATTCATGCGACCAATTTATCTGGAGCTAATTCAGTCTTTCACAAGTCTACTTACTTCTTCAACTTTTAGTTTCAGTGTGAGATGGAATTGGATTCTCCTCATGGTCCAAGTGAAGCTGTAAAACTCAGGGCCTAAGGTAGAAAAACTGAGACAAGAAATCTATACTATTAAGCTTTATGACCCATGGCGGCTGTGTCCCAGGTTCTGGCTCCCAGGTCCATGAGGGCTTATGCACTGGTCTTTCTTAGAAGTCTTGCCACAGTAGTAGGGGAAGCAAACACTTGTTATGGACAATGAAGAAGAAACATCAACTTGTGCATTTCCCCCCGGATATCAGAAGTGAAAAATAAGACAAAAGCATTTCTAGCCCTTACACAACAGAACAGTGTCAAGGATTTGTTAGGAGAGAGAAAGTGACCATTCCAAAAATAATCCCTCATACATCACACTGTTGGTCTCAAGGGCTTGGCTAAGGTCCAAGTACTATTTTTTTTCATAAAATAGAGATTTTAATTTTTTTCATTAGTTTTAGAGGTAGAATTTAGTGATTCATCAGTTGCATGTAACACCCAGTGCTCATTACATCAAGTGCACTCCTTAATGCCCATCACTCAATTATCCCTTTCCCCCACCCACTTCCCCTTCAGCAACCCTTAGTTTGTTTCTCATAGTTAAGAGTCTTTTATGGTTTGTCTTCCTCTCTGTTTTTACCTTATTTTATTTTTCCTTCCCTTCCCCTATGATCATCTGTTTTGTTTCTTTTCTTAAGACTTATTTATTTATTTATTTATTTATTTATTTATTTATTTATTTGAGAGGGAGAGAGAGAGAGAGAGCACAAGAGGATGGACGGTCAGAGGTAGAAGCAGACTCCCCAGCCTGATGCAGGACTCAATACTGGGACTCCAGGATCATGACCTGAGCTGAAGTCAGACGCCCAACCAACTGAGTCACCCAGGAGCCCTGTTTTGTTTCTTAAATTCCACATATGAGTGAAATCATATTTGTCCTTCTCTGACTGATTTATTTTGCTTACTATAATACCCTCTAGTTCCATCCATGCTATTGCAAATGGCAAAATTTCATTATTTTTGATGGCTGAGTAATATTCCATTGTATATTTATATACCACATCTTCTTTATCCATACATCTGATGCCAAATGATGTTGAGCATTTTTTTCATGTCTGTTGTTCATTTGTATGTCTTCTTTGGAGAAGTGTCTGTTCATGTCTTCTGCCCATTTCTTGACTGGATTTTTCAGTTTTTGGGTGTTGAGTTTGAGAAGTTCTTTATAGATTCTGGATTCCAGCCCTTTATCTGATAAGACATTTGTAAATATCTTTTCCCCATTCTGTAGGTTGCCTTTTAGTTTTGTCAACTGTTTCCTTTTTATGTTGATGAAGCTCCAATAGTTCATTTTTGCTCTTGTTTCTCTTGCCTTTGGAGACATGTCCAGCAAGTAATTGCTGTGGCTAAGGTCAAAGAGGTTGCTGCCTGTGTTCTTTTCTAGGATTTTGATGGATTCCTGTTTCACATTTAGGTCTTTCATCCATTTTGATTCTATTTTTGTGTATGGTATAAAAAAGTGGTCCATCTTCATTCTTCTGCATGTGGCTGTCCAATTTTCCCAGCACCATTTGTTGAAGAGACTGTCTTTTTTCCATTGGATATTCTTTCCTGCTTTGTTGAAGATTAGTTGACCACAGAGTTGAGGGTTCATTTCTGGGTTCCATTGATCTATGTGCCTGTTTTTGTGCCAGTACCATACTGTCTTGATTATCGCTTTGCAAAACAGCTTGAAATCTGGAATTGTGATGCCACCAGCTTTGGTTTTTCTTTTTCAACATTCCTTTGGCTATTTGGGGTCTTTTATGGTTCCATACAAATTTTAGGATTGTTTTTTGCAGCTCTGTGAAAAATGTTGATGGCATTTTGATAGGGATTGCATTGGATGTGTAGATTGCTTCAGGTAGAATAGACATTTTAACAATATTTTTTCTTCCAATCCATGAGCATGGAATGTTTTTCCATTTCTTTGTGTCTTCCTCAATTTCTTTTATAAGTATTCTATAGTTTTCAGAGTATAGGTCCTTTACCTCTTTGGTTAGGTTTATTCCTACGTATCTTATGGTTTTTGGTGTAATTGTAAATGGCATCAATTCCTTGATTTCTCTTTCTTCAACCTCATTCTTAGTGTATAGAAATGCAACTGACTTCTATGCATTCGTTTTATATACTGCCACTTTGCTAAATTCCTGTAACAGTTCTAGCAATTTTTGAGCGGAGTCTTTTGGGTTTTCTATGTAGAGTATCATGTCATCTGTGAAGAGTGAAAGTTTGACTTCTTCTTTGCCAATTAATTTTTTCCTTTTAAACATCAAATTCTACACTGGCTTTTGACTCATAGACCTGCAGAGCTGAGTGTTTGAAGAAGCTACTCTTAGTCTCCTACTTTTCTGTCCCAAATATCTAGAATGTCTTCCATGTACTAAGTTTTTCTGGCCCAGGATCCATTGATATTCACCTATGCCCAACCCTTGGGAAGCTGACATCCGATAGAAAACAGTAGGACTTTCAGGGGAAAAATAGTCTCCCTATCTCTAATGTGAGAAGGCAGTTACCTACTTATTTGTTTTAGTATCAATTTTTTTTAAAGTTTTTATTTCAATTTCCGTTAGTTAACATACAGTGTAATATTAGTTTCAGCTGTACAATATAGTGATCCAACACTTCCAGACAACACCTGGTGCTTATCACAAGTACACTCCTTAGTTCCCATCACCTATTTCACCCATCCTCCCCAACTCTGGTAACTATCATTTTGTTCTTTATACCTAAGAGTCTGTTTCTTTCTTTTCCTCTCTCTCTCTTTCCCCCTTGTTCATATATTTTGTTTTTTAAATTGCACATGAGTGAAATCATATGGTATTTATCTTTCTCTGAATTATTTCACTTAGCATAATACTCTCTAGCTCCATCCATGTTGTTGCAAGTGGCAAGATTTCATTCTTTTTTGTGGCTGAGTAATATTCCAGTGTGTGTGTGTGTGTGTGTGTGTGTGTGTAACATCTTCTTTATCCACTCATCAGTTGATGGACACTAGGCTGTTTCCATAATTTAGGTATTGTAGACCAAGAAGGAAAGAATATCCAATGAATAAAAGACAGTCTCTTCAACAAATGGTTTTGGTGAAACTGGACAGCAACATGTAAAGGAATAAAACTGGACCACTTTCTTACACCATACACAAAAATAAATTTAAAATGTGTGAAAGACCTAAATGTGAAACATGAAACCATAAAAATCCTAGAAGAGAACAGAGGCAATAACTTCTTTGACATTGGTCATAGCAACATTTTTCTAGATATGTCTCCTGAGGCAAGGGAAACAAAAGCAAAAAGAAACTATTGGGAGTATATCAAAATAAAAAGCCTCTGCACAGCAAAAGAAACAATCAACAAAACTAAAAGGCAACCTACAGAATGGGAGAAGCTATTTGTAAATGACATATCTGATAAAGGGTTAGTGTCCAAAATCTATAAAGAACTTATCAAACTCAACACCCAAAAAACAAATAATCCAATTAAAAAATGGGCAGATATGAATAAACATTTTTCCAAAGAAGTTATACAGATGGCCAATAGACACATGAAAATATGCTCAACATCATTCATCATCAGAGAAATATAAATCAAAACTACAATGATATTTCACCTCACCCTGGTCAGAATGGCTAAAATTAACAACACAGGAAACAACAGGTGTTGGCAAGGATGCAGAGAAAGGGGAACCCTCTTACACAGTGGGTGAGAGTGCAAAGTGGTGTAGCCACCCTGGAAAACAGTATGGGGTTTCCTCAAAAAGTAAAACATAGAACTACCCTATGATCCAGTAATTGAGCTACTAGGTATTTACCCAAAGAATACAAAAATACTAATTCAAAAGGATACATGCACCTCAATGTTTATAGCAGCATTTTCTATAATTGCTGTATCACAGTTTGAAAGTACAAGTGATTACTAGGACCAGAGGGAGGGAAGCCAGAGAATGGTCAATGGTTTACTGGTGATATAGTGCTGTGTCCATAAATGACTGAAAACTCCAAAGGCTACACCAGCTAATGCTGTTTCTGAGGCCAAACGGATTTTCAGAGTATATTATGCTTAGCTCTTGCTTAGCTCTTGCTTGTGTACTTGGCTAAAAGACAACATGCTATTCTGGTTGTCTAGGAGTGATATGGTCTATAACCAATGATAGGAGTTAAAATTCTGTACACCTTATGCTAATGTTTATAAGGTTATATTTCAGATTCCTGTCCCCAGAGATTCTCTCTTGGACATTCCCTGCAGGCCAAGGATCCCAGGAACACAATTGGGAGCTCTTGTAGAGACCATTTAGATAGAAGCTTCTCTATCCCTACACTAAAAACCAAGTTCTGGAGACCCAGAGTGGGAAGCCAAGCCTTGAGAGCATGGTAGATGATAAGTAGACTCCTCAAAGGTATGATAAAAGCCCCGGACCTGGAGTCCGGTGATCTGAGTACAAATTCGCCTTTCATTATAGATATGAAATCCAGTTTAATTCATTTAACTGCTCTGAACTTCAGTTTCTTTGTCTATAAAACAGGAAGTTGTAATTAATGAAATAACACATTCACAAAGGATCCAGTATAGAATCAGTATGTGTGACTTGTATCTGAATTTGTTCCTTATAACTACTTCCCAACCCTTCCTCTATATCCTGTGGTAGGGAGGACACTGTTCCTCAGGTCCTGCTTTAAGGAATCTTTCAAGGTGCCTTCAATCCATCATTCCTACAGTTTTCATGGCAATATTTGAAAAATTCTTAACTGATCCTGGAATGGCATATCTTTTCTCCACCTACAAAAATCCTACTTATAACTCAGGACCTAATTCAAATCATTCTCATTACAAATCTTCTTTAAATGCTCTCTAGATCTAATCTAGGGACTCAGGGAAAGCTTCCTCAAGGAAGTGATTTTTGGACTCAGATATGAAGGTTGAGCAGGAGTACCCCAGGGAATGAGAGAGGAGAAAGCATTCTGAGCAAAGGAGACAGTATATATAAAGGCCTTGAGGCAAAAATAGTGTGGTTTGTTGGAAAAACTGAAAGATAACCAGAAATCCAGTGTGGTTAAAGCACAGAGAAGGCCAAAAATCTTACAAATAGGGCAGTCTCAAATAGCTGTGCAGTTAGTATACTACATAAAGTGCCTTGTCAAGGGAGTTGAAATCCCTCCCATGCTCTGCTTGCTAAACCATAGAGCTGTGTCCATCCAGAAACAGTTATCTTTTTCTGATTTGTGCATTCTTGTTTTAAATGTCAGAAAGATGCTGAAAAACTAGCAGCAGTCCTTACAAGGCCATGAATGCTCTGGCTCCCACCTATCATACTATCCTTACCTGAAATTCTTTCCCTCATTCTTTCTCTGTGTTCTGGCTAAACAGGTCTTCTGCACGCTCAGGACTTTTGGACATGTTTTCCTTGTTATACTGGGTTCTGGAATCATATGCTCAAAACAATGCTTGGTACACTGTTGAGGTTTGATGAGTTTGTTTTAGTGCAGGGTCCATGACACAAGGCTGATTTGGCTACATTTGAGTTTGGGTCTGAATTACAGTTGAGTTAGAACTTCCCTGGTCTTCAGGCTAGGGAGGGTGGTGCAATTCCCATTTGCAAGGGGTGTGAGCAGTGACTCTTGGTACCCATGCATGGGAAAGCAGGTCCTTTCTTTTCCTGGGGCTTCTGGCATCTTTAGGAATGGAGAGAGTCACAAGGACTTCTTAACAGAGGTAATAATGATATTTTTTTCAAAAAGAAATGAAAGCACAGGGGAAAGTTGTTGTTTCAGACTTGCTTCTACCTCAAAACTCAGAATAACCTTCTCTGAGGACACATTACAACACCCAAACAGAGTCTGCCCATCAGCCTAGATTTCTGCCAGAATGATAGGCTCCTATTACAACCATTTGTTCTACAAATATTGATTGAGCACCTATAATAATGAATAAGAAAGGCACGATCCTTGACTTCAGAGAGCTTATATTTTGGCATCACCTTCAGTAATGTCTGTAGGATTACCTTATAGGGGAACTAAGTCTTCTTAACGGGCTAAATACTCATTGGCAGCTTAAATACCAAACTTACAAGATACAGAGAGGGGCTCTGAGGTCAGCCAGACTTGGGTCCAAGTCATAGTAGAGTCCACCATCTGAGGGCTGTTTAACCTTGGGCAAGTTTCCTTTTCTGATCTTCAATTTCTTTACCTGTAATTGGAAATGATAATACTTAACTCATAGAGCTAATATGAAGATAAAATGAGACATAACGTGTAAAAGGTTATAGTCTAGTACCAAATTAATAAATATTTGTATAAAATACATCATGTTCCCTGTTTCATGGAAAATGATTTTTTAAAAATATCTAGAAAAAAGGTCCAGTTTTCAAGGACTCAGAATAGTAATCAGAGGAAATGTCATGGTTACAGGAAATGTTTCCTATCTTTTATATCCCTATCAAGGTTGTTATCTTCTTGAGATAGAAACTATCTGTTTTATCTTGGTATCCCCCAACCAATCTCAGTGCCTAGCATAGTACCTGAGACTGCTAAGGATAGAGGACTTGTTTTATTCATTTCTGTACTCTCAGGGTCTCGTATAGTGTCTTGAACATAGTATGCTTATTACATGCATTAAGTCCCTTAATCCTCATAGCAGTTTTCTAAAGTAGTGCTATTATTATCCTTATTATCAAATGTGGAAACTGAGGCACAGAGAGATTAAGTCAATTGCCCAAAATTATCAAGCTAATTAAGTGTTAGGGCTTGAATTTGAACCCAGGCAGTCTGGCTATAGGCCTGCACCCTTAACACCTGACCCAACCACATAGAAGCCCATTAGATATTTGTTGAATGAATACAATTACAAGAAAACGTGAATTATAATCATGTAAAAGAAGGAGTCCATTATACATGTGCACCTTATACAATAGACATGCTCCAAAATTGGATAAAAATCTATTTTTTTTGTAAATTTCATGCATTTTACCAGTATGTCAGCACATTACTGTTATGTCAAGAACTTCTTTTGTCATGTTAATAATCACTTCCTAAACTGTCTGATGTATAAAAGTAGTGTTTTCACATACTGGCTTCCTGCTAAAGCAAGAAGGGCTGGCAAATACCCTTTAGAAGTCCTTTTCCAATCACCTATAACCCGCCCTTTCACCCCACCCCACCCCCAACCATAATGCTAGAAAGACAGTTGGTGCCCTCTTCTGGGGGTTTGGGGCAGTAGCATACATTTGGGCTCACCAGGGGGGCATTTCCAAGAAATAATCGTGTCAAGTTCTTTCAATTCTGGTGATAAGAATAAAGTTGATTTTTGGATCTTTTTTGGAAATAAGAAATTGAATCTTTTTCTGAGAATAGGAAAGCTGACCTATTCAATCAGGCGAATCTCCTGAAGCCCTGGTAGATAGAGAAATGGAATACAATTTCAGCTGAACTTTAGAAGGATGCTGAGCAGACATTTCCTTTCATCAGGTACACTTTACATATACTTCAAAATCATAGGCTATTATGGTAAAATTTACCATTTATTTAGGATTATCTATGTGTTGGATTATCTCATTTAAATCTCACTACAATCCTAGAAGGTAAAGAATATCTCCAATTTATCGTTACAAAAGCTGATATTTAGAGAGGTTAAGCAATGGACAAAAAATGGCAAAACCAGCAATTCAAACCCAAATCATGTTATTTTCAATGTAATATGTTGTCTCTTTTTATTCCTTTTGGCCCTGTATCAATATTTCACTACTAAGAGATGCCAGAAAAATGTTCTTGACAGATGTAATTCCAATGTAATACCACTGAAACATCAAAGAAAACTGTGCCCAAAACCCTTATATGGACCCTTTGCTAGTTGTCCTGACACCTTGTTTTATTTGGTTATGTTGGATAGAAAGATAGGAAGTTTAAAGTGGTAACAGACAGAGGTCAAGGGCCAAACAGAATGTTGGGGAGTCAGAAAAGGGGATAAGAGAGAAAGGAGGAGTAGTGTGGACATGGAGGAGAGAGAGCCTTTTTGACTGCCTCTCCATTGCTCATAAAGCCAAAACTAGCCCATCAGGGTGAATCCAGCTTTCTGGAAAGCACAACTTGCATCAAATGTAACAATAATTAGCCTTTGTCTAATACTTTGTGCCAGGCACTGTTTTAAGTGCTTTACCTGTATTAACTCATTTAATCCTCAAAAAAATCTCATTAGGCAAGTCTTTTGATTAATCTCATTTTATGAATTAGAAAATTGAAGCAAATAAGTGGCTGTGGTTTCCATTTTACACATGAGGAAACTGAGACCTAGAGTTGAGTAACTTTCTCAAGATCAAGCTAATAAGCGCTGGAATTTAAACTTAGGATGCTGGTTCCAGAGCCATGTTCTTACCCATCATGATATATTACCCCTCCCAATACATTGTAAGGATAAGTCTTGTTTCAGAAAATGTTTACTTCGGGTATATATGAGGTGTGTGAGTTTGTGCGTTTATATTTGTATTGGGTTGCAATGTAAAATGTATTCCTGTGAGTCACAGACAAAAATGTCTAAAACCTACTGCTCTAGCAATAGTATCGCTGAATTATACATCTTCAACCTCACTAGAGATAATGCTAAATTACTCTCTAAAACGATTTTACCAAATCACATTCCCACCAATAGTGTAAGAGAGTTACCTGTGTTCTATACCCTCACCTGAACTTAATAGTGTCAGGCTTTTAATATGTTGCCAATCCAGAGGGTGTGAAATCATATCTTAAGTTGTTTTTAATTGCATTTTTTCTGATTTCTATTACGTATTTTCATATGTTTTGGCTGTTCAGATTTTGCCTACTATGACATCTGTTTACATCTTTTACTTGTATATTATTGCATACAATACAAATGTATACAATGCAATACACAACAACAGTAACTCTTTGAAGGAGCCAGCAGTACAGATGAGGAAACTCAGACTGGCAGAAACCTTGCTTAAGGTCACTCAGCTAATGGGTTGTTGAGTTGGGGTTTGAGTCCAGGCCCAGAGGACCCGTTAGCCTATGCCTTTTGTTTTATAATACATGCTGGGACTAAGGCCATATTAGTAAAAACAAAAGAAGGGAACAAATAATGTCAAGCATGTAACAATATGTCATGTGTCTAATTAGGTTTTGTGTAATTAACATCGCTTATTTCCTTGTATCCTCACAACAACTTGGGAGATAAAACATGTTATTTTTCATTTTACAGGTAAGGAGACTGAGGCTCAGGGAAATGAAAGATTTGCATTGGAGAGGTTAAATTATAGCTGAGAAGAGGCAGAATCACAATTCAAACACAGGTCTGTGTGATTACAAAGTCCACACTGGTTACACAATAGTGGTATCTGTCCACAGCTATTCTTGGTATGAAGTAAAGGCCTCCCACAAATCATGTCTGCCTCCTCACCTCCTAGAGCCATGTTTTGAGCTTCTGCCTTACCCTCTCCTTAGAGCCCCAGTGAACTGCTGCTACTTGGAGATGGCCAGGACAACATCTACCTTGTGTGTGTGTGTGTGTGTGTGTGTGTGTGTGTGTGTGTGTGGTGTGTAGAATCCTGGTCTGGGGCAGCCTTAACTAACTGGTCCAGCCTACTGCCTCCCATTAACCAGTCAAGTGAGATGAGCTCCCAGCCAACTTCCACAGATTCACCTTTCACTGTCTCCAGATTTCTCTGATGAAGCCCACTCAGGATCTCAACGCCTTCTATGATAAACCAGAAATTCTAAGTCAGAGCTGTCAAACTTGACTGCACATTAAAATCACCTGCAGAAGTTTAAAAAATCCTGATGCCCTAGTAACAGCCAGACCCACTACATCAGAATCTCTGAGGATGGTTCCCAGGCATCCATAATAGTTAAAGCTCCCCAGATGACTCCAATGTATAGCCAAGATTGAGAACCACTGTTAAGGCATCTTCCAGTAGTCACACTCACAGTAGTTTCCACATCTTAGTGTTCATGGAAACTTCTTGGAGCATTTGTTAAGATTCAGATTTCTGGACCTCACCTCCAGAGAGTCCATGTTTTAGTTTGGACCCAGGAGTCTTCATTCTTAACAATCACCCCAGGTGATTTCATTGCAAGTCAATAGCAGGTCACATTTTGGGAAACGCTGCATTAGAGGAAGTGCTACATGGAAGTGGGATGCGAGCAAGAGATCTCTGGCCCTTTAAGGACTAATTAAGAAACTACCTTTAAAGCTGTGGAGCACAGCAAGCAAGGGCTGCTTTTTTTCATCCTAGTGGATAAGGTAAGGGAGCAGGTCCTGGAATGGACTTCTCCTTTAAGGTTACCTCAGCGTCCGAGTAAGTGCCATTTTGTTCCTAGCCCTGAAGAGCAGGAAGGATATGCTGTGTTGCCCCACCTGTTGTTTCTGTTTGTCTTGATGTGAAGAGGACAAATTAGAAGACCTCCTTTGGTACAGAAGATTCACCTAGAGGAATCGACATAGGGTCTGCCTGCTTGCCTTTCATTTTTTCTTGCCCCAACTTTTGTGGTTGTGGAGCCAGATGCAGCAACCTATGTGAAAGGAAAGGCTCAGAGTGACATCCTTTGGGCTTGGGCTGGAGTGTGTTGCTGAACACCACACCTTTCGAGATGGTCCTCCTCAGCATCCTTAGAATTCTTCTTTGGGGACTGGTGCTTTATATGGAACAGAGGGTCCAAATGGCAAAGGTAGGGCAGCCCTTTAATGCCCTCATGGCTGATGCCTCTTCCTTGCCCCTGATTCGGGAGCTGCTAGAAGAAGCTCCTGGCAATAAGCAGAGGAAGCCCCAGGTCCTAGGACATCCTTTGCGGTACATGCTGGAGTTGTACCAGCGTTCAGCTGATGCACGTGGGCACCCTAGGGAGAACCGCACCATTGGGGCCACCATGGTGAGGCTGGTGAGACCTTTGGCCAACGTAGCAAGGCCTCTCAGAGGTGAGTTATCATACCATACTGTCCTGGAGGGAAGAGAAATGGGGGGGGGAGGAAGAGTGTAGAGAAAGGGGATCTGTGAGTGGCTTTATTGCTTAGTGGGTGAGTTGTCTTCTCAGGCTTGGATTTCAAAGGTTGGAAGAAGCTGGCTACAAGCCTGCTTTCCTTTAGGGTCCCAATTTAAGAACAGATTTCCTTGGGGCCTACCTGAGGAATCTCCCCCAGACCTCAGGAAAACTGAATGATGTGTCAGCTCCTGTCTTTCAAAGAAAGTCTTATTGCTTGTTATGTCACTAAAAACTATAATTGAGAAATACTTCTATGCATTCTTGTGGGGGGGCCCTTCAGGTGTGGTTGTATTCTTACAAGGAAAAGAGCACAGGAT
Organism: Ursus maritimus; assembly: GCF_017311325.1. NCBI lineage: Eukaryota > Metazoa > Chordata > Mammalia > Carnivora > Ursidae > Ursus > Ursus maritimus. The sequence goes on along the minus strand of NW_024423319.1, from coordinate 81,009,381 downwards.
ACTGAGTTGGGGGAATTTACAAAAATGGACAGAAACAAATTAATATTGGAAGGTCTATATACCTGGTTAGGTGAACATCTACTATTGTGTATAATCCTTAAGGACAACTATTACCATTAGCTGTCATGGAACAATTAGCCTAATTTTTTAAAATAAGAAAACTAAAGCACAGAAGTCCAATAACTTGCAAAGTTCACATAGACAGTGGGTGGCAGAGATAGGAATTGAGTTTAAGTCTCCCTGATTCTGAAATCTCCATAATTTCTCAAGTGTTTAGATATAGTACGTTGATATCCTTGTATACCAAGAAGTTTTTCTATTAAGTCCACGTTGCTAGTTTGGGTTTTTGGTACTAAAGGTATTTTGGAATTTTCTTTGTTCCCACCATGCTTGATTTTAAAAGTATCTTCATATTGTTCCACGACACCAGTGGGCTTCTGAAGTGCAGGGCTTTCTAGAGAATGCCGAAAGCCATCAATTTCAAGGAAATCTTGGGAACCCAGTGAGATTAATTTTGGGCCTTTGATAATTTACATTCCCCCCTTTAAATGAAATAACAAATATTCTCCTAGCTAACCTTTACTGTGAGTTTACCACGTGCCAGGCATTGGGCAAAATACTTCACAAACGTTATCTTCCTTAATCTTCACCACTAGTGTATGAGGTAGGTATTATTAACATAATCATTTTATAGATGAAGAAACTGAGGCTCAGAGTAACTTACTCAATGTAACACAGTAATTGGTAGAGCTGGGTGTCAAACCCAGGTTTTTGGGCTCCAGATCTTGTGCTTTTAATCATCCTGCTGTGCTGACTCAACAGATTTTAATTGAGCACCAGGCACTGTGTTTGGGTTGGGTCTGAAGTGGCAAATAACTGTCTCCCTGACCTCTAGGAACTCCCATTAAAGTAGAATGGATAGATAAGTAAGCACATAATGGTGTTAGAGCATGACCAATGTTTTGACAAGGATAAGCAGTTGGTCTCCCAGGACATGAAAGAAGAAATAGGTCACTGCTTAAAGCCAGCAAAGGGAAACAGGGAGACCATGAAAGACTTCATTGATGAGCTAATATTTGAGCTGGCTGGACCTTGAGGAAGGAGTAAGGACACTATGCGTAGAGGCAGACATGCATTCTGATTGAGGAAGGGGAAAATAGCTCGGGGTGGGTGGAGATTCACTCAACAAATATTTAACACCTACTGAGGGCTAGGCACTGTTTTAGGTGCTGGCATATAGATATGATCAAGACAGGCATGGTTTTCATGGGTGAGACAGATAAATAAACACAGATAACTGCAAATTGTGGTAAGTGCTATCAAAGAATGAAATAGGTTTTGATAGAGAATAACAAATCCTCCCTTTACAGGGGATTGTCAGGGAATGCATCTTTGAAGAGGTGACATTTGAGCTGAGACCTGTAAGATAAGAAACTAAGTATGAGAAGAGTAGAGAGAAGCCTGATTGAGGCAGAGGGAACCATGTGTACAAAGGCCTGGAGGGTGGAAACAAGTTTGTCTGACTTGAAGATTAGAAGGAAGATCAGTATGGCCGGAACCTATTGAGCATTGTGGAGAGTGGCAGGGAATGAGGCTGATGAGAGGCAGGGACTTATAGGCCATTATAAGAAATCTGGATTTCATTCTGAGTGTAGCAGAAAGCTGCGCAAATCAAGTTTGTACAGATGATATGGGGCTAGACAGGAGGGTGCCTAGAATTAGGCCACTATCTTGGTCTGACTGTGAGACATACTGGCATCTAGGGACTCTGGAAAGGATCCAGAAATGGATAACAAGAGAACAAGGACAGATCTCTCCATTAGGAGATGACCCAGCTGAATTGCACTTGCCTGGAGAGCTATGCCAGGTTCAATCACACAGGATGTGTGAGTCAGCCATTTCCCTGAAAAATTCTGAGCAGACCCTTCCTGGCTCTGATCCTAAGCCACTCCACCCTGCTTCAGGAAATATGTGATGTCAAGGTCTGAAAGGAAAGGGCAGTTCCTCACCAGACAGCCTGCTAGAGGTTGGGTTGGGCTTCTTCTCAGGCAGGGTGGGGCAGGTGTATGGGTGGGACTCTTAGAAAGATGATTATAGGATGGGAGTGTAGAGTAACTTGAGAAAGCAGACACAAGTCTGGCTTGGGCTTTGTGTGAATGATGTCCAGTGCCCCAAACTTCAGGGTGTATTGAGCATAAGTTGAATGTGAACTATGAAAAAATATCCTGATGCTTCAAGACATTAAAGCACTTCTACATTGACCAGTCCAGGCCTACTGAAATCCAAGCTTGTGGATTCAGTGAAGGAGGAAGGTTAGGTAAATAATATGTAAATTAGCATGCAAATGTTTAGCGATAAGATGTTTGAAGATAAAAGGAGGCATTTTCCTGCAAGCCTGGTTTTTGTAATCTTTGCTATTGACCTTTTCCAGGAGGGGGTGCAGAAATTCAGAGCACTGCAGGCCCGGCCTTCCAACCCTTTGGCCACTGGGTGTCAGCATTACAGTCTGGATTAAAACACTCACCAAGACGCTTTCAGCTTCTAGTAGAATTCTTAGCAAACAAAATCTGGCCAAAGCCTTGTTGAAAATGGTATTTAGGGGAATGGTGGTACAATGAATGCAGTACATAAGGAATCATTTCCAGTAAGGAATGAACAAGGGAGAGAATGAGGGTTAAGGGGAAAATGGTTTAAGAAGGAACAGCTGCTCAAGAAGCAGTTCTTAACGTAAACGGTAAAAATGGCAAAACAGCTGCTCCCACTAGGGGTAAATAAACAAAATTATTGTGTGGCATCTTGGCCCCAGATTTGAAGTGATGGCAGGCCATAGATAGTCCCCAATATTGGACTGTTACCTCAAAGTTGCATCTGTATAATGATATGACAGGAGGACTCATTCTTAATTCATGCATGTCTCAACAATTCTCTTAATTGAGCACCTTTAATAGTCTAATAAAGATTGATCCTCTTCCATACACACAAAATAATTCCATATTTGAGGTTTTTTTTTTCTCATCCTAGTGCTGTGAGTGATCTAAAAATGGAACACAATTTCTTTTTAAGGGAAACCTACTTGGGCTCAATCTTGATTCTATCATACCCTGGCTATATGTCCTCTGGCATAGCTTCTTTGAGCCTCAATTTCCTTGTCAGCAAAATGGTGATAATTATTATCTCATAAGGCTATTGCAGATTAAAGAGCTAATGCTTTAAAGCATCTAATAGTAAATGCTCAACAAATGATAGTGATTATCATGATCTTGCTTTATTTTTAGGGCTGCTTACAGCTGTTAGTTTGTACTGAGCAGATTTGTGAGGGAGATTCAGGCTAGCAGGTAAGAAACTAATCCTCTGCTCTTGTCCCCTCTTATGCAGGCCCCTGGCATATAAAGACCCTGGATTTTCCTCTGAGACCAAACCAAGTAGCATACCAACTAGTCAGAGCCATTGTGGTTTACCGCCATCAACTCCACCTAGCTCATTTCCATCTCTCCTGCCACATGGAACCCTGTGTCCAGAAAAGCCAAACCAATCACTTTCCTTCAGGAAGAGGTTCCTCAAAGCCTTCCTTGCTGTCTAAAGCTTGGACAGAGATGGATATCACACAACATGTTCAGCAAAGGCTCTGGAATCCCAAAGGATGCAGGGTTCTACGACTCCGCTTCATGTGCCAGCAGCAAAAAGGTAGTGAGATTCTTGAACTTCAGTGGCATGGCACTTCATCCTTGGACACTGCCTTTTTGTTACTCTATTTCAATGACACTCATAAAAGTGTTCAGAAGGCCAAACTTCACCCCAGAATCCTGGAGGAGTTCATGGCAGGGGATTCTTCTCTTCTCTTGAGGAGGGCCCGGCAAGCAGGCAGTATCACATCTGGGGTCCCTGGCCTCTCCAGGGAACATGATGGGCCTAAAAGTAACCAGTGTTCCCTCCACCCTTTCCAGGTCAGCTTCCACCAGCTGGGCTGGGACCACTGGATTATTGCTCCCCATGTATATACCCCAAACTACTGTAAAGGAGCCTGCCCCCGGGTACTACACTATGGTCTCAATTCCCCCAATCACGCCATCATCCAGAACCTTGTCAATGAGCTGGTGGACCAGAGTGTCCCTCAGCCCTCCTGTGTTCCTTATAAGTATGTTCCCATTAGCATCCTTTTGGTTGAGGCAAATGGGAGTATCTTGTACAAGGAGTATGAGGATATGATTGCCCAGTCCTGCACATGCAGGTGACAGCAAAGGTAAAGCTAGCTCAGGTGTTCTGAGAAATTGGAAAAGAGTTTAACATAACAAAACAAATATCAATGTTAAAGCTGCAAGTATTCTACCTCTGATCTTCTACCCATTCTGTGGGTTCTGTTTCATGCCTTAAGTGTTACTTAAGTCTCTTCTCCCCATGTATGAGGGTCCTCACTTTATACAAACAGTTCTGGTACCAGACATTAGTACATCTTGACCACTAGTCAGAGCCCCTAAAGATGTTCTTTTGGAGATACCCAGCTTTCTTGTCCTTTTTTTTTTTTCTTTTTCTTTTTTTTTTTTTTATTGTGACCTTGTCAAAAGTCACCAGTCCATGATGGTAGAACTTTTGGAATTGTCCTACCAAGTCCCAGAAAGGTGAAATCTTCCTGGTATCCATCTTTTGAGGCTTTCTAGAAGACCTTGGGTTAAGAAAGCCACCTGAGATTTTTACTTCTCTATGTTGCCTCCTGTATCCTCAAAACTGGTACCTAATCAGAAAGACTGCCTGCTCCTGTACTTGCACTGCCCTCTGAATCTAAAATTAACTTTTCTCAGATGTATTAAAAAATGTTTAGGTAATAATCTCCACTAAAATCTTTGAAGGGAAACAGAAGGAGTCTAAGACATCAAGGATTTTTCTCTCTGCCTCTGAACCTGGGGAAAATATCTGGGATCCCTTCTCTAGGGTAATGAGAACAGCCTTTAATAAGGCTGATAGGAAACTTGAATATGGAGTTGAGAGGATAATCACTTCAAAACCACCTGCATCTATGGTGAAGAGAGGAAGAGCTGTCATTGCTGATTAGGATTATGTATGGGGGAGTCATTTTAAGCTTTCTAGGGAACAATGGATTTCATAGGGTATTGTTTTATGTAACACTTAAATCCTTGTTAATTATCACAAAGAAAACTCCCTGGTGGCTCAGCAGCTAGGAGTTGGCCTGGTTGGGGGTGGAGGAGTAGAAGGCTGCAGCCAGGAAGCTTGAAGGGCTGTGGGGAAATGGTGAGATGTTCTGAGGCCTGAGGCCAACTTCATTCTGGACTGGCCTGTTTGTGAGTTCAACTTGGCTCTGGGCTGGATCTCTGGGGGAAGATGGGCTTGCTGTTTGGGGGGGGGCATGAAGTACTGCCTTAGACTAAATGACACTTGCAGTGTGACTTTTCTACTCCTATACTGTGCTGAAGTGATGGAGACTGGGCTGTGTTACAAATAAATCATTTTTGTTGTTGTCGTTAAAGAGAATCTTGAATGTTTGGGGGATTGGGAGAGAATGGGTGGAAGGAATTTATTTCCTTTGTTCCCTTTAGCAATGGCCAGGAGCTCAACCCTAATCTCCAAGGGTGGGGCTGCAGACTCTATGAGGTTCTCTTTTAAGGCAGCACTGCTACGATCAGCCCTCCCCAAGGGGCTCCTTTGAGGAAGCCCAGTAAGGCATTTCCCCTGCCCAACTTCTCCTTGACTAGTCTTATGGCCATTCACAGTGGGGTGGGACTGATTTAGGGTAGGTGCATGTATTTGCCAAATGTAACCCCCCTCCCCACCACCACCATTTTTCTTATCCATCAAATTAACTTACCTTACCATTCCCTTCTCAATAATTGGTTCAGCTAGACAAAATCTTATACATCTATAAATATACAAATTCTATTATTCTGGAGGAACTGTTTTTTAAATATCCTTTCATCCATCTATCTTATATCATTAGGAATCAGCTCAGACATTCATTTCCTCAATGTCCCCATGATGACCCAGACTTGGGTAGGTGCCCTACTTCTGTGCTCACATAGCACTATTTGCTTTCCTCTAACACATTCTAGTGTAACTATTTGTTGCCAAAAGATGAGCTCCTTTTGGGATTTTCAACTGTATTTTACCCATTTCCATAATACTGGAGCCTGGCACATAGTAGGTCCTTGATGAATACAAACATATGAAAGTGATACTTTGTGTGTGTGATGCATTCTTCCTAACATGTATATAAGGATTATTTTTGTACCCCATTATTTCAAAACCATGATTCAAGTTGCAATAGAATGTAACAGCTATGTTCTTGAATGAGGCAGTTTCAGAATCATTGTAATATGTGGCAAGTTGACATAGAATAAATGTGGGCTTCCAGTCTAAATGTTTCCCTAGCCTGCTTGGGGTAGACACAAATACCTAACAGGCCTGAAGACAGACCTTGTTCCCAGGACCAGATTCTGAATTCAGCATCTCAGTGTTCAGAATTTTCAGAAAATCATGGTCTCCTAGCTTTATGAGTCCCGAATACATCTGAAACTTAATCTTTTTATGGAAGGCTCAGGGTTAATTGGCTACATTATCCATTAAGACTTGAGTTGTCAGAATACCCAAGGAAAATACTGGCAGGATGGAATCATTTGTGGCTGATGTTATGGATTCTCTTTTCCTTTGAAATACTGCTTTCAACTCAGCATTTTTTCTCAAATCTGGAGTGAGATATATACACTTCAAACATTCTTTTGGAAGGAAGGAAATAACTTGTTAGTGGAGGAGAGTATGTGGGAGTCTGTCTGCCCAGGTGAGTCTGGGGAAAAAATGGTTACTTGGTCCAGAAAGGGAAAGCAGGGAGCAAAGTCCACCTGTCCCAGCTTCCACTGAGAATGGACCAGAACTTCAATGTATGGTTGCAAAAGGAGCAGACATTTAAGCTTGAGTCTTATCCTGGAGGTCTGTTACATTTACCTTGGTAGTATATTATATCCATTCTGGACCAAGCTGGAAAGCACGTGAAATTTATCCTCAGTTCCACCAAATATTTGGGTGCCTCATTTTGTAAAAGAAAGTTTCATATCTTCAGTTAGTTCTCCCAGCAGCACTATGAAACAGGAAGTATTTGCCCCATTTTTAAAGTAACTGTTTTATTGAGATATAATTTGCATACCATAAAAGCCACCATTTTAGGTGTTTAATTCAGTGGGTTTTAGTATATTCAAACTTGTGCAAAATTCATTGCAATCAATTTTACCACAAAAAGAAGCCCTTGCCCAGCAGCCATTAATCTCCATCCCTCTACCCTAACCCTAGGCCCTGGTAAGCACTAATCCACTTTCTTTTTCTATGGATTATAGGTGTTTGTATAAGTCAAATCATATAATATTTGGCTTTTTGTGACTGAATTCAATTTGGCATAATGCTTTCAAGGTCCATTTGTGTTGTTCATTCCTTTTTATTACTGAATAGAATTCTATTGTAGAACATACTGCATCTTTATCTGTTCATCAGTTGGTAGGCATTTGAGTTGTTTCTACTTTTTGGCAATTATGAGTAACGGCACTATCTTGTTGTGATGAGCACTGGATGTTGTATGTAAGTGTTGAATCACTAAATTCTACACCTGAAACTAATATTACACTGTATGTTAACTAACTGGAATTAAAAACTTGGAAGAAAAACAAAAAAGGAATAATGCTGTCATGAATGTTCCTGTGCAAGTTTTTGTGTGGACCTGTGTTTTCAATCCTCTTGTGTATACACCTAGGAGTAGTAATGGTGAATCCTCTGGTAACTGTTTAACATTTTGAATAACTGCTAAACTATTTTCCAAATTGGCTCTGCCATCTTACAACCCAGCAATGTATGAAGGTCTCAATTTCTCTACATCTTCACCAATACTTCTTATTGTCTTTTTTATTTTAGCCATGCTAGTGGAGGTGAAGTGGTATCTCATTGTGGTTTTGATTGCATTGATGACTAATGATGTTGAGAATCTTTTCATGTGCTTATTTGCAACTTGCATATCTTCTTTTGATAAATGTCCATTCAAGTCATTTGCTCAGTTTTTAATTGAGTTGGCTCTTATTGTTGAGCTGTAAAAGGTTTTTTTAAATATTCTGGATGTTAGTCCCTTATCAAATGTATGATTTGCAAATATTTTCTCTAATTCTGTGGGTTTTCTTTTAACTTTGGTGTCCTTTGAAACATGAAAGTTTTTAATTTGGAAAACAAATCAACTATTTTCATCTTTTGTTGCTTGTGCTTTTGTTGTCATCTAAAATATTGAATAATCAAAGTCATAAAGATGAACACCGATGTCTTTTTCTAAGTGTGTAATAATTTGAGCTGTAACATTTAATCCATTTTAGTTAATTACGCATATGGTGTGAGGTAAAAGTCTAACTTCATTCATTTGCTTGTGGATATCCAGTTGCTGCAGCATCATTTGTTGAAAAGACTAATCTTTCCCCCATTAAATTATCTTGGGACTCTGGTTGAAAATGGACCATAAATACAAGGGTTTATTTCTAGACTCAATTTTGTTTCATTGATCCATATGTCTGTTCTTACAACAGGATATAACACTGTCTTGATAACTGTAGCTTTGCGTAAGTTCTGAAATTAGGAAATGTAATTTCTCCAAATGTTTTCTTTTTCACCAAGACTGTTTAGGCTATTCTGGGTCACTTGTATTTCCATATGAATTTTAGGATCAGCTTTTCAATTTCTGAAACAAAACCAGCTTTTTTTTTTTTTATTAGGGACTGCATTGAATCTGTAGATAAGTTTGGGTAGTATTTCCATCTTAACTCTATTAAGTCTTCTGATCCATAAACATGGGATGTCTTTCCATTTATTTAGGCCTTCTTTAATTTTTTTAATGTTTTCTCATTTTTTTCAGTATATGTCTTATACTTTAAATTTATTCCTGTTTTAATTCTTTTTGATACTATTATAAAAGGAATTCTTCTAAATTTCATTATCAGACCATTAATTGTTAGTATATAGAATTACAATAGTTTTTTGTACATTGAACTTGTACCCTGCAACCTTCCTGAACTCCTTTATTAGCTTCAATGATTTGGGTGGATTTCTTAGGATTTTTATACACAAGTTTATGTCATCTGTTGAATATAGGGTTTTACTTCTCTCTTTCAATCTGGATGCCTTCTTTTTTTTCTTGCCTTTACTTTGGCTATAACCTCCATTCAATGTTAATAGAAGTAATGAGAGCAGACAGTCTTGTTTCCAATCTTAAGAGGGAAAGGCATTCAGTCTTTTAGCAGTAAGTTTGATGGTAGCTGTGATTTTTCATAGATGCCCAACTTCAATACTTACTTTAAAGCTACACTAATCAACACAGTGTGGTATTGGTAAAAGAATGAACAGATCAATGGAATAGAATAGCTCCCAAATAGACCCACACAAAAATAGTCAACTGATCTTTGACCAAGATGCAAAGGCAAATCAATTGATAAAGGATAATCTTTCAACTAACTATGCTGGAATAACTGGACAACCACATGCAAAGAAATCTAGACAAAGACCTTGTACCTATCACAAAAATTAACTGAAAATGGATTATAGACATAAATGTGAAACTATAAAATTTTGAGAAGATAATATAGAAAATATAGGTAACCTTTGGTTTGGTGATGACTTTTCCCCCCATAAATTTTGTTTTATATTTTAGGGATTTTCATACATGATTTTATCTTGGCTTGAACAAGTATCTCATTTTACATATGTGGAAACAAAGGTTTCTGGACTTACCTGGGGTCACAAAGCATAGCAAGTGAGTAGGTATTCAGATCTTAACCCAAATCTGTCTGATGTCCTGGTGATGACTTCTTAGAACACCAAAACCATGGTCTAAGAAAGAAAAAATTGCTAAATTGGACTTCATTAAAATTAAAACTTCTGCTCTGCAAAAGACACTGTTAAGAGAATGTAAAGACAAGCCACAGACAAGAAGGAAATATTTGCCAAATACATATTAGATAAAGGACTTGTATCCAAAGCATACAAAGAACTAAGATTCAAAAATAAGAAAACAACCCATTTAAAAAATGAGTAAAATATATGAACAGAGGTACACATGCATGCATCTGAGCTGGTCCCCATAGTCACATGACCCCTGATTCTGAATTTTCTCCACTACAGCCTTTCTCTTCCTAGTTCATACTGCTAGAATCCTAACTTACGGCTGCAGACATCCAGGNNNCATATCCCCCCCCCCCCAATTAAGCCTTGAGTTGTCAGAATACCCAAGGAAAACACAGGCAGGATAGTCATTTGTGGCTGATGTTATATTATGGATTTTCTTTTCTTTTGAAATACTGCTTTCACCTCAGCATTTTTTTCTCAAGTCTGAAGTAAGAGACAGATACATACTTCAAACGTTCTTCTGGAAGGAAGGAGATAACTTGCTGGTGGAGGAGGGTATGTGGGAGTCTGTCCGCCTAGGTGGGTCTGGGGAGAAATGGTTACTTGGTTCAGAAAGGGCATGCAAAACAGTACAGCCCCTTTGAAAGCTAAATATAGTCTCACCATACAATCCAGCAATCACACTCCTTGTTATTTATTTAAATGAATTGGAAAGTTATGTCTGCACAAAACCCTTCATGTTAATGTTTATAGCAGCTTTATTCATAATTGCCCAAACTTGAAAACAACCAAGATGTTTGTCGATTGTAAAAAAAAATGTACCACACTAATGCAAGATGGAATAATAGAGGATAATAGAGGAAAACTGTGGAGTGGGGAGAGGAAAGAATGGCAGTATATGGGAACTCTCTGTACTTCACTCTTCAGTATTTCTCTAAACCCAAAACTGCTCTAAAATAAGTTCTATCAAAACAAAAAGGGCTTTTTGCATGGGGTGAGCTTTTAGGCAGGTCAAATAAAGATGAGTCATGTGAGTGGGTGTTTCCAAGAACTGCCAAACAAGTCAAACTGTGACAATTCTTTAGGAATGGAACTTTTGGGGAAACTCCAACCCAGTCTGCCCCCTCCAGGGGCTGCTAGAATATTGATTTTCACAACTACAAGAGTTGTCAGGCTGTTATTTTTCAAGGCTACTGTGGATCTGAGGAGAGGGGGATTGGAATAGGACAAGTTAAAATGTCCCAAATCTCACTCGTTTCATAGATGTTCAGCCATTTTCCTTTAATAAATCCTCCTTAAATTGGTGCAAGCTTTTGGTTAATTCGAGAGTTCTGAAAAAGTTGATTTTTTTTGCCACTGTCCTCACTGATTTTATTGAGGAATTGATTTTTGGAGGTCCTTGCTCTACCATTCCTGAAGTGCTTTTCTATTAAGCCTCATTTTATTGTGACTTGTCCCAGAGATTCATAGCTCCGTGTCTTCTCTGTTCATTCTTTTGTTCAACAGATATAAATGGAGTTCCACAGATAAAAGACTATTTCTCATCACCCTATAAAGCTTAAACAGACCTAGAACCAGTGTTTATATACTTCTCGCTCTCTCTCTCTTGCTCCCTCTCTCTCTATATCTATATCTATCTATCTATATATCTGCATACTTACACTTGCACTCCACCCTCAATGTATATACAATCTCAATCTATACTCCATCTATTCCACATGCAATTTCATTTGCAAGTAGAGTTTTTTGCAACTAGAGTTAATGTGGGGGAAGAAGATGGTGTCCCTACACAATGGGTTGTTGCCTCATTAAACGCTTTTTATCACTTTCTCATCTTTGTGGATTTGAGTGCTTTTATGTTCAGCAAGCAGAAAACTGACCTTGAACCTAGTTGCTTTTATCTCACCCAGGGAGTGCCGACAGAAAAATATTACAGAAAGCAAGATGGGAGGGGATTTTGGTCAGAGCGGCAGAGGCAAATGGATTCCCACACACCAGAAATGTATCAACTACTTAAATAATGCCTGTTAGAAGGCATAATCTCAAGAATGGGTGTGGGGGAGGGGCACCTGGGTGGCACAGCGGTTAAGCGTCTGCCTTCGGCTCAGGGCGTGATCCCGGTGTTATGGGATCGAGCCCCACATCAGGCTCCTCCGCTATGAGCCTGCTTCTTCCTCTCCCACTCCCCCTGCTTGTGTTCCCTCTCTCACTGGCTGTCTCTATCTCTGTCAAATAAATAAATAAAATCTTTAAAGAATGGGTGTGGGGGATGGGCTACAGAGTATAAAGAGGCTTATTACCTGTACTACTTTTCACCAAAATGACAGTTCAGCTGATAATCTGTCAGGATTCTTTTCTGGCACTACCTACGTATTGTATCTTAGTGGAATCATGCCATGTTTTGCTGATGCTACTGCTACTGACATCTCAGCTGGTAAGTCTGATAGAACTTCACAGTGCTAGGCCGGGGGGTAAGTGAGATGGTAAATGAACATTAGATTGAGTTTAACTTCTTCTCTCCCCCTTTTTTAGACCCTTACCTACCCAGCTGAAGATACTATTATTTTTGAAACTGTCAGTGAGGTTGTGGCAAAATCATTAGATAGCGTGGGTCTGCCAGTCATCTCCAGGTGACTAGGATGACTCTATTTTAGAGAATCCTTCATGACAAACCTGTTGGGATTACCTGCACTTGGAATGTGTAACCAAATACTGCAGGTGAGAGCTTTGTTTCAGTCTCTGCCTATTCACAGCTAAAGTGACTAACTCCAGGATTCCCAGGGTTCAGATGACCCCTGTTTTGTATTTTTGGGAATGGTTACTGTGTGGTCAAAAACCTTGGTATTGAGACCATGGAGAAAGTAGACATAAAAGCATGAAGGGAGCTATAGCCACCTGTACAGAGCAATTCATTTGGAGTCCTTTGTTTCTGCATCAATGGAACTAAATAATTCCTGGCATTGATTTTTTTGACTACAGCATATTTTATTGTACTTTACTGGAATGATATATGCTTTATATCAGGCTAGGTATGCCTAAGGATTATATGGGGATAGATGAAAAGATCAAACCACTAGTACCTATTAGTCTGTGTCCATCGTACCCCAGGGTCATCCTGATTGTGTCTTAGTTGCAGTAAGATCCTATCAAAACAACATTGCAATGAACAGTAGATGGCTCTGAATTTGGGTGGTTTAGTGTAACCAGGTGGAAGAAATTTTTTTCTCTACCCCACCTCTCCACCCAATACATACACATGTGCATTATATCTGTCAGTAGCTGGGCAGCACAGAGAGGAAGAAGGGCTGTGGTTCCTATGGAAATTCTCTGGACCTATGCATTTAACACTAGCCCACAAATTTCCTCATTACACAGGAATGCAGAACCCCCTCCATCATACTCCATATCTCTCTGCTTTTCAGGTTTTATATCTCCCAATGAGATGAGTGTATTTTCCCCTCCTAGAGTATACACACACTGCTGTCTTCTCATTCTCCACATCCCCTTGTAAGCCAGGAATGGGTAAATGATTAGGAAGAAACCCTGTGTGTGACTTCCCTAGCCCTTACTGTGTCCTTCCAGTCTAGTAGTCCAAAACTGTTTATGGAATCCAGCTGAGGGTGATTGTGAGATGAAGAAAGAGCCTCATGAACCACTATAGCTCTTTACCCCTTTCCCCCAGGTTTCAGACTTTCAGCCACCAGAACTGAGAGAGAATAAATTTCTGTTGTTTAAAGCCACACAGTTTGTGGTAATTTGTTTATGGCAACCCTAGAAATCTAACACAATAGGTAAATATAAAAGCTAGTATTATTGTATTTTTGGTTTGTAACTCCTATTTTTTCTATATTATTCAAAGATAAATGTATAAAATGATAACTATAAATCTATTGATGGGAATACAATGTATAAAGATGTAATATGTGACAATAACAAAATAAAGGGGTAAGAACAGAGCTGTATAGGAACAGCTCTTAAGTAATAATGAAGCTAAGTTGGTATTATTTCAAACTAGATTGTTATAAATTTTAGATGTTAATTGTAATCTCTAGGCTAACTAAGAAAATAACCTTAAAATATGCAGGAAAAGAAGTGAGAAGGGGATAAAAACGGTATATTAAAAAATCAATTAAACACAAAAGAAGGCAGTAATTGAGGAAATGATGAACAAAAAGTATAAGATATACAGAAAACAAATAGCAAAATGGTAGAAGTAAGCACTTCCTTACCAGTAATTACTTTAAAAGTAAAATGCATTACACTCTTGAATTAAAGACATAGATGGGCAGAATGGATACAAGAAACATGATCCAACTATGTATTGTCTACAAGAGATACACTTTAAATCCAAAGGGAAAAAAATAGATTAAAAGTGAAAAGGTTTAAATTGCTATTCCATGTAAATAGTAACAAAAAGAGAGCTGACTATCATGTCAGATAAAATAGATTAAGTCAAAAATTGCTACAAGAGATGAAGACATTATATATTGATAAAAGGGTTAATCCACCAAAAAGATACTAAAATTATATACTCACTTAAAAATAGTTCTAGTTTAATATATAGTTGGAGACTTCAATACCACACTTTTAATTATGGATGGAACACCTAGAAAGGAGGTCAAGAAGATAGAGAATTTGAACAACATTATGAATCAATTAGACCTAGAGATACAGTTGACCTTTGAAGGATGCAGAGGTTGGGGTGCTGATCACCCACACAGTTGAAAACCCACATATAACTTTTGACTTCCACAAAACTTATCTATTAATAGCCTACTATTGACTGGAAGCCTTACCAATAACATAGGCAGTTGATTAATACATATTTTGTATGTTGTATGTATAATATACTGTATTCTTACAATAAAGTAAGCTAGAAAAAAGAAAATGTTATTAACAAAATCATAAGGAAAATACATTTTCAGTATTGTACTTCATTTATTAAAAAAAAAAATCTGTGTATAAGTGGCCCCGTGCAGTATACAGAACATTCTACCCAAACAGCCAAATACTTATTCTTTTCAAGTACACATGGAACATTCTCCATGATAGACCATATTTTAGTCCACGAAACAATTGTCGATAAATTTTAAAAGACTGAAATCACACAAAGCATCTCCTCCAACTACAATAGAATGAAAATAGAAATCACTAACAGAAAGAAAATGGGAAATTGACAAATAATGTTGCAATTAACACACACCTAGACAACTAATGTGTTGGGTTAAAGAAGAACCACAAGAGAAGTTGGATGATACTTAGAGATAAATGGAAAGGAAAAGACAACATATGAACACCTAGCAGACACTGCAAAGACAGTTCTCAGCAGGAAATTTATAGTTATAAACACCCACATTAAAAAATAAGAAATATCTCAAATCAATAACGTAATTTTACACCTTGAGGAACTAAAAAAAGGCAAACTGAAGCCATAGCTAGTAGTAGGAAGGAAATAATAAAGATTAGAGCATAAATGGATAAAATAATAGAAAAATAGTAGAGGGGATCAATGAAATAAAAAGTTGGTTCTTTGAAATGCTCAATAAAATTGACAAACCTTTAGCTAGAGTGAGCAATTTTAAAAAGAGAGAAAAGATGCAAATAACTAAAATCAGAAATGAAAGCAAGGCCTACTACTCACCTTACAGAACTAAAAAGGATTATAAGAAAATACTATGAAGAAATGCATGCCAGCTAGACAACTTAGGTGAAATATACATATTACTAGAAACTACCAAAACTGACTTGAGAAACAGAAAATCTGAACAGACCTATAATAAGCAAAGAGATTTAATTACTAATCAAAAACTTTCCCAAAGGAAAAAGCCCAGGACCAGATGACTTCACTAGTGAATTCTACCAAACCTTTAAAATATTAACACAAAGAGGAGCTTGAGAAGATGGAGGACCCTAAGCTCACCCTGTCCCACATTTCCAACTAGATAACATCATCCACATCCAAGTCAATAAACTGGAGAGCATTCTCAAGACTGGCAGAACAAACTCCACAACTTATACAGAGAAACAGCTGCATCCGAAAGGTTAGGAAGTTCAGAAAGGTGGGGTAAGGATGCACACGGGAGGGAGCTGTGTGCAAGGAGAAGGCAGACAAATGGGTACTTACATCAGGGAGCTCACACAAGGAAAACTAATCCCTGTAGCCTTTGGCTTTAAACCAGAAAGCCTGAATTCCATGAGTTTGTAAAGACCAGTGGGACTTGGAACCTGGAGCTTTGGAGGTGAGCTGACTCAGCAATGGGTGCACCCAGCACAAAGCAAGTGATACCTGGGTTGCCACCCTTAAAGAAACAGGCAAGAAAAAAATGGTAGTTGATATAACCCCCCAGGACAAATGGGAGACAAATCTGTTCATACAGATTTCAGAACATGTTGGGGGACTTCTCTAAAAAAGAAGGAGCTGATAGGTGCCATTTTCCTCCCCCACCTCCTGGCATCAGCACAGAGACACCTGCAGAAGGCAGGGCTGCACAGACACTTGCTACCTAACTCCTTGACAGTGTGCCATCTAGGAGTTCTCCTGAGGACTCACCCACACCAAACCTGTTGGCATTGCCCCTGGGCTCAAGGCAAATTTGGTTAAAGCCTAGCAAGTGCCCCACACAGCTGCTGGGTGCACAGCTGCCACTGAGCGCCACACATATCCACCACATCTTGCTTAGCTGTATACCCCCAGACACCCTTTTGTCTTGCCCAGCTACACACCCTTGACCGCAATTGTGCACCATGGCCAGCCAGGCACCCACAGATGCCCTTGCACAATGCACCAAGTCACCCACCCCCAGCCACACTTGTATGATGTGCCCAGCAACCACACTGGGCCAAAACACCACACCATGCCCAGATGCGCTCCCCAGCCACTGCTGTAT
This sequence comes from Ursus maritimus, assembly GCF_017311325.1. Taxonomy (NCBI): domain Eukaryota; kingdom Metazoa; phylum Chordata; class Mammalia; order Carnivora; family Ursidae; genus Ursus; species Ursus maritimus. The sequence goes on along the minus strand of NW_024423319.1, from coordinate 80,992,627 downwards.
ACTCGCCCCAGCCACACACACCTGGCCACCCCATTGTGAAGTCCCCAGCCACTACAGTACTTCAGGGGCTCTGGCATAGGACTAGTGGCCCAGCACACATTTGCTAACACCACCATCCTGCTTCCAAGTTCCCTGGTAGGCACATCCCCTCCCCCAGAACTGGCCTACCTGGGTCCCACTAACACCACAGAGAGCAAGCACAGTCCACAACAGGCACAGAGTCAGTGCCAACAACTGCACTGAAAGGAAAAGTGACCCAAACACAACAACAGGGCATAAGCAATACACATAGGATACTCTCCTGAAGTGCCAGGTTCTGGTGAACAGAGGGCACTCCAGAACTACTTCTTCATAAAGTTACCACTTTCAAGAACAGAAGATACAGGTGACTTTAATACAACAAAACAGACACAATGAGGCCAACAAAATGAGGAAACAGAGAAATTTATCCCAAATGAAAGAACAGGGCAAGGCCACAACCAGAGATCTAAGTGAAATAGATATAAGTAAAATGCCTCATAAAGGATTTAAAACAATGATCATAAGGATACTCACTGGACTTGAGAAAACAGTGGAATACATGAGAAAGACATTAACACAGAGATAAAGAATATAGGAGAGATAAAGGGGTCAATACGTGAAATGAGAAACACAACTGATGGAATGAACAGCAGATTGGAAGAAGCAGAGGAAGGAATTAGTGACCTAGTAGACAGAGTAATGAAAAGTAATCAAACTGAAATAAATGAGAGAGAAAAGAATAATGCAAAATAAGAATAGACTTAGAGAATTCAGTGATTCCATAAAAGGTAAAAATATTTGTATTATAGGAGTTCCAGAAGAAGAAGAAGAGAGAAAAGGGGGCAGATTATTTATTTGAAGAAATAATAGCTGAAAACTTCTGTAATATGGGGAAGGAAGCAGATATCCAGATCCAGGAGGCTCAGAAAACCCCCAACAGAGTCAACAAAAGCAAATAGACACCAAGACATTTTATAGTTAAATTTGCAAATATAGTGATAAAGAAAAAATCTTAAAAGCAACAAGACAAAAGAAGTCAGCAACTTACAAGGGAAAGTCCATAAGGCTAGCAGGAGATTTTTTCAACAGAAACTTAGCAAGCCAGAAGGGAGTAGTATGATAGATTCAAAGTGCTGAATGGGAAAAATCTGCAGCCAGGAGTACTCTATCCAGCAAGACTATCATTCAGAATAGAAGGAGAGATAAAGAGTTTCCCAAACAAAAACTAAAGGAGTTTGTGACCACTAAACCAGCCCTGCAGGAAATAATAAAGGGGACCATTTGAGTGGTAAGGAGAGACCAAAAGTGACAGCATAAAGGCAGGAAAAACACAAAAGCAGTAAAAATGAATATTTCTATAAAAAAATCAGTCAAGGAACTCACAAGAAAAGGATATAAAATATAATAACATATACCTAAAAGGTAGAGAGGAAAGGAAAAAAGAATGGGTTCAAACTTAAATGACCATCAATTACATATAGACTGCTATATGCAGAAGAGGTTATATTCAAACCTAATGGTAACTGTATATCTAAAACCATTAATAAATATGCAAGGAACAAAGAGAAAGAAATCCAATTATATCATTAAAGAAAATCAACAAAACATGAAAGAGAAGGACAGGGAAGGATCAGAGGAAATCTTCAGAAACAACCACAGAACAAGTAATAAAATGGCAATAAATACATATCTATCAATAATTACTGTGAATGTCAATGGACTAAATGTTCCAATGAAAAGATATAGGGTGACAGAATGGATTAAAAAAAAAGAAAACAAGACCTATCTATATGCTGTTTACAAGAGACCCACTTTAGATGTAAAGACAGCTGCAGATTGAAGTGACAGGATGGAGAAACATCAAAAGAAAGCCAGAATAGCAATACTTATATCAAACAAACTAGACTTTAAAACAAAGACTATAACAAAGAGAAAGAATAATAAAGGGGAAATCCAATAAGAAGATATAACAACTGTAAATATTTATGCACCCAGCATAGGAGCACCTGAATACATAAAACAGTATAAACTCCCAAAACTGAAATAGGAGGAAATAAAAAATTTGAACAGACCAATAACCAGCAAAGAAATTGAGTCAGTAATCCAAAAACTCCCAAAAACACAAGTCCAGATCAGATGGCTTCACAGCATATCTACCAAACATTTAAAGAGTTAATACCTATTCTTCTCAAACTATTCCAAAAAATAGAAAAGGGAAACTTCCAAATTCATTCTAGGAGGCTAGTATTACCCTACTACCAAAACCAGACAAAGAAAGCAGTGAAAAAAAGAACTATAGGCCAATACCCCTGATGAACATAGGCAAAAAATTTCTTAATAAAATACTAGCAAACCAAATCCAACAATACATTAAAAAAAACCATTCACCACAATCAAATGGGATTTATTCCTGGGTTGCAAGGGTGGTTTAATAGTCACAAATCAATCAATGTGATTCATCACATCAATAGGAGAAAGGATAAGAACCATATGATCAGGGCGCCTGGGTGGCTCAGTCGTTAAGCATCTGACTTCGGCTCAGTGCGTGATCCCAGGTCCTGGGATCGAGCCCCACATTGGGCTCCCTGCTCCGCTGGGAGCCTGCTTCTTCCTCTCCCACTCCTTCTGCTTGTGTTTGTTCTCTCACTGTCTCTCTCTCTCTCTCTGTCAAATAAATAAATAAAATCTTAAAAAAAGAACCATATGATATTGCAATAGATGCAGAAAAAGCATTTGACAAAGTACCACATCCGTTTATGATAAAAAACCTTCAACAAAATAGGTTTAGAGTGAACATACGTCAACATAATAAAGGCCATCTATGAAAACCTCACAGCTAACATCATCCTTAATGGGAGAAAAACTGAGAGATTTTCCTCTAAGATCAGGAACAAGACAAGGATGTCCACTCTCACAACTTTTATTCAACATATTTCTGGAAGTCCTAGCCACAGCAATCAGACAACAAAAAGCAATTAAAGAAATCCAAATCAGTAAGGAAGAAGTAAAACTTTCATTCTTTGCAGATAATATAATACTCTATGTAGAAAAAGTTGAAAGACTCCACCAAAAAACTGCTAGTACTGATAAACAAATTCAGTAAAGTCTCAGGATACAAAATCAATGTACAGAAATCTGTTGCATTTCTACACACCAATAACGAAGCAGTAGAAAGGAAATTAAGAAAACAATCCCTTTTACAATTGCACCCAAAATAATAAAATGCCTAGGAATAAACCTAACCAAAGAGGTGAAAGACCTGTACTCTGAAAACTATAAAACACTGATGAAAGAAATTGAAGATGACACAAAGAAAGGGAAAGACATTCCATGCTCATGGATTAGAAGAACAAATAATGTTAAAAGCTCTATACTACCCAAAGCAATGTACACATTTAATGCAATCCCTATCAAAATACCACCAGCATTTTTTATGCAACTAGAACAAAGAATCCTAAAATTTGCATGGAACCACAAAAGACCCCGAATAGCCAAAGCAATATTGAAAAAGAAAAGCAAAGCTGGAGGCATCACAATTCTGGACTTCAAGTTATATTAGAAAGCTGTAGTAATCAAACAGTATAATACTGGCACAAAAATAGACACATTGATCAATGGAATGGAATAGAAAACCCAGAAATGAACCCACAAGCTTATGGTCAATTAACCTTCAACAAAGCAGAAAAGAATGTCCAATGGGAAAAAGACAGTCTCCTCAACAAATGGTGTTGGGAAAACTGGACAGCAATATGCAAAAGAATGAAACTGGGTCAGTTTCTCACACCACACACAAAAATAAATTCTAAGTGGATGAAAGAGGTAAATATGAGACCTGAAACCATAAAAATCCTTGAAGAGAGCACAATCAGTAATGTCCCTGACATTGGCTGCAGCAACAATTTTTTAGATATGTCTCCTGAGGCAAGGGAAACAAAAGCAAAAAGAAACTATTGGGACTACATCAAAATAAAAAGCTTCCGCACAGCAAAGGAAACAATCAACAAAACTAAAAGGCAACCTACAGAATGGGAGAAGTTGTTTGCAAATGACATATTCAATAAAGGGTTAGTATCCAAAATATATAAATAACTTACAAAACTCAACAGCCAAAACCAAATAATCTAATTAAAAATGGACAGGGGGAGTAATCAGAAGGGGGAATGAAGCATAAGAGACTATGGACTATGAGAAACATACTGAGGGCTTCAGAGGGGAGGGGGGTGGGGGAATGGGATAGACTGGTGATGAGTAGTAAGGAGGGCATGTATTGCATGGTGCACTGGGTGTTATATGCAACTAATGAATCATTGAACTTTACATCAGAAACCAGGGATGTACTGTATGGTGACTAACATAATATAATAAAAAAACATTTAAAAAAATGGGCAGACAACATGAACAGACATTTCACCAAAGATGACATCCAGATGGCCAACAAACACATGAAAAGATGCTCAACATGAGTTATCATCAAGGAAATGCAAATCAAAACTGCAATGAGCTATCACCTTACACCTGTCAGAATGGCTAAAATCAAGAACACAGGAAAGGACAGGTAGTAGCAAGGATGTGGAGAATAAGGAAAACTTTTGTACTGCTGGTGGGGAAGCAAACTGGTGCAGCCACTGTGGAAAACAGTATGGAGTTTCCTATAAAAGTTAAAAATAGAACTACCTTATGATCTAGCAGTCCAAAGAATAGAAAACACTAATTCAAAGGGATATATGCACCCCTGTGTTTACAGCAGTATTATTTACAATAGCCAAGATATGGAAGCAGTCTAAGTGTTCAGTGACTGATGAATGGATAAAGAAGAAGTGCTATATATATAATGGAATATTATTCAGCCATAAGTGAGAATGAAATCTTGCCATTTGCAATGACATGGTTGGAACTAGAGAATATAATGCCAAGAGAAATAAATCAGTCAGAGAAAGACAAATACCACATGATTTCTTCACTCATATGTGGAATTTAAGAAACAAAACAAGAAAGGAAAAAATGAGAGAGTCAAAGAAAGGGACAGACTTTTAGTTATAGAGAACAATCTGATGGTTATCAGAAGGAAGGGGAGGGGGTGGGTGAAATAGGTGTGGAAATTAAGGAGTGTACTTGTGATGAGAACAGGGGATCCATGGAACTGTTGTATTAGTATATTGTACACCTGAAACTAATATAACACTGTATGTTAACTAACTGGAATTAAAATAAAAACATTAAAAATATAATAAAAATAAAAAATAAAGTCTCCCCCTCCAAAAAAAAATTTAAAATTTTTAAAAATTAGCACAAATCTTTCTCAGTCTCTTCCAAAAAGTAGAAAATATTTCCTAACTCATTCTGTGAGGTCAGCATTACCCTGAAAATAAAACTAGACCAAGATACTACACGAAAACTACAGACTAATATCCCAAATTAATATAAAAGCAAAACTCCTCAACAAAATACTAACAAACCAAATCCAGCAGCATACTTAAAGGATTATACACTAGGATCAAGAGGGATGTATCTCAGGAATGGGAGAGTGATTTCATATATGATAATCAGTAAAACCACATTAATATAATAAAAGGGGAAAATACATGATCAGCCCAATTGATGCAGAAAATGCATTTGACAAAATCTAGCATCCTTTTATGATAAAAAACTCAAAAAAATAAATAATAGGAGGGAACTTCCTTAACAATATATAGAGCATTTAAGAAAAAAACTTAAGATCAGACTCAATAAGCTCAGTGGTGAAAGTATGAAAGTTTTCCCTTTAATATCAGGGATAAAAGAGTGTTCCTGCACTTGTCACTTCTATTCAACATTGTACTGGAAGTTATAGCCTGAGGAATTAGGCAAGTAAAAAAAAATGACATCCAAATTGAAAAGAAAAAATTTAAACTATCTCTATTCACAGACATCATGATCTTATACATAAAAAATCCTGATGGCTTTTTCACAATGGGTTTGCTGCCAGAACACAGGTGTGAAAACCACCGCTCAACCTAAACCAAAATGGTAAAGGAAAAGATTCACATCAACATCGTCATCGTGGGACACATAGATTCGGGCAAGTCTACCAGTATTGGTCATCTGATCTACAAATGTGGTGGGATCAACAAAAGAACTATTGAGAAATTCGAGAAGGAGGCTGCTGAGATGGGAAAGGGCTCCTTCAAGTATGCCTGGGTCTTGGATAAACTAAAAGCTGAACATGAACGTGGTATCACCATCGATATTTCCCTGTGGAAATTTGAGACCAGCAAGTATTATGTGACCATCATTGATGCCCCAGGACACAGAGACTTTATCAAAAACGTGATCACAGGCACATCTCAGGCTGACTGTGCTGTCCTGATTGTTGCTGGGGGTGTTGGTGAATTTGAAGCAGGTATCTCCAAGAATGGGCAGACCCGTGAGCATGCCTTTCTGGCTTACACACTGGGTGTAAAACAACTAATTGTTGGTGTTAACAAAATGGATTCCACTGAGCCACCCTACAGCCAGAAGAGATACGAGGAAATTGTTAAGGAAGTCGGCACCTACATTAAGAAAATTGGCTACAACCCCGACACAGTAGCATTTGTGCCAGTTGCTGGTTGGAATGGTGACAAGTGCTAACGTGCCTCGGTTCGAGGATGGAAATTCACCCATAAAGATGGGAACGCCAGTGGAACCACACTGCTTGAAGCTCTGGATTGCATTCTGCCACCAACTCGTCCTACTGAGAAGCCCTTGTGTCTGCCTCTCCAGGATGTCTATAAAATTGGTGGTATTGGTGCTGTCCCTGTGGGCCGAGTGGAGACTGGTGTTCTTAAACCTGGCATGGTGGTCACCTTTGCTCCAGTCAATGTTACAACAGAAGTAAAGTCTGTTGAAATGCACCATGAAGCTTTGAGTGAGGCTCCTCCTGGGGACAAGGTGGGGTTCAGTGTCAGGAACATATCTGTCAAAGATGTTCGTCATGGCAATGTGGCTGATGAGAGCAAAAATGACCCACCAATGGAAGCAGCTAGCTTCATGGCTCAGGTGATTATCCTGAACCATCCAGGCCAAATCAGTGCTGGATATGCACCTGTGCTGGATTGTCACATAGCTCACATTGTTTGCAAGTTTGCTGAGCTGAAGGAGAAGATAGATCATCATTCTGGAAAAAAGCTGGAAGATGGCCCCAAGTTCTTGAAGTCTGGTGATGCTGCCATCATTGATATGGTTCCTGGCAAGCCTATGTGTGTTGAGAGCTTCTCTGACTATCCTCCTCTGGGCCGTTCTGCTGTTCGTGACATGAGACAGACGGTTGCTGTGGGTGTCATCAAAGCAGTGGACAAGAAGGTAGCTGGAGCTGGCAAGGTCATCAAGTCTGCCCAGAAAGCTCAGAAGGCTAAATGAATATCGTCCCCAATACCTGCCACCCCAGTCTTAATCAGCGGTGGAAGAACAGTCTCAGAACTATTTGTGTCAATTGGCCATTTAACTTTAATAGTAAGAGACTGGCTAATGATAACAATGCATCATAAAACCTTCAGGAGGAAAGGAAAATGTTTTGTGTACCATTTGTTTTTTCATGTGTGTGCAGTTTTAAGTTATTAGTTTTTAAAATCAGTACTTTTTAATGGAAAAAACTTGACCAAAAATCTGTCACAGAATTTTGAGAGCCATTAAAACACAAAAGTTTAATGAGAAAAAAAAATCCTGATGAATACATGTACACACACACACTATTCGAGTTAATTAAAATATGTAGTGAAGCTGTAAGATACAAAATCAATACATAATCATCAGTTGTAGTTTTCTACCCCAGCAATGACAACCAAATAAGAAATGAAGAAAAAAAATAATTCCATTTATGATGACATTATAAGGAATGGAATACTTAGGGATAAATTAACAAAAAAGACTTATAGTACTGGTAACAGAAAATTACAAACATTGATAAAAGAAATTAGAGAAGGGGCGCCTGGGTGGTGCAGTCATTAAGCGTCTGCCTTTGGCTTAGGGAGTGATCCCGGCGTTCTGGGATCGAGCCCCACATTAGGCTCCTCCACTGGGAGCCTGCTTCTTCCTTTCCCACTCCCCCTGCTTGTGTTCCCTCTCTCGCTGGCTGTGTCTCTCTGTCAAATAAATAAATAAAATCTTTAAAAAAAAGAAATTAGAGAAGACAAAAAAAATGGAGAGCAATATTGTGTTAATAGATTGGAAGACTTTGTATTGTCAAAATGGCAATATTCCTGAAAATGATTGACGGATATGAGGTAGTACCTATTACCTCTTTTGAAGAAATGGAAAATCTCAACCTAAAATTTATATATAATTGCAAGGGACCTTAAATAAAATATTGAAAAAGAAAAATCAGGTAGATGGATACACAATTCCCAATTTCAAAACTTAGTATAAAACTTCAGGAATCAAAACAGTGTGAACTGGTGTAAGGATAGACATATAGATTAATGGAGTTGAATGGAGGGTTCAGAAATAAACCCATACATACATCTATGGTCAATTGATTTCTGACAAGGGCACCAAAAGCATGCAATTGGGAAAGAATTGTCTTTTTTAAAAAATATGTTGAAAAAACTGGATATCCATATGCAAAAGAATGTAGTTGGATCCTTCTTCTATATACAAAAATTAATTAAAAATGGATCAAATTCATAAATACAAGACCCCAAACTATAAAAGTATTAGAAGAATATTTAGAAGTAAGTCTTCATGACTTTGGATTTGGCAATAGTTTTTTAGATATTTCACCAAGAGTATAAGGAATAAAAGAAAAAAATACATTGGGCTTCATCAAAATTAAAAACTTTTGTGCATTAAGAGACACTATCAAGAGAATAAAAAAACCCTCCTGGAATGGAAAAGAATATTTGCAAATCATAGTTTTGACATGTGTCTAGTATCCAGAATATATAAAAAGTCTTACAACTGAATTACAAAAGATAATCCAATTAAACGGCAGGCAAAGAGCTCAATAGACATTTCTCTGAGGTAGACATAAAAATGACTAGTAAGTCCGTGAAAAGATGTTTGACATCACTGCTATAAACTGAATGTTTATATCCCCCCTAAATTCATATGTTGAAACCTAACCCCCAATGTAACTATGCTTGGAGGCTGGACCTTTAGGAGGTGATTAAGTCACAAGGGTAGACCTTCATGAATGGAATTCTTGCCCTTATAATAGAGGCCCCAGAGAGCTCCCTCATCTCTTCCACTATGTGAGGTTACAGTAAGAAGTTGACCATTTATGAGGGAGGAAGGAAGCTCTCACCAGACACTGAATCTGCCAGCATCTTGATCTTAGACTTTCTATCCTCCAGAGCTGTCAGAAATAAATTTGTTTTTTTATAAGCCACTCAGTCTATGGAATTCTGTTTTAGCAGCTTAAACGGATGAAGACAATCATTAATCATTAGGAAAATACAAATCAAACTGCAATGAGATATCACTTCACACCTACTGGGGTGGCTATAATATAAAAAATGGAAAATATTAAGTTTGAAAAGGATATGGGGAAATTAGAACACTTATACATTGCTGGTGGGAATATAAAATGGTTCAGCTGTTTTGGAAAACAGTTTGGAGTTTCCTCAATAAGTTCAATATAGAATTATCATATAACCCAGCAATTTCACTCCTGGTTTTATATCCAAAATAATTGAAAATAGATGTTCAAGGGAAAATCTGTACACAAATGTTCATACCAGCACTATGCACAACAGGAAATCAACTGATGAATGAATAAACAAAATGTGATATATCCATACAATAGGATATTACTCAACCATAAAAATGAAGTATGGATACTTTCTACAACATGGATAAACCTTAAAAGCATTCTGCTAATTGAAAGAAGTCAGGCATGGAAGGCCAGATAGTGTATGATTCCATTTGTACAAAATATCAAGAAAAGGTATATTTATAGAGACAGAAACTATATTAGTGGTTACCAGAGACTAGGGGAAAAAGACAATGTAGAATGTAATTGGTATAGGGTTTCCTTTTGGGGTGATGAAAATGTTCTGGAACAAGATAGAGTTGATGGTTGTACAACCTTTTGAATGTAGTAAATGCCACTGACTTGTATACTTTATAATAGTTAAAATGGTAAATTCTATGTTATTTGTATGTTACCACAACAAGAAAAGAAAAAAACCCAATGTATTGTTTTGGTCAGTAGTCCCAAACTTGATGAACCTTGCTCTAGGGAATTAAAAACATATACTTAACTTTCATAGTCTACCTAAAAGTAATATTTTACCACTCTATTTGGGATGTTGAAACTGTTACTTAATAGGTACATTTACCTTGCCTTCTTCATGCTGTAATTATTTTATATATTACATCTACATATATTGAAAATCCATCAAACATTTTTATAATTTTTGCTATCAACTATAATTTTTAAAAACTCAAGAGGACAAAAATAATCTATTATATTTACCCAGATGTTTATTGTTGCTTTTGTTCTTCCTTCATTTCTGCTGTTCCACATTTCCTTTTGGTTAAATTTTCTTCCTGTCTAAAAAACCTCTTTTTACTATTCTTTTTTTTTTTTTTAAAGATTTTATTTATTTACTCGACAGAGAGAGACAGCCAGCGAGAGAGGGAACACAGCAGGGGGAGTGGGAGAGGAAGAAGCAGGCTCCCAGCGGAGGAGCCTGATGTGGGACTCGATCCCCGATCGCCAGGATCACGCCCTGAGCCGAAGGCAGACGCTTTAACGACTGCGCTACCCAGGCGCCCCTCTTTTTACTATTCTTTTAAGGCATTATCTGCTGGGTATAAATACTCTTAGATTTACTTTATCTGGGAATGTCTTTATTTTACTCTTTGCCCACTGAACAGTATTTTCACTGGATGTAGAATTTGGAATTGACAGATCTTTTCTTTCTGTACTTGAAAAATTTTGCCACTTCTTTCTGCCTGCCATGGTTTCTAGTGAGAAATCTAATGTCATTTGAATCGTTTTACACATTATATATAATAGGTATATTTTCTATGGCTATTTTCAAGATTTTTTCTTTGTCTTTTTTTTTGGCAATTTCATTAGGATGTTTCCTGGCATGAATTTCTTTTGGTTTATCTTAGTTTGGATTCACTTAGCTTCTTAAATTGGTAGGTTTATATCTCTGCCAAACTTGGGAAATTCTGTGCCACTATTTCTTCAAATACTTTTTTTTAGCAGCACATTCCTTTTTTTTAACAGTACATTCCTCTTTCTTACCTCTGATGATGCAAATATTTTACCATTTGTTATTGATCCACAAGTCCCTAAAGCTATGTTAGCTATTTTTCAATTTTTCTCTGTTTTCCAGAATGGATAATTTCTATTGATTGATCTTAAAGTTCACGGACTCTCTCCTCTGTCATCTCCATTCTGCTATTGCATCCATCCAGTTATGCTTTCTTAAAATTTCTGTTGTTGCGAATTTCAGTTCTAAAATTTCCATTTGAGTGAGGTTTTTTAATTAATTTCAATTAGCCAACATATAGTAGTACATCATTAGTTTTTGATGTAGTATTCAATGAGTGGGTTTTTGAAACAGCTTCTATACCTTTGTTAAGTGTATTAGTTATTGCTATGTAACAAATTACCACAACACAAACTTAGTGACTTAAAGGAACACAAACTTACTATCTTACATATTCTGTCAATCAGAAGTTGGCACAGCTTAGCTAGATCCTTGCTTCAGTTTTAATTGAGGTATTGGCCAGGGCTCTGTTCTCACTTGGAGCTTGACTGGTAATGGGTTTGCTTCTAAGTTCACTTAGGTTGTTAGAATGTGCTTCCTTTTGTCTGCAAGACTGAGAGCCTTTGATTCTTAGTGGTTGTCAGTTGGAAAACATGCTTGGCTCCTGGAGGCCACCTGAAGTTCCTTACTACATGGTTCTCTTACAATATGGAAACTTGCTTCTTCAAAAGGAAGAAAGAGAGCAAATGGGTTAACAAGATGGAGTTTTGTATAATATAGCATAATCACAAGGAGTTACGACCTTGAGAATTTGTGTTTTAACATTTGTTACAAGAATGTTCAAAATTGCTTATTCAAGCCTTTTTATAATAGCTGTATTGGTATGATGATTCCAACATTCTGTCATCTTTGTTTTCATGTCTGTTTATTTCCCATGCAACTTGAAATTTTTATGGTTTTTCATATGCCTAATAATTTTGGATTTTGTCCTGTCATTTTAAATATTTTGCTATGAGACTACAGGCCTCTTCTAAATTCTATGAAGAATGTTGACATTTTGTTTTAGCAAGCAATTGACCTGATTAACTTCTGGCCCCAAGTTGCAATCTGCCTCTGTCGGTTGTATTTCCAATAGCAGTTAAGCTTTCAAAGGCTTTGTAGTGTTATTTGAATCCATCCTGTGGTTGTATCACTCAGTGGCCAGTCTGGGTCCTAGGCAGTGGTCTATCAGTTACTTCAGGTCTCAAAATCTTTGGTAGGCTAATTAAAATCAGACCCATGCATGTACAGCTCAAATGAGAGCCCTGAATTCATAAACTAATTTATAGAGCACTTTCCCAAGGTCCTTCCTCTCTGCAACTTTCCCAAGACTTTCTGTTTCCCTATGTCTCCCTTTTTTGGTCCTCTAGCCAGCAACTTGGTAGTTACCTTTGTTTGTCATTCTCTGTCATAAACTTTTGTAACTGGGCCCATCTCCTGGCTCAGGAAATGGAAGACAAATCTTTAAAAAAAAAAAAAAGGGGGCGCCTGGGTGGCACAGCGGTTAAGCGTCTGCCTTCGGCTCAGGGCGTGATCCCGGCGTTATGGGATCGAGCCCCACATCAGGCTCCTCCGCTATGAGCCTGCTTCTTCCTCTCCCACTCCCCCTGCTTGTGTTTCCTCTCTCGCTGGCTGTCTCTATCTCTGTCAAATAAATAAATAAAATCTTTAAAAAAAAAAAAAGGAAATGGAAGACAGAGAGAGAAAAAAGTTAACTCAGATTCACCCTACCCTCTTGGAACTACAACTCCAACAAATGCATATGTTCCCTTCCCTCCGAGTTTTGGCTCTTGAGGTTTTGCCATTTCTACCACAGGATTTCCTGGGGTTTGGGGCATGAGAAGAACAACAGAAAAAGCAGATAGCAGATAAAAAGCTCTGTACTCCCTCTGAGAACTAGGAGTTACTTTTTCTGATCCCTGAGACAGTACTAGAGGAGTTCTGGAGCTGTCTATGTCACCGTACCCACTTCTGTGTTTTCGCCTATGTTGGGTTCAAACTAGGAGATAACAAAGGAAAAAGAAAAGTTTAAAATATGGTAAACTCACTGTTGATAAGGTGGTGATTCTACTTCTAGTGTTCTTTACTTCTGCTGTTTACTTTTCAGAGACCTCAAATACCTGCCCCTATATTCAGTCTGGTTCTGTAGTTGTATTCAGTGAGACAGACAGGGTAAAACATGCTCACTCCATGTCACCCAGGACCAGAACTCCTGCAATATATATTTTACTTCTCTCTTTGCATCTACTCTAGCCATTCTTACAAAACATTCTCTATGCATCAACTAGAATGGTCCTTAAAATCCTCAATAAGATTATATCACTCCCTTGCTTCAACCCCCCTGAGGTGGCTTCCCATTTTACTTAAAACCAACTCCTTATGATGACCTACAAAACCCTACATAATCTGACCCCTGCATCTTTATCCCAATTAATACCATACCCCTCACTCACACTATCCCAGTCGCATGCATTTTCTTTCAGTTCTTAGCGCATGGAAAACTCAGTTCCTCTTCAGAGATTTTCATTTGTTCTGTCATTCTGGGGTGCTTTTTCAAGATCTTTGCATGACTGAACACTTTCATTTTAGGTCTCAGCTCAAATTCTATCCCCTCAGATATTCCTTATAGACCACTTAATCTAAAGTAGCCTAACCCTTTGCAACACTTCTATTATTTTCAGAATGCTACAGCTTCTTAGAAATATCGAATCCATGTATTTGTTCACTTATTTTCCTTTTCCTACTGAAATTTCAGTTCTTGGAGGGCAGAAAGTTCTCTGAGTCTTTCTTGTCATTGCTGTATTCTCAGTGTTCCCAGAATAGCAGTTTACACATAGTAGATTCTAAAAATATATTCATTCAGTGAATATCTTTCCAATCTTACTTCTATGTACACATTTTATAACCATAAACCTTATTTAAAATAAAAGCTATGTTTAGTGGGTTTAATATTCTGTTTCATTAATTGTATTTCAACAATATCACCTCAAGAGCTCCTTCACTACACTGGGTGTTTTGGTGTGAAGTAGCTATTCCTCTGGTGTCTGATTTGCTCTATGCTAGCATTATAATTTTGTCTTCATTCATCTTGTCATTTTCTCATCCTTTTATTTCTTTTAAGATTTTAGATGTCTTTTCTTTTTTTAATGTTTTTTTATTATATTATGTTAGTCACCATACAGTACATCCCTGGTTTCTGATGTAAAGTTCGATGATTCATTAGCTGCGTATAATACCCAGTGCACCATGCAATACGTGCCCTCCTTACTACCCATCACCAGCCTATCCCATTCCCCCACTCCCCTCCCTCTGAGGCCCTCAGTTTGTTTCTCAGAGTCCATAGTCTCTCATGCTTCATTCCCACTTCTTTTTTTTTGCAGAAGATTTCTTTTTTTAATATTTTAATGTTTTTTATTATATTAGTCACCATACAGTACATCCCTGGTTTTTGATGTAAAGTTCCATGATTCATTAGTAGTGTATAACACCCAGTGCACCATGCAATACGAGCCCTCCTTACTACCCATCACCAGTCTATCCCATTCCCCCACCCCCCTCCCCTCTGAAGCCCTCAGTTTGTTCCTCATAGTCCATAGTCTCTCATGCTTCATTCCCCCTTCTGATCACCCCCCTTTCTTTATCCCTTTCTTCCCCCACTGATCTTCCTAGTTCTTATGTTCCATAGATGAGAGAAATCCTATGATAATTGTCTTTCTGTGCTTGACTTATTTCACTTAGCATTATCTCCTCCATTAGATGTCTTTTCATTAAACATTCCTTCACTGCAATCATCTTGTTTATTAGATTACTTGATTATTTTCATTCCTACCCTTCAACAGTATAAGCTTCAGAAGTGCTGGTTTGTTCACTGCTGTATCCCTATTTTCCAGAACAGCCACCCTGTAAATGTTTGTTGAAGGAGTACATCATATTTAATTTCTTCAATTGTCTCATTTGTAAAACAGGGATGATGATACCTATGTCATTGAATATTTGGGAGAATAGTAGAGCTGTATTATTATGTGGATGCAGGAGGGCATATAAAATGCCAACACTAGCTAAAAGTCTGGGTGTTGTACATCAGCTTCCACAGCAATGCTATTTCAAGTCTGTGCTTCAGCAAAATTTGCAAACTCTAACCTGAACTTGAACATTGGCATTGCACTTATATAGTTAAAACTGAATGTTAAATCCAAAAGTGTCAAGTTTCAACTCCATAGGAACACAAGGAATTCCCTAAAGGAATTTTATTTGATGGGAAATAGGAGTAAAATAGATTATGAAACACCTCATTTCTAAAGTCAAAGAATTGCATAACTTAGACTTGATGTAGTGGGCAAAGGGAACAAGTTTAAATTTCTGAGTAGGCGGACAGTGTTATAAAAATGGTGTTTGCATGTGAGTGTATTTTTCATGGCAAGGGGATACTCCAACTGTTCCATACTGTTGTTTTTGGTGGTGCTTTTTGTCTGGTAAATAGGAAAAGTAGGTAAGTTCTTTGTGGGGCCTTCAGTATTGGCAAAAGCTTCCCTGCAGCAGTGTTTGAAGGGGATGGAAGAGAGTAGCTATGAGAGATGTTTTTGTAGTTATGTTTGTTTGCAAATTTAGAATATTTTGCTATGTTTCTTGATCTACAAAATGGCAACAATTTAAAAGTAGTATTTGTTCTAAGTTCCCTCCCCTTTGCATATATTCCTTCTGCTTGGCTAGCTCTTTAGTTTTTACTCAATAATTACCTTTCTCAGTATGCTGCAGAGAGCTTGAAAAGTACTGATGTCTCATTCAGTGATTCATCCTATTTATTGCCTAATTTAGAAGGACAGTGAAAGCACTCATAATTACTCTGTGATTTTCCACATTGACAGCTTAGCTAAGATATGGCAAGTCCCAAAGTAATTCAAAGTGCTTTCAAGTTCTCTGCAGCCTGGCAGAGTGCGTGCCTAGAAAGAGAGAACATTACAGGGACCTGACCTTAACACTAGCCTGTCCAACAGTCTCTCCTGTCATTCTTCTCCCAAGATAAGGGCTATAAAGAAACTTCCTTTATCTTCTGCCTCCACCTGAGTTGGTTTGTCAGTAAGATGACCATCTTAAGTCTAAGGTCTAGACTTTACACAATGATATGCTTTGGAGGCATCCCTGAAAGACCTCCTGCCTCCAAATCTCTCCATCACTCTCTTGCCATACTGCCTAAATATTACAATTTTATAAATTAATTCCTGTATGACATTATCAAGAATATATGCTAAAATTATTTTTGATAAGGATAAAAGTAAAATCCTAGAAACCATCCTTGCCAGTTTTTTCTTAGTCCATCTTCATCACAATTCTTTCCAAATCTTAAACAAGTTACAATTTAATTAAAAGAAATTCCTTCCTTTTGATTCATGCCTTTTGCTTCTACAGGACTCTTCTTTTGAAATGCAAATTCTGTATAAGTGGGAAGTTAAGTCATTTGAAGCCATGGATATATTGGGATGTATTCATGTGCAGTGAACAGAACACGGGCTTGGAGTCCCACATATCTGGGTTCAAATATCTGCTCTACTATTTATTAACTGGGTGGCTTTGGGCAAGTCCCTTTAACTCTTTGAGGTTTAGTTTGCTGAGCATAGTGTTACTTAATTCATAGGGTTTGGGTGAGGAGAGGGAAAGAAAAGGGGGTGTCAGTTTATGTGGGTAATATAGAGCTATTGGGTGGGCAGCTTTGGAGACTCCAGAATTTTTCTGCATGAGGTTGGTCATGGGGTAAAACAGAAGGGAGTAGGCATAAGCAAGGAGACCTGCTTGTCTTATTTTAAAATGACCATCATACTGTTTTTACTCATGTGATATGTTTATTGGGAATAGCTGATGCCGATATGGAAGAGAGGGGTTAACCCTCTCCAAGGTTTCTATAGGTGCTGCCATTAGAATCAAGAACAGGCCAATATCAAAAGAGGTCTTGAATACAAACTTACGACTTCAATCTATTGTAGAGGGCTCTACCTAGGAAGCTGCTGGTGCTGGTGCTGCCAACAACAAAAACACTAGTAAAACAGGTAACATTTTTATAGTGCTTATTATTTGCAAAATACTGTTTTAAGCACTTTATGTATATTGAATTTTATCCTCACAAATCCCCTAATATGTAGATACAATTGTTATCGCCATTTTATAGATGAAGAAACTGTTAAATGACAGAGATATGACAAATGTAGGAAATCTCTTATTTTTAGGTCATTTAGAGGCAGAACTCTGATCTCTTTCTTTGCTTCTAGCCTCAATAGTAGCCCTTCCAGGGACAGAGACAACATGGTTCAATACAACAGTTACTATATTTTATTTATTTATTTACTTACTTATTTATTTATAGATTTTAATTATTTATTTGAGAGAGAGAGAGCACGTGCAGGGGCGGGGGAGAGAGAGTGGGAGAGGGAGAAGCAGACTCCCTGCTGAGCAGGGAGCCCAATGCAGGACTCAATCTCAGGACCCTGGGATCATGACCTGAGCCGAAGGGAGATGCTTCACCGACTGAGCCACCCAGGCACCCCATGTATTTTAAATCTGATTGAGTCACTGAGTCTGGAGGTTCCTGTTCTAATAAGCAGTTTGGTGAGAAAGGTAGCTGACTTTGTCTTTGAGTATCAAACTTATGTTGACCTAAAACTGTCCATTCCTCCATACATACAATTGTTAATTTTATGTGTTAACTTGGCTATATTGTGGTGCCCAATTGTCTGTTGAACACTAGTCTAAATGTTGTTTTGAAGGTATTTTGTAGATGTGATTAATATTTACAATCAGTTGACTTTAAGTAAAAGAAATTACCCTCGATAATATGTGTGGACCTGATCCAATCCTTAAGAGCAAAAACTGAGGTTTCTGGGGAAAAAGAAATTCTGCCTCAACACTGTAACATAAAAATCTTGCCTGAGTTTCCAACCTGTCTGCCTATAGATTTCGGATTTGCCAGCTCCCACAATCACATGAGCCAATTCCTTAAAATAAATTTCTTTATTTATATATTTCTTACTGCTTCTGTTTCTCTGGAGAATCCTGACTAATACACACTCCAGACTGTGGTCTGCTCTCTTTGACAGTGACTTCTTATTGTAGTTGTAGGAAAATGAGCATGCTCCCCCTCCCACCAATGCCTGATTAATATCTGTACAAGCTATGGACTCTCCTGGAATTTTAGTTCCTCTTCTGTCAAATGGACATGTTGATCCCTATATTGAAGACTGATATTCAGAATATTTAACAACTGGTATGGCATGGGCTCTAGCCAATCAGAGTATATACTGGTCAAAAACCAACTAGTCATCCATGCTGATTAAAAATCAGCCCTGACTCATGGTTCAGATCCACTATTTGTGAGCACTTACTAAAAATGCATATTCTTAAATTAAAAAAATAAAAATTCATATTCTTATTTCAAGTCAGTAGTTCTCAGTGGATTGTAGGAATCTGTGTTTTTAACAAGTTCTCCAAGGATTATGATTATCAGGCAAGCTTGGGAAATGCAAAATAATGATCTAGTATAATGGTAGTTTCTTGATGCATTTTAACCATCAATTTTTTTTGAAGTTGAAGATATCTTTTTAATTATATGGCAAAACATCTCGAAAGAGGCATTTGATCCACAGTGGTGGATCACAGCAAAAGTGCATTGAATGAATGAACTCATTCGGTTGTCACCACTATTTTTTTTCATTATGATAAGTTAGTCACCATATACTACATCAATAGCTTTTGATGTAGTGTTCCATAATTCATTATTTGCAAGTAACACCAAGTGCCGGTTACAACACGTGCCCTCCTTAATTCCCATCACTGCGCTACCCCACCCTGTACCCCCTCCCCTCTAAAACCCTCAGATTGTTTCCCAGAGTCCATAGTCTCTCATGGTTTGTCTCCCCCTCTGATTTTCCCCCTTCAGTTTTCCCTTCCTTCTGCTAATGTCCTCCATGCTATTCCTTATGTTCCACATATGAGTGAAACCATTTGATAATTGTCTTTCTCTGCCTGACTTATTTCACTTAGCATAATCCCCTCCAGTTCCATCCATGTTGCTGCAAATGTTGTGTAATCCTTCTTTCTGATGGCTGAGTAATATTCCATTTTATATATGGACCACATCTTCTTTATCCATTTTGTCTGTTGATGGGCATCTTGGCTCCTTCCACAGTTTGGCTATTGTGGACATTGCTGCTATGAACATTGGGGTGCATGTGCCCCTTCTTTTCACCACATCTGTATCTTTGGGATAAATACCCAGTAGTGCAATTGCTTTAACCATCAATTCTTACCATCAAAATCCTTGGGGAAAAAAGTGTGAGTTGATGGGTTTTTCCATCTCTGGAACAATAAGAACAAACTTCTAACTGATGATACATTCAGATTTGAGAAAATATGTGAGGATTTCAAGCACTATTTAATTGTTAACTCTAGCTTGTGGGAAGAGGGAATTTTCTCATAATAAGGAGAAGAAATAGGAGATAACATAACCTTAGCCAGTGGCTTCTGATGCTTCAATCTAGAAGTTCAGAAACATGAGTTCTGTCTGACTCTCTTAAAAATTAGGTATGTGACTGTATACAAGACCCTAAATCTCTCTGAACTTCCATTTGTTTGTTCAGAAACTGGAGATAATATTTGCCCAATTTTCCTCATAAGATTTTGTGATAATTAAGTGGAATCAGAAAAAAAGGGCACTTAGAGATTCAACTCTAGGCCCAACTCCCTCATTGTACAGATAAGGAAACCGAGGCTCCAAGAGAAGAAGAATATTGTCCATAGTCTCTAAACCATCCACAGTGAGAATTAGGATGTCACTTCTATGAGTGAAATTATAATGTCATAATGCTGTTACAGGAAAATTCTGTTTGAAGTCAGTCAAACCCAGGCTTGAATCCCCGTTCTTGCACTTACCTCTTGACTTTAGATAAGTTACTTCATTTATATGTGCCTCAATTTCTTCATTTGTAAAACGGGTGGGAAAAACCTGTACCTACCTCATAGGGTTGTGTTGAGCAGTTAGATGGATATGAAGGTTGTGGAAGACAGTAATGTCTCCGTAATGCCAGTGTTTTTCCTAGTGCCGTTTCTCTTCTTACTATTACATTATGACACAGTTTCCAGATCTCACGGAGTCCCTGTGTTTCCTTGTGACAGACAACATGGCAAGTGTTAGAGAGGGGTGGCAACATATGGTTGGGGCATTAGCCTTTTTCCAGACTAATCACTATTTTTCTACAAAGAATGGACCTGTGCTCAGGTTTCTAATTATGTGCTAAGTCATGAAAAGTCTTCTGGGATCTAGATGAGTCATCACAAAAAATATCAGAATAACAATATTTATAGGTCCATGGGTCCATTCCCACGAAAAAGAGGGTCTGTTTTCCAAAGATGGCTTTCAAAGCTCCTATGATACATTTGCTCTCAGCCTAGCCTCAAGTTCAAACTGTCATGTTAAATAGAAAAATGATTGTTCCCTCCTTTAGCTAAGTTTATCTTTTTAAGACATGGACATTGCATACAAACTAAGGCACTGAATGTGAGCCACAGCACTATAGGTGAAAGACCCAATTGCTACCTCCAGAATCATGTGCTTCTGATTCTAGTTGAAGGTCCATTTGGCCAGTACAAAGTTGGAAGAAAATCTTGCTACAATTCCTCGTTCAAAAACCAAGGTTCATGTACTTGTTCTCCCAGGTTTCTTGAGATGTAATTGACTCATAATCTTGTGTAAGTTTAAAGTGTACAACATGATGATTTGATGCACATATATACTGCAAAATGATTGCCACAGTAAGGTTAGTTAACACATCCATCACTATTAAGGAGGGCATATATTGCATGGAGCACTGGGTGTTATACACAAACAATGAATCATGGAACACGACATCAAAAGCTAATGACGTACTGTATGGTGACTAACATAACATAATAATAATAAAAAAACACATCCATCACTTCAAAACTTTGGGAGGGTGGTTGAGTATGTTTAAGATCTATTTGCTTAGCAACTTTCAAGTAAATAATAGAGTAATGTTAACTATAGTCACCTGCTGTATATTAGATGCCCAGAACTTATTCATCTTCTAATTGGAAGTGTATACCCCTTGACTAACATCTATCCATTTCCTCCACCCCCAGCCGCTAGCAATCACCATTCTACGTCCTGTTTGATGAGCTCAGCTTTGTTTTAGATTTCCTTTGACTAGCTAACCTCTAGGAATTGAGCCTAATAAAATTATTTAAAATTCATTTATTTGAGAAGTATGTAATGAGCATCTAGGATTCTTGGACATCAGTGAATGAATAAGCCAAAGGATTTTGCCCTTATAAATTAACCTCAAAGTGGGAAGAACCATAATAAACAATGAACATAACTGCATACACTAGATAGTATGCATACATGGTGATAAGAACTTAAGGGGGGAAAAAGTAGAGTGAGTCCTTGCATGTAGGTATTTCCATGTCGTGGTACAACAAAAGAAAAAAAAA
>NW_024423319.1:80902009-80970880 GCF_017311325.1 Ursus maritimus | reverse complement strand
AAAAAAAAATAAATTGGACTTTGTCAAAATTATGAACTTTTGTTCTTTGAATGGGACTATCAAGAAAGTGAAAAATACAACCCAGACAATGGGAGAAGATATTTACAAATCATATATTTTGTAATGATCTAGTATTCAGAATCTGTAAAGTACTCACAACTCAATAATAAAAAGACATAGGAATGATGTACTAATACATGCAAAAACATGGCAGAATCTCAAAAACATTAAGCTAAGTGAAAGAAGCTATCACAAAAGACCACATATATGATCCCATTCATATGAAATGTACATGATAGGCCAAGCTATAGAGACAGAAAATAGATTAGAAATTGCTGCCAGCAACTGGAGGGCAGAGGAAATGGAGAGTAACCACTAATGCATATGGGATCATTTTATGGGGTGATGAAAATGTCCTAAAATTGATTGTGCTAATTGTTGTACAAGTGTGGATAAACAAAAAACATTGAATTACACAGTAAATGGGTGAATTGTATGGTATGTGAATTACATGTCAAAAATGTTACCAAAAATGTTCCAATAAAAATTTATCTTTTATTTTTTAAAAGATTTTATTTATTTATTTGACAGAGAGAAAGAGAGTACAAGCAGGAGGAGTGGAAGGCAGAGGGAGAGGGGGAAGCAGGCTTCCCGCCAAGCAGGGAGTGTGACTTGGGGCTTGATCCCAGGACCTCAGGATCATGACCTGAGCCTAAGGCAGATGCTTAACTGACTAAGCGACCCAGGCTTCCCTCCAATAAAAATTTAAAACAGTGTAACAAACACTTTCCCTGCACAGAGTTCTGGAAGGGTAATGAGTTAAGCAGATACATGTAATTCTTAAGAGTGTAAATTCCAGAAACAAGGACAGTGTCTTTTATACTGCTGCAGTGCACATATTTAATAAAGTTCTGTATGTAGCCAATGTTAAAGGCAATCACAATAAAAATGATGGAAAACTCTTGGAGTCAAATCACTATTCAATTTGCAACTATGTAGGAGAGAAGTTGTTATAAAATTATAGAAATCTCCAGGAGTCTAGATATGGGGGAGGCCTGTCAAATTGATTTTTGCAAGAACCTTTAGCCTCAGGCTTATTCTAGGGTCGCCTGGGTGGCTCAGTCGTTAAGCATCTGCCTTTGGCTCAGGGTGTGATCCCAGAGTCCTGGGATCAAGCCCCGCATGGGGATCCCTGCTCCACTGGACACTGCTTCTTCCTCTCCTACTCCCCCTGCTTGTATTTCCTCTCTCACTAGCTGTCTCTCTCTCTGTCAAATAAATAAATAAATAAAATCTTTAGAAAAAAAGAAAAAAAAAAGAAACTGGCTTATTCTAGAGATGCCCTGGAGTTCAAATAACTAGCAACTAGGCCTAGGGATGTCAGACCTGTTCTGAATACCCCAGAAATTTTAGCATACTAGAAACTATCTTAGGGCTCAGGACCTAACCATAGGATCATAGAACTGATTTGCTTTCCATGAAGACTTTAACACTACTAAGAGGGGCATCAGATTTGGGGTCAGTATTTGAGACTAAAAGTCCTGACCTCTGTCTCTTACAGAGATACCAAGAGTGCATTTTTCAATGATTTTTCTCCCAGTAAAATCCCAAGGTCTGATTTTGGTACATATCTATGCAGTTCATCTAGAAGCAAATGGCTGCTAGGATCATTGACTCAGACTACACAGTTAGTACGTGTTAGATAGACTAAATCCTCACTTTAGCCAGTTTTAGACTGGTTTTTCATGAAACTGGAAGTAAAATAAGAAACGTAGTTTAAACTTCACAAATATCTGCCAGGGAACTAGTCTGACACAAGGAGGGCACATATTGCATGGAGCACTGGGTGTTATACACAAGTAATGAATCATGGAACTTTACATCAAAAACTAAAAAAAAAAAGTTGCATGGGGTAAATGGGTAATGGGTTAAGGAGCACTTGTAGAGATGAGCATTGGGCGCTGTAGGTAAGTGATGAATCACTAAATTCTACACATGAAACTAACTGGAATTTAAATAAAAATTTGGGAAAAAATAATTATTACCAATGGGTTAAAAATAAACCTGTAGCAGTTTGATTTCTCTGCTGGTAAGAGTAAGGTGGTTGATCACAGAATCAGTATTATTTATATTTGCTCCCCAAAACCCTGATGGTGTAAAACACATACATTTTGCTTTATGGGATAGATTAATTCCCACGAATTCCCACATGTAAGACTAAAACTAAAGAGCACTTACATTGAATTCCATGCCCCCCATTATGAATTCAGAGATGGGTTTCCATGGGGGAGAATTTCCCTAAGAAACTTGAAAATTTTTGCAAAAAAGATGCTAACATGGTGGTCATTTCTTTGACCTATTGAATAATATAGAGAATTGTGCTAGATTTTTGGTGCTACCAACTGTAAGCTGTAATATAGTAGTAATCCACCCATCTTAAGAATTGTTAGGGCCCAGCCAGTCCACTTCAGGTTTCCTCAAGGATTCTTACACATACTGGTAGAAAGAGACCTGATTGCCTAATTAGGAAGGTCCTAGGTGGTGTTCCTGAGGTTAAAGTTGGCAGTGAGGGCTTCAACACCAGTTATTTTTTTAAAGATTTTATTTATTTATTTGTTTGTTTGTTTGTTTATTAAGGGGGGAGGGGCACGGGGGAGGGAAAGGGAGAGAATCTCAGGCAGACTCCATGCGGATTGTGGAGCCCAACAACAGGGCTCTATTTCACAATCCTGAGATCATAACCTGAGCCGAAACTAAGAGTCAGATGTTTAACTAACTGAGCCACCCAGGCACCCCTCAATACCACTTTTATTAGAAGGATTTTATATTAGCCTACCAAAATTACAAAGCTGTGGTTCTCAGATTTCAGAAGGCATGCTGAAAATGCAGATTCTTGGGCCTCGCGGTCAGTGATTCTCACTCAATAGGTCTTGAGGTCGGTGTCCAGAAAAGTGCATTTTAAAGTAGTCAATAGGGAATTTGATGTAGGAGTTCCAGGGACAACATTTTAAGAACCATTTCTATAAATGAAAGAAAGAAGATTCTAAATGTCAGGGATTGGGGTGTCTGGGTGGCTCAGTTGGTGAAGTGTCTGCCTTCAGCTCAGGTCATGATCCCAGGGTCTTGGGATCGAGCCCTACATCAGGCTCCCTGCTCAGTGGGAACCTCTCCCTCTGTCAGTCTGTCCCCTGCTCATGTGTGCTCTCTCCCTCTCTCTCTCTCTCTCTCTCTGTCAAATAAATAAAAAAAAACTAAAAAAAGA
Source organism: Ursus maritimus (assembly GCF_017311325.1). Lineage (NCBI taxonomy): Eukaryota > Metazoa > Chordata > Mammalia > Carnivora > Ursidae > Ursus > Ursus maritimus. The sequence continues at coordinate 80,967,618 of NW_024423319.1, read as the reverse complement.
TTTAAAAGTCAGAGATTGCAGAATACTTAAAACGATAGACTCAGTCATGCTGGAGCTCCTGCAAGGTCTCTTATAATAGCTAATATTTTTTTAATGTTTTTTTATTATATTATGTTAGTCACCATACAGTACATCCCTGGTTTCTGATGTAAAGTTCGATGATTCATTAGTTGCGTATACCACCCAGTGCACCATGCAATAAGTGCCCTCCTTACTACTCATCACCAGTCTATCCCATTCCCCAACCCCCTCCCCTCTGAAGCCCTCAGTTTGTTTCTCAGAATCCATAGTCTCTAATGCTTCATTTCCCCTTCTGATTAACGCCCTTTCTTTATTCCTTTCTTCCCCTACGGATCTTCCTAGTTCTTATGTTCCATAGATGAGAGAAATCCTATGATAGTTGTCTTTCTCTGCTTGACTTATTTCACTTAACATTATCTCCTCCAGTGCTGTCCATGTTGCAGCAATAGTTGAGAACTTGTTCTTTCTGATAGCTAAGTAATATTCCATTGTATATATGGACCACAACTTCTTAATCCAGTCATCTGTGGAAGGGCATCTCGGTTCCTTCCACGATTTGCCTATTGTGGACAATGCTGCTATGAACATTGGGGTGCATATAGCCCTTCTCTTCACTACGTCTGTATCTTTGGGGTAAATACACAGTAGTGCAATGGCTGGGTCTTAGGGTAGCTCAATTTTTAACTTTTTAAGGGACCTCCACACTGTTTTGCAGAGTGGCTGTACCAACTTGCATTCCCACCAACAATGTAGGAGGGATCCCTTTTCTCCACATCCTCTCCAGCAATTGTTGTTTCTTGCCTTGTCAATTTTTGCCATTCTAACTGACGTAAGGTGGTATCTTACTGTGGTTTTGATTTGAATTTCCTTGATGGCTAATGATTTTGAACATTTTTTCATGTGTCTGTTAGCCATTTGTATGTCTTCATTGGAAAAGTGTCGGTTCATATCTTCTGCCCATTTTATGATTTGTTCATTTGTTTCTCGCGTATGGAGTTTGAGAAGTTCTTTGTAGATCTTAGATACCAGTCTTTTATCTGTAGCATCATTTGCAAATATACTCTCCCATTCTGTGGGCTGCCTCTTAGTTTTTTTGACTGTTTCCTTGGCTGTGCAGAAACTTTTAATCTTGATGAAGTCCCATAAATTCATTTTATCTTTTGTTTCTCTTGCCTTTGGGGATGTGTCATGAAAAAGGTTGCTTTGGCCGATGTCGTAGAGGTTGCTGCCTATGTTCTCCTCTAGAATTTTGATGGATTCCTGTCTCACCTCGAGGTCTTTCATCCATTTGGAGTTTATTTTTGTGTATGGTGTGAGATAGTGGTCAAGTTTCATTCTTTTGCATGTAGCTGTCCAATTTTCCCAGCACCATTTATTGAAGAGACTGTCTTTTTCCCACCGGATGTTTTTTCCTGCTTTATCAAATATTAGTTGCCCAAAGAGCCGAGGGTCCATTTCTGGGCTCTCTATTCTGTTCCATTGGTCTATGTGCCTGTTTTTGTGCCAGTACCATGCTGTCTTTGTGATCACAGCTTTGTAGTACAGCTCGAAATCCGGCATTGTGATGGCCCAGCTTTCTTTTTCCTTTTCAACAGTTCCTTGGTGATTCGGGGCCTTTTCTGTTTCCATACAAATTTAAGGACTATTTGTTCCAGTTCTTTGAAAAATGTCCTCGGTATTTTGATCGGGATAGCATTGAAAGTGTAGATTGCTCTGGGTAGCATGGACATTTTAACTATGTTAATTCTTCCAATCCATGAGCATGGAATATCTTTCCATCTTTTTATGTCTTCCTCAATGTCTTTCAAGAGTGATTTATAGTTTCTAGAATATAGGTCCTTTACGTCTCTGGTTAAGTTAATTCCAAGGTAACGTATGGTTTTTGGTGCTATTGTAAATGGGATGGATTCCCTAATTTCTCTTTCTTCGGTCTCGTTATTCGTGTATAGAAATGCAACTGATTTCTGAGCATTGATTTTGTATCCCGCCACGTTACTGAATTGCTCTATAACTTCTAATAGTTTGGGAGTGGCTTCTTTTGGGTTTTCCATATAGAGTATCATGTCATCTGCAAAGAGAGACATTTTGACTTCTTCTTTGCCAATTTGAATACCTTTGATCCCTTTTTGTCGTCTGATTGCTGTTGCAAGGACTTCTAGTACTATGTTGAATAATAGTGGCGAGAGTGGGCATCCTTGTCGAGTTCCTGATCTTAAGGGAAAGGCTTCCAGCTTTTCCCCATTGAGAATAATATTTGCAGTAGGCTTTTCATAGATGGCTTTTATGAGATTGAGAAATGTACCTTCTATTCCTACACTCTGAAGGGTTTTAATCAGGAAAGGATGCTGTATTTTGTCAAATGCTTTTTCGGCATCGATTGAGAGGATCATATGGTTCCTGAGTCTTTTCTTGTTGATATGATGTATCACGCTGATTGATTTGCGAATATTGAACCACGCTTGCATCCCAGGTATGAATCCCACTTGATCGTGATGGATAATCCTTTTAATGTACTGTTGGATTCTATTAGCAAGTATCTTGTTGAGGATTTTGGCGTCCATATTCATTAGGGAAATCGGTCTGTAATTCTCCTTTTTGAGGGGGTCTTTGCCTGGTTTGGGGATCAAGGTAATATTGGCCTCATAGAATGAGTTTGGTAGCTTTCCTTCTGTTTCTATTTTTTGAAATAGCTTTAGGAGAATAGGTATTATTTCTTCTTTGAATGTTTGGTAGAATTCCCCAGGAAAACCGTCCGGGCCTGGAGTTTTGTTATTTGGAAGGTTGTTTATCACTGACTCAATTTCTTCATAATTAATTGGCCTGTTTAAGGAATCAATTTCTTCCGGTTTCAATCTTGGTAGTTTATAGGTTTCCAGGAAGGATTCCATCTCTTCCAGATTGCTTAGTTTATTGGCATATAGCTGTTGATAAAAATTTCTAATAATCCTTCCAATTTCAATGGTGTTCGTCGTGACCTCTCCTTTTTCATTCATAATTTTAATAATCTGGGTCCTTTCTCTTTTCTTTTGGATAAGTCTTGCCAGTGGTCTGTCAATTTTATTGATTCTCTCAAAGAACCAGCTTCTAGTCCTGTTGATCTGCTCTACTGTACTTCTGGTTTCTGCTTGATTGATTTCAGCTCTAATTTTGGTCAACTGCTTCCTCGTGCGTGGATTAGGCCTGTCCCTCTGTTGCTGTTCCAGCTTCTTGAGGTGAGAATATAAAAACTGCATTTTAGATTTTTCTATTCTTTTGAGTGAGGCTTGGATGGCTATGTATTTCCCCCTTAGGACTGCCTTTGCAGTATCCCATAGGTTTTGGACTGTTGTATTTTCATTCTCATTGGTCTCCATAAATTGTTTAATTTGATTTTTGATTTCCTGGTTTATCGAGTCATTCCTGAGCAGGATGGTTCTTAGTCTCCAAGTGTTTGAGTTTCTTCCAAATTTTTCCTTGTGGTTGAGTTCCAATTTCAGAGCGTTGTGGTCTGAGAATATGCAGGGGATAATTTCAATCTTTTGGTATCGGTTGAGACCTGTTTTGTGTCCCAGAACATGGTCTATTCTTGAGAATGTTCCATGGGCATTAGAATAGAATGAGTATTCTTTGGTTCTGGGGTGTAGTGTTCTATATATATCTATGAGGTCCAACTCGTCGAGTATGGCATTCAAAGCCTTTGATTCTTTGCTTAGTTTTTGCCAGGGTGTTCTGTCTATTTCTGAGAGTGGAGTGTTGAGGTCCCCTACTATTAATGTATTTTTATTTATATGTCTCTTTATTCTGGTTAAGAGTTGGCTTGTGTATCTTGCTGCTCCCCTGTTGGGGGCATATATATTTATAATTGTCATATCCACTTGTTGAATACTTCCCTTAAGAATAATATAGTGCCCTTCTGCATCTCTAACTATAGTCTGTAGTTTAAAATCCAATTTATCTGATATGAGAATTGCTACCCCAGCTTTCTTTTGAGGTCCATTTGCGTGAAAGATGGTACTCCATCCCCTTACTCTCAGTCTGAATGCATCTTTGGGTTCGAAATGAGTCTCTTGTAGACAGCAAATGGATGGGTCATTTCTTTTTATCCAATCTGCAACCCTGTGGCGTTTTATGGGATGGTTCAAACCATTTACATTAAGACTGATTACTGAGAGATATGATTTTAATGTTGCCATGTTGCCAGTAAAGTCTTTGTTTGTATTGGCTGTGACTTTCTGTTCTGTATCACTCTTGGGGCCTTTTTACTTTTATAGAACCCCCCGTAATATCTCCTGTAGGGCTGGTTTCGTGGTTACAAAATTGGTTAGTGACTGGCGATTCTGAAATGTCTTTATTTCTCCATCAATTCTGAATGACAGCCTTGCTGGATAAAGGATCCTTGGCTGCATGTTTTTCTCTGAAAGAGCTTTAAATATGCTCCCCCAACCCTTTCTCTCATTCCAGGTCTGTGTAGACAGGTCTGACGTAATTCTGATGCTTTTGCCTTGGTACGTGAGAAATTTCTTTGCCCTGGCCGCTTTCAATACTGTATCCTTGCATCTAATATTTGCGAATTGCACTATGACGTGACGTGGCGTAGGTTTGTCGTGGTTGAGCTTGGGAGGGGTCCTCTCTGCCTCTTGGACACGAATGTTTGTTTCCCTTGCTAGATTAGGGAAGTTTTCAGCTACAATTTGTTCAAATATCTCTTCTAGACCTCTGTTTTTCTCCACCCCCTCGGGGATGCCGATGATTCTAACATTGGATCGTTTCATTGAGTCAGTAATCTCCCGTAACCTACATTCGTGGGCGTGGATTTTTTTAAGACCATCTTCTATTTTCATTTTTTCCTCTATTAACCCATCCTCCAATTCACTAACCCGTTCCTCTGCTTCTGCGACCCTGGCCGTCAGAGCCTCTAGTTTTGCCTGCATTTGGCTCATAGAATTTTTAATTTCTGTCAGATTCGCTCTCATTTCTGTCCTTAGGGATTCTATATTCTCAGTAACCTTTTCGTTAATAGTTTTTTCAATTCTACTCATCATTTTGACCATCGTTACTCTGAATTCCATTTCTGATAATTTGGTTACATCCATATCCATTATTTCTGTGGCAGAGGCCACAGAATCACTGTCTTTTCTTTGCTGGGGGGGGCTTCTCCTTCTTGTCATTCTGATGAAGAGAGGTTGCGGGGTTTCCAGAGCCCAAATTATTGACTGGGTCCCAGGCCGTGCCCCTTGTTTTATAGGGATCTTAGGGATGTGGGCTTCTTCTTTAAAGATTTTATTTATTTATTTATGTGGCAGCCAACCAGCGAGAGAGGGAACAGAAGCAGGGGAGTGGGAGAGGAAGAAGCAGGCTCCCAGCGGAGGAGCCCGATGAGGGACTCCTTTCCGGAACGCCGGGATCACGCCCTAAGCCGAAGGCAGGCGCTCAATGACTGCGCCACCCAGTCTCTGTCCTTTGTGTTTCTAACACCGCCAGCCACCCCCGTGCTCTCCGGAGCTCCCGGTCTCAGTCTGGTTCCAGTGAGTGGACTGGAGCTCCGTTTCAGTCTGGTGGCGCGTGTTCACCGGCTCACGGTCTCAGTCTGCTCTCTAGCGGGTGCCGCTCCGGGAGTCTGTCCGCTCCCCTGTGCAGGTGGCTACCGCTTCCTGGCACCTGAATACGGCTCCCTCCCCCTTCCGTTTATCTTCTGATATCTGTGCGCTGTTTCACGGCTCCCCGCTTCGTACGTCAATACTCAGCGGTGGAGATGTTCATTTGTAGAAATCCAGATGTATCTTCCTGCGTCTCAGGCTGATTCTGTGGATATTCAGGCTGGTCTGGTACCTATCCAACTCGACTCAGGGGACTGGCTGAAAAAGGGGTCCCCTACTCCTCTGCCATCTTAACTCCCATAATATAGCTAATATTTATTGAGCCTTCACTGTATAGCAAGCCCTGTCCAAAGCATATTTTTTGTATTGTCATTTATTCCTCACAACCCTATTAATTAGGTACTATTATCCTCATCTTACAGATGAGGAAACCAGGGCACAGAGAGATTAAATACTTGCTCTATGGCTTATAGCTAGTAAGTAGTAGACAGTTTCACTTTTGAACCTACACACATAACCACTATGCCATACTGCTATAGAAGGCATTCACGTTTATTGTTTAGTACTCTGGGCTTGGCAAGTGGTAGGATGGGGGAAAATGCTGACAGGAGTGGAGAGTGTTGAAGTCAAAAGGATCTTATTCTACCAATCTCCTTTTACAGGTGTGGATACAAGCCCTTTTGAGTACCTAAGTGTATGGCCTAAAGAGGTCTTATCTCTTCATTTTTTGTGCATTCTCTTTTTGTGCATTCTCTTATTTTCTCCCCTTTACTTCTTCATGACTTGATCTCTGGGACAAAATTGCTACATAGCACAGACAACATTGCCCCCTTCACTCCTTGCAAAAACCTTTTTCAACCCTTCAAACTTCAAAGGATAGCATGTAACTCTTTTCTTACTTTTGCCTGCCATCTTCTCTTCAAGGTCACTCAACAGGATAATGAAGGGAAAAAACAAATTCACAATGTTTTTCAAAGCTGAAAGCTGACATCTGCCAACTCCATTTGAACAGAGACTTGGCTATGATTTGTCCTCAATTACTGTCTATTTGCTTTAGATTAAAATCTCTCTGATTGTGATTTACTTGTATTAAATCCATTTTGTTGCTCTTGTTTAGCTTAATAATTCTAGATAATCTGCCCAGAAGTCACTGAACAATTATGATATAACCCCAGAGATCAATACTGACTATCTCATTTTACTTACTTATGGAAAGATGGAGCACAAGATCTTGCATATCTGGTATACCAAGAGACTCTTCCAGCTGCGCTCCTAATTGGACTGGGAAAAGACAAGTCACCTACATAGTGGGAGGAGGGGTCCCTTCCCCCAACTGATTACTTGGAGAGGCTTGCAATGGTTATTTCCTAATTAAAATTTCTAATGATTCAGTTACCTGGATTATTTCCAAAGTCCTTGTTAGTTTAAGCAATTAATCTTCCATTTGATTAACAATAATTTTTACAATATTAAGTGCTTACTATGTGCCATGCACCACTGTTAGACTTCTATATGTATTAACTCATTTGATCCTCAGAAATGCCACTATGGAGTAGATACTGTTATTCTCTCCATTTTATAGATGAATAAACTGAGGAACAAAAAAGGTTGAGAGGCATACTCAGAATCACAGAGCTAGTAAATGGCAGAACCAGGTGACCCTGGTTTCCCAGATTTCATTGGTCTTGCAGGAAGATAACAACAATAGCAAGTGTAGTTATTATAAGCTTGCAGATATTATATTTCTCAATCATCAGTCACATCAGTCTTAGGAGGCATTTGGCAGATGAGGAAATTAAAGTTCAGTGAGGTAAGGAAGGTAGTTTTTCCATGGTCATACAGTCAGTAAGGAGCAAAGCAGTGATTCAAACCAGGCAATGATGCCAAAGCCAGTCCAAATAACCAACATTTTACTGCCCTATAAAGAGCCTAAGCAATGATTGCAACACACTTGCACTCTTCAACCAAAAAAGATAATGAGACTGCTTTGGTGTAATGGAAAATACATAGGTGTTGAAATAAGACCTTGCTTTAAATTCTACTTGTGTCTTACTAGCTGTGTAACCAAGAGCAAGTAACTTAACCTTTCTGAGCCTCAGATTCCTCATCTGTATAATGAGAATAAAAATAATACTCACCTCACTTGGTAGATGATACCATAACATAAGAAGCCTAGCATAGTTTCTGGCAAACAGTAGGAGCTCATAGATTGTAGGCAATTACTTCTTCCCTTTTTTTTCTCCTTCTTTTGATATGTTGACTATGATTATCTGCTTGGAAATGGGGAGGTTGTTTTATGCCCCAATATACATGTTAATGCCTGACATTTTTCTCTCCCTTTTGAGAAAATGGCTTTCATCTTTTTGGAAATTCGGTGTTTAAGGTGGAGGTTCTAGGCTTTCCCATATGAAATATCCTCCACCCCAATCCTTTTTCCTTTCAGTTTTATTGAGAAATAATTGACATACATCAGTATATAAGTTTAAGGCATACAACATGACAGTTTGATTTACATATATTGTGGAATGGTTACCATGATAGGTTCAGCTAACACCCATCTTCTCATATATATACAATAAAAAGAAAGGGGGAAAAAAAGGAAAAAAAATCTCCTTGTGAAGAGAACTGTTAAGATTTACTGTCCTAACAACTGTCTTATATACCACACAGAGTGTTAACTAGAGTCATCATGTTGTACATTACATCCCTAGTACTTATTTATCTTATAAGTGGAAGTTTGTACCATTTGACCCCCTTCCTCCCATTCCTCCTTATCTACCCCTACCTCTGGTACCCACAGATTTGATCTCATTTTCTATGTGTTTCTTTTTTTTAACTTTTTAGATTCCATATATAAGTGAGCTCATACAATATTTGTTTTTCTCTGACTTATTTCACTTAGCATAATGCCTTCAAGGTTCATCCATGTTCTCTCAAATGGTAGGATTTTCTCATTTTTTATGGTTGAAAATAATATTTCATTATACACATACATACATATATACCACAACTTCTTTATCCATTCACCTATTGATGGACACTTAGGTTGTTTCCATGTCTTGGCTATTGTAAATAATGCTGCTATTAACATGGGAGTATAGGTATTTTTTCAAGTTAGTGTTTTCATTTCCTTTAGATATATTCCCGGAAGTGGAATTGCTAGATCATATGGTAGTTCTATTTTTAATTTTTTGAGGATCCTCCATACTGTTTTTCATGGTGACTGCACTGATTTACATTTCCACCAACAGGGCATAAGCATTCTCTTTTCTCCACATCCTTGCCAGAATTTGTTACCTCTTGTCTTTTTGATGATGGCCATTCTAACAGGTGTGAGGTGATACCTCCTTGTGGTTTTAATTTTGATTTCCCTAAGGTATTCCTATCCCAAGATAATAGGAGAAGGAATTGGATGGGTATTTCAATCCAAGGAGAGATGTTCAATGGAAAACCCCACTTTTCTTCTTTTTAAAGATTTATTTATTTAAGAGAGAGAGAGCGGGGGGAGGGGCAGAAAGAAAGGGAGAGAGAGAATCTCAAGCAGACTCGCCACTGAGTGTGGAAACCCGATGTGGGGCTCCATCTCACGTCCCTGAGATTGTGACCTGAGCCGAAATCAAGAGTCAGGTGCTTAACTGACTGAGCCACCCAGGCACCCTTCCCACTTTTCTTAATTATCAGGTAATCATTGTAGAAAACTTGGGAAGTACATAAAACTGAATTTCATCTTAACTAACGGGCAAGTGGTCTTGAACAATCCCAGTAAGATTCCATGGAAGTGCACCTTGCAGAGGAACAATAATTACACAATCAGTTTGGTTTTTTTCCAATCTCCTACATCTCCTTACGTTCAGAAATACTTGAGGGGACGAGTCCTTACATCCAGAAGTGCTTGAGGAGGCAATTCAGTTTGTGTGGAATTTCAACAGCTTCCACCCTCACCCCCTTGCCACAAGAACTAAGAAGAAGCGGACTGGGGCTAGGGTTGGAAATATCTCCAGCAGCATTTGTAGAATGGAGGTAACCATAAGCAGAAATACCCTGTACTTTCTAGAACCGCAATAAAAACCACGGCTTACCAGTGATTTGAGTGTGACTAAAATAAGGCATCTGCTTTATTTTCCAACCAGAAACCTCAGCTTCTAATAAATTATGCAGCTATACAAACAGTAGTCACAGAGCCAGATAATCCTAAAGCAAAGGGCAGCCAGGACTCCACAGGCTCCTTGAAATACACAATTCGGTATCTAGGTTCTCTTTAGAAATGTAGCAGGATGGGATTCTACATGTAAATAATACCTAAGCCTTATAAAATGCTTAGTATTTTGGGCATTGTTCTAAGCATGTTATATATATTAACACATGTAACATTCACAGCAAAACTTTTAAGGAGATATTATTGTTTTTATCCCTATTTTATGGATGAGGAAACTGAGGTAAAGGGAGATTAAGTAATTTGCTCAGGGTCACATTGCCACTAAAGTGGCAGTACTGAAATTTGAACAAAAGCATATCTGATTGCAGAAACGATGCTCGTAATCACATTTTGTTTTTCCTAGGTCATTCTGTTTCCTAGATGTACACGAACTTTAAAAACTGGTAGTGTTAAGAGTGGGCTACCAAGGTCAATCTCAATTAATGTCAGAGGAATGCTCTCCATACTGACTAAGATATAATAAAAGTAATTTTTCTTGGTTTTGATTCAGGGCCTCAATACAGACATGGCTTGTCTTAATATTTGCAGTTTTATAGCTTAGGGTTCATGAAGCTGGTTTGGGTATCTATTCTCAGTTTGACAGTCTTATGAAGTCAATATAGTCTATGTATCCAAAGACCAGCATAGGGTTAGTCATGCAGCTTTAAAGCTTCTTACTATCCTCAATGGGGACTGAGAGGACAACTATAGGATTTCAAGAAAACACCTGGCTAGAGACACTGAGAAGTATAACATAGACTCAACAGTTTCCTATTGGAGAGCCCTAAGGGAATTCTGCTTATATCTTCCATCTAGGGCCACTGTTCATTGATTCAATCATTGGACACATATATATTGTGTACCTACTATGTGAAGGCACTAAAGATATAGTGGGGAAAAAGACAAACCTCTGCTCTTGGGGACTTGCTTAGTTAATATTCAGCATGTCTTTGAGTACTACTTTGCTTAGATTTGAGGTTGTTGATCATTGAAAGTGATCACTTCTCAGTATATCACTTTCAAAATTGCCTCAGTTTCCCCACAAGTAAAAGAAAGGTGGGATTGGGTTTCTAAGGAAAGCTGACTCTGAGCCAGAGCTTAGTGTGCAGGAAGTTTATTGGAGATGCTCTCAGAATTGACACCTGTTGGGGGAAAGAAAGAAGCAGGATTGGGTAGAGAGGGAAGCTGAATTGTGATACAGTCTCCACAAAGGCTCTGGGTGACCCCATAAGGGAACTCCAGAATTAGAATGACCCTCCTGAATTGGTACCAGGTGTCAGGGTTGGGTTTTTTTTCTCCCTCACATAAAGCAGTCATTGAATACAGGCAGCCTTGGGAATGCAGCTTTGGGCAAGTCAGCTCTCTCCAGTGAATGGCAATTCCCAAAAAGCTATCTCTGGGTAGCACTTTCAGCAGCTAGGGAAATAATTCCTTTAGCCCTGAAGGAGGATTTGGACGGTGTGTTACAGCATCTGCTATAGAAGGAATGGACTCTGATATATGAGGCCCTGTCCAGTTCTCCCATCCTATGATCCTGTGACATTAGGGAACTGGTAAAGTCATTGCTGCCTGCTCTGTCAACCAGACATCTGCAGTGTAGTTATACCCCTGCAGCAGTGATGCCTTGGGATGCCATTTTCTACATGGCTACCTGCTGCTTCCAATACCTGAAAAGCCTTGACTGACAGGTCCAACTAATCTCTCATTCTGGTCCAAGCTTCTACTTTTACCCAGTAGGCTCTATGGCTTCTCTCAGCTCAGGAACTGTTGGAGTAAGAGTCAGTGCCTCGAGTTCCATCGCAGGCCTTTGCAGACCTAATCTGGGGAAAGCTGCATTTTGCATAATCTTGGAGAGCAGGACTTTGCAAATATTCTAGAGAGCTGATCCTAGCCCCTGTATTATATTAGTTAAGAGCATCCTGATTTATGAGAGAACTGTAAGCAAAGGGATTGTAGTGTCCCTGGGATATATGATTTTATAGCTTTGTGCTGCCACCTGGTGGCCATCTTGCTGATGTACAAAATAGAACCCAGGGATTTGATTAATAGAACACCTGGGAAAAAGCATCTTTAACGTGGGCTTTATTTTTCCCCTTGCAAATTAAGAAAAAAATCTCAAAGTTTTGGCTTAGGTTATCTTGAAATGAATGATTCCTGCCTTGGAAAGTCTTCTATCAGTCTTTCAAGCCCCAGCTCAGATGTTATCTGAGAAGCCTACCCAACCAAACCAGCAGTCAGCCCCTCCCTCCTCTGAGCTGCTCTGGAACAGTGCCATATGTCCCTCCAGCCGTAGCCCGGATTGTGCTTAGACGAATTACTTAATTTAAGCCTTATAAAAATCATGTGAGCTAGGTATTATTATTATCATTCCCTCTTTTAGAGTCAAAGAAACTGATACACGGAAGGATGAGGTAATTGCTTGTAAATGAGGGAGTAGGATTCAAACTTAGGTAGTGAGGCCCCAGAGGTCATGACCTCACTCACTAGGTTTCCTACCACTGCTCATCAAGACCATTGCTACTGGTCTCCAGCTCCTTACCCTGGCTACTTTCTTCAGTCATTTTTGTCAAGTCTACATTTTATAGCTATATAAACAATTAGTGAGGGTCCCCAAGTTCTATACCTTAAATAATGGCAGAGATTATTTTGACCTGGAACTTTTTAAGGTAGGTATGAGTGGTCATTTCTCACAGCTCTAGAAAAGACTTTATAGTGCTTTCAGAAAACAACTAATTTGAACTCTGCTATTTCTATATGATACCACCAGGATGAAATAGTTACAAAATACAACCAGGAAAAATTTTAAAAATGTACTATATGGTATAATTGCATGTAAACTAGTTATATTTGGGAAGATATCTGCTCCCAAAATGCTGGGTTTTTTTTTTTTCATTTTAGAAGAGTTCAACAATTTGTTAGTGGATTAATTAATCCAGACACAGTGCTGGATTCTAGGGCTTCAGAGAGAAGCAGATATCACCCTGGCCCTCAGAGGTGTCACATAAATTGCCACTTGTAACTAGCTGAAATAATGGAAACACAAAGCACCCAGATTGGCTTGAGAAAGTACAAGAAGACTTCCTAGAAGAGGTGATGGTTAAGCCAAGTCTGGTGGCAAAGCAAGAATTTTGTCAGATTGACAAGGGCAGGAAAGAGGGAATTGTAAAAATAGGGGAGTGGGTGTGCATATAAGTGTAAGAAAACATGATAGGCTTTTTTCATCTGGTATAGTTAGAGGACTATGAGTAGTTCAGGTTTTCTGGAATGAACTATAAAGTGACAGGGCAGGAAAAATGCTAAGAGAATTACTACATAGATCTGTGATATTTTAAAAGCAAAAAAAAAAAAAGTTCAAAAGATACAAACTCTCATAACCCAGTTATAAAATAAGTAAGTCATAGGGATATAATAAAAAAAGAAAAAGAAAAATTACACTTTTACTTAAAAACTCCCAAGTACTTCCCACAAACTTAAAATAAAATCCCAATCCATTATCAAGGCTTATAAGGCCCTGTATGATTCAGACCCTGTCTCCCTTTCTGACCTCATCTCTTGCCTGCTCCCATTCTCATTCTGCTCCAGCCACACAGGCATCCCTGTCAGCCAACTGAATTCTTGAAACCCAGGGAACCTCCTCCAATCTCTAGCAACCTCTCCATGGGCTCACATGTTTCTATGACCTTCAATGTCTTCTTCCCCAGTACCCCCTTTCCTTTCTTGAAGCTCTCCTCACACCCCGTTCATTTTTAGGCCACATGAGTTACTAGTCTCCTCATTTTCTAGATAAAAAAACCAGCACACTAGCAATTTCATCCTAATTGTTAATTTCCAGGATCATTTTAAGGAGAAGAGTGGTCCTAAAACAAAATGCTTTTACAGTAGTGAGCTTCTTGTCACCAGAGGTATTCAAGCAGAAGTTAAATGTCTACTCTCGGGGAGTTGTGGAAGGGAATTATTCTTTTGGTAGGATTACATAGAGAACCTTTAAGGTCCTTCCTACCTCTTAAGATTGTATTCTAATAGCACACAGACACATACAGACATATTTTCAATTTTACTAAAAGAACAAATTCAGGTAGCCCATGATTAAGCAAAATATATAAAAATATAGACTTTTCGAATAAAGTGTGAGAGGCTGTGGTTTATAAAAGAGATCGATTTGAGGTTACTTTAATAGAATCCTAAAATATTTAATTTAAAAGGATCTTGGTCCACCTCCCCCCCCCCAAGACAAGAATCGTTTTCAGTCATTTTTCTTTGCACAATTACATGGGCTTAGAATATTGCCTGGTACATAGTAGGACCTAAAGAAGTGTCGAATGAATACATAACCAAAGGAACAGATGCAAATTTTCAAGAAGACAGACATTGTTCTAAGTAAAGTTTAATTCTACAGTTTAAAATTCTACAAGGAAGACTCAGTTGGGGAAATTACAGTTGACTTCAGATAATAAAAGTGGGAGGTGCTTGTTTTGTTTAATTTGGGTTTTGATTTTGATCATTCTTGGGGAGCAAAAGGCAAAGAATATTTTCTGGTGACAGTTATACACCTTTAAAAAATTAGATAACCAAAAATTGGATACAGTGAAAGGAAGCCAAAAATGAAGAATATATCTATATAATATAAATGTAAAAGTGAAAGTTAAAAAAAGACTTAAAAACAGAGTTGATAAAATAAGAAACTAGCTGAAAAGGAAACAAAGAAAAAAGAAAAGGAAAATTTTGAACTGAAAGATAAAGGAATCATGAGAAAAAAAAACTTGAATTCTATACACTATTTTCCCCTAGTGCTGGAGTTTTGCAGTTCTGTGTGCTCCATAAACTTGGTATTCCCCTGATGTTCCAGGAGGCCTTCTGGGGGAGGGGCCTCCTTCACTGACTCTCAGGTGTCTTTGGGTGGAGTTGCACCACCCCTTGCCAGAGGTCCAGGCTCAGTGTAAGCTGCTTCAGGTTTTTCTATGTGACTTCTGTTCCCTAAAGGCTTTCTGAGCCTTTAGAGGATGAAAATTAAAAATGGCCGTGCCCGATCTCCAGCCCCTGAACTGAAAGTCCCCTTTCTTCAGTAAACCCTCAGGGAAAAGCAGTCTTCACTTTTCTGTGCACCAAATTCTACAGACTACTGTAGTGCGCACCCCTGCTGATCCTCCTAGGGAAGGGAGGTGGGTTTCTGCGTTTCTGCCCTTTGCAGGGCCCCTGCACAGAGAGCAGTCAACAGATCCTACCACAGTTTGTGGTTTATGGCAAACCAAGCTGAGAGCCCACTCCCGGGCTCACTGACCATAGCCAGTTTCCCTGCTCCAATGATTGAGAACTCTGCCAGCTCAGGCACCCCCATTTTTTCTGTGACCTTGGGGATCCTGAGTCCACACTGTCCCACCTAAGACTCTGCCCCACTTCACTACCTGAGCACCTTTCAGGCAGGGAAGCAGACTCCTAAAAGTTCCTATTTTGCACTCCAGGGCTGTATCACTTTCTAGTAGCTAGCTTAAAGAGGCTTCCTCCCCCCACTATCCCCTCTGATTCACTTCTCTGCACCTCCTACCTTGCAAAAAGTGGTTGCTTTTCTATTTGTCGAATTTCAGCAATTCTATTCTTACATCTCAGGCTGAATTCATAGGTGTTCAGAATGATTTGATAGCTATCTAGCTAAATCCAAGGGAGCAGATGAAACGAGGTCCCCTACTCTTGTGCCATATATTCTGTTATTAGTATTTGAAACCACACATGCATCATTAAAAAATTAAAATTACAAATTAACATACATAAACAATAGAAATTACAGACTGTGTAATTCTTAATTTTTATATCTTCTGTACTTTTTTTTACAATATGCATAGACTACATTTATACTCATAAAAACATTTAAAATGCAAAGATACCACTTTGTTTTGGTTCATATTAAGCATTGCCCTGGGTCTCTGGTTTTCCAGTATTTTGAATCTAGAATTCAAATTGCTAAAGTAATAGGGCCTATTGCTCTTGGCACCTATGTGATTGCAGTTGTCTAGAGTTGTCTTAGGCTGTGGCATTTGGAAATTGACAAGGCAGCATGCCAGGCAACAAAGATGGCTCTTTGATGGGAGGTTGGTGTTCTTTTCCAGGCAGTTGACATTAGCTGAATTCAGCTTTATTTAAATAGTAGGTGCCACAGGAGCCTCTGTTAAACATAAAGATCCAATCCCAGTATTGGAGACATTGGACTCTATGATACAGGGATAGGTTGGGCAGGAGATCAGGTCACAGAGAGGGTCTTCATGGGCCCCTAAAAGGTGCCTGATGAACCCAGAGCCCAGTCAAAACCCTTTCCTCTTTCTTAATAAGGTTGGTCACCAGGGTGTTGAGTTTGAAGAAGTAGATATGAACCTCATAATCTGACTCCCCTCAATAGACCTGCCATTTACTGTCTGGGCTTGCCACTTGAAAGTTATAATTACCTTGCCTGGCAGGTAATTATAAAAGAAATAATAAAGATTAGAACAGAAATCAATGCAATAGAAACCAAAAGAACAGAACAGATCAATGGAACTAGAAGCTGGTTCTTTGAAATAATAAGATCGATCAACCCCTAGCCAAACTTATCAAAAAGAAAAAAGACCCAAATTCATAAAATCGTGAATGAAAGAGGAGAGATCACGACCTACACCAAGGAAATACAAACAATTTTAAGAGCATATTATGAGCAACTATACGCCAAATTAGACAATCTGGAAGAAATGGATGCATTCCTAGAGACATATAAACTACAAAAACTGAACCAGAAAGAAATAGAAAACCTGAACAGACCCATAACCAGCAAGGAAATTAAAGCAGTAATCAAAAATCTCCCAACTAACAAGAGTCCAGGTCCAGATGGCTTTCCAGGGAATTCTACCAAACATTTAAAGAAGAACTAATACCTATTCTTCTGAAACTGTTTCAAAAAATAGAAACAGAAGGAAAATTTCCAAACTTGTTCTATGAGGCCAGCATTACCTTGATCCCAAAACCAAGGCCCCACTAAAAAGAATTATAGACCAATATCCCTGATGAACATGGATGCCACGATTCTCACCAAGATACTAGCCAATAGGATCCAACAGCATATTAAAAGGATTATTCACCATGACCAAGTTGGATTTATTCCTGGGCTGCAAGGGTGGTTCAACATCCTCAACTTAATCAATGTGATGCACTACATTAATAAAAGAAAGACAAGAGCTATATGATCTTCTCAATAGATGCACAAAAAGCATTTGACAAAATACAGCACCCTTTCTTGAAAGAACGCTCTACAGTGTAGGGATAGAGGGAACATACATCAATATTACAAAAGCCATCTATGAGAAGTCCACAGTGAATATCATCCTCATTGAGGAAAACTGAGAGCTTTCTCCCCAAGGACAGGAACAAAACAGGGATGCCCACTCTCACCACTGTTGTTCAACCTAGTAATAGAAGTCCTAGCCTCAGCAATCAGACAACAAAAAGAAATAAAAGGCACCCAAATTGGCAAAGAAGAAGTCAAACTCTCACTCTTTGCAGATGACATGATCCTCTATGTGGAAAACCCAAACGACTCCACCCCAAAATTGCTAGAACTTATACAGCAATTCAGCAATGTGGCAGGGTATAAAATCAATGCACAGAAACCAGTTGCATTTCTATACACTCACAAAGAGACAGAAGAAAGAGAAAAAAGGAATTGATCCCATTTACAGTTGCACCAAAAACCATAAGAAACCTAGGAATAAACCTAACCAAAGAGGTAAAGGATCTATACTCTAAAAACTACAACACTTATGAAAGAAATTGAGGAAGACACAAGGAAATGGAAAAAATGCCATGCTCGTGGATTGGAAGAATAAATATTGTTAAAAGGTCT
Source organism: Ursus maritimus (assembly GCF_017311325.1). Classification (NCBI taxonomy): domain Eukaryota; kingdom Metazoa; phylum Chordata; class Mammalia; order Carnivora; family Ursidae; genus Ursus; species Ursus maritimus. The sequence continues at coordinate 80,949,965 of NW_024423319.1, read as the reverse complement.
ATGCTATCCAGAGCAATCTACACATTCAGTGCAACCCTTATCGAAATACCACCGACATTTTTCACAGAGCTGGAACAAATAATCCTAAAATTTTTATGGAACCATAAAATCCCCCAAATAGCCAGAAGAATGCTGAAAAAGAAAACCAAAGCTGGACGCATAACAATGCCAGACTTCAAGCTCTATTACAAAGCTGTAATCATCAAGACAGTATGGTACTGTCACAAAAACAGACACATAAATCAATGGAACAGAATAGAGAACCCAGAAATGGACCCTCAACTCTATGGTCAACTCATCTTCAACAAAGTAGGAAAGAATATCCAATGGAAAAAGGACAGTCTCTTCAATAAATGGTACTGTGAAAATTGGACAGCCACATGTAGAAAAATGAAACTGGACCATTTTCTTACACCATAAACAAAAAGAAACTCAAAATGGATGAGGGACCTAATTTTGAGACAGGAGTCCATCAAAATCCTAGAGGAGAACACAGGCAGCAACCTCTTCGACCTTGGCCAGAGCAACTTCTTGCTAGACACATCTCCAAAGGCAAGGGAAACAAAGGCAATAATGAACTATTGGGACTTCATCAAGATAAAAAGCTCCTGCACAGCAAAGGAAACAAAACTAAAAGGCAACCTATGGAATGGGAGAAGATACTTGCAAATGACATTTCAGATAAACGGCTGGTATACAAGATCTATAAAGAACTTATCAAACTCAACACCCAAAAACCAAATAATCCAGTCAAGAAATGGGCAGAAGACATTAACAGACATGTCTTCAAAGAATACATCCAAATGGCCAACAGACACATGAAAAAATGTTCCACATCACTTGGTATCAGGGAAATACAAATCAAAACCACAATGAGATGCCACCTTACACCAGTCAGAATGGCTAAAATTAACAAGACAGGAAACAGCAAATGTTGGCGAGGTTGTGGAGAAAGGGGAATCCTCTTACAGTGTTGGTGGGAATGCAAGCTGGTGCAGCCACTCTGGAAAACAGTATGGAGGTTCCTCAAAAAGTTGAAGAGAGCGATACCCTATGACCCAGCAATCGCACTACTGGGTATTTATCCCAAAGATACAGATGTAGTGAAATGAAGGGGCACCTGTATCCCAATGTTCATAGCACTATGATCAGCACTGGGTGTTACACACAACTGATCAACTATTGAACACTACATCTGAAACTAATGATGTACTATATGTTGGCTAATTGAATCTAAATTTTAAAAATAGCAATAATAAATTTTATTTTAAACAACTTTAAACAAATGACTTTTTATTTATTTTTTATAATAATATTTTTTATTATATTGTTAGTCACCATACAGTACATCCCTGGTTTTTTATGTAAAGTTTGATGATTCATTAGTTGCATATAACACCCAGTGTACCATGCAATACGTGGCCTCCTTACTACCCATCACCAGACTATCCCATTTGGAGGGGAGGGGGGTGGGGGAATGGGATAGTCTGGTGATGGGTAGTAAGGTAAACAAATGACTTTTTAAAAAGATTTTCTTTACTTGAGAGGAAGAGAGAGAAAGAGAGCACACAAGAACAGTGGGAGGGAGAAACAGACTCCCTGCTGAGCAGGGAGCCCAATTTAGGGCTTGATCCCAGGATGCTGGGATCATCTTGGATTTTGTAAAAACTACATCTTTTATTTCCTCTGGTAGTCCAGTATGCCCTTTCCAGTGTACCAAGGCTGGGAGCTATTTCATTGCTGGAAGGAGCTTGCCATTTCTTCCCTTGACTACATTGGATTTCCCTCCTCTGGGGTTGGGAATATGTGGGTGAGGGGGGTGATGAATAATGATAGACAGTTGAGAAGGGCCAGGAGTGGCAAGGAGCAGTGAAAGAAAGGGCACAGCTGCATGTAGAGGGTAATTAGAAGGGGAATACTATGTGACTTAACCTCAGTGACTGCACATAAAATGTTGGGAGATGTGCATGTCTTTTTTTTTAAGATTTTATTTATTTATTTGACAGAGAGAGATGGCCAGTGAGAGAGGGAACACAAGTAGGGGGAGTGGGAGAGGAGGAAGCAGGCTCCCAGCAGAGGAGCCCGATGCGGGGCTTGATCCCAGAACGCCGGGATCACGCCCTGAGCCAAAGGCAGACGCTTAACGACTGAGCCACCCAGGCGCCCCAATGTGCATGTCTTAAGATATGACACAGATCATGTCTCAAACCTGTTCTGGCTTCCATGGTTCTCATGTTCCTATTGAAGTGGGCTTCTTGCTGATCTTTGTTATAATTCAGGGTATTCAGGATATCATTTTGGGTGCCCTGCAGAACTTGTTGATACAGAGTGGTTGCCAGAGAGCAAGCTGGAACAGAGTGGCCACCATAGCTGCCATGGAATTGTTTGGTCTAGTGGAAAAGAGCAATACATTATTTATGACCAGGGAATTCTGTAGAAGTCACCTAATTGGGACATCATGCTTGATATAGGAAGTTTGGCAGTCAAGATTTGCTTCTAAGACCTAGATGCCACTTCCTAACAGTCTGTAAGTCAATTATTAATGTGCAGAGGTCTGTGGAATATGCACACGGCAGACTGGGAATGGTGTCATACAGACCTAAGATAAGAACAGAGGAGCCTAAGTTCTGGAGGAGCCAGTGTGGCTGGAGAAAATTACAGCTCTGATACTAGAGCCAGTTAAAAGACATTCCAGATAAGGCTGTAGTGAATGTTTGCCATTCATTCCACGGGCAGCAAGTGAGAAGTCAGTGAGTGAGTCATTGCAGAGGGAGAAATATCCCGCATTCTGGACAGGACTAGGCAGTGATAGCTTAGAGGGTGAAATGAAGAAGGGTGTTCCTGGAGGTGAGGAGACTTGTCAGGGGACCACTGCAACAATCCAAGCAAAGGAGAATGAGAAATAACCCAAATAAAAGAACCAGGGTGAACTGACATGGACATGGACTCAAGCTGTAGTAGAGCTGGATGGAGGAGGGGTGTTAAAGGTAAAAGGATTTTAGATTTAGGAATGAATCAGAAATGGAGATCAGATGGAAGGGAGAAGGATGAGTGTAAAATGATCCCCAGATTTTCTGGCTTGGGAGACTGGTTGGATGATAATATTATGAACTGAGACTTTAGGCACAAGAGGAGAAGGAAATTTGGAGTAGGTTGTGGGGCAGGAGAGGAGTTAGAGTTCAGTAGTTTGAGAAATTCTATTGGTCTTTCAAGTGGAAATTTCTAGGGGGCAGTCAAATACTTAGACCCAGAAATCGGGGGGTGGGGGTGGTGCTGGGCGAAGACCAGGTAGAGGGATAATCTATAGTGGTAGCCTAAAGTCATGGGGGCATGGTCGAGCTCACGGTGAAAAATATGAGACTAAGGAAAGGGGAAGATGGATGGAGAGATTTGTGGAGAAGTACAGAGAGAGTATAGCAGGAAAAGAAGAGATGGGGGTGCTGAGAACGGCACCTTGGGTTTCATCATCATGGACATATCAGAACCAGCCAATTAAAACCTATCACTTGCTATGCTTTATGTGCCAAATATAATCCATATACTATGGATTATGTACCAGACCCTATAGTAGATTCTGACAACTGTGGTACACAAAACAACAACATAGAATTTAGTGCTTCAGAAAACAAATTTTATAATTAAACAAATTGTTACAAAATATTTGCCAGCAATTGTTAAGTGGAGAAAGTATTATCAAGGAAAATACAGGGTGTTGTGGGAGTATGTAACAGTAGGGACTTGCCAAATCTAGGGGGAGAAGCACAAAAGCCTTCCCTGACAAAGTGGCATCTGGGTTGCAAATTGAAGGATAAGTAGATGTTGAGAAGGAAGAGGCAGGGAAAGAATCTTTCGCAGGAGCAATAAATGGTGCCAGTGAAGGAAACTCAGGAGTGGCCAGAGAGGTAGAAGGAGAACATGGTAAGAAATGTTAGGAAAGCAAAATGAGAAGAGAGACTGTCAGCTCCAAATCCACAGGTAATCAAGTGTCCTTACCCTCTTCTACAACACCAAATAAGATCACTTCCTTCCCCATGAGTTATGGTTTCAGCAGGACAACTTCTTGGCCAAGGACCTCTTCTAAGCAGCTAGTTTGCTAGGGATTAAGGATGATGGGGAAGAATTTGTCTACAGAGAGGCATGAGGAAATTTGGGGGATAATGGAACTGTTCTGTTTTTTTATTGTGGAGGTAGTTATACTATTGTATGTATTTGTCAACTTCTAGAATGAGTTGTACACAAAAAGTTAATTTTACTGATTTAAAATTATAGCTCAACAAATAAAACCAATAAAAATAATAGTCTCAAGGTAAAAATGCACTTATTTGTAAAACTAATAAAGTATATGCCACTTTTGAGTGAAAAATAATAATTAAATGTTACTGAGAGTAAAAAATGGGACAAATAAATGGAGAAATATTATGTTAGTGGACTGTAAGATCCAATATTTTAAAGATGCCTATCCTCCCAAAACTGATCTCTATATTCAATGTAATCCAACTAAATATTCTATTTATTTTCTTCTTGCGGAAATTGATAAAGCAGTTGTAAAATTTATATAAAAATCAAAATGTCCAAGAAAACAAAGATTCATTTGAGAAAGAACAATGTGTGAAGTCAGTATGGTGACAACAAAGACTCATCTGTATGAGAAACCCTTGATTAATGATAATTGCAGCACTGCAGACCATGGAAAATTGACTATCTTTTTCATAGTTACTATTGGAAAAACTGGGACTCTCCCTCACATCTTAAATAAAAATTCACTCCAGGTGAACTTAAATTTGAAAGGAAAATCATACATCTTTTTAAATATAATATAGGATTGTGCATATTCATGAACTCAGGTTTAATAAAGATTTCTCCAAAAAGGCACAAAAACAATATCCAGAGAGTAAAAATTGATAAGTTTCACTACATTCATACAAAGCACCTATTTTTGGCAAGAGACAGGATATGTAGAATTAAGAGAAATATGAGAAAAAATACTTGAAATACATATAACTAACAAAGAACTCTTACCCAGGATATATGAAATACATCAACATAACAATTAAAATGGCGAGGCAATCCAATACAAAATGGGACAAAGACTTGAGCAGACTTTTCACAAAAGAAGATATCAAATGGCCAATGCTAATGAATATATAATATTAGAGAGTTTTCAGCCTCATTTGAATCAGGAAAATGCAAATTTAAACCACAAGGAGAAAATTGCCTACCTGTTCAAAATGAAAATATCTGACAATACTTAGTGTTATCACCAATGTAGAGAACCAGGAACTCTTTTTTTTTCCTTTTTAAAAAATTGAGGTATAAAGAACATACAGTGTTATACTTGTTTCAGGTGTACAGTTTAGTGAAATGACAATTCTATACATTTCTCAGTGCTCGTCAAGATAAGAACTCTTATATGTTGCTGACAGGACTGTAAAAGCATACAGCCACTTTGAAAAACAGTTTGGCATTCTCTAGTAAAGTTGAGGTTATGTATATCCTATGACTCATGAATTTCACTTCTAGGCATGTACCCAACAGGAAAGTATGCAGGTGTGAAGTAGCATACATAGACGTGAAAATTCATAGAAGAATTTTTCATGATAGCCAAAAAATTGCAAACAACCCAAATTTTAATCACAGTATAATTAACATACAGTGTTATATTAGTTTCAGGTATACAATACAGTGATTCAACAATTCTATACATTTTCCAGTGCTCATCAAGACAAATGTACTCTTAATCTTCTTCACCTATTTCACCCATTCCTCTCACCCATCTTCCCTCTGGCAACCACCAGTTTGTTCTCTGTTTCTTTTTTGTTTCTTTTATGTAAATCTAGGAAACAGGGAAAAGAAAACTGTATTTTTTCGGAGATGTGTATGTAGGAAAATTAGAAAGCAAAGCAAAGAAGTAATTATTTAAAATGAACAGTGGATTACCCAAGGAGTGAGGGTGATGGGTGTGGCAAGGAAGAGGCTCATGGGGACTTCAAGAATGCTGGCAGAGTTTTATCTTATGACTTTGATGGCAATCTACAGATGTACATTTTAATGCATATTTATATTTCATTCACATTTGTATATGTGTGATGTATCATAATGATAGCTTAAAGAAAAACGAGGAGAGGGGTGCTTGGGTGGCTCAGTTGGTTAAGTGTCTGCCTTCAGCTCAGGTCATGATCCCAGGGTCCTGGGATGGAGCCCCGTGTGGGGCTCTCTGCTCAGTGGGGAGTCTGCTTTTCCCTCTCCTCCCCGTTCCTTCTCTCTCTCTCTCTCTCTCTCTCTCTCTCAAATATAGTCTTTTTTTTTTAAAAGAAAGAAGAATGAGGAGAAAACACAAATTTTGATGACAACGTATTTGAAAATTTAAATGAATGAATATTTGAAAATTTAAATGAATGAATATTTGAAAAATATACCTTAACAAACTTGATTCAAGGAGATACAGAAATTGTGATAGACCTACAGCCATTAAAATAAATGAATGAGAAATTTAAAAAAGCCTTCCCCAAAGAATTAAAAGCAAGATGAAATACTCTAGGCCCAGCAAACATTAAAGGAGAAAATAATCCCAATTTTGTACAAAGTTTTCCATAAAACATATGAAAGAAGGAATGTTTCCTAACTCATGTCATGTGGTAAGGATAACTTTGCTAGTAAAAGTGACAATGGATGTATTATAAATAAGTAAAGGAGAATAAGAGATTAATCACATTCATGAAAATAGATGAAAAATCAAGAAAATATTAGCAAACTAAATTCAGCAATGTATAAACAAAGTAATACATTAAGACCAGGGTTGGTCTATAATTAGGAAATAAATTAGTGTAACTAACAGAGAAATTAACAGTGTAATTAATAATGTATTAATAGAACTAAACATGGAAATCATATGATGATCTCAATATATGCAGTAAAAAAAGTGTTTGATAAAAGTCAAGCTGCATTCATAATAAAATTATTCAGATATTTAAGAATAGAAAGGAACTTTATTAACCCAGTAAAGGATATCTAAAAACTCCCTACACTAAACATCCTACTACATGGTGAAATATCAAAAGCTTTTCTTTTGATATTGAAAATATAGTTCCTCTGGGTAGAGGGAAGATGGTGGTTGACCAGGAAGTCCCTAGCCTCACCTTGCCCTATGAATACAACTAGATAACTATCAAATCATTCTAAATACCCCAGAAATTTACCTGAAGACTGGCAGAACAAACTCCACAACTAAAGGTAGAGAAGAGGCCACATCAAAGAAAGTAGGAAGTGCAGAGACTTGGTTTGGGAGAGAATGGAATCATGGCCACCACAGTGGGGAGGGAGCCATAGTCAAAGAGAAGGGTGAGAGACAGACTAGCACAAAAGGAAGCTCATGGGGAAAACGAATCCCCATAGTAATTGGCTTGGAAAGCAAGGGGGGCTGAATTTTATGAGTTCTTGCAACCAGTAGGATTTAAAGCCTGGAGTTTTAAAGGTCAGCAGGCTTGGCTGGGATAGAGCATGAGAGCATTGTGCTGCTCTTGGAGAGAAGGCAAGCAAAAAGCCCATGGACATATAATGTGAAAACAGTGATCTGAAGAGTACCTTAGGCACACAATGGGGAGGTTATTCACTCATCTCAGAGCTTATCCCAGAAAGAAAGTGTTCATGGAGAGACCCTTCCGGGAACAAAGGAACTAGCCTGCACCATTTCCCTCCCTTGCCCTTCAGCATAAGCACAGGGCCACCAGCAGAAACCAGCCCAGCACTGACACTCACTACCTAACTTGCTTATACCAAGCTCCAAACCACCTCCGCCATGCTCCAATGGAACCACCATTCCTAGTCACAATTGCCACAGTCCCAGTGCAGGGAAACCCCCTCTTCCAGAAGTCTAGTCCAATCCTTGTTCACACCACATCTCCTGATTCAGGAGTTTTGCAGAGCCTTGATTCCCATGGTGGTGGTGACAGGTCTCATTTCACAAACAGACCAGAGAACACTTAGTAAAAATTCACCACATGCAGGCCAGGGACCAGACACTGCCCACAACAAAATAGGGGTTCTGCAGATGACCAGCCTGAAGGAAAAAGTGACCAGGATGAAAGAGCAGAGCACATGAAGCACATATTGGAGACACTCCCTAATAGGCCAGGCCCTAAGAAACAGGGGACATCACATGGCAGGGCAGTACAGGACCTCGCCTTCTTTTTTTTTTTTTTAATTACATTCAGTTAGCCAACATATAGTACATCATTAGTTTTTGTTGTAGTGTTCAATGATTCATTAGTTGTGTGTAAACCCCAGTGCTCATCACAACACATGCCCTCCTTAATTCGCATCACCCGGTAACCCCATCCCCCACCCCCCTTCCTTCTGTAACCCTCAGTTTGTTTCCCAGAGTCTCTCATGGTTTGTCTCCCTCTCTGATTTCTTCCCATTCAGTTTTCCCTCCCTTCCCCTGTGGTCCTCCAGGCTATTTCTTATGTTGCACATATGAGTGAAACCGTATGATAATTGTCTTTCTTTACTTGACTTACTTCACTTAGCATAATCCCCTCCAGTTCCATCCATGTTGATGCAAATGATAGGTCTTCATCCTTTCTGATGGCTAATATTCCATTGTATATATATATACCACATCTTCTTTATCCATTCATCTGTTGACAGGCATCTAAGCTCTTCCACAGTTTGGCTATTGTGGACATTGATACTATGAACATTGGGGTGCATGTGCCCCTTTTCACTACATCTGTATCTTTGGGATAAATACCCAGTAGTGCAATTGCTGCGTCGTAGGATAGCTCTATTTTTAACATCTTGAGGAACCTCCATACTGCTTTCCAGAGTGGCTACACCAGCTTGCATTCCCACCAACACTGTAAGAGGGTTCCCCTTTCTCTACATCCTTGCCAATGTTTGTTGTTTCCTGTCTTGTTAATTTTAGCCATTCTAGCTGGTGTAAGGTGGTATCTCATTATGGTTTTGATTTGTATTTCCCTGATACCAAGTGATGTGGAATATTTTTTCATGTGTCTGTTATCCATTTTTATGTCTTTTTTGGAGACATGTCTGTTAATGTCTTCTGCCCATTTCTTGACTAGATTATTTGGTTTTTAGGTGTTAATTTTGATAAGTTCTTTATAGATCTTGGATACCAGCCCTTTATCTGTAGTGTCATTTGCAAATATCTTCTCCCATTCTGTGGGTTGCCCCTTTGTTTTGTTGACTATTTCCTTTGCTGTGCAGAAGCTTTTTATCTTGATGATGTCCCTAAAGTTCATTTTCGCTTTTGTTTCCTTTGTCTTTAGAGACATGTCTTGAAAAAAGTTGCTGTGGCTGATGTTGAAGAGGTTACAGCCTATATTCTCCTCTAGGATTTTGATATATATTATGAAAAACTATATGTCAACAAACTGGATGACCTAGAAGAAATGGATAAATTCCTACAAACATATAAACTACAAAAACAAATACGAAGAAATACAAAATTTCATTAGACGGATTCCCAGCAAGGAGATTGAATCGGTAATTTAAAAAAAACAAAAACAAACCTCACAACAAACAAAAGTCCAGGACCAGACAGCTTCACAGGCAAATTCTACCAAACATTTAAAGAAGAGTTAATACGTATTCTTCTCAAACTATTTCAAAAAATAGAAGATGAAGGAAAACTTCCAAATTCATTCTATGAGGCCAGTATTACCCTGATACCAAAACTGAATAATAACACTACTAAAAAAGAGAACTACAGGCCAATATGCCTCATTAACATAGGTGCAAAAATCCTCACCAAAATAGTAGCGAACCGAATCCAACAGCACATTTAAAAAAATCATTCACCACGATAAAGTGGGATTTATTCTTGTGTTGCAAGTGTGGTTCAATATTTGCGAATCAATCAAGGTGATACATCACATTAATATAAGAAAATATAACAACCATATAATCACTTCAATAGATTCAGGAAAAGTGTTGACAAAGTACAACATCCATTCATGATAAAAACCCTTAAACAAAGTAGGTCTAGAGAGAACATATCTCAAAATAATAAAAGTCATATATGAACAACCCACAACTAACATCATCCTTAATGGGGGGAAAAACACTAAGAGTGTTTTCCCCAAGGTCAGAAACAAGACAAGGATGTCCACTCTCACCACTTTTATTCAACATGGTACTGGAAGTTCTAGCCACAGCAGGCAGACCACAAAAAGAAATAAAAGGGATCCAAATCAGTAAGGAAGAAGTAAAACTTTCACTATTTGCAGATATGATACAGAAAACCCAAAAGATTCCACTAAAAAATTGCTAGAACTGATAAACGAATTCAGTGAAGTTGAAGGATACAAAGTCAATGTACAGAAATCTTTTGTATTTCTATATATCAATAATGAAGTGGAAGAAAGAGAAATTAAGACAACAATCCCATTTATAGTTGCACCAAAAAATAATAAGATACTTAGGAATAAACCTAAGCAAAAAAGTGAAAGACCTATACTCTGGAAACTATAAAACTCTGATGAAAGAAATTGAAGACAACATAAAGAATGGGAAAGACATTCCATGCTCATGAATTGGAAGAACAAATAATGTTAAAATGTCTATACTACCCAAAATAATCTACACATTTAATGTAATCCATATCGAAATACCAAAGCATTTTTCACAGAACTAGAAAAAACAATCCTTAAATTTGTATGGAACCAGAAAAGACCCCAAATAGCCAAAGCAATCTTGAAAAGAAAAGAAAAGCTGATGGCATCACAATTCTGGGCTGCAAGTTATATTAGAAAGCTGTAGTAATCAAACAGCATTGTTCTGGCACAAAAACAGACACGAAGATCAATGGAATAGAATAGAAAACCCAGAAATAAACCCACAAGTTTATGGTCAATTAATTTTTGACAAAGCAGGAAATAATATCCAATGGTAAAAGGACAGTCTCTTCAGTAAATGGTGGTGAACAGCTACATGCAGAAGAATGAAACTGGGCTACTTTCTTATACCATATAAAAAATAAATTCAAAATGTATGAAAGACTTAAATGTGAGACCATCAAAATCCTAGAGAACATAGGCAGTAACCTCTTTGACATTGGCTGCACAACTTTTCTTTAGATATGTCTCCTGAGGTAAGGGAAACAAAAGCAAAAATTAATAATTGGGACTATATCAAAATAAAAAGATTCTTCACAGGGAAGGAAACAATCAACAAAACTAAAAGGCAACCTACAGAAAGAGAGAAGATATTTGCAAATGACATATCTGGTAAAGGGTTATTATCCAAAATATATAAAGAACTGATACAACTCAACACCCACAAAGCAAATAACCCAATTAAAAAATGGGCAGAAGGGGCACCTGGGTGGCTCAGTCAGCTAAGCATCTGCCTTCAGCTCAGGTTATGATCCCTGGGTCCTAGGATTGAGCCCCACATGGGGCTCACTGCTCAGTGGGGCGTCTGCTTCTCCTTCCCCCTCTCCCTCTGCTCCTCCCCTCCACTCCTGCGCGCACGCACACACACACACACACACACACACACACACACAAACTCTCTCTCTCTCATAAATAAATGAAATCTTTAAAAAATGTTTCAAAATAAAATAAAATATGGGCAGAAGACATGAACAGACATTTCTCCAAATCCTAACGAGAGACATGAAAAGATGCTCAACATCACTCATCATCAGGGAAATGCAAATCAGAACCTCAATGAGATATGACCTCACACCTGTCATAATGGGTAAAATCAACAACACAAGAAACAACAGGTGTTAGCAAGGATGTGGAGAAAAAGGAACACTCGTGCACTGTTGGTAGAAGTGCAAACTGGTGCAGGCACTCTGGAAAACAGTATGGAGGTTCCTAAAAAAGTTAAAAATAGAACTACCTTATGACCCCACAATCCAAAAGATAGAAAAACACTAATTCAAAGGGATGCATGCACCCTTATGTTTATAGCAGCATTATTTATGTTAGCCAAGATGTGGAAGCAGCCCAAGTGTCCATTGGTTGATGAATGGATAAAGAAGATGTGGTATATACACAATGGAATATTATTCATCCATAAAAAGAATGAAATTTTGCCATTTACAAGGACATGGATGGAGCTAGAGAGTATAATGCTAAGTGAAATAAGTCAGTCAGAGAAAGACAAATGCTATATGATTTTACTGATATGTGGAATTTAAGAAATAAATGAGCAAAGGGAAAAAGGAGAAAGTGGCAAATCAAGAAACAGACTATTAATTATAGAGAATAATCTGATGGTTACTAGAGGGAGGGTGGTGGGAGATGTGTTAAATAGGTGAAGTGGATTAAGAGTACACTTAATTGACAAGCACTGAATAACACATGGAATTGTTGAATAACAACACCTGAAGCTAATATAACACTGTATGCTAACTAACTGGAATAAAATTAAAACTTAAAAAGCAAAAAAAGAAAAGAAAAGAAAAATAGTTCTTTCTGACAATTCTATTGGAGATCTTAATTCACTGAGTAAGGCAAGAATAATAATAGTACAAGAATTATAAATGGAGAAACAAAACAGTCATTACTCATAGGTGTCATGATTATGGACTAGAAAACTCAAATTAACCTATGTATAAATTATTATACTAAATTATGGCTACTGGAATATATATATAATTTATAGCCCAGCACATCTACAAAAAAGTAATAGAGAATGAATAAAATTGAAATGTACTAAAAATTTCCTCAGAAATGTGGTTTATAGTATCAGCATGGGTCTCATCAGGACCGAGACACCACATAGCAGGTTACAGGTGGTAAATTTAATGCAAATAATTACTAAACTATGATGAAAGAGAGACATAAGGAAACTATATGATACCCAATGGCTGAGAGAGTATCCAAGAAAGGAAACAGAGGAGTTCAGTCCTCCTCATGGGATAAGGTGCAAATCAGTCCCGTGGATAGCAGAGAAATTGGCTGATTTAGTTAGGTCATCTCTGGTCTACACTCCCTAGACAAGTAGAAAGTAACCCAACCTTCAGGAGGACAGGCAAGGAGAAGGTAATTAGCAACTGGTGACCTGGATGTACGGTGGGTGAACAGAAAGGGTGGGAACCCTCCAGGCAGCAATCAGTAGGCAGGCAGAATGTGCAGAAGGCTTGCAGAAAAAGCAGCAGGTCACTGTGGTCCTCCAGGCAACAGACCAGCTTGTGCTGAGGCCTGCAGAGTGAATCAGAATGCTGGTGTCAGGCGAGAGGCCTTCGGGTACACATGTATAGAAGAAAGCCTTTTGGGCATTTGTACTGGTGAGAGGCAATTTCACAGAGGGGCTGGTAAAAAACCTTAGGGATTCAGGTTTCCATGTTGAGAGGGCCACAGACAGACTATTGCCAGAGGGAGGCTGCAAGATTGGAGGGACACTGAGTTCCAGGCCTGTGGCTGGGACAGAGGTCCACCATATGGCCTCAGACCTACACTAAGTATTCAAGGTGCTACAAGAAAATCCTCTTCCTCCTTTAGTGTCTCTCTACTGCCATCTACTGAGAAAGATTAACATCGTGCTTACTTGAGAAATGTTTAAGGGAATTACATTTTTAAAATCACAGAGCATATATTAAAGGATACATTTCAAGCTAAGAGGCAATAAATTGATAATTGACACAAATACTAAGGAATGAATCTAAGACATTAAAGACTTACATGGAAAATTTATAAAACTTTATTCAGAGAATACTGTTATAAATTAAATTGTGCCCCTGCCCCCCAATTCATATGTTGAAATCTTAAACCCCGGTGTATCAGAATGTGAACTTACTTGGAAATAGAGTCATTGCAGTTGTAATTAGCTAAGATAAGGTCTTTAGGATGGACCCTGATTCAATATGACTGTTGTCCTTCTAAAAAGGGAAAATTTGAAAAAAAAAAAACCAGACAGACATACATAGAGGAAAGATCATGTGAAGACACACAGGAAGAAGACAAGTCAAGAAGAGAGACCTGGAACAAATTATTCTCTTACAGCCCTCAGAAGGAATCAACCCAGCCAACACCTTCTTTCAGACTTCCAGCTTCCAGAAGTGTCAGATAATAAATTTCTATAGTTTAAGCTACTAAGTTTGTGGCACTTATTTTTTTTAAGATTTTATTTATTTATTTATTTGAGACAGAGCATGAGCACAAGCAGGGGGGAAGGACAGAGGGAGAGAAAGAGGCAGGGAGCCAGACAGGGGGGGCTCTACCTCAGGACCCTGGGATCATGACAAGAGCTGAAAGCAGTCTCTTAACTGACTGAGCCACCCAGGTGCCCCCTGTCCCCCCCCTTTTTTAAGATTTTAGTTTGTGGTATTTATTTACAGCAGCCCTAGCAAACTAATATAGATTTTGATACCAAGAAGTAGGGTGTTACTGTAACAAATACCTAAAAATATGGAAGTGGCTTTGGGACTGGATAATAAGAAAGTAGGGTGGGCCTCTAATCCAATATAATTGGTGTCCTTATAAAAAAGGGGACATTTGTATATGGGCAGGTGTGCACACAGGGGGAATGCCATGTGAAGATTGGAGTTGTGCTTCTGCAAGCCAAAAAAATACTAGAAGGTAGAAGAGAAGCAAGGAAAAGACTCTTCCTCATAGCCCTCAGAAGGAGCCAACTTTGCTGACACCTTGATCTTGGACTTCAAGCCTCCAGAACTGTGAGACAATACATTCCTGTTCTTTAAACAACACAGTTTGTGGCACTTTGTCCCTGCAGCCATAGGAAACTAATACAGAAACTAATGCTGACTTCAATAAATAAAGAAATATACTATGCTCACTGAGAAACTTAATATTGTAAAAATGTCAGTTCTCTCAATTATTTTAAAGATGAAATGTAATCACAAGTAAAATTCCAACAGTCATTTTGCGTGATATTTGACAAGATGATTCTAAATATTATGCAATAGTGCAGTAAGTCAAGAATGCCAAAAAAAGAACAAAAGGTAGAAAGATTTTTACTGGTATAGACAGTCCGTATTTTGCACGGTAGTTGAGGACCATGTAAGCTGGAATCATATAAGCAATCTTAATAATCAATAGGAAAAATCATCATTGTTCTGTAAGCATTCAACATTTTTGTCAAAAGTTAAGAACTCTCTTACTTTTGGTTATCCATGTATAGGAAAATTTAGAAAATAGTAAAGCTGTCATTTAAAACATTAGAAATATTGCAAATTATTAAAGTGTCAAATATCTCTGAGTTCCCCTAATATGACAGGGTTTTTTGGTTTGTTTTGTTGTTTTGTTTTGTTTCTGTTTTTGCTGTTCATAGGATCATTGTTCATAACCCTCCCAAACCAGAAATAACACAAATGCTCCTCATTATTAGAACTGGTGAATATATGCTAGAATGTTCATAGAATAGAATTTATACAGCAATGAAAAAATGAAGAAATTTACAGCTACTAGCATCAAGATAAATGAGATTCATTAGAGTGAGCAAAATTAGCAAGTCAAAAGAAGTGAATATGCAGTATAATTGCATATTAAAAAGTTTAAGAACAGGCAAAACTATAGTGTTTAGGGGTGCAAGAGAAGATGGTAAAAGTATCAGTAAGAGCAAGGTAAAGATTATTCTAAAAGTCAGAAAAGGAGTTAGTTTAGGCTTGATAGAGTGCGGGATATATTTGAGAAGGGGCATCCTGAAGATTTATAAATTACATGAAGCGTTCTATTCTTTAAGTTAGGTAGTGTTCACACAAATGTATGTTTTATAATTACTATTTTAAGTGCGCACATATGTTTTATATCATATATTGCAATTTACTGATACATATTTAATATTATCCTTAAATTAGAAATGAAGACTGGCTTAGTGAGTGGGAAAGGAACACAGAAAGTATCTGGGAGGTTGTAATGTTCTGTTTCTTGACATATACATATGTGCACATATATAGTATAATATTTTCACAATAAAAATCATCTTATATCCATATGTATTTTTCTCATATATTTTCTTCTACAAACCATAATGGGCTGCTAAATGTTTGAAAAACAATGTAGGATTTAGCCCAATTAAAGGTATTGAAAAAATTCCCATTACCATTTCTTCAGTTTGGGGCTTTGTTGTTGTTGCTATTTGTTCAACAAACTGAAACATGGCTTTGAGTCTGGACTTTCAGACAAGACTGGGAGGCTCAGCAAAAAGATAAACTAGAGAAAAAAAGATGAGGATGAGATCTGAAAAGCAGAAACACAGGTGGGCATTGCCACACACTAGGAATATATCAGCTTTTGATCAAGGTCCTCTATGCAGCCTGGGGTGGGAAGGCAAAGGCAGATTGCAAAGGCAGATTATAGAAAGACATGGACTGCTTTGTATTCTGCACAGTGAGAAACTCAATGGGTGACTGCCGGGGATTCTAGAACTTATCTGTTCATCACATCTTCCTGAAGCATGATGCATAACTCCCTGGTGACATTACTGCTGCCTTCCCATGTAAGTCTGATTTCCTAGACTCTCCCAATGAGAGCTCAGTAGAAGGAGTCTGCTTTTTCTTTTCTGTAGGGCAAAGAAATCTCACCTATTACCCTAAATTTTCAGTTGGTGTGGTGGGCTCCCTGGAGAATTTGCCATTTGAGGGAGCAAACAATATATTTAAAACAGCAGCAGCTGCTGAGCCTGGGACTGAGAGGCCCACCAAAGGCTGGGAGACACTGCCAAGGCTCTGATCATGGGTATATATCAGGAAAGACACAAAACTGAGAGAGAGGCTGCTAGGCCCTGATGTTAATGCCATGGTCACTCTCTTCCATAATATAAGCACCTGTTAAAAAATTTAGATGGCAAAATGTGTGTAAAATGAGGAATATCTCTCTCATTTTCTCCTGACCCCCAACACCACTGCAATTGGGGACTACTATGAACATTTCAGCCTATGCCCCCTGGAGAGCTAAATATTTAGATTTGTAAGTATAGACACATATAAACATGCTTTTTTCATTTTCTCTATATGGAGTTATATCCTACCCTACACCTAAAAGAAGATCTCTATTAGGCCCCTACCATATTAGGAACATTCCACAGTGTCTATACAAAGTCTGCCCCAAACAGACCCTACCTACCCAAAACAGAGGCCTTCTGTGTGGCCCCTGCTGAGCTGTGGCCAGGAATGGCTTTGGCTACATTGCAGATCTCAGCTCATCCCTGCATAGTGCTGAACCTGGAACTTGAAGGTAACCTTGACTCTGTCAACCCCACAAAGCTCCTAATAGGACATAGACTTCCCCCTTCTTCCACAGAGGCTATTCAAGTCGATCACTTCCCCATCATTGAAAAAGACGTGAAAGACTTGCTCTATTCCCCACAGATCTGATTTATACTGCTCTCTTACGGGAAAGCAAGAATCATTTTGACCTGGAGGACTAGATTCCTGGAAATGCTAACCCCTAAACTTGAAACGACTAGCAGACAGATGGGTTTGCCCTTCTCTCCCTCTGGATGGGTCTGAGAGTGGCCAAGGGAGGAAAGTTATTGGCCTGTTAACCAGGCACATGATACCTAGGAGCTAGTTCTCCTGTTCTCCTCCAAAGGCCTGTGAACAACCTAGGCCTTTCTGGGGCTGCTTGTCTCCATAGGACTCTGCTAGAAATGATCCTCTCTTGGAAATAGCTTGGAAAATTCAATCCCTCAGTACACCATCTTGGGCACCTGGGATGAAGTGACACTCAGATCCCCAGCTAAGCTTCAATTCAAAAAATGGACCTTACCATTTCCCAGATTGTGAAAGTAAGGGGAGCAATTGAATAATCTTAAGCAAGGGAATGACAAAGGTGATGGGCATTGGGGAAGGCATGTGATATGATGAGCACTAGGTGTTATATGCAACTGATAAATTATTGAACACTACATCTGAAACTAATGATGTACTATATATCGGCTAATTGAATTTAAATTAAAAAATGGGATAACATATACTGTAGATGCAAGGCTACTATGGGTTGCAGAATTTCCACCCCCACCACCAAACACTAGTCCATAACAAAGAGCCAGGTCTCTTATACTGGTATATTTTATTTCTTTATGGAATAAATAGATTTTCTTCTCTGGTTATAATTAGTACATATGAATTTTCAAAATCAAACAACAGGAATGCATGTGAATAAAAGTAAAGATCACTGGAAACTTCTCCCCTTTGAGGTGACTGTAATATTTTGTTGACTGTAAGAGGCAGCATTTTGATCTCTTGTTCTTCACTTGTTGGTGTTATTTACTCCCATTAATATGTTAATTACATGACACAAAGGGCTTTACAGATATAATTAACGTTACTAATCACTTGACCTTAAGAAGAACTGATTTTCTGGGTTTTGCTGGTGGACCTAATATAATCAAATAAGCCCTTAAAAGCAGAGAGAACAAAAAGGAAATCAGAAACAGTTGAAGCATGAGGAATTGGCAGTTCAGTGCTATTTTGAAGAGGGAAGTGCCATGTATGAAGAAATGCAGGCACTCTGAATTTCCTGGGAGAAAGGACCCTGGATGACAGCTAGTAATAAATGGAAACCACCATCCTGCAACCACAAGAAATTAAATTCTGCCAACAACCTGAATGAGCCTGGAAGCTGATTCTTCCTCAAAGCCTCCAGAATGGAGTGTAGTTCTGCCTGCGCTTTGATAGCCTCGTGAGACCCTAAGCAGAGGACCCAGTTAAGCTATGCTGTTTCTAGAATTCTGACCATGAAAACTGAGACAATAAATTGATTTTGGGTTTTTTTATTTTGGTTTTTTAAAATTTCAATTCCAGTATAGTTAACATACAATGTTATGTTAGTTTCAGGTGTATAATATAGTGATTCAGTAATTCATATATCACCCAGTGCTCATCATGACAAGTGTCCTCCTTAATCCCCATCATCGATTTCACTCATCCCCACACCCACCTCCCCTCTGGTAACCATCAGTTTCTTCTCTACAGTTAAGAGTCTGTTTCTTGGACAGTATAGTTAACATACAATGTTATGTTAGTTTCAGGTGTATAATATAGTGATTCAGTAATTCATATATCACCCAGTGCTCATCATGACAAGTGTCCTCCTTAATCCCCATCATCGATTTCACTCATCCCCACACCCACCTCCCCTCTGGTAACCATCAGTTTCTTCTCTACAGTTAAGAGTCTGTTTCTTGGATAGTCTCTCTCTCTCTCTCTCTCTCTCTCTCTCTCTCTTTTCCTTTGCTTACTTGTCTTGTTTCTTAAATTCCACATGAGTGAAATCATATGGTATTCTTTTTCTGAGTGACTGATTTCACTTAGCATAATACTTTCTGTCTCCATCCATGTTGCTGTAAATGGCAGGATTTCATTCTTTTTCATGGCTGAGTAATATTCCATTACACACACACACACACACACACACACACACACCACTTCTTCTTTATCCATTCATCAGTTGATGGACACTTAGGCTGTCTCCATAATTTGGCTATTATAAGTAATGCTGCTATAAACATAAAGGAGCACGTATCCCTTTGAATTAGTATTTTTGCATTTTGGGGGTAAATACCCAGTAGTGCAAATACTGGAACACAGGGTAATTCTATTTTTAACTTTTTGCAGAAACTCCAAACTGTTTCCATAGTGGCTGCACCAGTTTGCTTTCCCACCCACAGTACAGAAGGGTTCCTTTTTCTCCACATCCTTGTCAACACTTGTTTCTTGTGTTTTTGATTTTATCCATTCTGACAGATGTAAAAGGATATCTCACTGTGGTTTTGATTTGCATTTCCCTAATGATGAGTGATGTTGAACATCTTTTCACATCTTTTCATGTGTCTGTTTGCCATCTGGATGTCTCCTTTGGTGAAATGTCTGTTCATATCTTCTGCCCATTTTTAATTGGATTATTTATTTATTTTGGTGTTGAGTTGTGTAAGTTCGTCATATATTTTGGATACTAACCCTTTAGCAGATCTTCCATTTGCAAATATCTTCTCCCAGTCAGTAAGTTGCTTTTAGGTCTCTGGCTGTGGCCTTATCTTGTTCTTTCATTTGGGATAAATTCCTCTGTTTTGGCATTTTGTTTAAGTCTCTGCCTTCTTCCACTTGTAAGAAAAATCCAGTTATGTCCCCTGCTCCTGAAAGTTCTGGCTTTAGGAAGAAGAGGTCATGGAGTGCCAGGGCCTGGTGTTTGAGGGAATACTTCAGGTGTGTGCTCTGCTGTTGTGTTTTGGCTGCTCTATCCTTCAGGCCAGTCATCTGCAGAGGCTCTCCTTGTCTGTTTTGGGCAATGTTTGGTCCCTGGCCTGAATGTAGTAAGTTTTAACTAGATGTGCTCTGGTCTGCTTATGAAACGAGACCTGTCACCACCTCCACCAGAACTGAGTCCCTGCAGAGCTCTCTGGTCTATAGATATGGTGTGGACAAGGGTTTGTGATGGTCTTCTGGGGGAGGAGCCTGCTCTGCTGGGTCAAAACAAGCTTGACAGAGAAGGTCAGTCCCACCAGATCACAGCAGGTGGGGCTTGGTGTAAGCAAATTAGGCAGCCAGTGTCGGTGTTGTGCTATTTCCCCACAGGTTGTTCTATGTTTATGCTGAGGGGTGGGGGATGGAAATGGCACTGCCAGCTTCTTTGTTCCCAAAGAGGTGTTTCCATGAGTCCTGCCTCTCAGGGACTCATCCAAAAACAGTAAATAATCTCCCCAATTGTGCCCCAGGTGCTCTTCAGATTGCTGTTTCCACACTGTCCCCTGGGTTGTTTGCCTGCATTTTCTTCAGGAGCAGTGCAATGCCCTCTGGAGTCTATTCCAGCCAAGCCTGCTGACCTTTAAAACTCCAGGCTTTAAGTGCTGCTGGTTGCAAGAACTCATGAAATTCAGCCCCTCTTATTTTCTAAGCCAGTGGGCTTGGGGAAATGCTTTCCTTGTGGATTCCCCTATGTGCTGCTATCTCTCTTGCCCTTCTTTGAGACCATAGCTCCCTTTCCTCCACACCACCCATGAACCATTTTCCCCCTAAACCACATTTCTACAATTTCTACCTTCTTCAGTGAGGCCTCTTCTCTCCCTTTAGTTGTTGAGTTTGTTCTTTCATCCTTCAGGTCAATTCCTGGGGTATTTAAGTTGATGTGATAGTTACGTAGTTGTGTTTGTAGGACGAGAGGAGCCTAGGGTCCTCCTGCTCTGCAGACATGTTCCTCTTCCCAGTACTCTTATATAAAAATGGTAAATGGTTGTTTTCAAACTTTTTTATTAATGTAATCCTTGTATCCACCTGAATAATTTCCCCTAGATAGGGTAGCAATAATTTTACTGTGTATCATCCCCAATCCATGAAAACAAGGGTGGCAGAACAGCTATAATTGAAGTGGGGGCCATGAGCCTATGCTCTTGCTCACTCAGTCCCTCTTCTTCCTTCTCAGTGTAATGCACCCTGACTCTCACCCGAAGAATCCTAGGGTTCCCTTATGAACTCTTCAGAAAGCTCTGTGCTGGAAGAGCCATCCTCAGATATAGGCCTCCCCATCACACTTCTGCACAGACATCTTCTCCATTAGGACTCTAGTTTTGTATTTGGCCATTAAGCACTGCCAACAACATGTGCCCTCCTGCCTCCCTGGTACATTTCACAATACTTTTTCTTGTTTCAACAACTTACCTATCCCTAACCCTCACTTCCCATATACAGGTACATACTCTGCTCTAGGCCAGCTCATCTCTGCTACTATTGTCACTTGTGGGCTTTGTACCCCATGCCACTCCCTTTAACTTGCCATTCCTCTCAGAATTTTTCACAGTCCTTGGCTTCCTACTCTCCCCTATTCTATGTTTCTGCCCTCCTTCCTGGCCCAGCTCCAAACTCTCCTCTGGGAAAGATACCTCTGATACTACTTTTACCTGAAAACTTCTCAATACCTCAGAACCCAGTGAGTTCTCTGTCTCACATGTGATTTTCTTTTTTTAAAAATGTTCTTGGTTTAAGGTCTTCCTCATGGATGGACTTATTACTTCAGCAATCAGACTACCCAGTTGGATAGGGCCTTTCTCCCTCTTTCATATTGCTTTCCTGACCTAATATACAACCTCCAGGAGTTGTTTTTACTATTGCCTACTTTGGATTGAACCCAGAGGAAGACAAAGCAGAAGGACCTGGAAATTTTTTTTTTCATAAATCAGGGTGAAACCTGGTGATAGGACCTTCTAAAGATATAGCTCAATTATCCTTCAACATGTACACTGAAGTGGAAACGATTAGTGCTTCTGCTTAAATGGCCAGAGAAGAATGATGAGTGACCACTGTTTATATCACTGTTCACAGCACTCCCTCTGTTCCCACAGTGATTACTCTGTAAGTTGTGGCTGCTTTCTTAAATACTGGGTAGATGTTGGCTCCCCCCAGTCACTCCCCAATTACTTATGCAGTGTCCCAGGCACTGCGCAAGGACCTCAAGTACAAAGAAAACTCATGTCTCTTCCTAGGCAGCTGAAACACACACACACACACACACACACACACACCAATTTTTTCTGTTCCAGTGGGATAAGGGCCAGTGGTTATTAGCAGCAGAAATAAGTTATGAGGTGGCATAAGTGAGATAAAAAGCCATGCATCACAGAGACAGGACATACATTTTTCTGAAGTTTTCATAAATGAGGACACAGGCTGTGATGTTATGCAGAGGCCAGGTTAGTGTTCAGAAGCCCCCATAAGCCCCCTATGTTTTAAATTTGTCTGGAGTTTCTGAAGTCTGTGATGAGAATGAAGACAGTGGTATCTGCACCACAGGGATGCTGGGTTTGGAATGGTATCTCATGGAGGAGGCTGTGTGTGATACTTTCTACTTGGCTCTGAGTCAGTACTCAATAGAGAGTGGGCACCCATACCTCTGGACAGGGAAGGCTTGGAACATTTGAGTGGCTGAGATGAGAACCTTATTCTCAGAAAAGCCTTCTGATGGTGTGAGAATCTGAAGGAAGATCCATTTTGGAGCAAGGGGCTGCTTTCCTGTTGACAACTCCAGAGTTCTTGTGCACAGCCCCATAAGGTCCTTTCTCTTGACAAACGCTTTCCCTTTCACAAGCTAGTTACCAGACTACAGCCTTTGAGACCAGGTGTCCACACACTATATACTGGTAATTTCATGACCCCAGATGAGAAAACTAAATTTCATGCGTTTGAGGGTAATCCTTTCTCACTGAGGCAATTTGCAAGTCTTACCTCCCACTACTATGCAATCTGTTTTCATGGGTTCTGCTATGACAGACTCCTCCACTTCTCCATCTCCCTCCTAGACTGTAATTGCTGAGTCATGAATTATACACATATTCAACTTTAGTAGGTCCTGCTCAACAAGTTTTCAAAGTGGTTTTTACAAATTTACCCTTCCACCAGCAATGTATTGTCACTTTGCCTCACATTCTCCCTAACACATATTGTGTGTGTTCCACCGTTCTGGTGGTGTGAGTGGTGGTTTTAATTTGCATTTCCCTGAAGATTATGAAGTTGAGTACCTCTTTGTACTAATACCACATTGTCTTGAATATGATAGCCCTATAAAAGTTCATGACATCTGGTAGTGTGAGTTCTCCAGCTTTATTCATCTTCTTCAATATTTCTTTGCTTACTCTTTATGTTTTGAATTTCCATATTGATTTTAGAAACATGTCAAATTCCACAAAAAGTCTTAGATTTTGAATAGGATTGTGTTCAATCTATAGATTAATATAGGGAGAATTTATGTTTTTGTAATAATTACACTTGTAATCCATGAGTATAGTATGTAACTTTGTTTGGAATACTTGGTAACTGCTGGTAGTTAAGCTCATCTTAATTGGTACAGAATAGTCCTACAATGCAAAAACTATAGCAGTACCACTGACATTTAGATAAATCAGAGTCTTTATGCATTTTTTCATTGTCTTGGGATTTGGTATTTATTCCTTAAAACACTAGTTCTAACACTTAGTAGGCATCAGAATCTGGGCACTATGTATAGGGCTTATTAAAACACAGATGTCTAGGCCCATACCCTGGAGTTTCTGATGGAGTAGGTCAGGACAGGGCCAGAGAATCTGCATTTCTAACAGGTTGTGAAACAAAGCCAGTGCTACTGGTTAGGGGACCACACTTCAAGAGCCTCTGCCTTAAAGAAGGACAGAGGAAATACATTGGTCCAGACCCTATTGGAGGTGCTGAGGGTGCAGGAAAATGTAATCATGATCTCTTCACTCCAGAGTCTCCAAGAAAGACAGGCCCACAAGCGGATGATTATAATGCATCATAGGAAGTGCACTTTGAGTGATTTTTACCTGTTAACCTGGGAACTCAGTGGGGACTGGGTGGGGGGGAGAGCTGGTTTCTTTCTTCGGCAAATAAAAACAAAAAAAAAGTAATGTTTAACTGGATTAGTAGATACCTATTGAGTAAATTTCAGGACATTTTAAATGTGTGGCTGTGTTTATAGTGGGGAGAGATTAATATTTGAGCATGAATACAAGGTGAAAAACTGTTGTGAAATATGCTTTTGTCTTCCTTTTTCATCTGCTCCTTCATGGGAATCTAAACAATTCAAAAGCATAGGAGCATGTCAGTGATTTTTCATGACTGTCATATTTCTATTTGCATTGTAAAGAAACATCATGGCTGTTTCAATACAAAATGCTATTAGAAACTGCGTCTTCATAAAGGTGAAGGATAGAGGGCGCCTGGGTGGTTCAGTCAGTTAAACATCTACCTTCGGCTCAGGTCATGATTCTGGGTTCTTGGGATCGAGTCCCTCATTGGGCTCCTTGCTCAGCAGGGAGCCTGCTTCTCCCTCTTCCTCTGCCTGCTGTTCCCCCAGCTTGTGTTCTCTCTCCCTTTCTCAAATAAATAAATAAAAACTTTTTAAAAAGATGGAGGATAGATAGGTAAATGCCAGAGATATAATTTTATTTTATTTATTTTTAAAAATATTTTATTTATTTATTAGTCAGAGAGAGAGAGCAAAAGCAGGGGGAGCGGCAGGCAGAGGGAGAAGCAGGCTGAACAAAAAGCCTAATGCAAGACTCAATCCCAGGACCTTGGAATCATGACCTGAGCTGAAGGCAGATGCTTAACTGACTGAGCCACCCCGGCTTCCCATCAGAGATACTATTTTAAATTTGTGCATGTATGTGCTTTGCAGAAATAATGGTCACTTTCACTTTGATGTGGTAATTCAAGATGATAGGACACCTGAAATTTTGTTTTACACCATTTTAAAGAGATTTCATGCTTTATTAGGCAAAGCTTCCCTTTCTTTTTCACAAGCAGTAAAAGTTCTCCTGTCCCTGTAGCACTTCAGGATGATGGATGGGATGATTTGCCACTCACCATTAATCCTTCCTCCTTCACAGGAATGGGTAAATGTAGGCTGGAGGTTTGCCGGACCCAGACTTGGCTAAGACCAACAGGAGTATCTTATTTCTGGTATTTACAAAATTTGGGAGCTAATTGTTCATGGGAATTTCTTAGTTTCCAGAGAGGATTTTCCAGAAGAAAGAAAAGCTATGAGCAGCTATGGAGAGCTGCAAGATTGTCACAGTGAGGAAGTTTCTCAATTAAATTGAAGATAAACCTGCATTTAGGCACTTTTGTTAATTTTGTTAGTTTGTCACTGAATATTATTATCACAATGAAATTTTATGCATTTCCTGGTGAGTTGTGGGTACAAGCACCACACAATATAAAATTAGGTAGTTGGAAAAATAATGTTTTCTACATTTAGGTATTTGGATATAAGTTGCAGTAGTACTTTTTGAGAAATAATAACAGGTTATTTTGGTTAATTTTTTGTGTTTCCTGTTTTTGCTTAATTGGAAAAGATATTGAGAATTATTTTTCATAGAGTCAAAGCAAGGTGAGAGTGGGCTATTTTGAGTTTTGCTATATATATATATATTTGTTCTGTTAAGGGGATGGAATTTCCAGTTTGGGTATTAAATCACTACTGGTTATTTCTTTTGTAATAATAATGATAATGATAATTTTGATTTTTATTTAGGGAACCACAAACCAGCATAGGAGAAGGCCTGGATTAAACTACATGAGGATGAGAACCAAGATTAAAGGTTCAAAGGAAAGTGCTAAGAATCTGTATGTCAAGAAATGAGGCAAATATAGTAAGAGGAAGCTTGCAAACACAGAAATAAACAAGGCAGACAGAGTCTCTGCTCTCATTGATCTTTTAGTCTATCTGGGAAAGCAGACATTAAACCAGTCATAGTGACTGGTTAAAATTGAGATCAACATACGTGGTAAAAGTACAGGGAGTTATGAGAGACTATCACAAGGTCTTGACCTAGTATAGGAGGATCAAGGAGAGCTTGTTTGAGTCAGTGGCAATTAAACTGAAAATGGAAGAGTGAAGATGGGAAATGGCAGGCAAAGGGAAATGGAAACAGAAGTTGGCAGGTGGCCTCAGGCTGAAAGCATAGATCTTTAAAAGTCTTTGGTTGAAGAAAGAGCTGGGCCTATTGGAGCTGGAACAAAAATCAGTACTTCCAGTAATTTTAGAGCATAGAGAACAGTAGAGGGAATTGTGATAGATGACATGAGGGAGATAGACTAGGCATGATCATTCAAAACCATATTGGACATGTTAATGGTTTGAGACTTCATCCTGAGATCAGTGGGTAGGCACAGGAATGCCAGTTATTTCTATATTGTTGGAAGATCACTCTGGCTTCTGTGTGAAGAATGGATTGTTGGACTGCAACACTGGATTCAGGAAGACCAGTTAGAGGTTTATTGTAATCAAGGAGACAAATGATGGTGACTTGGTCAAGGGTAGTGATACAGGAGGTGTAGGGAGGTGGACAGGGGCAAGAAATCTTTAGGAGGCATGTCTGGTGAGACTTGATGTAGTAGACATAGACATGTGTGTCCCAGGTACCCTTTCAAGGAAGGGCTTGATGTCCAGCTGTGAGGAATGTCATCAGTAGACAGCTTCCACATAACTTCTCCTTCAGTTTCTCTCTCAGCTACAGAAAGCCACCATGCTCAAGGGTCACACCCTTCTCCTGGTAGCCCACATTTGATGACTGAGCAAGGCAGAGGTATAAAGTTCTGATTGTCTGGACCCAACAGGGGGCACTGTGATGGACAGTATTTGCTCCAGAGCTCCCTGATGGGTTGGCCAAGGCTATGTTGGAACTATACCACAGTTAAACTTCCCTCTGCCCAATTCCACTTCCTTCTTTCTCTCTTCAAAGGGATGATGGATGATAAATATCTGTATCTTCAACTTAATTTCACCTTTGCTTCCAATGAACCCAACCTGTGACTATTGGAACTGGAAGTGGAGTGTTCTGATAAAGAAAATGATAAGATAGGCATTTGGAGCTGGATCAGTGACCACTCAGCTTACAATGAGAATTTCATCATTGATGTAGGTGGAGCATAGACAGCTTCTGAAAAAAAGTTGTAGCATAGTTATTAAAACTTTCATTGGTGGTGAATTAGGAATGCATACCAATGGAAGGGAATGCAGTAACAGGCATATCAGTTGTTCGGGACTTACAGATAAAATAGTAATTTTTAAAAATTTTTTTATTTATCTTTTTGAGAGAAAGAGAGAGTGAGCACAAGTGGGGAGAGGGGCAGGGGGAAAGAGAGAGAGAATCCCAAGCAGACTCCCTGAGAGTGTGGAGTCTGACATGGGGCTCGATCCTATAACCCATGAGATCATGACAAGAGCCAAAATCAAGAGTCAGACACTTAACTGACTGAGGCACCCAGGAACCCCTAAAATAAGGGGATTAGATAGTCCTTGGTAACCACCATCAGTAATCACCAGAAAGATAATGAACAGTTGAGAATGAGTAACAGGCAACTTAAAGCCAAATGTGAAAACCAGAAGGCATTTTCGTATAATACAAAGAAACTTTCATCTGTTATAGTGACAGGGCAGAGAGAGCCAAGCAGAACAAGCCCAGGATTTAGAGTGGCTGAATCTCAAAGACAGTAAAGCTCCAATTAAGGCATAACTGAGACTCTGAGCCATGGAATAGGCCACCTTCTCTCTTGATTGCTAGACATACAACTAGAGTTAAGTCATAGCACAACTCATTTGGGGAATAATCTAGTTTATTTGAAAGGAAATGGAATATATCCCAATGAAACTGCAAAACCAAGTCTGTATATACTGAAAGGAGTTAGGGGAGTACGAATAGAACTATATTTTATAATATAGCATGCCTGATCAGGGAACAATAACTTAAAATTATATAAACAAGGGTTGACTTGGAAGGGCCCTTCTAAGATATACAACTAAATACACTGGTAATGATAACAGTAGATGATACAAACCCATTAGTGGGATGAGTTCAAGAAACATTGAAAACATAATGACTTATGCTAAGTAAAATTGAAATATCATAATTATTGTGGGAAATGACGAAAGAAAGGATTAATGGGCTCAGGGATATGGACAGGCTGGACTGGATATACTATGTATGGACAGAAGCCCTTCCCAAAGATTACATTCCATGCAAAAGACCAGAGGACACACCATTTACCAAAGCTATAAAGAATACACTGTCAAGGGAGATACTGGAATTACTAGTAAGTTTAGTAGTGACTCTCCTTTATAGGCCATAGATAGCAATAGGAGATTCTGTTAAAGAGCTTGGCTTGTTGATAACATTGGGAATAAAGGACCCTGAAACAACAGAGGCAAGGTGACAGCTCTTAACTTCCAGAAGCCAAGGGTTCATATTACCATAATGATAGTCAAGGTCACAAAGGCATTTAGGAAGGTCTAACATACAAAGAGTTATGGAGATAATTAATAGAACAAGATGTCCTAGTGGGAAAATAGATGAACAGCTGACAGATACTACTCAGCTTGTGCCAGCAGAAAAAAAAAATCAAGTATGGATAACCCAGAGGCTGAGGGCAGTCACTCAAATAAAAAAGGCACAAACCCAGGAAAGAAAAAAGATGGCGGAGGAGTAGGGGACCTTTTTAAGCTAGGCCCCTGAATCAAGCTGGATATCTACCAGATCATACTGAACACCCACGAACTCAGCCCAAGACATAGGTAGATACATCTGGATCTCTACAAATGAACATCTCCAGCGCTGAGTATTGAGGTACGAAGCAGGGAACCATGAATCTGTGCACAGATATCAAAAGATAAATGGAAGGGGGAGGGAGCTTCCGTGCTCGGGAGCCGGGAAGCAGTAGCCACCTGCACTGGGGAGTGGGCTGGACTTGCGGAGCAGCACCCCCGAGAAAGCAGACTGAGACCGTGAGCCTGGGAACGCGTGCAACCAGACTGAAAACCAGAGCTCCATAGGGCGCGCAAAGCACACAGAAAAAGGGAGCTCGGGAGAGCGCACAGGAACCGGGGGCGGTTGGCGGTGTTAGAAGCACAAAGGACAGACGTGCTGGACCTGGGAGTGAGGGCTGGGAGAGTGGCTGTGGGGCATACAACCCAGGATACTGTGGGGTTTTTAGCAGCACTGACAGAAACAGAGTTAAAGTGGCCAGAGGAGCTTAGTAGAGAGCAGACTGCAAACTCTCTGTTCTGAGACAGAGGCTAGGATACTGCCACTGCTGCTCTGACTCTCAGAAGAGCCACAGAAAATTGGCAGGGAAAGCCACAAGAGAACAAAAGCCCAGAAATACCGGTTGGCATTGTGCCCATCCACAACCCCTCTCACAGGGGACAGGGCAACTCTACCCAAACAGGGTTGCCTGAGTATCAGCGCGGCAGGCCCCTCCCCCAGAAGGCAGGCTGAAAAATCAAGAAGCCCACATCCCTAAGCTCCCTATTAAACAAGTGCACATTGCCTGGGTCCTGGTCAATTATTTGGGCTCTGTGTATCCCTGCAACCTCTCCTCATCAGAATGACAAGGAGGAGGAATCCCCAACAAAGAAAAGAAACAGAGGCTGCAGCCTCTGCCACACAACTAATGGATATGGATCTATAACCAAATTGTCAGAAATGGAGTTCAGAGTAACAAGGGACAAGATGATGTGTAGGCTTGAAAAAATATAAACGAAAATATTAATGAGAATATAGAATCTCTAAGGGAGGAAATGAGAGCGAATCGGGCAGAAATTAAAAATGCTATGAATCAAATGCCATCTAAACTGGATGCTCTGACACCCAGGGTAAATAAGGCAGAAGAACAAATTAGTGAATTGGAAGATGGGATGATAGAAAAGAAGGAAAAAATGGGAACTTGACTCAAAAAAATCCAATCTCAAGAATGTAGATTATGGGAGATTACTGACTCAATTAAATGTTCCAATGTCAGAATTAATGGCATCCCTGAGGGGTTGGAGAAAAAGAGAGGTCTAGAAGAGATATTTGAACAAATTATAGCTGAGAACTTCCCTAATCTGGCAAAGGAAACAAGCATTTGTGTCCAAGAGGCAGAGAGGACCCCTCCCAAGGTCAACCATGGCAAACTTACACGTCACATCATAGTGCAATTCACAAATATTAGATCCAAGGATACAGTATTGAAAGCAGCCAGGGGGAAGAAAACCCTTATGTACAGAGGGAAAAGTATCAGAATAACATCAGACCTGGATACAGAGACCTGGCAGGCCAGGAAGGGTTGGCAGGGTATTTTCAAAGCTCTATCTGAGAAAAACATGCAGCCAAGGACCCTTTATCCAGCAAGGCTGTCATTCGGAATTGATGGAGAGATAAGGACCTTCCAGGATCGGCAGGAACTGAAGCAATTCGTAACCACCAAGCCAGCCCTACATGAGATATTAAGGGGGGTTCTATAAAAGTAAAAAGGCCCAAAGAGTGATACAGAAGAGAAAGTTACAATCTATAGAAACAAAGACTTCACAGACAACATGACATCATTAAAATCATCTCTCTCAATAATCACTCTCAATGTGAATGGCCTAAATGCTCCCATAATGCCACAGGGTTGCAGATTGGATAAAAAGACATGACCCATCCATATGCTGTCTACAAGAGACTTATTTTGAACCTAAAGATATCTCCAGACTGAAAGTGAAGGGATAGAGAACCATTTTTCATGCCAGTGGACCTCAAAAGAAAGCTGGGGTAGAAATTCTCATATCAGAGAGATTAGATTTTAAACTAAAGACTGTAGTAAGAGATACAGAAGGACACTATATTATTCTTAAAGGATGTATCCAACAGGTGGATATAACAATTATAAATATCTATGCCCCCAACAGGGGAGCAGCTAGATACACAAGCCAACTCTTAACCAGAATAAAGAGACATACAGATAATAATAAGTTAATAGTAGGGGACCTCAACACTCTGCTCTCAGAAATAGACAGATCACCTAAGCAGAAAATCAACAAAGAAACAGGAGCTTTGAATGACATACTGGACCAGATGGACCTCAAAAATATATACAGAACACTACACTCCAGAACAACACAATACTTATTCTTTCCTAATGCACATGGAACTTTCTCCAGAATAGACCATATACTGGGTCACAAAACAGGTCTCAACTGATACCAAAAGACTGAAATTATTCCCTGCATATTCTCAGACCACAATGCTTTGAAGCTGGAACTCAATCACAAGGAAAAATTTGGAAGAGACTCCAACACTTGGAAACTAAGAACCATCCTGCTCAAGAATGATTGGGTAAACCAGGGAATTAAAGATGAGCTTAAGCAATTTATGGAAACCAATGAGAACAAAAACACATCAGTACAAAGCCTATGGGACACTGCAAAGGCAGTCCTAAGGGGAAAATACATAACCATCCAAGCCTCACTCATAGAAAAATCTAAAATTCAGTTTTATACTCTCACTTCAAGAAGCTGGAGCTGGAACAGAAGAACAGGCCTAACCCATGCACAAGAAGGCAGGTGATCAAGATTAGAGCAGAGATCAATGAATTAGAAACCAGGAGCACATTAGAGCACATCAACAGAACTAGAAGCTGGTTCTTTGAAAGAATAAATAAGATCGATAAGCCACTGGCCAGACTTAGTCAAAAGAATAGAGAAAGGACCCAAATTAATAAAATTATGAATGAAAGGGGAGAGATCACGACCAACACCAAGGAAATAGAAACAATCATTAAAAACTATTATCAACAACTATATGCCAGTAAATTAAACAACCTGGAAGAAATGGATGCCTTCCTGGAAACCTATAAACTATCAAGTCTGAAACAGGAAAAAATTGATTAAACACACCAATTAATTATGAAGAGATTGAAGCAGTGATCAAAAACCTCCCCCAAAACAAGAGTCCAGGGCCTGACAGATTCCCCAGGGAATTCTACCAAACATCCAATAAAGAAATAATACATATTCTCCTGAAGATGTTTCAAAAAATAGAAACAGAAGGAAAACTACCAAACTCATTCTATGAGGCCAGTATTACCTTGATCCCCAAAACAGGCAATGACCCCCTCAAAAAGGAGAATTACAGGTCGATCTCCCTGATGAATATGGATGCCAAAATTCTCAACAAGATCCTAGGTAATAGGATCCAACAGTACATTAAAAGGATTATCCATCACGACCAAGTGGGATTCATTCCTGGGATGCAAGGGTGGTTCAACATTCACAAATTGATCAGTGTGATAGTTCACATCAATAAGAGAAGAGACAAGAACCATATGATCCTTTCAATTGATGCAGAAAAAGCGTTTGACAAAATACAGCATCCTTTCCTGATTAAAACACTTCAGAGTGTAGGGATAGAGGGTACATTCCTCAATTTCATGAAAACCATCTATGAAAAGCCTACAGCAAATATCATTCTCAATGGGGAAAAGCTAGAAGCCCTTCCCTTAAGATCAGGAATATGACAAGGATGCCCACTCTCGTCATTATTGTTCAACATAGTACTAGAAGTCCTTGCAACAGCAATCAGACAACGAAAAGGAATAAATGTATTCAAATCAGCAAAAAAGAAGTCAAACTGTCTCTCTTCACATATGACATGATACTCTATATGGAAAACCCAAAAGACTCCACACCCAAATTACTAGAACTTATAAAACAATTCAGTAATGTGGCAGGATACAAAATCAATGCTCAGAAATCAGTTGCATTTCTATACACAAACAACGGGACTGAAGAAAGAGAAATTAGCAAATCCATCCCATTTACAATAGCACCAAAAATCATACAATATCTTGGAATTAATTTAACCAGAGAGATAAAGGATCTATATTCTAGAAACTACAGATCACCGTTGAAAGACATTGAAGAAGACACAAAAAGATAGAAAAACATTCCATGCTCATGGATCGGAAGAATAAACAGATAAAATGTCCATGCTACCCAGAACAATCTACACTTTCAATGCCATCCCGATCAAAATACCAATGACATTTTTCAAATAGCTGGAACAAATAGTCCTTAAATTTGTGTGGAGCCAGAAAAGGCCCCGAATCGCCAAGGAATTGTTGAAAAGGAAAAACAAAGCTGGGGGCATCACAATGCCGGATTTCAAGCTGTACTACAAAGCTGTGATCACAAAGACAGCATGGTACTGGCACAAAAACAGACACATGGACCAAGGGAACAGAATAGAGAACCCAGAAATGGACCCTCGGCTCTATGGGCAACTAATCTTTGACAAAGCAGGAAAATATATCCCGTGGAAAAAAGACAGTCTGTTCAATAAATGGTGCTGGGAAAATTGGACAGCTATATGCAAAAGAATGAAATTTGACCACTCTCTCACACCATACACAAAGCTGAACTCAAAATGGATGAATGATCTTGATGTGAGACAGGAATCCATGAAAATCATAGAGGCAAACATAGGCTGTAACCTCTTTGACATTAGCCACAGCAACTTTTTGCATGACACATCTCCAAAGCAAGAGAAACAAAAGAAAAAATGAACTTGTGGGACTTCATCAAGATAAAAAGCTTCTGCACAGCCAAGGAAACAGTCAAAAAATCTAAGAGGCAGCCCACGGAATGGGAGAAGATATTTGCAAATGACACTACAGATAAAAGACTAGTATCCAAGATCTACAAAGAACTTCTCAAACTCAATACACAAGAAACAAATAATCAAATAAAAAAATGGGCAGAAGATATGAACAGACACTTTTCCAATGAAGACATAAAAATTGCTAAGAGACACATGAAAAAATGATCAAAATCATTAGCCATCAGGAAAATTCAAATCAAAACCACATTGAGATACCACCTTACGCCAGTTAGAATGGCAAAAATTGACAAGGGAAGAAACAACAAATGTTGGAGAGGATGTGGAGAAAGGGGAACCCTGTTACACTGTTGGTGGGAATGCAAGTTGGTACAGCCACTTTGGAAAACACTGTGGAGGTCCCTCAAAAAGTTAAAAATAGAGCTACCCTATGATCCAGCAATTGCACTACTGGGTATTTAGCCCAAAATACAGACATAGTGAAGAGAAGGGCCATATGCACCCCAATGTTCATAGCAGCATTGTCCACAATAGCTAAATTGTCGAAGGAGCTGAGATGTCCTTCAACAGATGACTGGATTAAGAAGTTGTGGTCCACATATATAATGGAATATTACTCAGCCATCAGAAAGAATGATTAGCCAACATTTGCAGCGACATGGATGGGACTGGAGGAGATTATGCTAAGTGAAATAAGTCAAGCAGAGAAAGACAATTATCATATGGTTTCACTAATTTATGTAACATAAGAAATAGCAGGGAGATCAGTAGGCGAAGGAAGAGAAGAATGAATGGGGGGTAAACAGAAGGGAGAATGAGCCACGAGATACTATGGACTCTGGGAAACAAACTGAGGGCTTCAGAGAGGAGGGTGTGGGGGATTGGGATAGGCTGGTGATGGGTATTAAGGAGGGCACGTATTGCATGGAGCACTGGGTGTTATACGCAAACAATGAATCATGGAACACTACATCACAAACTAAGGATGTACTGTATGATGACTAACATAACATAATAAAAAAAAATTTTTTTAAAGGCACAAACCCTTGTCCAATTTCCAGACCTAAGCTAGTTTTTAGATCCTTAAACCCACTTATTAAAGAGGAGACAAAGTCTCTACAACAACATTATAACTACCTACAGTAATGACTATTTCGGTTCTTCTAAAGGGTCCTATGGTCATTTATTTGGTTATCTGACCACTGAGGAAAGAGGAGTACTTGGACATGTTAAGAACTGTTGGACACAGAGTTTGTGTTGACATTGATACCTCAAGATCTGCAGTGTTATTGTGGTCCCATTGTTATTACTATCCCTCCTTATTGCCATTCACAGTTCTGGGTGGGTGTTCCCTTTGTTTCCATGTCTCTGTCTCTCTTGTTCTCTTTTCATTCTATTTTTGGTTGTTCAGTAGATGTTCAGTCAGTCTTCTGTTCTTCAGGATGAACTTCTCTATTAATAAGTGTAATTTGGTGTGTTTCATGAGTGAGGTTATTTCAGAGTCTTCCTACTTTGCTGTCATGGTTGGGAACCCCTTGTTAATTTCTTTGATTTTTTTTTTAGTTCCTTTATTCCTTCTTCTTCTCTTCTTGTCTTCCTTTGTGATTTATTTTTGTTTGTGGGTATGCTTTAATTCCTTTATCTTTATATTTTATGTAATCAATATAGGTTTTTTTCTTTGTGATTACCATGAGGCTTACATGAAACATATTCATAAAGTCTATTTTAAGCTGATAACAACTTACCTTCAATTGCACACAAACACTTTATACTTGTACTTCTCCACTCCTTACATTTTAAGTCACTGATGTCAAACTTTACATCTTTTTATATTGTGCATCTGTTAACAAGTTATTATGCTATAATTATTTTTAATATTATTGTTTTTTTAACTTATTTACTAGAGATAGAAGTGATTTATACACCACCCTTACAATATTAGAGTATTCTGAATTTTACCATATCTTTACCATTACTGGTGGATTTTATACTTTTATATATTTTCATGTTGTTACTTAGTGTCCTTTAATTTTGCCTTGAAAAACTCCCTTTACTATTTCTGGTAAGACAGGTCTAGTGGTGATGATCTCTCTTAGCTTTTGTTTGCCTGGGGATGTCTTTTTCTCTTAGTCTTTTCTGAGGAAATTGTGTTGGGTATAGTCATTCTTGGTTGGTAGTTTTTTCTTTCAACACTTTGACTATATCATTACACTCCTCCTGGCCTGCAAAGTTTCTGCAGAGAAATCCACTAATAGTCTTATAGGGTTTCCCTAGTATGTGATGATACTTGCTGCTTTTAAATTTTTTTCTCTTTGTGTGTTGCCTGGGTGACTAAGTCAGTCGAGCATATGACTCTTGGTTTTGGCTCAGGTTATGACCTCAGGGTGTGAGATCAAGCCCAGTGTCAGGCTCTGCCTCAGCAGGGAGTCTACTTCTCTATCTCCTTCTCCCTCTGCCACTCCCCCTACTTGTACTCTCTCTCTCTCAAATAAATAAATCTTTAAAAAAATTCCTTCTTTTTGACTTTTAACATTTTGATTATAATGTTTCTCAGAGTAATCTTCTTTGGGTTGATCTTGCTTGGGGTCCTGTGAGCTTCCTGTACCTGAATGTCCATATCTATCCCAAGATTTGGCAGGTTTTCGGCTATCATTTCTTTAAATCTTTCTGCCCCTTTCTCTCGCTTCTCCTTTTTGGCCTTCCAGGATGCAAATGATCATTCTCTTGATGCTATTTCATAATCCATGTAAGCTTTCTTCACTGTTCTTTTTGTTGTTGTTTTCCTCTGGCTGGCTAATTTTAAACAATCTATCTTCAAGTTTCTTCTTCTGCATCACTAAGTTTGTTGTTGAAGCTTTTTTTCTTCTACATAATCAAGTCTTATTGAAGCTCTCTATTGATTTTTTCCAGTTTTGTCTTTGTATTCTTCAGCTCCAGGATTCTTTTTGGTTGTTTTTTTAATGGTTCTATTTCTTTATTAAACTTTATTAAACTTCTCCTATACAGAGAGGCTGTATGGTGACTAACATAATATAATAAAATAAAATAAAAAATCATTAAAAAAAAAAAAGGAAAATCATCCGGGCCTGGAGTTTTGTTATTTGGAAGATTGTTTATCACTCACTCAATTTCTTCATAATTAATTGGCCTGTTTAAGAAATCAATTTCTTCCGGTTTCAATCTTGGTAGTTTATAGGTTTCCAGGAAGGATTCCATCTTTTCCAGATTGCTTAGTTTATTGGCATATAGCTGTTGATAAAAATTTCTAATAGTTCTTCCAATTTCAATGGTGTTGGTCGTGACCTCTCCTTTTTCATTCATAATTTTAATAATTTAGGTCCTTTCTCTTTTCTTTTGGATAAGTCTTGCCAGTGGTCTGTCAATTTTATTGATTCTCTCAAGGAACCAGCTTCTAGTCCTGTTGATCTGCTCTACTGTACTTCTGGTTTCTGATTGATTGATTTCTGCTCTAATTTTGGTCAACTGCTTCCTTGTGAGTGGATTAGGCCTGTCCCTCTGTTGCTGTTCCAGCTTCTTGAGGTGAGAATATAAAAACTGCATTTTAGATTTTTCTATTCTTTTGAGTGAGGCTTGGATGGCTATGTATTTCCCCCTTAGGACTGCCTTTGCAGTATCCCATAGGTTTTGGACCATTGTGTTTTCATTCTCGTTGGTCTCCATAAATCGTTTAAGTTGATTTTTGATTTCCTGGTTTACCGAGTCATTCCTGAGCAGGATGGTTCTTAGTCTCCAAGTGTTTGAGCTTCTTCCAAATTTTTCCTTGTGGTTGAGTTCCAATTTCAGAGCGTTGTGGTCTGAGAATATGCAGGGGATAATTTCAATCTTTTGGTATCGGTTGAGACCTGTTTTGTGTCCCAGAACATGGTCTATTCTTGAGAATGTTCCATGGGCATTAGAATAGAATGAGTATGCTTTGGTTCTGGGATGTAGTGTTCTATATATATCTATAAGGTCCAACTCGTCGAGTATGGCATTCAAAGCCTTTGATTCTTTGCTTAGTTTTTGCCAGGGTGTTCTGTCTATTTCTGATAGTGGAGTGTTGAGGTCCCCTACTATTAATGTATTTTTATGTATATGTCTCTTTATTCTGGTTAAGAGTTGGCTTGTGTATCTTGCTGCTCCCCTGTTGGGGGCATATATATTTATTATTGTCATATCCACTTGTTGAATACTTCCTTTAAGAATAATATAGTGCCCTTCTGCATCTCTAACTATAGTCTCTAGTTTAAAATCCAATCTATCTGATATGAGAATTGCTACCCCAGCTTTCTTTTGAGGTCCATTTGCGTGAAAGATGTTACTCCATCCCCTTACTCTCAGTCTGAATGCATCTTTGGGTTCGAAATGAGTCTCTTGTAGACAGCAAATGGATGGGTCATTTCTTTTTATCCAATCTGCAACCCTGTGGCGTTTTATGGGATGGTTCAAACCATTTACATTAAGACTGATTACTGAGAGATATGATTTTAATGTTGCCATGTTGCCAGTAAAGTCTTTGTTTGTATTGGCTGTGACTTTCTGTTCTGTATCACTCTTGGGGCCTTTTTACTTTTATAGAACCCCCCGTAATATCTCCTGTAGGGCTGGTTTCGTGGTTACGAAATTGGTTAGTGGCTGGCGATTCTGAAATGTCTTTATTTCTCCATCAATTCTGAATGACAGCCTTGCTGGATAAAGGATCCTTGGCTGCATGTTTTTCTCTGAAAGAGCTTTAAATATGCTCCCCCAACCCTTTCTCTCATTCCAGGTCTGTGTAGACAGGTCTGACGTAATTCTGATGCTTTTGCCTTGGTACGTGAGAAATTTCTTTGCCCTGGCCGCTTTCAATACTGTATCCTTGCATCTAATATTTGCGAATTGCACTATGACGTGACGTGGCGTAGGTTTGTCGTGGTTGAGCTTGGGAGGGGTCCTCTCTGCCTCTTGGACACGAATGTTTGTTTCCCTTGCTAGATTAGGGAAGTTTTCAGCTACAATTTGTTCAAATATCTCTTCTAGACCTCTGTTTTTCTCCACCCCCTCGGGGATGCCGATGATTCTAACATTGGATCGTTTCATTGAGTCAGTAATCTCCCGTAACCTACATTCGTGGGCGTGGATTTTTTTAAGACCATCTTCTATTTTCATTTTTTCCTCTATTAACCCATCCTCCAATTCACTAACCCGTTCCTCTGCTTCTGCGACCCTGGCCGTCAGAGCCTCTAGTTTTGCCTGCATTTGGCTCATAGAATTTTTAATTTCTGTCAGATTCGCTCTCATTTCTGTCCTTAGGGATTCTATATTCTCAGTAACCTTTTCGTTAATAGTTTTTTCAATTCTACTCATCATTTTGACCATCGTTACTCTGAATTCCATTTCTGATAATTTGGTTACATCCATATCCATTATTTCTGTGGCAAAGGCCAC
This sequence comes from Ursus maritimus, assembly GCF_017311325.1. Taxonomy (NCBI): domain Eukaryota; kingdom Metazoa; phylum Chordata; class Mammalia; order Carnivora; family Ursidae; genus Ursus; species Ursus maritimus. Next base: position 80,910,701 of record NW_024423319.1, on the reverse strand, counting down.
AGACTCACTGTCTTTTCTTTGCTGGGGGGGGCTTCTCCTTCTTGTCATTCTGATGAAGAGAGGTTGCGGGGTTTCCAGAGCCCAAATTATTGACTGGGTCCCAGGCCGTGCCCCTTGTTTTATAGGGATCTTAGGGATGTGGGCTTCTTCTTTAAAGATTTTATTTATTTATTTATGTGGCAGCCAACCAGCGAGAGAGGGAACAGAAGCAGGGGAGTGGGAGAGGAAGAAGCAGGCTCCCAGCGGAGGAGCCCGATGAGGGACTCCTTTCCGGAACGCCGGGATCACGCCCTAAGCCGAAGGCAGGCGCTCAATGACTGCGCCACCCAGGCGCCCGGGTTGTGGGCTTCTTGATTTTTCAGCCTGCCTTCTGTGTTCTGGGGGAGGGGCCTGCCGCGCCAATACTCAGGCAACCCTGTTTGGGTAGAGTCTCCGTGTCCCCTGCGAGGGAGGATGGGGATGGGCACTCTCTGAGCCGGTATTTCCAGGCTTTTGTTCTCTGGCGGCTTTTCCTGGCGGTTTGCTGTGCCTCTTCTGAGAGTCAGAGCAGCAGCGGCCAAATTTCAGCCTCTGTCACGGAACAGAAGGATTGCGGCCCGTTCTCTACTAATGTTCTGGCCACTTTAACTCTGTTTCTGTTGGTGCTGCTCAAGCGGCTCCCTCCCCCTTCCGTTTATCTTCCGATATCTGTGTGCAGTTTCACAGCTCCCCGCTTCGTACCTCAATACTCAGCACTGGAGATGTTCGTTTGTAGAGATCCAGATGTATCTTCCTGTGTCTCAGGCTGATTCCGTGGTTGTTTAGGCTGGTCTGGTACCTATCCAGCTAGACTCAGGGGACGGGCTGAAAAAGGGGTCCCCTACTCCTCCGCCATCTTAACCTGTCTCTCCCATTTTCACTAATTTCAAACTATGAATTTCTACTGTGATTTCTCTGTGACATATGGATTATTTAGAAATGTGTTTTTTTAAATTCCAAATATTTGTACATTTCCAAAATTTCCCTCTTTTGCTTATTTCTAACTTAACTGCTTTGTGGTCAGAGAACATAGTCTGTATGATTTCAATTCTTTTATATTTATTAAGATTTGTTTTATGGTCTCTTTTGGATAATGGTTAATGTACATTTAAAAAGAATGTATGGTCTGCTGTTGTTGGGGTGAATCTCCTATAGATGTCAGGTCAAGTTGGATAATAGTGTTGTTCAAGTCTTGTATAACTCTGCTGATTTTCTGTCTAGTTTTCCTCTTTGTTATTGAGAGTGAGATATTGAAGACTTTGAATATTATTGGCAAATAGTCTATTTCTCCCTTTAATTCTACCTATATTTTGCTTCCTGTATTTTACCTTTTGCTGTTAGATGTGTATATTTTAAAACGTGTTTTATCTTTTTGATGAATTGACCCTTTTATCATTATAAAATTCACTTTTTGTCTCTGGTTATATTTTTGTCTTTAAGTATATTTTCAATATTTAAATAGTCATTCCAGTTCTCTTTTACTTACTGTTTCCTGCTATGTCTTTGTCCATCCTTTCTCTTTTGACCTTTTAATGTCTTTGAATCTAAAACAATTTTTTTTTGTTGGCTGCATGTAGTTGGATCATGTTTTATTTTAATCCATTCTAATTCTTATTTTATTAGAGTGATTAATCCATTGGAATTTAAAGAAATTACATCTTTGGGTGGATTGATTTTTTTTTCATTTAGCTATTTGTTTCTTTCTGTCTTTTTTTGTTGTTGTTCTTTGTTCCTCCACAGCATTAATTTGTATTAGAAATATAATTTTTGGAGTACCATTTTAATTTTTGTGTTGAGTTTAATTTTTTTTTTTTTTTTTAGTTGGGGGAAGTTAAGATGACAGAGAAGCAGGGGGTACCCGGGCTTTTCTTGTCTCTGTAACACAGCTGTATTGAAGTCAGGTCACTTGGAACACTCAGGAAATAGATCTCAGGATTGGAAAAAGGATTTCCATGGTTGGAGGGAGAGAGCATGGCAGGTGTGAAGTGCATCGAAGTGAATTGGGGGAGAGAAAAGCTGCCATGCTGTGGAGGGGAGGGAACACTTTCCACAGGGAGAGAAAAGGGAGAGAGGAAGAGAGGGGTTGAGAGAGTGCAGTGTGTTTGCACAAGAAAACCTCTCAGACCACAGACTGGGCAGCTGGGGGAACTGAGTGGCGCAGGTTTTTTCAAACAGTGTGTGTAGCTCAAACTCTGAGCTTTTGGAAGTTCAAGACTTTCACTAGAGTAGAGCTGTAGTGTGTGCTCCTGGCAAGGATGGCTCTGGCCCCAGGAGCACATACAAAGTGGTGTAGGGATCCTCGGGTTGCACTGGGAGATATCATTTTCCTTTCTGGAGTACATTTGGAAGGGGGTATATTTGCTTCTCCAAGGACAAAAGACCCTGCAGCCACCAGCAAACGGCACACAGAGCCTGGTGCATCGAGTATATAACCTGCTGCTGCTTTGTGCTGTTTACACCATAGATTCTGTGCACTGCACAGGTGTGGGACTGTTTTTGTGGGACAGAGGGCACTGGTCAGAGCACAGGGGCTCTAATCTGGAGGAGGGAGCATATCTGAGGAGTGCTGGCTTCTTTAAGATTTGGAGTTTTGAATCCTAGCCACGTGACAAAGAAAAAGCCCAGGAGAGCTGTTGTGCTGGGCGTGCTGATGGCCCTTGGCTTTCTGTGAGGGCTTCCTTAACAGCACGGGGGTGTGAGATCTCCTGTCTTAGCACGAGAGTGTGGGGTAGCTCTGTATTACCATCTCTACCAACATGATCAGACTTCAGAGAGCAACACAGAGGTCCCCAGTGGAGGTGGGAGCCACTTATATCAAACCCCACCCCACTGTGGTTGGCAAGTGCTTTTTTAACTGGGGCAGGATTGACTCTGAGCCAGCACAATGGGCCTCTCCCCTAGAGGAGCAACACAGGCAACATGGCACATTCACCAAGTCTACTGATCATACAGTGCATCACAGCATCCCCTTCAGTTCTGGGGAAAATAGGGAAAGGCTGTATTTTTTTCTCATATTCTTTTTTTTTTCCTTTTTTCGTTGGAATCAGGCTTATAGTTTTTTGTTTGTTTCTTACTTTTCCATTTCCTTTTCTCTCTCTTTTCCTTTTTTTTTCTGATCATATGTTTTTGGGTTTTTTCTCTCTTTCTTTTTTTTTTCCAGGCTTTCTTCAACAAACAAATCAAAGCACACCTAGATACAGGTCCAAACATTCCCCACTGGAATGCTGCAAAGGACAGACCAAGGGGAAAGAGCAGCCAAAACACAACAGCAGAGTGCACACAGCATATACCAGAAACATTTCCTGAAGTGCCAGGCCTTGGACAGTGTATGACCTCTTTCTATTATGCATTACTCTGAGGTCCAGGAAACATAGCAAGTTTCATAACACTCAAAAGATAGAAACTTAGCCAAAATGTCAAAATGGAGGAATTCTCCCCAAAAGAAAGGTCAGGAAGTTATCATAGTCGGGGACATGCTCAAAGCAGATATAAGCAATATATGTGAACAACAATTTAGATCAATAGTCAAAAGACTACTAGCTGGACTTGAAAAAAAAAATAGAAGACATCAGAGAAACCCTGGCTACACAGATAAAAAACCTAAACACCAGTCAGGCTGAAATAAAAAATACTATAACTGAGATGAAAAACAGACTGGATATAATCACTACAAGGATTGAAGAAGCAGAGAAGAGGATCAGTGATATAGAAGATAAAATTGTGGAAAATAGTGAAGCTGAAAAGAAGAGAAAAAGAAAACTATAGATCATAAAGGTAGACTGAGGGAATGCAGTGATTCTATAAAGTGAAATAATATCCATATTATAGGAGTCCTAGAAAAAGAAGAGTGGGGAAAAGGGGCAGGTTTATTTGAACAAATTATAACTGCAAACTTCCCTAATTTAGGGAAGGAAATGCATTCAAGTCCAAGAGGCACAGAGAACTCCCCTCAAAATCAACAAAAACAGGCCAACACCATGATGTATCATAGTGAAACTTGAAAAATACAAAGATAAAGAGAGAATTCTGAAAGCGGCTCAGTAGAAAAGGTCCTTAACCTACAAGGGTAGATACAGAAGGCTGGCATCAGACCTGTCCACAAAGACTTGGCAGGCCAGAAAGGACTGGCATGATATATTCAATGTGCTAAATGGGAAAAACATGCAGCCAAGATTACTTTATCCAGCAAGGCTGTCATTCAGGATAGAACAGAGATAAAGAGTTTCCAAGACAAACAAAGACTATAGGAGTTTGTGAACACTAAACCAGCCAGCAAGAAATATTAAAGGGACCCTCTGAGCAAAAAGATGAAAAGTAACAAAGACTAGAAAGGAACAGAGATAGTCTAGAGGAAAGTGACTTTACAAGTAATACAATGGCACTAAATTCATATCTTTCAATAGTTACTCTGAATGTAAATGAACTAAATGTTCCAATCAAAAGATATACTGTGTCAGAATGGATTAAAAAAAGACCTATTGATATATTGCTTACAAGACATTCATTTTGAAGAGGAAAATTACCCAGAGCAGGCCAAGGCTGGCAGGCCCCAATAGATAGAAAGTTACTAGCTCAGTCGGTAGGGCAAGAGATAACCAGAAGCCCCGCTGGGAGTAAGAGATAACAAGCCATTTCTGCTTCTGTAAACAGGCTTCCCGCCACAGGCTCCCTTCACTACTGTTCCAGCCTAAAGCAGCCCCCTAACCCTGATCCCCAGTTTAAACCCACCTACCAGCAGTCAGCATAGCCCTTAGAACCTGATCCACTGCACTCCCCTATAAAAGCTTTACAACTCCGCTGTCCAGGGCTGAGAATTTCGAGTGTGAGCTCATCTGGGTCCACCAGCATAAAATAAACCCGAGTTCTCCTACTTCTCTGAGTGTCACTTGGTTTCTCGCTGGTCTGATTATTTTTCTGCAACAATTTTAGACCCAAAGTCACCTCCAGATTGAAAGTGAGGGGGTGGAGAACCATCTATCATGCTAAAGGACATCAAAAGAAAGTTGGAGTAGCCACCCTCATATCAGACAAAGCAGATGTTAAACCAAAGGCTCTAATAAGAGATGAAGAAGAGTACCATATCATAATAAAGGAGTCTATACAAAAAGAAGATCTAACCATTGTAGATATTTATGCTCCTAACTTGGGAGCAGCCAAATACATAAATCAATTAATAAGAAACTTAAAGAAACTCATTGATAATAATACAATAATAGTAGGGGATTTTAACATCCCACTCACAGTAATGGACTGATTATCTAAGCAGATCAACAAGGAAACAAGGACTTTGAATAACACACTGGAGTAGATGGACTTAATAGGCATATTTAGAGCATTTCATCCTAAAACAGCAGAATACACATTCTTTTCCATTGCACATGGAATATTCTCCAGAATAGATCTCATACTGGGTCACAAATCAGCCCTCAACCAGTACAGAAAGGGGCGCCTGGGTGGCTCAGTCAGTTAAGCGTCTGACTCTTGATTTCAGCTCAAGTCATGATCTCAGGGTCGTGACACCAAGCCCCACATCAGGCTCTGCACTGATGGTGGAGTCTGCTTAAGATTCTCTCTCTCCCTCTGTCCCCTCCCTGTCTCATGCGCTCTCTCTCTCTCTCTCTCTCAAAAAAAAAAAAGTACAAAAAGATAGAGATCATACCATGAATATTATCAGAACACGCTGTTATGAAACTTGAAATCAAGCACAAGAAAAATTTGGGAAAGACAGACCACAAATACATGGAGGTTAAGGAACATCCTACTAAAGAATGAATGGGTCAATCAGAAAATTAAAGAATTTAAAAAATACATGGAAGTAAATGAAAATGAAAACAGGACAGTCCACAAACTTTGAGATGCAGCAAAGGTGGTCCCAAGAGGGAAATATATGGCAATTCAGGCCTTCCTCAAGAAGCAAGAAGAGTCTTGCTTATCCTTACACCTAAAGGAGCTGGAGAAAGAACAGAAATAAAGCCTAAATCCAGCATGAGAAAGGAAATACTAAAGATTAGAGCAGAAATCAATCACATACAAATGAAAAACACAGAACAGATCAACAAAAATTGGAGCTGGTTCTTTGAAGAATTAACAAGATTGATAAATCATTAGCCCAACTTATCAAAAAGAAAAGAGAAAGGACCGAAATAAACAAAATCATGAATGAGAGAGGAGAGATCACAACCAACACTGCAGAAATACAATTATAAGAGAATATTATGAGCAATTATATGTCAACAAATTAGGCAATCTGGAAGGAACGAATAAATTCCTATAAACATATAAACTACCAAAACTGAAACAGGAAGAAATTGAAAACCTGAACAGACCCATAACCAGCAAAGAAATTGAATCAGTAATCAAAAAATCTCCCAACAAACAAGAGTCCAGGGCTGGATGGCTTCCCAGGGGAACTCTACAAAACATTTAAAGAAGAACTAATATCTGTTTTTCTGAAACTGTTCCAAAAAATGGAAATGGAAAGAAAACTTCCAAACTTATTCTATGAGGCCAGCATTACCTTGATCCCCAAACCAGACAAAGACCCCACTAAGAAGGAGAATTATAGGCCAATATCCCTGATGAATGTTGATGTAAAAATTCTCAACAAGATACCGGCTAATTGGATCCAACAGTACATTTAAAGGATTATTCACCATGGCCAAGTGGGATTTATTCCTGGGCTCCAGGGGTGGTCCAACATCTGCAAATCAATTGACATGATACACCACATTAATAAAAGAAAGGATAAGAACCACATCATCCTCTCAATAGATGCAGAAAAGGCATTTGACAAAATACAGCATCCTTTCTTGATAAAAACCCTCAATAAAGTAGGAATAGAGGAACATACCTCAACATCATAAAGACCATATATGAAAGATCCACAGCTCCTCAATGGGGACAAACTGAGAGCTTTTACCCTAAGGTCAGGAACACAAGAGGGATGTCCACTCTCACCACTGTTGTTCAACATAGTACTGGAATTCCTAGCCTTAACAATCAGACAACAAAAAGAAATAAAAGGCATCCAAATCAGCAAAGAAGTCAAAAGTTCACCCTTCACAGACGACATGATACTCTATGTAGAAAACCTGAAAGACTCCACCAAAAAATTGCTAGAACTGAGACACAAATCCAGCAAAGTGGCAGGATATAAAATCAATGCATATCTGTATACCAACAATGAAGCAGCAGAAAGATAAATCAAGGAATTGATCCCATTTACAATGCACCAAAAGCCATAAGATACCTAGGAATAAACCTAAACAAAGAGGTAAAAGATGTGTACTCAGAAAAGTATGGAACACTTTTGAAAGGAATTAGAAAAGACACAGTGAAATGGAAAAACATCCCATGCTCATGGATTGTAAGAACAAATATTGTTTAAATGTCTATACTACCCAAAGTAATCCATATATCAAACGCAATGCCTATCAAAGTACCACCAACATTTTTCACAGAGCTGGAACAAACAACTCTAAAATTTGTATGGAACCAGAAAAGCCCCCAAATAGCCAGAGGAATGTTGAAAAAGAAAACCAAAGCTGGGGGCATCACAGTGCTGGACTTCAAGCTCTATTACAAAGGTGTAATCATCAAGACAGTATAGTACTGCCACAAAAATAGACACATAGATCAATGGAACAGAATAGAGAACCCAGAAATGGACCCTCAACTCTATGGTCAACTCATCTTTAACAAAGTAGGAAAGAAAATCCAATGAAGAAAAGACAGTATCTTCAACAAATGGTGTTGGGAAAATTGGACATCCACATGTAGAAGAATGACTGGGCCATTTTCTTACACCATACACAAAGATAAACTCAACATGGATGAAAGACCTAAATGTGAGACAGGAATCCATCAAAATCCTAGAAGAGAATACAGGCAGCAACCTTTTTGCCCTCTGCTGCAGCAATTTCTGGCTAGACATGTCTCCAAAGATAAAGGAAACAAAGGCAAAAATGAGCTATCGGGACTTCATCAAGATAACAAGCTTTTGCACAGCAAAGGAAACATTTGACAAAATCAAAAGACAACCTAACAAATGGGAGAAGATTTTTGCAAATATTTTATCAGTTAAAGGGTTAGTATCCAAAATCTATAAAGAACTTATCAAACTCAACACCCGAAAAACAAAAAATCCAATCAAGAAATGGGCAGAAGACATGAGCAGACATTTGCAAAGAAAACATCCAAATGGCCAACAGACACATGAAAAAATGCTCAACATCACTAGGCATCAGGGAAATACAAATCAAAACCACAATGAGCTATCACCTAACACCAGTCAGAATGGCTAAAATAAAGAAGTCAGGAAATGACAGATGTTGGTAAGGATATGGAGAAAGGGGAACCCTCTTACACTGTTGGTGGGAATGCAAGCTGGTGCAGCAACTCTGGAAAACAGTATGGAGGCTCCTCAAAAACTTGAAAATAGAGATATTCCTATGACCCAGCAATTGCACTACTGGCTATTTACCCCAAAGATACAGACGTAGTGATTCAAAGGGGCACATGCACCCCAATGTTCATAGCAGCAATGTCCATAATAGCTAAACTATGGAAAGAGCCCAGATGTTTATTGACAGTTGAATGGATAAAATAGATGTAATTATATATATGTGTGTGTGTGTGTGTATATATATATATATATATATATATATATATATAT
>NW_024423319.1:80901088-80901999 GCF_017311325.1 Ursus maritimus | reverse complement strand
ACTCACCATATATATATATATATAATCTATCTCACATACACACACCATGGAATATCTCACATACACTCACCTATATATATATATATAGGCACTCACCATATATATATATATATAATCTATCTCACATACACACACCGTGGAATATTACTCAGCTATCAAAAATGAAATCTTGCCATTTGCAATGACATGGATGGAACTAGAGGGTATTATGCTAAGCAAAATAAGTCAATCAGAGAAAAGTAATTATATTATTTCACTCATATGCGGAATTTAAGAAACAAAACAGAGGAGCATAGAGAAAGGGAGGGAAAAATAAAACAAGACATAATCACAGAGGGAGAAAACCCATAAGAGACTCTTAACCATAGGAAACAAACTGAGAGTTGCAGGAGGGGTGGGGGGTGAGGGATGGGGTTACAGGATGATGAGCGTTAAGGAGGGCATGTGATGTAATGAGCACTGGATGCTATATACAACTCGTGAATCGCTGAACTCTACTTCTTTTTTTTTAAATGATTTTTTATTATATTATGTTAGTTACCATACAGTACATCCCCGGTTTCCGATGTAAGGCTCGATGATTCATTAGTTGGGTATAATACCCAGTGCACCATGCAATACGTGCCCTCCTTACTACCCATCACCAGCCTATCCCATTTCCCCACCCCCCTCTCCTCTGAGGCCCTCAGTTTGTTTCTCATAGTCCATAGTCTCTCATGTTTCATTCCCCCTTCTGATTACCCCCCCTTCTTTATCCCATTCTTCCCCTACCGATCATCCTAGTTCTTATGTTCCATAGATGAGAGAAATCATATGATAGTTGTCTTTCTCTGCTTGACTTATTTCACTTAGCATTATCTCCTCCAGTGCCGTCCATGTTGTAGCAAATGTTGAGAACTCGTTCTTTCTGA
>NW_024423319.1:80899552-80899645 GCF_017311325.1 Ursus maritimus | reverse complement strand
ATTGTTCGTGTATAGAAATGCAACTGATTTCTGAGCATTGATTTTGTATCCCACCACATTACTGAATTGCTCTACAACTTCTAATAGTTTGGA
>NW_024423319.1:80881476-80896038 GCF_017311325.1 Ursus maritimus | reverse complement strand
CACAGAACAGAGGGATTGCGGCCCGTTCTCTACTAATGTTCTGGCCACTTTAACTCTGTTTCTGTTGGTGCTGCTCAACCCTGCAGTGTCCAGGGATGTGTGCCCCACTCCCGGTGACCCAGCCCTCACTTCCAGGGTCAGTGCACCTCTGTCCTTTGTGTTTCTAACACCGCCAGCCACCAGCTGCCAGCTGCCCCCGCACACTCCCGGAGCTCCTGGTCTCATTCTGGATCCAGTGAGCACATCAGAGCTCCATTTCAGTCTCTTGATGTGCGTTCCCTGGCTCACAGGCTCAGTCTGCTCTCTCGCGGGTGCCGGGTCCGTGTGTCCTCCCTCTCCCCTGTGCAGGTGGCTACCGCTTCCCGGTGCCCGAATGCGGTGGCTCCCTCCCCCTTCCGTTTATCTTCCGATATCTGTGCATGGTTTCATTGCTCCCCGCTTCGTATCTCAATACTCAGCGCTGGAGATGTTCATTTGTAGAGATCCAGATGCATCTTCCTGCGTCTCAGGCTGGTTCCGTGGTTGTTTAGGCTGCTCTGGTACCTATCCAGCTCGACTCGGGGACCGGCTGAAAAAGGTGTCTCCTACTCCTCCGCCATCTTAACTCCTCCCCCCCGAACTCTACTTCTGAAACTAATAATACACTATACATTAATTGAATTTAAATTTTAAAAATGCTCTAATTTTCTTATCTGCCTCTTTCTCATTCTCCTCCCTCCTGCCAGGCATGAGTTCCTACATACCCTGGGTGGAAGCCAGGCACTCACTCACTGCACTTTCTTTCCCAGTGGTAGAGGCCATTGGGTCTCCTTCCTAAGCCACCTTGGGGAGGGGTAGCACTGGCAATTTCCTTTTACTTCTCTAGTGAATCCAAACTTGTATTATTTTTTCTCTGACAAGGTGCTGAAAGTGCTCCTCAGGAAGCCTCTCATCTATCCACAGGTATCTGCCTAAGTCAGCAGTCTCCAAGAATTTGCCAACTGTAGTCAAGAAGGAATGGGGACTGTTCAAATGCTCCTGCTGATTCCACATCCCCTACCAAGCTCTGTCTGCCTAATTACACAGGTTGGTGAGACTTATCTGGGTCCCTTAGCCTATGGTGCTAGATCCCACAACTCCCACAAGAGTAGTTTTGTTTGTGAATGAATGATGAATTTTAGTTATTAAAAGGGAGACAAAGGAGGGATGTCTTATACCACCATGATGCTGACCTCCAATCCCTTTACTTTTTATCTATCTTTGCTTTTACTTTTTCTACCTTGTCTGATTTTAATTAAGCATTTTGTATGATTTCAGTTTTTCATCTTTCTCTCAGCATATCAATTATACTTCTTTTTTTTTCACTTTTTTAGCGGCTGCCCTGAGTTTTCAATATACGTTTTCAACTAACCCAAGTCCTCTTTCAAAGAACACTATGTACCTACATGTGCATGTACCCAAGAGTCTCTAGAGGCTCTGGCAAGACTTATCCAAATAAATGTCTATCTGGTGATGAGTAGAATGCTACCTACTTGCTAGTACTGGTGCAACACAGGAAGATCAGGTCTTCATCTGGGACCACTTCTGTGGGAGAAGCCCCTGAGAGCTTGTGAGCTCCACCTAAAACACATGTTCATTATAAGGGAACCTAGGGGACTGATCTGTGCCTCTTTCCTTGTACCAAATCATTAGGAACATATATTGGCTGTCCTGAAGATTTCAAGGGGGAGATAGGTTTCAGGGTTTACTCATTTAAAATAGGTTTGTCTCCATTAGGTGTACATATACTCTCAAATCACCTGTTTCCTCCTCTAGCTTCTTACATTTCCTCTCTTTACTCTCCAACTGAACAATCTCTTAATCCCACTGGCTTCTATTTTTCCCTCTGAGAGCTTTTCTTGGATATTTCAATCTCTTACAAATTTTATGCAGACAAGTGCTTACTCCTAGTTTCTTCTTGCAGGATCATGCATCCAATCAATTTTTAACACCGGATTCATGTAAGTGATAAACCATTAGGCTTAGGGATCTGATTTTGTGATCAGAAAATAAAAGAACCTCAATTCCTGGTGCTGCTTTCCTTACAAGGGAGTGGGAATTATTATAGGTAGAACTAGGAAGAGCGGTAGGGGAAGAAAGGGATAGAGGGGATTTTATGCAAGTTCCCCCTTGGGTTATATTCTGGAAATGCTTTTGTTCATTTCCCCATAAAGGCTTACATATGCATTAAATCTTATTTTTAAAATAACAGACAAATATATTAGTGTTAAACAACAAACACAATTTTGTCCATGTACTAGTAATGACCTGTTGGGCACCAATCATGGATCACATGCCAGACTTTAAGCAGCACTGACTTTGTGAAAAGATGATGGCCTTTGATTTTAGGCAGAGCTGGGCTGGAATTTCAAGTCTGGACCTAACGCATCCACTTTTGTCATATCTATAAAAATGCTCACTTGGGCTAATTAATGAAAATTTAGCGAAGGAAATGCATGTAAATCTATTAGCATACTGTCCAACATGCATTAAATGTTTGTAATTCTTACTGTCTCTCTCAATCCACTCTCCCTTATTTCCCATCTCACCTGGAGCTATTCCTTTTTCTCCCTTTAGCTCTATTAACTACCCTGTAGGATTCCTGAATCAGATGCACTCTCTTTTATCTCTGCATTTTTTCACATGCTGTTCCCCTTCCAAGAACTCCTTTCTGCTATCTGCCACTTCTTCAATATCTGTCAGTATTCCATTTTCACCTCGCAGAACCTACGTTTTCTCTCCATTGAAGGTTTCCCTGATTCTGTCAAGCAGTGTGAGATGACTCTCATCTGTGCACTCATCCCTTTGTTTCTCATAAATGTCTCTTCCTTGGGTATGAACCCCAATTCTAGTCATTTTACCCTCCACTGACTCTGTCCAAACTCCCTTTCTAGGCATGTGAAACTGTAACTGGGCTAGGGTATCTGAAACCAAAGCTGAGTCTGGGAAGGTTTAGACTTATTTTGGAGATTTTACCACTAGTTGCAAAGCATGCATATTGGGAGAATCTTAAGTGCACTGTTCAACAGCAATGCTGTGTTGATGCCAAATAATTCTGTCAATGATCAGTTTGAAGGGTCAGGACATAGAGGTGGGAGGGTTAAGATTGAGGGCTGTGGTAGACTAAATAATGGGCTTCCAAAGATATCCATGTCCTAATCCCCAAAAGGGAATATATTTCCTTATGTGACAACAGGGACATTACAGGTATGGTTTAGTTAAGGATCATGAGATGGGGAGATTATCCTGAATTATCCAGGTAGGCCAAATGTGATCATATGAGTCCTTTTGAGAGGGAGGCAAGAGGCTCAGAGTCAGATTCAGAGGAGAAGACCACAGAAGCAGAGGTCAGAGAAGAGACAGAATTGAAAATGCTCACTACTGGCTTTGAATATGGAGAAAAGGGCCATGAGCCAAGGAATGTATAAGGTCCCTAGAAGATGAAAAAGGGAAAGGAACAGATTGCCTCTTAGAGCCTCCAGAAAGAACACATCCCTACTGACACTTTGATTTTTAGCCCAATAAGAGCATTTCTGAGTTCTGACCTCCAAAAATGTAGTAGAATAAATTTGTGGATATTTTAAGTCATCAAGCTTGTGGAAATTCACCACAGCAGCAATAGAAAACTAATTCAGGAATAACTGGGCATACAATATAGGGTCTAAGAGTCAAAGGTAGAGTCTGGGATGGGTCTCTGGAACCCTGTAGGTAGTAAAGTAGCTGTAGCAGTTTGTATACTGCAACTTGGACAACTGATCCAGTCCATCTAAGGTCACTTGAATTTGGAAAATAAGGGCACACACAGACAGAAAGAGTATATAAAAACCATGGAAAAGGCCAAAATGTAATAAATGCCTCTATATGGAGAATGTATATTCTAGATACAATTACAGGTTCCAGTACCACACACCTGGAATTTTTGTTATATAAGTATCTGTGGAATCACTATGTATGACAGAGGAGTGATATAATAAAACTTAAATAAAAACAAACATACCTATAATAGAGATTAATGATGGAATTGAACCATGAAACTGCATGTGGTGGTGTTGGAGAGTTAGGTGTGGGCAAGAATGGCTAGAGGCCTATCTACATTAAAAAGAACCTCCATGGGAAGAGTAAGAAGCTGTAGAGTATCCTGCCTAATGCGATAAAAAGACGCCACTATGGGCAGGGCTGAGCAGATGTCTGTCGGAATGGAGAAAAGGATTTTATTGTATGGTTGTATGGTGGTGGGCATTGGGTAAGGTGGTGCATAAATAGTGGCTTCAAATAACCACCATTTTATTACCTCTTAGATTATGTGCTGGGTGTTTCTTCTACTCCACTTGATACTGGATTATGTGCTGGTTGTTTCTTCTGCTCCACTTCATATTGGCTGAGTCATCAGTCATCCAAGGGCTTGGCTAGTCTGGAAATCTACCAGAATTTATGTACACAGATGTGGGTCACAGATCTGGGTCACTGGAAGGGCATAGTTGGAAATCCAGACTCAGTTGAGATTGCTAGGCCTCTCTCTTTTTGTGCAGTCTCAGAGCCTCTCCCTCACTATTCTGGCTCTCCAGTTTTATTTACAATAGGGTAGGAGAACTTCAAGGCTCACAATAGGGTGAAACTGGAAGCTTCCAGGTTTTCCTAAAGCTTGGACCTAGAAATGGCACATCATCACTTCTTTATTCTTTGGTCATAAAGCTAACCCATATTCACTGCGAAAAAATAACTACATAAAGCTGTAAACTGAGTCATCATTCATCAGAGGCTATCTTTGTAAACTAGTTAGCACAAATAGGGGACTGAGAACTATGAGAAAGAAATACATGAAAGAAAATGAGTTCATTTATACCCTCACTGAACTTGAGATGCATCAAAGATATTCCAGTGGAAAAGTGTAGCAGTCAATTGGATCTATGGGGTTAGAGTTGGTGGGAAGAGTTTGGCTGCTCAGTCTTCATCAAGGAATACCAAAGAATAGTAGCCTAAGAGGAAATAAAAGAAGGGAGTGGAGAGTGTCACCAAGTGTCAATGATTGCAGAGATTTTAACTACGATGAGATGAGGACTGATAAACATCCATTAGGATTTTCACGTTGGAGGTCACTGGCGGTGACCAAAGATGTATTGGTAACATGGTAGGTCAGAAATCATCTGATTGGGAAGTGAGTATGTAATGACTACCAGAAATGTGAATGGAAGCAGGTAGGATAACCTGATATCTCAATCTTGAAGGAAATATAGAATAGCAGCTAGGGTGGACTATAAAGGGCAAGAGAGGATTCTTATACTGGAATATGTATTTTCTTATTGTCTGTCCTTACTATTTAAATATCAGCTCCATGGCCAGTGTTACCCTGATACCAAAACCAGATAAAGACACCAGTGAAAAAGAGAACTATAGGCCAATACCCCTAATGAACATAGGTGAAAAAATTCTCAATAAAATATTAGCAAACTGAATTCACCAGTACATTAAAAAAATCATTCATCACATTCAAGTGGGATTTATTCCTGGGTTGCAAGGGTGGTTTAATTTTCACAAATCAATCAATGTGATACAACACATCAACAGGAGAAAGGATAAGAACCATATGATCATAGCAATAGATGCTGAGAAAGCATTTTACAAAGTACAACATCCATTTATAATAAAAACCCTCAACAAAGGTTTTTTCTTTTTTTAATTTTTTAAGTTTTTAATTTAAATTATAGTTATTATACAGTGTAATATTAATTTCAGGTGTACATTTTAGCAATTCAACACTTATATACAAGCATCCTGTGCTCATCACAAGTGCACTCCTTAACTCCCACCCAGTCCCCTCCCACCTCCCCTCTGATAACCATCGGTTTGTTATCTATAGTTAAGAGTCTGTTTCTTCATTTTCCTCTCTTCCCCCCCACCCATGGTTGTTTGTTTTGTTTCTTAAATTCCACATATGAGTGAAATATATATATATGTATATATAGATATATATATATATATCTATCACACACCCTGCATCTTCTTTACATATTCATTAGTCAATGGACACTTGGGCTGTTTCCATAATTTGGTTATTGTATATAATGCTGCTATAAACATCAGGGTGCAAGTATCTTTTTGAATTAGTGTTTCTGTACTCTTTGAGTGCGATTGCTAGATGGAAAGGTAGTTCTATTTTAACTTTTTGAGGAAACTACACACTGTTTTCACAGTGGCTGCACCAGTTTGCATTCCCACCAAAAAGCCCTCAACAAAGTAGGTTTAGAGGGAACATACCTCAACATAATAAAGGCCACATTAGATACACCTAACATCATCCTTAATGGGGAAAAATGAGCTTTCCCCCCAAAGTCAGGAACAAGACAGGTATGTTCACTCTCAACACTTTTATTGAACATAGTACTGGAAGTCCTAGCCACAGCAAGCAGACAACAAAAAGAAATAAAAGGAATCCAAATCAGTAAGGAAGAATTAAAACTTTTACTATTTGCAAATGACATGATACTGTATACAGAAAACCTGAACGACCACCAAAAAAACTGTTAGACCTGTTAAATGAATTCAGTAAAGTCACATGACACAAAATCAATGTACAGAAATCTGTTGCATTTCTATACACCAATAATGAAGCAGCGGAAAGAAAAATTAATAAAGCAATCCCATTTATAATTGCCCCCCAAATAATAAGATACCTAGGAATAAACCTAACCAAAGAGGTGAAAGACCTACAGGTCTTTTCACAGTACACTCTAAAAATTATTTTAAAATGATGAAAGAAATTGAAGATGACACAAAGAAATGGAAAGACATTCCATGTTCATGGATTGGAAGAACAAATATTGTTAAAAGGTCTATACTACCCAAAGCAATGTATACATTTATTGCAATCCCTATCAAAATACCACCAGCATTTTTCATGGAACTAGAACAAAAAATCCTAAGATTTGTATGGAACCACAAAAGACCCCAAATAGCCAAAGCAATCTTAAAAACGGAAAGTAAAGCTGGAGGCATCACAATTTTGGACTTCAAGTTATATTTCAAAGCTGCAGAGATCAAAACAGTATGGTAGTAGCACAAAAATAGACACACAGATCAATGGAACAGAATAGAAAACCCAGAAATGAACCCACAACTATATGGTCAGTTAATCTTCAACCAAGCAAGAAGAATATCCAATGGGGAAAAGACAGTTTTGTCAACAAATGGTGTGAAAACTGAAGAGCAGCATGCAAAAGAATGAACCTGGACCACTTTCTTTCAGCATACCCAAAAATTCAAAATAGATTAATGATCTAAATGTGAGACCTTGATACCATAAAAATCCTAGAAGGGAGCACAGGCAGTAATCTGACTGACATTGGACATAGCAACATTTTTCTAGATATATCTCCTGAGGCAAGCAAAAATAAACTATTGGGACTACATCAAAATAAAAAGTTTCTGCACAACAAAGGAAACAATCAACAAAACTAAAAGATAACCTATGGAATGGGAGAAGATATTTGCAAATGACATATCTGATAAAGGTTTAGCATCCAAAATATGTAAAGAACTTATAAAACTCAACATCCAAAGGGGTGCCTGGCTGGCTTAATTGGTAAAGCATGCAAATCTTGATCTCGGGGTCATGAATTTGACCCCCATGCTGGGCATAGACATTACTTAAACAAACAAACAAACAAACTAAAAAACAACAAAAACTCAGTACCCAAAAAGCAAATAATCTAATTAAAAATGGACAGAAGATAAGAAAAGACATTTCTCTAAAGAAGTCATTCAGATGGTCAACAAACATGAAAAGATGTTCATCATCACTAATCATCAGGGAAACACAAATCAAAACCACAATGAGATATCACCTCATACCTGTCAGAATGGCTATTATCATAGAGATAAAAAATACCAGTGTTGGTGAAAATGTGGAGGAAAGGAACTGCATTGGTGGGAATGTAAATCGGTGCATTCACCGTGGAAAACAGCCCTGAAGTTGCTCAAAAAATTCAAACTAGAACTACCATACAATGTGCCAAACCCACTTCTGGGTACTTACCTGAAGAAAACAAAAATACTAACTCAAAAAGATATCTGCACCCCCAAGTTTACTGCAGCATTATTTACACAGCCAAAATATGGAAACAACCTAAGTATTCATCAATGGATGAATGGATAATATTTATATATATATATACACATTTATATAATGTGTATTATATAATATTTATATATTTATATAAAATTTATATAATTTTTTAATATTTATAAGATCAATGGAACAGAATAGAAAACCCAGAAATGAACCCACAACTATATGGTCAGTTAATCTTCAACCAAGCAAGAAGAATATCCAATGGGGAAAAGACAGTTTTGTCAACAAATGGTGTGAAAACTGAAGAGCAGCATGCAAAAGAATGAACCTGGACCACTTTCTTTCAGCATACCCAAAAATTCAAAATAGATTAATGATCTAAATGTGAGACCTTGATACCATAAAAATCCTAGAAGGGAGCACAGGCAGTAATCTGACTGACATTGGACATAGCAACATTTTTCTAGATATATCTCCTGAGGCAAGCAAAAATAAACTATTGGGACTACATCAAAATAAAAAGTTTCTGCACAACAAAGGAAACAATCAACAAAACTAAAAGATAACCTATGGAATGGGAGAAGATATTTGCAAATGACATATCTGATAAAGGGCTAGTAACCAAAATATATAAAGAACTTACAAAATTCAACACCTAAAAAATAGCCCAATTAAAAAATGGGCAGAAGACATGAGCAGACATTTCTCTGAAGAAGACATACAGATGGTCAACAGACACATGAAAAGATGCTCAATATCACTCATCATCAGGGAAGTAAAACTGCAATGAGATATCACCTCACATGATGAGCCAGTATGGCTAAAATAAAAAAAACATAGGAAACAACAGGTATTGGTGAGGATGTGGAAAAAAAGAAATCCTCATGCACTATCAGCCATAAAAAATTGAAATCTTGCCATTTGCAATGACATGGATGGAGATAGAGTATAATGCTATGCAAAATAAGTCAGACAAAGACAAATACCATATGATTTCACTCATGTGGAATTTGAGAAACAGAATAAAGGGGGGAAATGAGAGAGATTCAAACCAAGAAACGGACTCTAAACTATAGAGAACAAACTGATGGTAGTTGGGGGTGGGTGGGTAAAACAGGTGATGGAGATTAAGGAGTGCACCTGTCATGATGAGCACTGGGTGATGTATGGAATTACGGAATCACTATATTGTACACCGCAAACTAATATAACACTATGTGTTAACTACCTGGAACTAAAATAAAAACTTTAAAAAATTTTTAAAAATCAGCTCCATGAGTGGAGAAGTTACTTTTTCCTTATTATTTTCTAAGGTATCATGTGGTGACTGACACATAGTAGGTGCTTAATAGATTTGTGCTAAATCAATTAATACCCCAAAAGCAAAGCATTTCATTAACTAGGGCACAGTGTCGAATGCTCTACTATGAATGGAGTAAAAAGAATGAGGTAGTTTTATTTGTATTTGAGAGTGTTAAACACAAATTTTACTGTTGAGAAAACAAAATCAAACTGCAGAATCGTAAGTGTAATTTCTGAAGGAAAAACACTCTCTCATATTCTGCCCCTAAATTTTTGATTTTGACCTTTTGTCTATTATTTATGTTGCAAATATGTTCTCCCAATTTGCCAATTAATTTTATTTATGATGGCTCTTTTTGCCATGCAGAAATTATGTTTTAAAATTTTTTATGTAGTCAAATTTCTCAATCTCTTCTTCCATTGCATCCAGATTTTGAGCCATAGCTTAAAAAGTTTTCCCTCTATCCAGGCTAAAGAGGAATTCACCCATATTTGCCTCTAGGACTGCACAGTATTTTTTACATTTAGATTGTTAATCTATTTGAAGTTTATTCTTCTATATGGTGGTAAGTATCTAATTTTATCTTTTTCCCCCACATGGCTCTCTAGTTATCCAAGCACCATTTATTTTAAAAGTCCACTTTTGTCCCAGTGTATTGAGATTCCACCTTTATCATATTCCAAATTCTATTCCATTTTCATCTAGGCCTATCTCTGGATATTCTATTCTATTCCACTGGTGTGCCTATTCATAAGCCAATTCCACATTGTTTTAATTATAGAGGCACTATTGTGTGTTTTAATGTATGGTAGGGCTGCCCCTCCACCATAGCTTTCCTTTTTTAGTGTTTTCTTGGAGATTCTTGAATGTTTATTTTTCCATATGAACTTTAGGACCAATCCGTCTAATTCCATAAAGTATGTTGGTATTTTTATTGAGATGGCATTAAATTTAAAAATTAATTTAGGGAGAACTGACATCTTTAGGATGAGTGTTTCTATCAAAAACAAGGGTTGTCTTTCCATTTGTTAGAGTCTCCGTGGGTGCCTTTTATGAGGGTTTGAAAGCTTATCTCATATCAGTTTTGCACATTTCTTTGTTAAATGTATTCTTAAGTATTTTATATTTTCTTTCTTACTATTGTTAATGAGGTTTTCTCTACCATGGTATATCTTCTAATTGATTATTTGTATAAATTAAAGCTATTGACTTATATATGGCAATTTAATTGTCTGCTTCTTTAATGAAATATGTTTGAGTTATTTTTACCACTGATTCTCTAGAGTATTCCAGGTACTTTTTTCTCAGGTACACTTTCATATTATCTGCAAATAGAAATAATATTACATCAACTTTTCTAATCCCTATGCCATTAATAAATTTCTCTTTTCATTGAATTGGCTAATACTTCTGGTAAAATGACGAATAATAGAGGAGAGAGTGAACAACATTAACTGGTTACTAATATTAGTGGAAGTGCTTCTAGATTTTATTCCATTGAAAAAATATTTATGAATTTCTGTTGTATCAGGAATGTAGGGGTGCCTGGTAGTTAAACGTGGCTCAGGTAGTTAAGCATCTGCCTTCAGCTCAGGTCATAATCCCAGACCTGGGATTGAGCCCCACATTGGGCTCCCCACTCAGTGGAGAATCTGCTTCTCCCTCTCCCTCTGCTTCTCCCCCTACTTGTGCTCTCTCTCTCCCTCTCTGTCTAATAAATAAATAATCTTTTAAAAAATTAAAGAAAAAAAAAAGAATGGGTGTGGAATAACACTGTTTTTATCAGAGTTAAATATAAAAGTGATACTTGCTTTATCTAAAAAAAGTAAGTAGCTTTACTTGATATCTAATACCATGAAAGAATTTATAGATCAATAGAACAATCTACTCTTTGAAAGTTTGGTAGAATTCCCCTGTGAAGCCATCTGGGCCTTGAGCTCTTTTTGGTGGAATAGTTGATAACTTTGTATCTTCTAGGAAAATTGGTCTATTTAGGCTTTATATTCCCAGTAGTTTTAATTTTTGTAACCAGGATTTCCCTAGAAAATTATTCATCTCATTAGATTTAAATGTACTTTCAGGGTGCCTGGGTGGCTCAGTCATTAAGTGTCTGCCTTCGGCTCAGGTCATGATCCCAGCATCTTGGGATTGAGCCCCGCATCAGGCTCCCTGCTCAGCAGGGAGCTTGCTTCTCCCTCGCCAGCTCCCCTGTGCTTGTGTTCCCTCTCTCGCTATCTCTCTCTGTCAAATAAATAAATAAATAAAATCTTAAATAAAAAAGATTTTAAATGTACTTTCTTAGAAGTCTGCAAAGTAGATTGAATGATTTTTTTAACATTCTAATTCAATAGTTATTTACCTCTCTTGTAATTTCTTATTCTGTATGTCTTTGCTTTCTCCTTTTTTCTTGATTGTGTTAGCTGTGGTGTGCCTATTAGTATTTTTCAAGAAACTACATTCTACTTTCTTATATTTATTATGTTCTTCCTTACAGTTTTTAATTTTACCTCATTGGGGTTTTTTTACTTTTTGATCTCTAAACATAATTCATTTTTTATTATTCTTTAGTTGTTATTGATAAAATAGTAAGCTTTGAATTTTCCTCTGACCATGTTTTTCATGTATGACAAAGATACTGACATACACAAATTTCACTATATCTTTTTTTCAAAATCCATAATTACCACTGTAGTTCTCCTCTCGCCCAAGTGTTGCTTAATAGGTAGTAGATTAATTTTCAGGGAAGAATGTCATTTAAAGGTAAACAGAGATTTGGAGGGCTGCCTGGGTGGCTCCGTCAATGAAGCATTCCACTTGTGGTTTCGGCTCAGGTCATGATCTCATGGGTGCTGAGATTGAGATCTGCATCAGACTCTACGCTCAGTGGGGAGTCTACTTGTGATTCTCTCTCTGCCCCTCCCCCTCTTTAAAATAAATAAATAAATAAATCTTAAAATTAGTATACAGCGCCTTGGAGACAATATCAAAGGCCTAATATTCATGTCATCTGAATCCCAGAAATAGAGGACAGAGTAAAATGTTGAAAATTAATAGATCAACTAATGGCTGAAAGCTTCTCCAAATCGGTAGCAATGAAAAATGAACTAATTTAAGAAGACCAGGGAACACCAGACAAGGTAACCTCAAAAAAATACATGCCCATTCCCACAATAATTAAATTGCTTAAATACAATGCATAAAAAATATTAAAGCAGGAAGAACAAAAATGACACATTACTTATGACAGAATAACAATTTGAATTACTGAGGATTTCTTATCATAAACCGTAGTGGCTGAAAGGAAGCAAAACTTTTTTCAAGTGTTTAAGAAAAGAATTGTCAACTCAGAATTCTATAACCAAAAAAAAAAATTTCAACAAATGAATGATAAAGACATTCCATAAAGAAGGAAAGTTAAGAGGATTAATTGCCAAAAGACATCTTTAAAAGAAATACTGAAGGAATTTTTTGACTTCAACTGAAGAGAAATAAAACCAGAAGGAAACTTAGAACATGAAGAATGAGGAAAGAACAAGATAAATGTACATATCTTGGTAAGTAAAACTAATCTTCTCATTTACTAATTCTTTAAAATATGTTTGATGGCTGAAAGAAAAAAATTGTAACATTGTTTAAAGGGATTTTCAGTGTGGACACATGTAATATATGCAATAAATATAAAATAAAATGGGGATGGGGTAAATGTATTTATAAGGTATTAAAAAATTTAAAATTAAAATTCTATACTTCATTCTATACTCCACTCCATAAAATAAGTTTAGACCTAAATCCAAGCATACCAATAATTTCTTTAAATACAAATTGTCCAAACCTATCAATTAAAAGGCAAAGATCATCAGGAGAAATAAAAGTATGATCCAAATATATGGTGTCTACAAAATACTTTTTTTCACATATAATGATATAGGTAGGATAGAAGCCATAGAAATATATATCCCATGCAAAAAAATTACGGGAAAAAACCTGTGGCAACTATATTAATATCAGACAAAGTAGACTTCCAAGCAGCAATAATGAGGTACATTACTGTCATGATAATGATAAAATGATCAATTCACCAAGAGAACATAACAATCTTAAATATATATTCACTGAACAACAGAGCTTTACAATATGTGAAGAAAAAAACTGGCAGAACTGAGAAGAGAAATAGACAAGTACACTAATACAGTTGGAGATTTCAACACTTATCCATCAGTAACAGAATTAACAGAGAAAATCAACAAGAATAAGAAGAAAGCAACAATATCATTACCCAATAGATTTAATTAACAACTTTGAATACTACACCTAATAATAACAGAATACACATTCTTTCAAAGTGCATATGGAACATGACATAAGATAGACCATATTCTGGGTCATAAAATAAGTCTTAACTAATTAAAAATAATTGAAATCACACACAGAATTTTCTTTGACCATTAAAGAATTAAATTAGAAATCAAAAACAGAAGGGTATTAGTAAAAATCTCATATAATGGGAAAATAAACAATATATTTCCAATAATTCATTAGTTAAAAAAGAAATCTCAAGGGAAATTAGTAAATTTTTTAACTGAGTGAAAGATACAAAACATCAAACTTTGTGGGACACAGTTAAAGCAGTACTTACAGAGGGAATTCATAGCAGTACATAACTACTTTAAAAGAAGAAAAGTGTCAAATCAATATTCTACATTTCTAGTTTGGGAAGTAAAAGAATAAAGAGTAAAACAAAACCAAATTAAGCAGAAGGAAGAAAACAATACATATAAGAGCAAAAAATAAAGAAAATAATAATAGAAAAGAAATAGAATCGATAAAACAAAAAAAATCTCTTGGAAATATGAATAGACTTGATAAACTTCTAGCAAAAGTGACAAAGAGAAAATAAGACACAACTTGCCAATATTAGGAAATGAAAGAGAGGTTCTCATTACAGACCCTTTGGACTTTAAAAGGATAATAAGGAAATGCTATGAACAATTCTAAATACATGAATTGGTGTAGATAAAATGGACAAGTTTAATGAAAAACACAAACTACTAAAATTCACCAAGATAAAATGAATATACCTATATTTCTAAAAGACAACTAATGATGTACTACATGCTGGCTAATTGAACATAATAAATAAATAAATAAATAAATAAATAAATAAATAAATAAA
>NW_024423319.1:80836192-80881466 GCF_017311325.1 Ursus maritimus | reverse complement strand
AATAAATAAATAAATAAATAAATAAATAAATAAATAAATAAAATACATTAAATTCATAGTTTACAATTACTCAAAAAATTAATTTCCAGGTTAATTGAACATAATAAATAAATAACATTAAATTCATAGTTTACAATTACTCAAAAATTTAATTTCCAAGCCCAGATCATTTCACTGGTGAATACTACCAGATATTCAAGAAAGAAATAATACCAGTTTCACACAGTACCCTACAAAAAATAGAACAAGAGGAAAACTTCCTCACTCATTTATAAGGCCAAAATGACTGATATCAAAATCAAAAACAAACGAAAATAAACAAGAAGATCAATATCTCTCATAAACAGATACAAAAAAATGTTCAATACAGTTTTTTTAACTAAGTCCAGCAATAACATAAAAATAATAATATGAGAAATACAAATTAAAACTACAATGAGATATAACCTTACATCAGTCAGAATGGCTAAAATCAGGGGAGGAGTTAAGATGGCGGAGGAGTAGGGGACCCCTTTTTCAGCTGGTCCCCTGAGTCGAGCTGGATAGGTAATAGACCAGCCTAAATAACCACGGAATCAGCCTGAGACGCAGGAAGATACATCTGGATCTCTACAAATGAACATCTCCAGCGCTGAGTATTGAGGTACCAAGAGGGGAGCCGTAAAACCGCGCACAGATATCGGAAGATAAATGGAAGGGGGAGGGAGCCGCCGCGTTTGGGCTCCGGGAAGCGGCAGACACCTGCACAGGGGAGCGGGCGGACCCATGGTGGGCACCCGCGAGAGAGCGGACTGAGACCAGTGAGCCGTGAATGCGTGCCACTAGGCATCTCGCGGAACACCGGAATCACAGTGTGCTCACGGGATCCCGACTGAGACCGGGAGCTCCCAGAGCTTGCGCAGGGCGGCTGGCGGCTGGCGGGCCACCTGCACAGGGGAGCGGGCGGACTCGCGGTCGGCACCCGCGAAACAGCAGACTGAGACCCTGAACCGGGTGCGCACGCCACCAGGCTTCTCACAGAACTCCGGAACCCTGGTGTGCTCACCAGGCATAGACTGAGACCGGGAGACCTGGGAGCACGCAGGGCGGCCGGTGGCTGGCGGCATTAGAAACACAAAGGACAGAGACGCGCCGGCCCTGGAAGTGAGGGCTGGGACGCCGGGTGTGGGGCGCACATCCCGGGATGCTGCAGGGTTGAGCAGCACCAACAGTAACAGAGTTAAAGTGGCCAGAACATCGGTGGAGAACGGGCCGCAATCCCTCTGTTCTGAGACAATCAGCCTCTGCTGCTCTGACTCTCAGAAGAGGCATAGCGAGCCGCCAGGGAAAGCTGCCAGAGAAGAAAAGCCTGGAAATACCAGCTCAGCGCCATCCATCCCCATCCCCTCTCAGGGGACACGGAGACTCTACCCAAACAGGGTTGCCTGAGTATCGTGCGGCGAGGCCCCTCCCCAGAACACAGAAGGCAGGCTGAAAAATCAAGAGCCCACACAGCCTGGGGCCCTGGTGGCGATCATTGAGCGCCTCTCTACCCAGGGTGTGATCCCAGCGTTCCCGGAAAGGAGTCCCTCATTGGGCTCCTCCGCGAGAACCTGCTTCTTCCTCTCCCACTCCCCCTGCTTCTGTTCTCGTTCTTGCTGACTCGTCTACTTCCTCTCCAGATAAATAAATAAATAAAATCTTTAAAGAAAAGCCCCATCTCTAAGATCCCTATAATCCCAAGGGGCACGACCTGGGACCCAGTCAATAATTTGGGCTCTGGACAACCCCGCAACCTCTCCTCATCAGAATGACAAAGAAGAAGCCCCCCAGCAAAGAAAAGACAGTGAGTCTGTGGTCTCTGCCACAGAGCAGATATGGATATGGATGTAAGCAAATTATCAGAAATGTAATTCAGAGTAACGATGGTCAAAATGATGAGCAGAATTGAAAAAAAGTATTATGCAAAAGGTTTCCCTGAGAATATAGAATCTAAGGTCAGAAATGAGCTTAATTTGACAGAAATTAAAAATTCTATGAGCTAAATGCAGGCAAGAAACTAGAGCTCTGACGGCCAGGGTCACCCGAAGCAGGAGGAAAGGGTAGGTGATGTGGAGGATGGGTTAAATAGAGAAAAAAACAAAATAGGAAGTCTGGTCTTAAAAAGAATCACCCATGTACAGGTTATGGAGATTACTCGAGACTCAATGAAACGATCCAATGTTAGGAACTCACGGCATCCCGAGGGATGGGAGAAAAACAGAGGTCTAGAAGAGATATTTGAACAAATTGGAGCTGAAGCTTCCCTAATCTAGCAAGGGAAACAAAACATTCGTGTCAAGAGGCAGAAGGACCCCTCCCAAGCTCAACCACTTTGACAAACCTACACCACGTTTGTCGAAGTGCATTTTGCAAAATATGAGAGATCAAGGATACAGTATTGAAGCGTCCAGGGCAAAGAAATTCCACATACCAAGGCAAAGGCATCAGAATGTATGTCAGAACCTGTCTACACAGACCTGGAATGAGAGAAAGGTTGGGGGAGCATTTTAAAGCTCTTTCAGAGAAAAACATACAGCCAAGGATCCTTTATCCAGCAAGGCTGTCATTCAGAATTGATGGAGAAATAAAGACGGCTTTCAGAATTGCCAGTCACTAACCAATTTCTAACCACGAAACCAGCCCTACAGGAGATATTACGGGGGTTCTATAAAAGTAAAAGGCCCCTGTAAGAGTGATTACAGAACAGAAAGTCACAGCCAATACAAACAAAGACGTTACTGACAACATGGCATCATTAAAGACATATCTCTAGTACTCGGAGTCTTAATATTAATGTGTCTAAATTCTCCCTTTAAACACCACAGGGTTGCAGATTGGATAAAAAGAAATGACCATCCATTTGCTGCCGGTCTAAGAAGATCTATTTAGGCCAATGATTCAGATGGACCATCATAAGGGTGATGAGCTACCATCTTTCACGCAAATGGACGTCAAAAGAAAGCTGCAGTAGCAATTTCTCATATCAGATAAATTGATTTAAACTACAGACTATAGTTAGAGACACAGAAGGAGCACTATATTATTCTTAAAGGAAGTATTCAGCAAGCTGGATATGACAGTATAAATATATATGCTCAACAGGAGGAGCAACAAGGGATACACAAGCCAACTCTTAACCAGAATAAAGAGACACATATAAATAAAAATACATTAATAGTAGGGGACCTCAGCACTCCACTCTAGAAATAGGAGCAGAACACCCTGGCAAAAACTAAGCAAAGAATCAAAGGCTTTGAATGCCATACTTGAGAGTTGGACCTCATAGATATATATAGAACACTACAGCTCCAGAACCAAGAATACTATTCTATTCTAATGCCCATGGAACATTCTCAGAATTGACCATGTTCTGGGACACAAAAACACAGGTCTCAGCCGATACCAAAAGACGAAGAGTATCCCCTGCATAATCTCCAGACCACAACGCTCTGAAATTGGAACTCAACCACAAGGAAAATGTGGAAGAAACTCAAACACTTGGAGACAAGAACTCATCCTGCTCAGGAATGACTCCGATAAACCAGAAAATCAAAAATCAACTTAAACAATTCTACGGGAGACCACGAGAATGAAACACAACGGTCCAAAAACCTATGGGATACTGCAAAGGCAGTCCTAAGGGGAAATACATAGCCATCCGAACTCACTCAAAAGAATAGAAAAATCTAAGAAATGCAAGTTTTTATATTCTCACCTCACAAGTCTGAACAGCAACAACAAGGGGACAGGCCCTGAAGGAATCACACACGAGGAAGCAGTTGACCAAACTTATAGCTGAGATCAATCAAGCAGAAACCAGAAGTACAGTAGAGCAGATCAACAGGACTAGAAGCTGGTTCTTTGAGAGAATCAATAAAATTGACAGACCACTGGCAACACTTATCCAAAAGAAAAGAGAAAGGAACCCAGATTATTAAAATTATGAATGAAAAAGGAGAGGTCATGATGAACACCATTGAAATTGGAAGGATTATTAGAAATTTTTATCAACAGCTATGTGCCAATAAACTAAGCAATCTGGAAGAGATGGAATCCTTCCTGGAAACCTATAAACTACCAAGATTGAAACAGGAAGAAGTTGATTTCTTAAACAGGCCAATTAATTATGAAGAAATTGAGTCAGTGATAAACAACCTTCCAAAGAACAAAACTTCAAGCCCAGACGGTTTTCCTGGGGAATTCTACCAAACATTCAAAGAAGAAATAATACCTATTCTCCTAAAGCTATTTCAAAAAATAGAAACAGAAGGAAAGCTACCAAACTCATTCTATGAGGCCAATATTACCTTGATCCCCAAACCGGAGCAAAGCCCATCAAAAAGGAGAATTACAGACTGATTTCCCTAATGAATATGGACGCCAAAATCCTCAACAAGATCCTTGCTAATAGAATCCAACTGTTCATTAAAAGGATTATCCATCACGATCAAGTGGGATTCATACCTGGGATGGCGTGGTTCAATATTCAAATCAATCAGCGTGATACATCTATCAACAAGAAAAGACTCAGGACCATATGATCCTCTCAATCGATGCTGAAAAGCATTTGACAAAATACAGCATCCTTTCCTGATTAAAACCCTTCAGAGTGTAGGAATAGAAGGTACATTTCTCAATCTCATAAAGCCATTCATGAAAACCTACTGCAAATATTATTCTCAATGGGGAAAAGCTGGAAGCCTTTCCCTTAAGATCAGGACTGACAAAGGATGCCATCTCGCCACTTTATTCAACATAATAGAAGTCTTCACACAATCAGACAACAAAAAGGGATCAAAGGTATTCAAATCGCGAAGAAGTCAAAATGTCTCTCTTCGCAGATGACATGATACTCTATTTGGAAAACCCAAAAGAAGCCACTCCCAAACTATTAGAAGTTATAGACAATTCAGTAACGTGGCGGATACAAAATCATGCTCAGAAATCAGTTGCATTTCTGCTACGAATCTGAGACCGAAGAAAGAGAATGGAATCCATCCATTACAATAGCACCAAAAACCATACGTTACACTTGGAATTAACTTAACAGAGGCGTAAGGACCTATATTCTAGAAACTATAAATCATCTTGAAAGACATTGAGAAGCATAAAAAGATGGAAAGATATTCCATGCTCATGGATCGAAAAATTAACATAGTTAAAATTTCCCTGCTACCCAGGCAATTTACACTTTCAATGCTATCGATCAAAATACCGATGCGTTTTCAAGAACTGGAACAAATAGTCCTTAATTTGTATGGAACCAGAAAGGCCCGAATCTCAGGAACTGTTGAAAGGAAAAACAAAGCTGGGGACATCACAATGCGTTTGAACTGTACTACAAGCTGTGATCACAAAGACAGCATGGTACTGGCATAAAAACAGACACATAGACCAATGGAACAGAATAGAGAGCAGAAATGGACCCTCAGCTCTTTGGGCAGCTAATATTTGATAACGGAAAAAGTCCGTGGGAAAAAGACAGTCTCTTAATAAATGGTGCTGGGAAAATTGGACAGCTACATGCAAGAATGAAACTTGACCACTATCTCACACCATACACAAAAATAAACTCCAAATGGATGCAAGACCTCAATGTGAGACAGAATCCACAAGGTAGCAGAGAGAACATAAGCAGCAACCTCCGACATCGGCCAAAGCAACCTTTTTCATGACACATCCCCAAAGGCAAGAAACAAGATAAAATAGTTTATGGGACTTTCAGATTGAGTTTCTGCACAGCCTGGAAACAGTCAGAAAAACAGAGGCCCCACGGAATGGGAGAGAATTTGCAAATGACACTACAGATAAAGGACTGGTATCCAAGATCTACAAAGAACTTCTCAAACTCAATACCACGAGAAACAAATAAACAAATCAAAAATGGCAGAAGATATGAACAGCATTTTCAATGAAGACATACAAATGGCTAACAGACACATGAAAAAATGTTCAAAATATTAGCCATCAGGAAATTCAAATCAAAACCACACTGAGATACACCTTATGCCAGTTAGAATGGCAAAAAATAGACAAGGCAAGAAACAACAATTGTTGGAGAGGATGGAGAGAAAGGGATCCCTCCTACATTGTTGGTGGGAATGCTGTGGTACAGCCACTCCTGGAAAACCGGTGTGGAGGATCCTTAAAAAGTTAAAAATTGAGCTACCCTAATGATGCCAGCCATTGCTACTACTGGGTGTTTACCCCAAAGAATACAGAGCGTAGTGAAGAGAAGGAGCCATATGCACAATGTTCATAGCAGCAATGTCACAATAGCTAAATTGGAAGGAGCCGAGATGCCCTGCAACAGATGACTGGATTAAGAAGTTGCAATGGTCCTATATATACAATGGAATATTACTCAGCAATCAAGAAGAAGAGTTCTCAACATTTGCTACAACATGGAGGCACTGGAGGAATAATGCTAAGTGAAATAAGTCAATTGAGAGAAAGACAACTATCATATGATTTCTCTCATCTATGAACATAAGAACTAGAGATGATCAGTAGGGAAGAGGATAAAAGGGGTAATCAGAAGGAGATGAAACATGAGAGACTATGGACTATGAGAAACAAACTGAGGGCTGGAGAGGGGAGGTGGGGAATGGGATGGGCCGGTGATGGGTAGTAAGGAGGCACATACTTGCATGGTGCACTAGAGGTAGCCTACAACTAATGAATCGCTTGAGCCTTATCGAAAAGCAGGGATGTACTGTATGGTGACTAACATAAATATAATAAAAAATCATTATTAATAAAAAAAAGAAAACCACACTGAGATACCACCTTGCCAGTTAGAATGGGAAAAATCAGACAAGGCAAGAAACACAATTGTTGGAGAGAGGATGTGGAGAAAGGGACCCTCCTACATTGTTGATGGGAGTCAAGATTGGTGCACCACTCTGGGAAAACAGTGTGGAGGTCCCTTAGAAAGTTAAAAATTGAGCTACCCTTACTATCCAGCCATTCCTTTACTGGATTGTTTACCCCAAGATACAGAGCGTAGTGAAGAGAGAAGGGCCATATGCACCCCAATGTTCATTAGCAGCAATGTCCACCACCATAGCAAATCATGGAGGGAGCTCGAGATGCCCTTCAACAGATGACGTCGATTAAGAAGTTGTGGTCCATATATACAATGGAATATTACTCAGCTATCAGAAAGAACGAGTTCTCAACATTTGCTACAACATGGCGGCACTGGAGGAGATAATGCTAAGTGAAATAAGTCAAGCAGAGAAAGACAACTATCATATAGTTTCTCTCATCTATGGAACATAAGAACTAGGATGATCAGTAGGGGAAGAAAGGATAAAGAAAGGGATAATCAGAAGGGGAATGAAACATGAGAGACTATGGACTATAGGAAACAAACTGAGGGCCACAGAGGGGAGGGGGTGGGGTATGGGATAGCCGGTGATGGGTAGTAAGGAGGGCACGTATGTGCATGGTGCACTGGGTGTTATACACAACTAATGAATCATCGACCTTACATCGAAACGAGGGGATGTACTGTATGGTGACTAACATAATATAATAAAAAATCATTATAAAAAAAAAGAATGGCTAAAATCAACAAAACAAGAAACAAAATGTGTGGTGAGGATGTGGAGAAAGGGGAGCCCTCTTGCACTGTTCATGAGAATGCAAACTGATACAGTCACTCTTGAAAACAGTATGGAGATTCCTCAAAAAGTTAAAAACAGAGCTACCCTATGATCCATCAATTACAATACTAGATATTTATCCAAAGAATGCAAAAACACTAATTCAAAGGGATACATGCATCCTGATCTTTATACCAGCATTATCAATAGGCAAAAATACGGAAAGAGCCCAAATGTCATCTATTCATAGATGAATAAAGAAGATGTGTTTTTTATTTATATATATAATATACAAATATATATTTATTTATATATATAATATACAAATATATATTTATTTATATATTATATACAAATATTATATATATTATATATATAAAGGAATATTATTCAGCCATAGAAAAGAGTGATATCTTGCCATTTGCAACAACATGGATGGAGCTAGAGAGTATAATGCTAAGCAAAATAAGTCAGTTCAGAGAAAGACAAATGCCATATGATTTCACTCCTATGTGGAATTTAAGAAAAAAAATAAATTCAAAATGGATGAAAGACCTAAATATGAGATAGCAATCCATCAAAATCCTAGAGCAGAACACAGGCAGCAACCTCTTTGACCTCAGCTGCAGCAACTTCTTCCTATACATGTCTCCAGAGGCAAGAGAAACAAAAGCAAAAATGAACTACCGGGACTTCATCAAGATAAAAAGCTTTTGCACAGCAAAGGAAACAGTAAACAACACCAAAAGACAACTGACAGAATGGGAGAAGATACTTGCAAATGACATATCAGATAAAGGGCTAGTATCTAAAATCTATAAAGAATTTATCAAACTCATCACCCAAGAAACAAATAATCCAGTCAAGAAATGGGCAGAAGAGATGAGCAGACATGTCTCCAAAGACATAAAAATGGCTAACAGACACATAAAAAAATGCTCAACATCACTTGGCATCAGGGAAATACAAATCAAAACCACAATGAGATACCACCTCAAACCTGTCAGAATGGCTAAATTTAACAATACAAGAAACAACAGATGTTGGTGAGGATGCACAGAAAGGGGAACCCTCTTACACTGTTGGTGGGAATGCAAACTGCTGCAACCAATCTGCAAAACAGTATGGAGGTTCCTCAAAAAGTTAAAAATAGAGCTACCCTAAGACTCAGCAATTGTACAACTAGGTATTTACCTGAAGGATACAAAAATATCTATTTGAAGGGGCATCTGCACCCCAATGTGTATAGCAGCAATGTCCACAATAGCCAAACTATGGAAAGAGCCCAGATGTCTATCAACAGATGAATGGATAAAGACAATGTGGTGTATATATATATACAATGGAATATTACTCAGCCATTAAAAAGAATGAAATCTTGCCATTTGCAATGACATGGATGGAAATAGAGGGTATTACGCTAAGTGAAATAAGTCAGCCAGAAAAAGACAAATACCATGATTTCACTCATATGTGGAATTTAAGAAACAAAACAGATGAATATACGGGAACGGAAGAAAAAATAAAATAAGATGAAAATAGAAAGGGAGGCAAAACATAAGAGATGCTGAACTCTAGGAAATAAACAGGGTTGCTGGAGGGGAGGTGTTGGGGGAATCAATAATTGGGTGATGGGCATTAAGGAGGGCACTTAATATAATGAGCACTGGGTATTACATACAACTGATGAATCACTAAGTTCCACCCCTGAAACTAATAATACACTATGTGTTAACAAAATTGAATTTAAATAAAAAAATTTAAAAAGAAATTAATTTAAAAAGAGACAAAACAAATGAGCATAAGGAAAAAAAGAGAGAGAGAGGCAAACCAAGAAACAGACTCTTAACTACAGAGAACAAACTGATGGTTACCAGAGGGGAAATGGGTGGAGGGATAGGTTAAATAGGCGAGGGCATTAAGGAGTGTACTTGTGATGAGCACCCGGTGTTGTATGGAAGTGTTGAACCACTATATTGTACACCTGAAACTAATATTACACTGTATGCTAACTAACTAGAATTTAAATAAAATCTAAGAAATGGATCCTAGACCTATCTGTAAAATGCAAAACTACAAAACTCTTAGAAAATAACACAGGAGAAAAACTAGGTGACCTGGAGTATAATGATAACTTTTTAGATACAACACCAAAGGCATAATCTATAAAATAGATAATTGAACTTAATTAAAACAAAAATGAAAACTTCTGCTCTTCAAAAGACAATGTCAAGAGAATGAGAAAACAAGCCATGGACTGGGAGAAAATATTTTCAAAAAACACATCTGATAAAGAACTGTTATCCAAAATACAAAGAATCCTTAAAACTCAACAATGAGATCCATTGTACAATGTACTACCTATAGTTAACAATACAGTATTGGGCACTTTAAAATATAAGAGGATACATCTAATGTTAAATGTTCTTAACACACCCCCTGCCACACACACACACACACACACACACACACACACACACACACACACAGAGAGAGAGAAAAAAACTACTAAAAGAGTGCAAGGATAGTTTTGGTTATAATGGATATATTTAGTACCTTGACTGTGGTAATGACATTGTGGGTATACACATGTGCCTAAACTCATCAAAATATATAAATTAAGTATGCAAATTTTTTGTATATCAATTATGCCTCAATAAAGCTTTAAAAAAAGCCCAACTTAAAAAGGGGAAACGGTCTGAATAGACACCTCACCAAAGAAGATACACAGATGACAAATAAGCATATGAAGGTATTAAATAACAATGAGATATAATTCCACAGCTACTAGAATGGCCAAATCCAAAACACTGGCAATACCAAATGCTGGCAAGAATGTGGAGCAATAGGACATCACATTCATTATTGGTGGGAATAAAAAATGGCCCAGTTTGAAAGACAGTTTGGCAGTTACTTACAAAACTGTCTTACCATATGATCTAGTAATTATGCTCCTTGGTATTTGCCCAAATAAATTGAAAACATATCCACACAAAAATCTGCACACAAATGTTTGTAGCAGCTTAATTCACAATTGCCAAAACATAGAAGCAATCAAGATGTCCTTCAGTATGGGTGAATCGATAAATAAATTGTGGTACATCCAGACAATGAAACATTATTCAGCACTAAAAGGAAATAAACTATCAACCCATGGAAAGACATGAAATAACTTTAATGCATATTACTTCATCAAATAAGCCAAACTGAAATGGCTACATACTGTATGATTCCAGCTACACGACATTCTGGAAAAGGTAGAACTATGGAGACAGTACAAGGATCAGTGGTTGCCAGGGGAAGGAAGTAGGGATAAACAGGCAAAGCACAGAGCATTTTTAGGGCAATGAAACTATTCTGTATGATACTACAGTGATGGATACATGTCATTATACATTTGTCAAAACCAGTTAAATGTACAACATCAAGAGTGATCCCTAATGTAAACTATGGACTTTAGGTAATGATGGTGTTTCAATGTAGTTTCATTGACAGTAAAAAAAAAAAAATGTAAATTTTGTGTTATGTATATCTTGCCTCAATTTTACAAATTACTGGGAAATTTTTTTTCAATACATTAGATTCTTATTCAGGTAATAGGCTAAATTTGCATAAAAACACTGCTAGAGGAGTTCGATTTTTCCGGGCAGCAATGTTCTTAAGAGGGAGTACACTTATTTATCTCTGGAATCAGAATGTATGACAGATAGTGAGCATTTAATGTACACCTTAGAGTATGTGAGTAATGCATAACTAATTCATTCAACAAATCTTTATTGAATATACACTATGCTCCAGCCAGTGTGGTAAAAACAATGTTAGCTTTTATAAATGCAATTATATATTTAATTAGAAATAAGATAAATTTAAAAAATAAGAATCCCCTGCCCATGGTAATAAATTCAGAATATAATAAAATATATTAGAAAGAGAAAAAAAATTAAGTGCCTTTGCTCAGAGGTGACCACTGTCAATATTTTATAGTGTTGCCTTCCATACTTTTATCTGTGTATAACACACACACATTCACAAATATCTTCGCAAAAATGTGTAGAAATACCATATACTCTGTAAACTGTTCTTTATACTTGATATTAGGTAGTACATATAATTTCATTTCAAATAATATGCCTACAACATCATCAAAACATTTCATCGAGGGGCGCCTGGGTGGCTCAGTCAGTTAAGCATCTGCCTTCCTCTCAGGTCATAATCTCAGGGTCCTGGAATCCAGCCCCACATCAGGCTTCCTGCTCAGCGGGAAGTCTACTTCCCTCTGCCCCTCCCCCTGCTCTTGCACTCTCTCTCTCTGTCTCAAATAAATAAAATAAAATATTTTTAAAAAGTCATCAAAAATGGCGTCTATGAGAAAAAGCATGCAAATCATAATACATTTCAACAAATTCCTGCAAATTGAACAGACATGTATAATTATTGGCCAGATCAAGAAACAGTACTTTTATCACCACCTCTCCAGTCATTATTCCCTCAATGGTAGCTACTATCCTGATTTCTATCATATTAGATTTCCCTGTTTTTGAAAGTTATATAAGTTGAATCTGGTCAAGATAGAGTAGCTCTTTTCTTCCTAGGTCCTCCCTCTTACAACTAAAAACCCTGGATATAACAATAAGCAGACATTGAAAGACTCAGAAAAATGGAAAGAAAGAAGACAACATAGGGACTTTGGAACTTGAAGAATAACACAGGAATGAGTTCTCTGGGTTTCCTTATTATCTTACATATATCCAGAACAGAATTCTATCTAAGTCTCCAACCTAAACTACAAACAGCTATAGACAAAGCTCCAAGGAAAGCCAGTTTCCCCAAGGCAAAAGGCCAGGAAAGGGGTGGCCTACTAGCATAAGTTTTTTTTTCTGGAAATCCCCTCCCTACTACAGACAAATACCAAAGGAAAAAACTATACCTCACCAACTCACCACCTCCCATGTGTTTTCATTGGGGCCAAGGAAGGAGGTGATCTATTCCGTCCCAATTTCAGCCCACAGAAATAAATGGCAGTATTCCAATTCCCCACTCAACTGTTGTGACAGAGTCAAGCAGGGAGCAAACATCCCAATCCCTGGATATTTCAATGATATAAATTCCTCCAATCCCAAAACATGGTATATCTTTCCATTTATTTGGAACTTCTTCAATTTCTTTTATCAATGTGTTATAGATTTAGCGTACAGGTCTTTCTCCTGCTTGGTTAAATTCATTCCTAAGTATTTTATTGTTTTTGATGCTACTGTAAAAGGCATTAATTTCTTCATTTCTCTTTCAGTTATTTTGTTAGTGTATAGAAATGCAATTGATTTTTTCATGTTGATCTTGCATCCTGCAGTTTTACTGAATTTGTTGATTAGTTCTAACAGTTTTGGGGAAGTGATCTATAGATTCAATGCAGTCTCTATCAAAATTTCAAAGCATTTTCACAGAAACAGAAAAACCAATCCTAGAATTCACAGGAACCACAGAAGACCTTGAATAGCCATATCAGTCTTGAGAAAGAACAAAGCTGGAGACATCACATTTCTTAATTTGAAACTGTATCACAAAGCTATGGTTACCAAACTAGTAATGTTACTGGCATAAAAACAGACATATAGATCAATGGAACAGAATAGAGAGCCCAGAAATAATCCCCCACACATACGATCAGCTGATCTTTGACAAAGGCACCAAGAACACACAATGGGGAAAGGATAGTCTCTTCAATACTGATAGGAAAACTGCATGTACACATGTAAAAGAATGAAACTGGACCCCTATTTTTTACCACTCACAAAAATTAAATCAAAATTGATTAAGGACTTAAATCTAAGACAAGAAATTATAAAACTCCTAGAAGAAACATAAGGAAGAGTCTCTTTGACATTTGTCCTGACAACATTTTTTTTTGAAAATCTAAGAACAAAACCACAAGCACAAAAGCAAAAATAAACAAATGTGACTATATCAAACTAAAAAGTTTCTGCTCAGAAAAGGAAACCATCCACAAAATGAAAAGAGAACCTGTGGAATGGGAGAAAATATTTGCAAACCATATATCTGATAAGGGTTTAATATCCAAAATACATAAGAAACTCATGCTACTCAATAGCAAAACAAAACAAAACAAAATCTGATGAAAAATGGGTAAAGGGCCTGAGCAGACATTTTTCCAAAGAAGATATACAAATGGCCAACAGGTACATGAGAAGGTGCTCAATATCACTAACTATCAGGGAAATGCAAATCAAAACCACAATGAGATATCATTTCACACCTGTAAGAGTAGCTATTACCAAGAATACAAGCGATAACAAATGTAAACAAGGATGTGGAGAAAAGGGAATCATTGTGTACTCGTGGTGGGAATGTAAATTGGTACTGCCATTATGGAAAACAATATGAAGATTCCTCAAAAAATTAAAAATAGAACTACCACATGATCCAATAATCCCACTTCTGGATATATATCAGAAGGAAAAAAAATCACTATCTCAAAGAGATATCTGCACTCCCATGTTCATTGTAGCATTATTCACAAATGCCAAGATATGGAAACAACTTAAGTAGCCATGAATGACAAAGAAAATGTTATATGTATTTATATCCAGCCATAAAAAAGAAGGAAATTGCACCATTTATGACAACGTGGGTGAACCTGGAGGGCATTATGTTAAGTGAAATAAGCCAGACAGAAAAGACAAACACTGCATGGTATCGCTTATCCTATAATTTGGGATACTTCTTCTCTGTTCATTTCTATGGTTTACTGATTTATGTCCTTACCTTGGACTCCCATGGTAACCTGTACAGATTTTAATTTCAGAGTCTAGAGTTCCCTTTTTTATTTTTGCATTTATATATCTGTCCCCAACACAAGATTGTGAGATCCATGATTGTGATGGACCATGTCTCATTGGTCTTGCATATTCAGGGAAATACTTCTGGAAATATGGTAGGAATAACTGAATTTTGCTATCATAAAAAATTAATAGTTATAGAGACCACACATAGTAAAAGTACCCACTTTTGTAGGCACCATTTGTATGGCTTTGGAGATCAGATTCCAAGAAAACTCCGATGCAACTATGAGGCTTTTTAACAGAAAATTTTTAGAAGCTCCACCTTGTACCTAATAAAGTTTTCTTTATAAAGCCTGACATTGCAAAGCATTTTCTTTTTTTTTAATTATGTTCAGTTAGCCACTGTATAGTACATCATTAGTTTTTGATGTAGTGTTCAATGATTCATTAGTTATGTATAACACCCAGGGCTCATCACAGAATGTGTCCTCCTTACTACCCATCACCCTGTTAACCCCCCCCACACCCCCTGAAACCCCCAGTCTGTTTCCCGGGGTCTCTCATGGTTTTTCTCCCTCTCTGATTTCTCCTCCTTCAGATTTCCCTCCCTTCCCCTATGGTCCTTCGTGCTATTGCTTATGTTCCACATATGATGCACAGCATTTTCAACAGCAACTCAGTTATTCATCTGATATTAACAATAGGGTTGACATGGCACATGCAAAATCCATAACAATTTAATTCAATCACCTTTTTCTCAAATAAGGTCATTTCAAATGAAGTCATATAAAATCACTGAAAAAATACAGCATGCTGCTATGGTATTTCTAAAAATTAATTAAAGAAAATATAAAAGTTTAAAAACTAAGAATGAAATATAATAAACTTAATCAATTTCCCTTTTACTGAACACTCTATAAACATTCTGTCATTTAATCTTTGTAACTGACCTTTTAAACTTTTTGTGCTATTCATTTCATCTTGGTTGTCACCATTTGCCTGAGTGTCACTCCGGAAAGCACAAACATAGACAAAAACAAAAAAAAAAACAAAAAACAAGCTCTTTAAAATTAGACAGACAGGATTTAATTCTAATACCTGCCATCTGCTGCTATCTAACATTGTAAACTATAAAAATCCCCACCATTCTTCATTATAGAGTAATAAATAAACACGTAAAGCAACTAGCACAGTGTCTAATAGCAAACTCAAAAACACCAGCTATAATTTTCATTATTGTTCAATAGCAGAAAAGAACATTAATGTTTCTAGATTTGAGCCTTACACATTTGCCACACATTTTCTCAGATGTCTACATCCCTCTTTTCTTGTCAAAAACACCTAATCCCAGAGAAGTTAAGTGACTCATCTTCTTGTGGATCCTACTTTCTAATTCCCACTGAACTCTCAGCATATATTCCACTCTACCTCCAGCTATTAGAAACTACTCCAAGTTCCCTGAACCCAGCAAGCTCTTTCACCTCCACATTCACTCTTCCTTCTGTATACACACAAGCTGGATGATTCTCCATTTGTTAATCAAGCTTTAATTAATCCACCATTTATAATTTTATTAGTCCCTTTGTTCATTGTATATCTTTCCACACTAAAACAAAATTTTAACAGGAGCAGGGAATCTGACCGCTGTGCTCTCAGCTGTATCCCCAAATCCTGAAAAACCTATAGTAAGTGATCCATAAATATTCATTGAAATAATTAACTGACCCTTGAACCAGTCTAGGATGCACAGTCTGGTACCTATGCAGCTTCCCCTTGAACTCTGGGAAATGTGGAAACTGGGCAGAGTTATCTTTCTGGGAAGGCTCATCATCTAAGGAAGCAATACGACTAAGGCTTCAGGCTTCTAGAGTCAGACCAGGATGGAATTCTACCACTATCTCTTACAAGTGTATGACTTTGGGGATGCTTCTCTACTTTTGTCAGCCTTAATTTCCTCCTCTTGTTAATTATGATAATGAGCTATTTGAAATTGCTCAACACATTCGTTCATTCATTCATTTATTCATTCATTCATTCAGCACACACTTATTGAATGTCTCCTATACTGACAGGCACTGCTTCGGGTGACAAGGGTAAGTCATAAACAAGTTACATCTGTCAGTTTACAGTCTAATGAATGAGCAGACATATAACTGTCAGTGCTGTTAGGGCCATGATAAGGAAAGTACTGGGTTCTAGTAGCAGGAGTTGTAGGAGTGGTTGATGTTCTTCACTTCATGTTGTTTGTCTCTAATATTGGAGTTTGTCAGTCAACAAGTCCTGAAGTCTGCCTCTGGAATCATTCTTCATGTTTCTATTCTTGCAGGCTCTGCAATGCTTGAGCCGGCCTTGACTTGACAAGACAAATATTGTGATCCTGAGGTTTTCCCCAGAGGTGGATCTTATCAACATCAAGAAATATTTGATAGTAATTCTAGAGGAGAACATAGGCAGCAACCTCTACGACATCGGCCAAAGCAACCTTTTTCATGATACATCCCCAAAGGCAAGAGAAACAAAAGATAAAATGAATTTATGGGACTTCATCAAGATTAAAAGTTTCTGCACAGCCAAGGAAACAGTCAGAAAAACTAAGAGGCAGCCCACGGAATGGGAGAATATTTTTGCAAATGACACTACAGATAAAAGACTCGTATCCAAGATCTACAAAGAACTTCTCAAACTCCATACGTGAGAAACAAATAAAGAAATCATAAAATGGGCAGAAGATATGAACAGACACTTTTCCAATGATGACATACAAATGGCTAACAGACACATGAAAAAATGTTCAAAATCATTAGCCATCAGGGAAATTCAAATCAAAACCACACTAAGATACCACCTTACACCAGTTAGAATGGCAAAAATAGACAAGGCAAGAAACAACAATTGCTGGAGAGGATGTGGAGAAAGGGGATCCCTCCTACATTGTTGGTGGGAATGCAAGTTGGTACAGCCACTCTGGAAAACAGCGTGGAGGTCCCTTAAAAAGTTAAAAATTGAGCTACCCTATGACCCAGCCATTGCACTACTGGGTATTTACCCCAAAGATACAGACGTAGTGAAGAGAAGGGCCATATGCACCCCAATGTTCATAGCAGCATTGTCCACAATAGCTAAACTGTGGAAGGAGCCGAGATNNNAGTAGCTGTACCAACTTGCATTCCCACCAACAATGTAGGAGGGATCCCCTTTCTCCACATCCTCTCCAACAATTGTTGTTTCTTGCCTTGTCTATTTTTGCCATTCTAACTGGCGTAAGGTGGTATCTCAGTGTGGTTTTGATTTGAATTTCCTTGATGGCTAATGATTTTGAACATTTTTTCATGTGTCTGTTAGCCATTTGTATGTCTTCATTGGAAAAGTGTCTGTTCATATCTTCTGCCCATTTTTTGATTTGTTTATTTGTTTCTCGTGTATTGAGTTTGAGAAGTTCTTTGTAGATCTTGGATACCAGTCCTTTATCTGTAGTGTCATTTGCAAATATCTTCTCCCATTCCGTGGGCTGCCTCTTAGTTTTTCTGACTGTTTCCTTGGATGTGCAGAAACTTTTAATCTTGATGAAGTCCCATAAATTCATTTTATCTTTTGTTTCTCTTGCCTTTGGGGATGTGTCATGAAAAAGGTTGCTTTGGCCGATGTCGTAGAGGTTGCTGCCTATGTTCTCCTCTAGAATTTTGATGGATTCCTGTCTCACATCGAGGTCTTTCATCCATTTGGAGTTTATTTTTGTGTATGGTGTGAGATAGTGGTCAAGTTTCATTCTTTTGCATGTAGCTGTCCAATTTTCCCAGCACCATTTATTGAAGAGACTGTCTTTTTCCCACCGGATGTTTTTTCCTGCTTTATCAAATATTAGTTGCCCAAAGAGCCGAGGGTCCATTTCTGGGCTCTCTATTCTGTTCCATTGGTCTATGTGTCTGTTTTTGTGCCAGTACCATGCTGTCTTTGTGATCACAGCTTTGTAGTACAGCTCGAAATCCGGCATTGTGATGCCCCCAGCTTTGTTTTTCCTTTTCAACAGTTCCTTGGAGATTCGGGGCCTTTTCTGTTTCCATACAAATTTAAGGACTATTTGTTCCAGTTCTTTGAAAAATGTTATTGGTATTTTGATTGGGATAGCATTGAAAGTGTAGATTGCTCTGAGTAGCATGGACATTTTAACTATGTTAATTCTTCTGATCCATGAGCATGGAATATTTTTCCATCTTTTTGTGTCTTCCTCAATGTCTTTCAAGAGTGATTTATAGTTTCTAGAATATAGGCCCTTTACGTCTCTGGTTAAGTTAATTCCAAGGTAACGTATTGTTTTTGGTGCTATTGTAAATGGGATGGATTCCTTAATTTCTCTTTCTTCAGTCCCATTGTTTGTGTATAGAAATGCAACTGATTTCTGAGCATTGATTTTGTATCCCGCCACATTACTGAATTGCTCTATAACTTCCATATAGAGTATCATGTCATCTGCGAAGAGAGACAGTTTGACTTCTTCTTTGCCAATTTGAATACCTTTGATCCCTTTTTGTCATCTGATTGCTGTTGCAAGGACTTCTAGTACTATGTTGAATAATAGCGGCGAGAGTGGGCATCCTTGTCGTGTTCCTGATCTTAAGGGAAAGGCTTCCAGCTTTTCCCCATTGAGAATAACATTTGCTGTAGGCTTTTCATAGATGGCTCTTATGAGATTGAGAAATGTACCTTCTATTCCTGAAATTGTTCCATTTTAAAACATTACCTGTGTGCCAAGCACTGTGGTAAATGCTTTCCTTACTGTGTCTAAACCTTGCAACACACCTATGACAAAAGTCCTATTTTTGTTCCACTTCTACACATTGGGTAACTGAAGTTAAAGGAGATGTAGGGAATTGTCAAGTCTTGATGCCAGTAGAAAATGGTGGTTAAAAGTGCAGACTCAATTCTAAATACCATTTAATACTAAAAGAAACCTGGGCTCCTTGGAAAAATGGCTGATTCCAGGGCTGGAACAGCCAAAGTACAAAAAAAGCCTGGAACATTGAGCTGTACCAAAAAAGGTTTCAAAGAAAAATGGACACATATCCAAAAGATATAGAAACAGGAATCAAGGGGCTTCCAGTGACCAAATCTGGGCAAATACAAGTGTCAAAAGAAATCATGATGGTAATGGGTTATTACCCAGTGAATAAAATATATATCCATGAACCCATACTGAAACAAATGAAGACATGAATAATAAATGAGGTGAGAGAAAAGCTCTTCCTTGCAGAAGAATCCTCACCAGTAAATGGGGAAAAATAATGGAGTTAGAAACACATAATTTTTAAAATCATCATATGTTAATGGATTCAGTCAAGAATCATCAATAGATGATTAGAACAGTATATTTCCATAGCCTCCAGGTATCTTCACACAAAATATTTAAGTGCACAAAGGGAAAACATTAACTTTACATTTGAGTAATCTGATGAATACAACCTTAACCAAGAGATTAAATTTAATATCACCAATGATGGAATAAACAGATATCATGTGCTAAGTGATATAATGCACTGAGAAGGATATAGTACCACTTTGTGGTCTTCCTTGCAGAAGTGCATAAATTCAATCTAATCATGAGAATGGAAAATCAGGTAAACCCAAGTTGAGGGACACTCTAGTAAATGGTTCATACTTCTCAAAACTGTTATGGTTGTGCAAGACAGTAAGTTTGAGGACTTGTTGCACACTGAAGAAAAATAAA
Organism: Ursus maritimus; assembly: GCF_017311325.1. Taxonomy (NCBI): domain Eukaryota; kingdom Metazoa; phylum Chordata; class Mammalia; order Carnivora; family Ursidae; genus Ursus; species Ursus maritimus. The sequence goes on along the minus strand of NW_024423319.1, from coordinate 80,861,316 downwards.
ATTAAATAACAACTAAATACAATGCAGGATACTAGATTGGAGAGAACAGAAAAATTATAACATTTATAAAATTTTCTATGAATGACATTATTGAGATTAATTGGCCACGTTTAATAATGTCTGTAAATGAGATATATAATAGTATAGTATCAATGTTAATTTATTGATTTTAATAATCATAGTGCATTTATGCAAAAGCTACACTAAAGTGTTTAGGGGTAAAGGGACATGTCTGTAGCTTACTCTCAAATAGTTTAGAAAATTTTGTATGTATGTGTATCTGTGTGTGATGTGTGTAAGAAGAAAAAGAAAAAGGGACGAAGAGAGAGAAACAGATGGAGAGAGGGAAATAGGGAGACAGAGAGAGGGGAAAAGAAAGAGAATAAATTGCAAAATATTAACAATTAAGCTACTTGGGTCAAGTATAAACAGGAGTTCCATGTACTATTTTTGCAACTTTTTTGTAAGCTTGAAATTATTTCAGAATAGATGAAAGTTGGGAATATAGTGAGGCAGGAGGATCCTAAGTTCATCTTCTACCACAGGCACACCTCGATAACAGCCACATCAGGCACCCAACCCAGAAAATGACCCAATGACTGGCAGAACAGACTTTCCACAATAGAACATAGAGAGGAGTTCATATTGAAAACATGGTAGGAGTGGCAGAGATGCAGTCAAGAACCAAATTCCCTGGGAGGCAAACTACAAACAAGAGGGACACAAGAAGCATGGAGAAGGGAGAGCAGATCCCACACCAGGCACCTCAGGCACAGGGGACCTGCGTTGGTAAGACAAGTCCCCATAACATTTGGCTTTGAAAACTGGTGGGGCTTAACTGTGAGTTTTTACAACCAATGAGGCTTAATTCCAGGTACTTTCAAAATCAGCAGGCTTGGGGTGCCTGGGTGGCTCAGTTGGTTAAATGTCTGCCTGTGGCTCAGGTCATGATCTTAGGGTCCTGGGATAGAGCCCGGTGTTGGACTCTCTGCTCAGCAGGAGTCTACTTCTCCCTCTCTCTCTGCCTGCCACTCCCCCTGCTTGTGCGTGCTCTCTGTGTGTGTGTGTGTGTGTGTGTGTCAAATAAATAAATAAAATATTTTTAAAAAATCAGCAGGCTTGGCTCTGGGAGATCAGAGGGCAATAGGAAATTGAGTCCCCACCCTTAAAGAGACAGCACAACAAATAACCCCACAGAGATACAGCATAGAAGCAGCAGTTTGAAAAGTGCCTGGGATATTCCAAAGGAGATTTATTTACTAACCTCAGAAAGCATTCTGGAGGGGCAGGGATCTTTAGGAGACTTCTTCAAAAACAAAAGAGCTGGAAGGCACCATTTCTCTACTCCTTTCCCCAGCCTAGACAGACAACTTCTGGAACCAGCATGAACACACAGTTTCAGTATGGACTAATGCAACTCCAAAGTAACTCCTGCCCTGAAGGAAACCTTACACACCAGCCTCAGCAGCTGAACCTTATAACTGGCATTGTGGAGAGAGTGCCTGTTGATCAATGCCTCTGCAGCCCCAGTAGACAGACAGGGCAGGCATCTATTCTGACAGCCAGCCTCACCTACCAACAAGAACCTCTATGGGCACAGCACAGGGAGAGAGCCCTGCAGTTCAGAATTATTGTAATCTCTGCAGAAGAATTGGGCGTAGGCATATGGTTTCCTTGCAGGCTCTGCCCACCAACAAAAACCTCTTAGGGGACAATGAAAGGAGAGCACTCTGCAGTTCAGTGTGACTGTAGCCCCAGCAAATGGGCCGAGGGCATATATCTTGTCTGACTACTGACACTGCCCAGCTAAAAGCCCACAGTGGCCACAGGGATCTCCTTTATAGAGTTCTCCTTACATATAACTGTTTTCTTGCTATTTTAATTTTTTTCTCTTTATCACTATATTTTGCTATTTTAATTTTGTCTTTAATGTGTCTTGATGTGGACCTCCTTGGTTTGATTTTGTTGGGGGCTCTCTGTGCCTCCTGGATCTGGATATGTTTTCTTCCCCAGATTTGGAAAGATTTGGAATGACACATTGGATCAGATGAATCTAAAAGATATATTCAGGGCATTCTATCCCAAAACACCAGAATACACATTTGTTTTAGGTGCACATGGAACATTCTCTTTAATAGATTACATGTTAGGCCATAAAACAAGTCTCAATAATTCAAAAAGATTGAAATAATTTCATGCATCTTTTCTAACCACAACAGTATGAAGCTAGAAATCAATCACAAGAAAATATCTGGAAAGAACACAAATACATGAAGGCTAAATAACATGTTAATAACAATTAATGGGTAAACCAAGAAATCAAAGAGGAAATAAAAAAATACATGGAGACAAATGAAAATGGAAACACAACAATCTGAAATCTTTGGAATGCAGCAAAAGCTGTTCTAAGAGGGAAGATTATAACAATGCAGACCTACCTCAAGAAGCAAGAAAAATCTCAAATAAATAACCTAACTTTACACCTAATGGAGCTAGATAAAGAAGCACAAACAAAACCCAAGCCAGTCAAAGAAAGGAAATAATAAAAACTAGAGCAAAAATAAATGAAATAGAGACCAAATAAAATAAAAGATAAGCGAAACCAGGAGCTTTTTCTTTGAAAAGATCAACAAAATTGGTAAGCCTTTAGCCAGACTCATCAAAAAAGGAAGAGAGAGAGCTGAAATAAATAAAATTATAAATGAAGGAGAAGAAATAACAACCAACACCACAGAAATACAAAGTATTAAAAGAGAATATTATGAAAAATCATACGCCAACAAATTGGACAACCTAGAAGAAATGGATAAATTCCTAGAAACATATAACCTTCCCAAACTGAATCAGGAATAAATAGAATATTGGAAAAACAATTACTAGAAATGAAATTGAATCAGTAATCAAAAAACTCCTAACAAATGAAAGTTCAGGACCAGATGCCTTACAAGTGAATTCTACCAAACATTTAAATATGAGACAATACCTATTCTTCGCAAACTATTCCAAAAAATAAAAGAGGATGGAAAGCTTCAATTTCATTCCACAAGGCCAGCATTATCATGATAACAAAACCAGAAGTAGCCACTACAAAAAAAGAAAGAAAGTAAGAAAGAAAGAAAGAAGAAAGAAAAGAAAAGAAAGGAAAGGAAAAGAAAAGAAAAGAAAGAAAAGTAAAGAAAAGAAAAGAAAAGAAAAGAAAAGAAAAGAAAAGAAAAGAAAAGAAAAAAAACTACAGGGCAGTAGGTCTGATGAACATAGCAGCAAAATTCCTCAACAAAATATTAGCAAACCAAATCCAAAAACACATTAAAAAAATCATTCACCATGATCAAGTGGGTTATTCCAGAGATGCAAGTGTGGTTCAATATTTGTAAATCAATGTGTTACATCACATTAACATGATAAAGGATAAAAACCATATGGTCATCTCAATGAAGAAAAAACATTGACAAAGTATAACACCCATTCATGATAAAAACTCTCAACAAAGTAAGTTTAGAGTAAACATACTTCAGTATAATAAAGTCCATATATGAGAAATGCACAACTAGCATCATATTTGATAGTAGAAAACTAAAAGCTCCTCCTCTAAAATTAGGCACAAGATAAGGATGTCCACTCCCACCACTTTTATTCAAAATAATACTAGAATTCCTAGCCAGAGCAATCAGACAACAAAAAGAAATAAAAAGCACCCAAATGGGTAAGGAAGAAGTAAAATTTTCACTATCTGCAGATGAGATGATACTACATATATAAAAATCCTAAAGAAAAACCTAAATGTGAGACCTGAAACCATAAAAATCTTAGAAGAGAACACAGGCACTAATTTCTCTGACATTGGCTATAGCAACATTTTTCTAGATATATCTCCTGAGGCAAGATAAATAAAATCAAAATTAAACTATTGAGACTACACCAAAATGAAAAAAGCTTCCGCACAGAAAAGGAAACAATCAACAAAATGACAAGGCAACCTATGGGATGGGAGAAGACATTTGTAAGTGACATATCCAATAAAGGGTTAGTCTCCAAAATACGTAAAGAACTTACACAACCTAACAATGAAAAAAGAATCTAATTTAAAAATGACAGAAGACATGAACAAACACTTCTCCAAAGACATCCTGATGGCCAACAGACATATGAAAAGATGCTGAACATCACTCATCATTAGGGAAATGCAAATCAAAGCTACAATGAAATATCACCTCACAACTGTCAGAATGGTTAAAATAAAAAACACAAGAAACTACACATATTGGGGAGGATGTGGAGAAAAAGGAACACTCAAGGCCTGATGGTGGGAATGCAAACTGGTGCAGCCACTCTGGAAAACAGTATGAAGTTTCCTCAAAAAGTTAAAAATAGAACCACCTTATGATCCAGTGATCTCACTACTGGGTATTTACCCCAAAAATACAAAAATACTATTTCAAAGTGATACATGCACCTGATGTTTATAGCAGCAATATTTACAATAGCCAAATTATGGAAGCAGTCGAAGTGTCCATAGGTAGATGAATAGGTAAAGATGTGGTACACATACACAATGGAATACTATTCAGCCATAGAAAAGAATGAAATCTTGCCATTTGTGATGACATGGATGGAGCTAGAGAGTATAACGCTAGGCAAAATAAGTCAGAGAAAGACAAATACCGTATGATTTCACTCTTATGTGGAATTTAAGAAAAACAAAACAGAACAAAAATGAGTAAAGGAAAGGGGGAGAGAGAGAGAGAAACCAAAAACCAGACATTAACTATAGAGAACAAACTGATGGTTACCAGATGGGAGGTGGGGAGGTGGGTAAAATACAAGATTGGGATTAAAGAGTGCACTTGTACTGATGAGTACTGGGTGATGTATGGAATTGTTGAATCACACTATTGTATACCTCAAACAAATATATCTTGCATGTTAATTATACTAGAATTTAAAATAAAATAAAAAAATAAAATAAACCCTAAAGATAGGGTTTATAATAAATGAATGATAATGATGAGATAAATGAATTCAGTAAAGTCACAGGATACAAAATTAATTTGTAAAAATCTGTTGCATTTCTATACACTAATAACAAAGGAGCAGAAAGAGAAATTAAGGGGAAAACCCCATTTATAATTGCATCAAAAATAATAGAATACCCAGGAGAAAACTTAACCGAGGAGGTAAAAGATCTGTAACTGAAAACTATAAAGCACTGATGAAAGAAACTGAAGGCAATACAAAGAAATGAAAAGATATTCCATGCTCACAGATTGGAAGAAATGATATTGTTAAAATGTCCATACTACCCAAAGCAATCTACACATTTAAAGCAATCCCAATCAAAATAACAACAGCATTTTTCACAGAACTAGAACAAAGAATCCTAAAATTTGTATGGAATCACAAAAGACCCCAAATAGCTAAAGCAATCTTGAAAAATAAAAACAAAGCTGGAGGCATCACAATTCCAAATTTCAAGTTATGTTACAAACCTGCAGTAATCAAAACAGTAGGGTACTGGCACAAAAATAGACACAAAGATCAATGGAACAGAATAAAGAGCCCAGAAATAAACCTACACTTTTAAGGTTAATTAATCTATGACAAAGGATGCAAGAATATGCAATAGGAAAAAGACAGTCTCTTCAACAACTGCTGTTGGGAAAACGGTACAGCAACATGTAAAAGAAGAAAACTAAAACTTTTTTTTTAATTTTTTGTTTAAATTCAATTTAATTAACATATAGTGTATTATTAGTTTCAGGGGTAGAATTTAATGATTCATCAGTTGTATATAACACCTAGTGCTCATTATATCAAGTGCCTTCCTTAATGCCCATCACCCAATTACCCCATCCCCCCACCACCTCTTCTCCTGCAACCCAGTTTGTTTCCTAGAGATAAGAGTCTCGTATGCTTTGCCTCTCTCTCTATTTTTATCTTATTTTTCCTTTCCTTCCCCTATAATCAACTGATTTGCTTCTTAAATTCCACATATGAGTGAAATCATATGGTATTTGTCTTTCTCTAACTGACTTATTTCGCTTAGCATAATACCCAAACACTTTCTTACACCATCCACAAAACTAAGTTCAAAATGGACTAAAGATGTAAAAGTGAGACCTGAAACCACAAAATTCCTAAAGGAAAATATAGCCAGTAATTTGTTTGACAACAGCTGTAAAAATATTTTTCTAGATATGTCTCTTCAGAAAAGAGAAATAAAAGGAAAATTAAACTACTGGGACTACACCAAAATAAAAAGATTCAGAACACTGAAGGAAACCATCAACAAAACAAAAAGGCAACTGGATGGGAGAAGATATTGGCAAATAATATATCCAACAAGGGGTTAATATCTAAAAATATATAAAGAATTTATATAAGTCAACACCAACCAAACACAAATAATCCAATTTAAAAATGGTCAAAGGACCTCAATAAACATTTTTCAAGGAAGACGTACAGGTGGCCAACAAACACCAGAAAAGATACTCAACATCACTAATCATCAGGGAAATTCAAATGTGATGGGCACTAGGTGTTATATGGAACTAATGAATCCTTGAACACTACCTCAAAAACTAATGATGTACTGTACAGTGGATAACTGAATATGATTAAAAAAAATAAAATCACAGTAAAATATCACTTCATATTTGTCAGAATGGCTAAAATCAAAAGACAAGAAATAACAAGTGTTGGTGAGGATGTAGAGAAAAAAGGAACCCTTCTGAAAGATTGGTAGGAATGCAAACTGATGCAGTCAGTGTGGAAAACCGTATGGAAGTTCCTCAAAAAATTAAAAATAGAATTATCATATGATCCAGTAATTCCACCACTGGAAATTTACCCAAGAAAATGAAAACACTAATTCAAAAAGATATGTGCACCCCTATGTTTATTGCAGCATTATTTACAATAGCCAAGATATGGAAACAAACTAAATGTCCATTGATAGAACAATGGAAAAGAAAATGTGATATATATGTACTATGGAGTATTACTCAGCCATAAAAAAGAATAATATCTTGCCATTTACAACAACATGGATGGACCAGATGGTACGATGCTAAGTAAAATATGGCAGAGAAAGACAAGTGCCATACAATTTCACTCACGTGGAATTTAAGAAACAAAGGGGGGAAAAGGCACACACACAAAAAAGCAGACTTTTAAAAAATTTATTTGACAGAGAGAGAGTATGAGCACACAAGCAAGGGGAGCAGCAGAGGGAGACAGAGAAGCAGGCTCTCCTTTGAGCGAGGAGCCCAATGTGGGGCACGATCCAAGGACACCGGGATCACAACCCGAGCCAAAGGCAGACACTTAACCAACTGAGCCACTGAGGTGCACCAAAAAACAGACTCTTAAATATAGAAAACAATTTGCTGTTGCCAGAGGTGAAGTGGGTGGGAGATGGGGAAATAGATAAGGGGATTAAGAGTACATTTATCTTAATTAGCACTGAGAAATATATAGAATTATTGAATCCTTATATTGTACACTTGAAACTAATGTAATACTGCATATTTATACTTGAAAAGAAAATTTTTTAAAAGAAATTATTTCAAAATAAAAGTCTCTCCCCCACAAAAAGTAATGTGGGTTCTGGACACCAGTTGGGATAAATTCCTGGTTGCTACATTTATTAACTGTGTAATTACAGAAAAGTGACTTAATCTCTGAATTCAAGTTTATGACCTGTATATAGGGATAATCATTAAGCCTACCTACCTCTTAGGGCCATTGTAACAATTGCACAAAATTATACATACAATATGCTCTGAGTGATATCGTGCACCCAGGGAAAACTCAATAAAAGATAAACCACTTTAATGTTTTTGATTTTTTTATAATAATTTTTTATTATGTTATGTTAGTCACCATACAGTACATCCCTAGTTTTTGATGTAAAGTTCCATGATTCATTACTTGTGTATAACACCCAGTGCACCATGCAATACAGGCCCTCCTTAATACCCATCACCGGCCTATCCCAATCCCCCACCCACCTCCCCTCTGAAGCCCTCAGTTTTGATTTTGTATCCTGCCACATTACTGAATTGCTCTATAACTTCTAGTAGATTTCGGGTGGAGTCTTTTCAGTTTTCCACATAGAGTATCATGTCATCTGCGAAGAGAGACAGTTTGACTTCTTTGCCGATTTGGATACCTTTTATCCCTTTTTGTTGTCTGATTGCTGTTGCAAGGATTTCTAGTACTATGTTGAATATTAATGGTGAGAGTGGGCATCCTTGTCGTGTTCCTGATCTTAAGGGAAAGGCTCCCAGCTTTCCCCATTGAGAATGATATTTGCTGTAGGCTTTTCGTAGATGGTTTTTATGAAATTGAGGAATGTACCCTCTATCCCTACACTCTGAAGGGTTTTAATCAGCAAAGGATGCTGTATTTTATCAAATGCTTTTTCTGCATCAATTGAGAGGATCATATGGTTCTTGACTTTTTTGTTGTTGATATGATCTATCACACTGATTGATTTGCAAATGTTGAACCACCCTTGCATCCCAGGGATGAATCCCACTTGGTCATGATGGATAATCCTTTTAATGTACTGTTGGATCCTATTAGCTAGGATCTTGTTGAAAATCTTGGCATCCATATTCATCAGGGAAATCGGTCTGTAATTCTCCTTTTGGATGGGGTCTTTGCCTGGTTTGGGGATCAAGGTAATACTGGCCTCATAGAATGAGTTTGGTCGTTTTCCTTCTGTTTCTATTTTTTGAAACAGCTTCAGGAGAATAGGTATTATTTCTTCTTTGAATGTTTGGTAGAATTCCCCGGGGAATCCGTCAGGCCCTGGACTCTTGTTTTGGGGAGGTTTTTGATCACTGCTTCAATCTCTTCATAATTAATCAGTCTGTTTAAATAATAAATTTCTTCCTGTTTCAGACTTGATAGTTTATAGGTTTCCAGGAAGGCATCCATTTCTTCCAGGTCGTTAAATTTATTGGCATAAAGCTGTTGATAAAAGTTTCTAATGATCCTTCCTATTTCCTTGGTGTTGGTCATGATCTCTCCCCTTTCATTCATAATGTTATTAATTTGGGTCCTTTCTCTGTTCTTTTGAATAAGTCTGGCCAGTGGCTTATCGATCTTATTTATTCTTTCAAAGAACCAGCTTCTAGTTCTGTTGATCTGATCTACTGTGTTGCTGGTTTCTAATTCATTGATCTCTGCTCTAATCTTGATCAACTGCTTTCTCGTGCATGGATTAGGCCTGTTCTTCTGTTCCAGCTTCAGCTTCTTGAGGTGAGAATATAAAAACTGCATTTTAGATTTTTCTATTCTTTTGAGTAAGGCTTGGATGGCTATGTTTTTTCCCTTTAGGACCGCCTTTTCAGTGTCCCATAGGTTTTGGACCATTGTGTTTTCATTCTTGTTGGTCTCCATAAATTGTTTAAATTGATTTTTAATATCCTGGTTTACCCAATCATTCTTGAGCAGGATGGTTCTTAGTTTCCAAGTGTTTGAGTTTCTTCCAAATTTTTCCTTGTGATTGAGTTCCAATTTCAAAGCATTGTGGTCTGAGAATATGCAGGGAATGATTTCAGTCTTTTGGTATCGGTTGAGACCTGTTTTGTGACCCAGTATATGGTCTACTCTGGAGAAAGTTCCATGTGCATTCGAAAAGAATGAGTATTCTGTTGTTCTGGGGTGTAGTGTTCAGAGTAACAATGGTCAAGATGATGTGTAGACTTGAAAAAAATATTAACAAAAATATTAATGAGAATGTAGAATCTCTAAGGGTGGAAATGAGAGTGAATCTGGCAGAAATTAAAAATGCTATGAATCAAATGCAGTCAAAACTAGATGCTCTGATGGCCAGGGTAAATGAGGCAGAAGAACGAATTAGTGAATTGGAGGATGGGATGGTAGAAGAGAAAGTTAAAACAGAAACTTGGCTCAAAAAAATCCAATCTCAAGAATGTAGATTACGGGAGATTACTGACTCAATGAAACGTTCCAATGTCAGAATCAACAGCATCCCTGAGGGGTTGGAGAAAGAGAGAGGCCTAGAAGAGATATTTGAACAAACTGTAGCTGAAAACCTCCCTAATCTGTCAAAGGAAACAAGCATTCATGTGCAAGAGGCAGAGAGGACCCCTCCCAAAGTCAACCATGGCAAACCTACACCACGTCACGTCATAGTGAAATTCACAAATATTAGAGCCAAGGATACAGTATTGAAAGCAGCCGGGGGAAGAGATTTCTCATGTACAGAGGTAAAAATATCAGAATTACGTCAGACCTGTCTACACAGACCTGGCAAGAGAGGAAGAGTTGGCAGGGCATTTTTAAAGCTCTATCTGAGAAGAACATGCAGCCAAGGATCCTTTACCCAGCAAGGCTGTCATTCAGAATTGATGGAGAGATAAGGACCTTCCAGGATCGGCAGAAACTAACCAAATTCATAACCACAAAACCAGCCCTAGAGGAGATATTAAGGGGGGTTCTATAAAAGTAAAAAGGCCCAAGTGATACAGAACAGAAATTTACAATCAAAGACTTTACAGAGAACATGGCATCATTAAAATCATATCTCTCAATAATCAGTCTCAATGTAAATGGCCTAAATGCTCCCATAAAACACCACAGGGTTGCAGATTGGATAAAAAGTAAATACTTATATCTTATATATAAAACAATGAGGACATTTCCTGGTATATATAACTACATATATATATACACAGACACACAAAACAATGTTATATATTTATCTATAAACAATACACATTTATTTAGTATATATTATGTAAATAGTTAATATATATTATATAAATATTTCTATATTAAATAAACATACCTATAAATATTAATAAATATTATATAAATAATATATTATATAAATATGTTATATACAAATTATATATAATAAATATAAATATTATATACATATTATACACATGTGTATAATATATATAATACTTATTATATAATTATTGTATAAAATAAACATATTTTAATATATTTATGTATAAACAATATATATATCAAATTTATATTTTTATATATATATGAAAGGATGGGGAATTTCCTGGTAAGACACATGCCATACTTAGTGAGAAGGAGTTGCACTGTGGAGCTGCATATTCAGTCCCTGCCCTTTAGATAAGGCAGAACATTCAGTTCCAAGGATAACTTACAGGGCAACAAAAGACATGCACAGTCAGGGGACACGCACAGTCAGGGGACATGCACAGCAGATAAGGGCTCTGAGTTATTAAAGTAATCTGAAAAAGGGCCTGGGGGCACCTGGGTGGCTCAGCTGGTTAAGGGGTTGGCTCTTGGTTTTGGCCCAGGTCCTGATCTCAGTGTCCTGGGATTGAGCCCCATGACAGGCACCACAATTAGTGGGGAGTCTGCTTTAGGATACTCTTTCTCCCTCTGCTGCTCCCTTCCCTCTCTCTCTTTCTCTCTCTGAAATAAATAAATCTTTAAAAAAGAAAAAGAGTCTGATGTCATAGACGTTCTTTGAGGCTTTAGAGTCAGACAGAATGGCTCCAACAATCTATGTTCCTAGCTGAGTTCCACAGTTCTAATTTATTAAGAGGGTGTGTGTGTGTGTGTGTGTGTGTGTGTGTGTGTGTGTGTGTGAAAACATTTCCTTGAAAATGATCTTGACTATTCTTTACATACCAATGGGGTAAGATCTGCCTGTATGATGTTCTGTGCTAAGAAAGCTGAATATATATATATAATCTCCTATTGATTATGTTCATCTAAAAACTCTAATACACTTGAGAAGGCACAAGCCACTTGTTGAAGTACAAATACATGATGACATTATATAACTCAGTAAAGAGTGGGTGCTATGTTCACAGGATTCAGACAATCAGGGTCACAAAAAAAGGTTTTCATAAATAGTTAAGTGATGGTTATTAAAGGTTGTAGTTGGTAGAATCCTCAAACTGGTCTCCCAAGATTTCCCACCATAATCTCAGATACCATGAATAAGATGAATTATCTTGTGCATAGTTGTGTTCAGTTACATGGCTAAAGGGATTTTATAGGTGTAATGAAGGTTACTAAACAACTGACCTAAAATAGAGAGATTATCCAAAAGAGCCTAATCTAATCACAGGAGCTCTTTAAAGGCAGACAGTTTTCTCTGGCTAGCAGCAGAAAGGGAAGCAGGAGAGATCTGAAGCACAAGAAGAATTTGACACACCACTGCTTGCTTGAAGATGGAGAGAACCACATGAGGAGAAACACAGGCAGCCTCTAGAATCTGAGAGCAGCCCGACAACATGCTGCTGCACCATGGATGCTAGATTCCTCCAACCACCTGGATGAGCTGGGAAATAGCTTCCTCTCCAGAGCCTCAGGTAACATCCCAGCCCAACAGACACCTTGATTTCAGCCCTGTGAGACCCTAAGCAGAGAACTCACTAGATCCATGCCACACATCTGACCTATAGAAACTGTGAAATAATAAATATGGGTTGATTTAAGATGCTAAATTTGTGGCAACTTGTTGTGCAGCAATAGAAAACTGGTATCAGGTATTTCTGTTATTAGCATATCGAATCTGTTGTGGTTAAGGTAATTCTCTGTATTATCCAACTTACTGGAGAGAATGGGACATAATTTCTGCCCCAGCCATAACCACATGTACCTCTAAGGTGCAAATTAAAATAAGCACAGCTAAAGTCACAGTGCAGAGAATTCTAACTCTCACGTAGTGAAGATGAATTGCAATAGAGAGGCAAGAAAGGACAGCTTGAAGTGTAGTAACCATGAGGCCATTTCCTGTTAAGATGCGTGCCATACTTCGTGAGAAGGAGTTCACCCTGGAGCTGCCCACTCAGTCCCTGCCTTTTCGATAAAGCAGGACATTCAGTTCCAAGGATATCTTACGACACTGAACAGGGCACTTCAGGAATTGGATAAGAGACAGAGAATTGTAAGGTTGAGTGGAAAGGGTCTGGGGCACCTGGGTGGCACAATTGGTGAAGCGGCTGACTCTTGGTTTTGGCTCAGGTCATAATCTCAGGGTCCTGGGATCCAGCCCCATGACGGGCACCACAATGAGTGGGGAGTCTGCTTTAGAATGCTCTCTCTCCCTCTGCCGCTCCCTTCCTTGTCTCTCTCTCTCTGAAATAAATAAATCTTTAAAAAGAAAAAGGGTCTGAAGTCATAGACATTCTTTGAGGCTTTAGAGTCAGACAGACTGGCTCCAACAATCTATGATCCTAGCTGAATTCCACAATTCTAATTTATTAAGTGTGTGTGTGTGTGTGTGTGTAAAACACTTCCTTGATAAACAATCTTGACAAATCTTTACAGACCAATGGGATTAGGATTTGCCTCTATGATTTTCTGACTAAGACAGCTGCATCAGCTTGAATGATGCCTCTAATCCCAGAGCCTACCAAAGTGTGTGGTATATACAAATTTTCTGACTTTCATCCCATTGCCTATGCTCAATAGCTTCTAATGCCAGTGTATTGCTGACCTCCTGGCTTCCTAATCCGTGTTGGCCTTTCTAATAATCTTTCAGTTGCTGCAATGTCCTCTTGGTGGGAGTGGTTTTGAAATTCCCTAGGCTTTGCAGATACAAACTGATTGATATGCAGAAATCACACCTGTAAAGAAACTGAACTGGAGAATTAATTAATAAATATAAGACTGGTAATGTGATTACTGTTTTGGTGAAAATTATAAACTTTTGGGAATACGGAATCACGTCTGTGAGTCCCCAAAGGCTAGAATTTCCAGGTACAGGCATACACGTTCATAGTCACGAGCACTCAGTTCCTCTGATCTGATTCCTGTTCCTATCGCCTCTGTTCTTCCTCGGTCCAGTTCTTTGTCTCCTCTTCCTCTCTCCCTCTCCTGCACTGCAAATGTACCTTGTGGAGTCTTCTAATTCACAAATTACGTTCGGTTTTTGTTTGTTTTCCTGTGAGGTACTTAAGTGCTGGGACCATGATTTGCTCTTTGCTTGCCCTGTATGAAGCACACACTACATGACACAAGGTAGGCACTGCTGAAGGTTTGCTGAATTCATCTATTTCATAAAGAAACACTGACAGCAAAAACACCGACTTCCGATCTGCAGGTAGTGCCGTGAGATGTTTCCTATATCAGTACCATTATGTGTGGCTTTTGAGTATCAGGTGCCATGCAAGCACCTCTAGAAGCTAGGAAGTGTTGGAGGAATAGAAATCTCGTCCATTTGTCACGCCTCTACACAGCACATAGCATACTTTTCAGCACACAATATGGCTTAAAGCGACAATTTCCAGAACTTCGTTATGTATATGCCTTTCCATATCCACCACCCCGACTATAATGTTATAAACTGAGTATTTCGAGGAAAGGAAAAGCATTACAGCAAGAGCAAAACTCTAAAAGTAAACAGTGATAACACAGCAATGCTAGAGAATATTTTAATTTACGTTGGTGACTTTCAAAAACACAGGAATTTTTAAAAGATTTTATTTATTTATTTGAGAGAGAGGAGAAAGAGAGACAGAGAGCTCAGGGCAGGGGAGAAGTACACCTCACTGAGCAGGGAAGCCCACATGGGACTCGATCCCAGGACTCTGGCATCATGACCTGAGCCAAAGGCAGGCAGCTTCACCGACTGAACCACCCAGGCGCCCCTCATTTTTTTTCTTTAATGTCAGTGTACGCTGACCAGTGCAGGCAATGGATTGTGAAAGCAGTCCTAAATCTCAGCTCTGCCACTTTCTAGCCATGGGTCAGGGCCAACATATCTATCCTTCCGGACCTGAATGTCCTCATTTGTGCAATTGGAGTAATGGTCCTTATGTCATAGGAATTTTATGAAAATGATCAGCAAAATATGCAAAATACCTGAAGCATGGTAGGCCCTCAAAGAGCTTTTATGATCTCTTCTGATACAGTAGTTAAGAAACAGACAAAAAACCAAGTCTTATTCCTTTATGAGGTTTTTGGAAATTACATACATCAGGAAGTTCATCCAGAGCAACACATCTAGGATACTTCTTTTGAGATGCAGGCTGGTAGAAAAAGCTATTTGATCAAAGTAACAGAGAAGCTTAGAAACTAAGAGTCTCACTGGTATCCTCTACCAGGAGAGAGAATATTGTATTGTGAAAACTTCTGACAAAACCACTCATTTTCAAACTCGCCTTGAAATAGGTAACCCAAAGAAGATGGAAAACAAGAAAAGGAAAAGCTATTTTCCTACCCGTCTCAAATTCAGAGGATAATGCCTGGCTCAGAACCTTTGGTCATAGCTACTCCACCATGGTGCTGCTCTAATGGTGCATCCTTCCAGGACAGGCTGATTTTACTGGGGTTACTCGAAGCTTTTACTGTGAAAGAAGGAATGCAGTCCTTTTCCTCTTCCCAACTTGATACCAAACATCGGTTGTATGTGCCTTGTTGTCTTTACCTAAGGAGCCCGTGAAATTTGTGGAATGGCTTGGTGACCCTGAGAAAGCTGTTTTGCCTCTGAGGGAACTGGTCTCATGGCGCCTGGGCCTGTGGGTGCACAGCGCCATTGACAAGTAAACCATCTTCCCTCCTGGGCAGGTTTGATGCCTTAGTGGAAGGGAAGGGCATCCTGCCAAAAACAGGATTCTCACACAAGGAAACCAGCACCGCAGCAAAGGACCCTCCTCAGGATCCACAATCATCAAAAGTCATGAAGGATTGGTAAATAACAATTACTCTATTCCTTACGAGAACTCAGAAACAGTCATCTTTCCTCTGCCATAGCCAGAATCAGTGTTGAATATATCAACACCGGGCCAAAGGAGCAGGGAAGAGGCTCTCTGGGATGAAGAGCTTCTGAAATGGTGGGAGATAGGGCCGAGACTGTGGAGAGCTGTATCAGCGAAAAATGGAAGGGGACCAGACAGGACTGCTGGGGGCCAGTTAAGCGGGGCTGGCCTCTACCGAAGACTTTCTGGGGTGTTATCATCAATGAGCCCTGAGTTTCCACCTCAGTACCTACCTACCAGCTTTCCAGGTCCTGGGCAATTTCCACTATGTCCTTGATCTCAACATCCTCCCTTGTGAAATGGGAATGACAGCATTTCCTTGAAGCATTTTTATTAGGACTAAATGAAAGATCGATGAAGAGCCTAGCACAGGGCCCATCGTTATGAGCACTATTACTTAACATTAGCCTCAACATTTATTTCAACTCTTGTCAGTATATTGCTTTCATTTTATCGGTTGAATTATATAATTATGCTTTATTCCCAAAGATAGTTTTATTTTAACATATGTTATGTAAATTGTAGTACAAGTCCTGCACAGCAGAAGTCATCAGGTAACCAACGGCTATCAAAACACCCCTCTAAGTCCTGTTGTGCAGGAAGAACAGTGCCAGCCCTAGGAGGGATCCACAGAAAATGAGTCAGACTTCTAGCCCTCAAACATCTCCCAGCTGACTAGCAGAGTTCAGCATGGCAGCTGAGACATGCGTGGTGCTGACACTGATGGCACCTCCTAGAACAACTGCCGTTTGGAAACACAATGTTTTCCCTAGAGTGTCACTTTCAAAGATTAATAAGTTAATTGATTCAACAGATATTAACTATGCCTTTCACACTGTATCCAAGCGATCTGGATGGTGGCTTGACAAAGACCAGTGGAAACGGCCCTTGCCTCAAGGGTGTCCCAGTGCAGCGAAGAGAGACAGACATGTCCATTACATCAACAGATATGGTCTGGATGACTACAGTGTGTGCTCAGGAATATTCTGGGCTGCTTCAGATATACCAGTGGGCAAGAGACAAAGATCCCTAAGATCAAGGAGCTTCTATTCAAGTAGGAGTTATGGTGGGGTGGGGGTGGGGATGGGGAGAGAAATAAGCAATAAGCATAACAAAGAAGTAAATAACAATAGTCTGGTAGGTGATAATTCAGGCCAAGTTAAAGGGGATCAGGAATATGGGATGGGCTGGAAAAGGTGAGTGCATTTAGCAATAAAATCGGGGTGGCGGAGACTTGTAGACCTCCGTGAGGATTTAGCATTTGACTCTGACACGAACAGAGGAGCACTCGAAAGGGTTTAGGTGCTGGATGAGAAGTATGTACAGGGACAATGTCAGTGAAAAGGAGACACATAGCAGTCAGGGAACTAGAGGTAGTGACCAAAGAAGCAGGAGAAATCAAGGAGGCGCTCTCCTTGGAAGTATGGAAGCCCTCACCTGGACTTGACATCCGTTGAGCTTTGTGTTCACACCCTTGGTTGCACAACTGTGCATGACTCACAAAATCACAAAAGTAAAGGCCTGTAGTCACCCTGTGATTCACTCATTACTCAAGGAGCCATTGGAGAGGGACTCTTTGCTCGATCACTTCGTGTGGGGAAGATTTTTACTGACTTATCTAGTATAGATCACTATGAAGCCAGATTCTCTGATGGAGGAAAACAGACTATCCAAGATACACAAAGAAGCAGAATTGGGAACATGTGGAGAGTGACTGGAAAGACACAACCCACCCAAGCCTCCCCAAGTGAAAAGATATATGGAGATGCCTCTGTTCACTCATCTTTCATTTTATAACACTAATAAACAATTAACAGGTACAGTAACACTGGCCGGATCCATGCAGCTTCCGTCCTACTCTGACACTCAAACAATCATTTTCAGTCCTTCCTGGACACCAAGTTCCAGGCACTGGGCTGCTCAGGGGAATAAGTATGTTTCAGGCTGGCTCCCAGCCTTTGACTTCCTTACAAACATGCTGGCCAATCATTACAGAGCTCCTTGATTAGAGCGGTGACAGAACTAAAGTCAAGGGAGCCTGGAGAGGAAAAAAAACGAGTGCCAGCTGAATTGAAAACGAGTCCTAATTGAATCCTAGTGGGAGGCAGGGTGAGCACCCATGGGCGGGAAAGCCTTTTCAGGCGAGGTGAGGTTAATGAGGAGGTACTTTTGTAGAATCCCATTTTACAGATGAGAAATAATACAGTCAGAGTATATTCCCTTGCTTCAGGCTGCATAACTCACTCGAGAGAGCCAGATTTAAATTTGAGGTCATTTGGATTGTAAACACCATATCTTCTCTCATTGATTACTACTAAAAATCACTTCACTTGACTGTTTCCCTTTACTATATCCTGAAATCCTCAGGATCTTGTGGTCTCTCTCCTGAAAGCTGGCTCCAAAGCTGATAGCAAAGGCTCTGGGAAGTTCTGTAGGCATTGATTCTATCCCAGGTAAGAGCTGTTCTGGAGAGCCCTCTCTCTTAGAATTGTAAACCACTCATTTCACTCTAAGTAAGGTGCTTTCGATTCCCATGAAGATGCTTCTAATGTTAGCTGTCACTTTCCAATCTGCCTGTTCCTTCCTACTCTAGAAAAAAAGGCAGAAATACGTATTGGACTTGTCGGTCTCACAGCAGACCCCCTCAGCATTAAAGCATTCCACAGGAGCTATGTTCTCCTGGGGGCCTGGGCCCTCCTGGTAGTAAAAAAATGAGAAAAGGAAGACGTGTCTGTACCACAGGAATGGCATGCACCGTGCACGTCAGCGACTCTCAACATACAGGGCATGTCTTCTAGAGAAAGGAAGAGATTACCTTTGGAGTCGCACAGACCAACGTGTGACTCTGGCCCCTCACTTACTGTCTTTAAGCACATCTCCAGCCTGTGTCTTAATCTGCTGAGAGGGATTCTGATACTCATTGTGCAGGTTTGTTGGTAGATAAATATTAAGTGTGTAAAACCAATGACTCATCAATAAATCAAAATCAATGTCTGAAGTGATGATTCAAAACAGAATATCTTCTACTGCATCACTTAATCTCACATCATGTGGAAGAAAGACGGAACTTTGGAGTTGTCAAGTAACATGTCCAGGTGACACATTGATTGGTGGCAATGAGGTATGCTCTCCAGGTGGTTCTTCTCACTGCATTGTGAGGGAGAAGAACATCCAGATGGAAAATACCTTTCTTCTGAACCCAGTGACTCGTAGGCAATGAACACTCTTACGAACAAGTCAACTCTCTGAACACCATCCAAAAAAAAAAAAAAAAAAAAGGACACACAAACCATAGTCCTCGATCAAAATAATCCTTTTGCTAAAACATGGCGATGCTGGGAGCAGCATAGGCTGTGATAGAGACGTGAAGCTTGGATTCAAACACAAACTGCACTCTTAAGTCTTCTTCTATGAATTGCAAATAGTAACCCCTCGCTAAGATCTCGGCTGTTTAATAGGATACAGGGATCAACAGGTCAGGCACGCTGCACTACTGACTATCATCTCGTGTCTTAACCTCATCCCTTTCCTTAAGACTCCTTTTTCCAAGCAGAGGTTACAATTTCCACTCACGAAAAGTATTTTCTCTTTTTATTTTTGTTGGATTTTGATGGGTGGCAGGTACCAGTTGTGTCCAGCCAGTTTTGGATGCATACAACAAACCATCCAAAAATGTAGTGACTTTAAACAACTCAATTCTTTTTGTTCACAATTCTGCCACGGTCAATAGTTTCAGCTGGGCTTAGCTGAGAGGTCCTTTTGCTTTCTCAGAGGCTTGCTTATGCATCTAGGTCAGTGCCCCTGGCTCTGCTGGGGGCTGGATAGTCTATGATGGTCTCACCCACATTTCTGGCAATTGGTTCACGGTCAGCTGTGGGGTGGGAGGGGATGCATGGGCCCTGGGTCTCTCATCATCCACCTAACCCACGCTGCTCTTCACGCGGATCATTATCTTGTGTCAAGAGCAACAAGAGAGGCAAACCCTGGTGTGTAAGCACTTTTCACATCTCTGCTTGTTTCACACTTGCTAGTGTTCCACTGACAAAGCAAATTCCATCGCCAAGGCCAAGATGGGCAATGTGGGAGGAGATATGAGGCAGGCACATACAATGAGTACAGTTGTTACTGTAACAGCCTACTGTTACAGTAGTTTGTGAAATAACCGTGTTCATCATTAGAGAAATACTTTAACTATGGGCGAACCAGACAGTGGAATGCTAGTCTCTCAAGAAATGATTTTTACTCTTCTGTAGAAAAAGTCATAGCTATCTCGCCCCATTAGCAATCTAATAGGTGCATAATAAAAATTATTTTGTTATGAAATTCCACCAAAAAAGACCAGTTTGAAATTTTCCTGGGCATTTGTACCATACCTGTGAATGTGCATTCCCTTGTCCAGACATGTGGCTATGACTTTGCCAGTAGTGAATCCAGCCTGCACCTCTGTCCATATCAGAGTGTTGCTATCCCTCTCCCTTCAAAGAGCTATGCCCCTGCAGAGATTTCCTATTGCATAGGCATCATCTCATGGGGAAGTGATGATGGACTAGAGTAGGAAGCGGCCCCTCTGGTAAGACGAGGAGATAGAGACGTACTAACTTGCGAGGTAGACTTGTGATGTGGCTGGGGGCCTGGTGGGCCACCCCTCCCCGTCTCCCTGCCCCACCAGCTTTGCTAGAGCTCCTCTTGTTTCATTCAAGCCATCTTTCTCGTGGCCCAGACTCCATCATCTCCGACTACAATGTCCCTAACTATATCATTCAAGATCTCCTGGTATTTTATTTATTGGTGGTGGTTGATATTTACTCGTGAAGGCCATCATTTTCCCATTATATTTTCTATGTGATTACTGCTTGGCATACATGAAAGTCACTGGTGCTTTAAATATTAACTACTTCATTCTACTCATTGAAGGAAATCCATTTTATATCATTTCTAGGCTTTTCCTCAGGAAGATATTCACATCATTTGGAAATAAAGGAAATTTTTTGTCTTCTTTGCTAAACAATGCTTCTCTCTTTACAATCTTCCCTACAACTGGAAGACCACCTAAGGCAAAAGTTAATACTACTGGTGATAATAGTATTCGCTAGATCGATGTAATGGAATTTTTCTAGTTGTTTGACATCATTTGTGTATTTGTATATTAGCACACTGAGGAATACAGCCTAGCTAATATCTACATCCCTAGTTTGTTTTTAATTTCTGGGTGTCACACATTCACTCCAAGTGTTCTTTTGATCATCCGTATACCATTAATATATGAGTCCAATACTAGCAGTATCTCTAGTGGTTGAATTCATTCTCTTTAACGTGCCTCCATTTTATCATTTTCTTCATATGCAACGCACACATTTTTGTCCTATTATGCTCTAGATATTGCAGGTGTCTGTTGCCACTGGGAACAGGATCATTTTTTATGAGCTATTCTGGGTATAAATGGAGTAGAGCAGACCCTGGGAAGCTGGATCTCCTTCGTTATTTAAGAATTGGGCTGTTGGGGCGCCCTGGGTCTTACAGTCCTTAGCATCTGCCCTTAGGCTCAGGGGCGTGATCCCAGCCGTTCTGGGATCCAGGCTCCTCACATCAGGCCTCTGCAGGAGCCTGCTTCTTCCTCTCCATCCCCGGCTGCTGTTTCCTCTCTCGCTGGCTGCTCTCTGTCAAATAAATAAATAAAATCTTAAAAAAAAAAAAAAGAATTGGGCTGTTGGGGCATCACTGGTCTCTAGTCGATTTAGCGACCGACTCTGAATTTTAGCTCAGGTCATGATCTCAGGTCTCATCGGGCTCTGAGACATGGGCGTGGAGCCTGCTTAAGATTCTCCCCTCTCCTCTTCCTCTCCTCTCCTCTTCCCTCCTCTTCCCCTCCCCTCTCCACTCCCACACCCTCTCCTTCTCCCTCCCTCTCTGAAAAAAAAAAATCCTTTGCACTTACATTTCAGATTCCATTTCCTTTGATGAAGGATTATTTCACTGAGAAAGGAGTTTTCATGATTCCTGGTTGCTTGATGCCAGCAGAGGGTCTCTGGGTAAGAGAGAGCAAAGAAAGCTCTGCTGCAGTACAGCAAAAGGTTAGGGGACATCAGGGTCTTCTCCATAAGGTTACGTTAGAGCAGGGAAACAATAAGAAAAAATGAAAGGTGAAGGGGAAGGCTTTTTGGCCGTTAACTCTTTGGCTGTGATGGAGCCACTTTTGGCCAAGAGGACAGCATGACCAGAGAGGTGGTGAGAGAGAGGACACCAGGTGCCTTGCTGGGTCCACACACCAAAAGCCTCATTAAACATCGAACTGAAAAATTTGAAGGGATTTCCATAGGCATGTTTTTCCAAACCGAGCCCGACTCTATCAGTGAGAAAGAGAGAGAAGGGTGGAAGTGTGTGGAGGGTGAAGATTGTGGGACTTCCTAAAGGTGACTTTGGGAGTAGCCTCCTGCAGGTGTTGGGTGAATAGGACTCAAGTGCCAAGGGCTGAAACAAGTAGACGAGTTTACCAGTAGGAAACTGAGGAACAGAGGTTAGGTAAGAGGAGTTTCAAGAAAAAGCGTAAGTTATGGGCTGTGCCAACATGCCAGCAAGGCCAGGAACTGCCACCCCAAATCAAGGAAGCGTCATTTAAAATGGGTCGGGTGGTCAGCAGGGTGAGATCTCATGCCCTACCCCTGCAGTCAATTGCATCACCCCAACAAGGACAAACAGTGCCTGGTATTCCAGCAGGAGAGCACGCTTTTACTTTCTCCTTACTCCAGCAGGAGGAAGGAATAATTTCTCCTCGACTCATAACAAGCTCAGCCAATAGAAAACACCACACGGGGCCAATGAGAAACGCAGCCCTGGAACTGTGCATCCAATGGACTTTCCTTCACAGCAGTGCGTCCTAAACTCGCTCTCCCCTTCCCCAGAGAAGAAGGTTCCTTCACTAAATGTCTGATCTCCAGGCTGGCCCTGTGGGTGCCATGTTTTGCTGTCCCGAATTGCTTTTCCTCTGCTACACCTAAATAAACCCATTTTGCTGATAGAAGCTATAACTGGCTGTTTTACCTTTCAGGTGGCGAACCTAGTGAAGAACTAAAAGGGCATGATATGACTCAGCAGCGAAGTAAGTACTGTCTTGCAGAATACCGAGGATCAGTTTGACAACCCCGGCCCTCCTCAACACAAGGCGGTAGCATCATTAGGGGCAATGATGATGCCCTTGTCATATCACCTGTAAAATAAGTGTCTGTGTTTCATGCAACCTGCCAAGGGAAGATGAGGAGAAAGCATGGCTGCGCCATGCAGCAAGGTGTGAACTCAAAGGCCTACGTGGAGCGCTCATGACCCTGGTCACAGTGCGGGAATTGAACTCCCTACAGAAAGAGATTTCCAGCCTGCGAGGTGCGGGGCGCCTGCGCAGTGGGCTGTGCGCCGCAGGCGCGCGCGCGCCGCGCGCTGCGGGAGCCGCAGACTCCCGCCTCCGCCCCTCGCCCTGCAGCGTGAACGCGCACGTGAATGACGGACGAGCGCGTCCACAGCCATGCGCTTTCACCTCGCTCAACCCCCTGCCCGCGTGGCTGAGGAGGGAGGGAGGCGCGCGCCTGGGGAGCCGCGGAGGTGGGCGGTGTGCGGGTGGCGGACCGGCTGGCGGTGGAGGCGGCGGCGGCGGCGGCGGCGGCGGGGGCGGGGGCGGGCAGCGCGGCACGAGGGCGGGGCGCGGGGGCGGCGGCGCCTCGTCCACTCAGGCGGTGCGATCGGGGACCCTCTGGCCCGCACGAGGGACGAACTTCGACTGACGTACTTCGCCCGCCCCGCCGCCTCTGCCTCATCTCCCCTGGGCTCCTGGGGCTCACTCCTGGAGCGCCTTTCTCTCCCCTGCGCTCTCTTCTCAGCCCCCTCTCCTCGCACCTCAGGCGGCGGCGGCGGCGCCGACCCCCAGCAGCAGCAGCAGGCACTGAGCGACGCGAGGTAGGCGGCCGAGACGATGAAGCTGCAGTCCGAACCGAGGCAGCACCTACGACCCGGAGGGGGTTCAAGAAGGGCGGCGCTTTTGCTTCCGAGGCGAGCGCGAGGACGAGGTGCTGTTGAGGAGGTAGCAGTCGGTACCTGACTGCTGGATCGTGTGCCGGGGGGCATGGAGCCCGAGGAGGAGCCGGGCGGTGCTGCAGTGTCGAGAGGTGTTCGAAGAGGCGGGAGTCAAGGGAAGTTAGCGCGGCTCCCTGGGGCATTTTCGAACAGAACCAAAGACCGCAAGCACAGAACGTACGTGTACGCTTCTGACCGTCACTGAGATTCTGGAAGATTGGGAAGATTCGGTTAGCATCGGGAGGAGCATGGTGAGTTCAAAATCGAAGATCGTATCAAGGGTTCTCCGCTGCCAAGCCCGCTGCATGCCGAATATCTGGAAAACTCAAGCTGGGCGGTTCCCCAACCAATGGAAACTCCGCGGCTCCGTCCCCTGCCACAGAGCGATGCCTAGTATGTACCGCTCTGCACAGACTTCTGCTTTACCACTTACCTTAGAATAAATAGTGCTCCGAAAGCACTCTCATTCCTTGTGCGGTCTCACGGGGGAGGAGGGGGCTTCTTTTGTCTCCTTGGCAGACCTCTGAATCACGCTTGAGCTGTCTCGCAGTCACTGTTTTCAGACAATTTGCCGTTTTTCAGAGATGCTTTGAAAATCGCTGCTTGGTAGCACCGTAACAGATTTCGGTAATCCTAAACCACATGGGTTTTTCTTTTTTTTTTTTAGGGTGCCTTAACTGCTTGCCCAGGCTTTAGCGTGTATGTGTGTGTGTGTGTATGTACACGTTGTGGTTTTATTACATTGCACACACGTGTGTGTGTGTGCACGCGTGCGTTTTTGGTACCAGTCTTGTGGTTTGTTTTGTAGTTGAACGCCTTTAAAATCTGAACATCTTGGTTGTGTGGCATCTTTATTTTTTTTTTCTTAACTTGTTTTCCGTTTCACTGCATTAGCCCTTGCTAGCAAGCCCTTCTGTGATGGGAATTGGTTTAAAGATAGTTATATATATTTATTTAAAAAGTACTTAAGAAATTTTACATATTGTGGTCTTTCCGCACTGGGCAATAATTTTGTGTTCAGTAATGTGATCTCATTTGCCCTTTTCAGAAGTTTCTTTACTCATATGTTCATGATTTGATTTTCAAAAGAATTTTCACCAGTGGTATTATTTGCTGCTTATTTGAATAGGCCATGTCCCATATAGCCCGAAGGTAATTTAACGAAATATTACTTTATACAGTGAATATCTTCTTGGGAAAGTATTGTTAGCCAAACACATCCTGGTATGTACATACTATCATGAAAACTGTATTCATAGGGTGTGATTTAGCATGTTCAACTTCCAACTCCATAGCCCCTTTCTTAATACCCTAAAACAACCATGGTTC
>NW_024423319.1:80835336-80836182 GCF_017311325.1 Ursus maritimus | reverse complement strand
TTTTTTTTTTTAGGGTGCCTTAACTGCTTGCCCAGGCTTTAGCGTGTATGTGTGTGTGTGTGTATGTACACGTTGTGGTTTTATTACATTGCACACACGTGTGTGTGTGTGCACGCGTGCGTTTTTGGTACCAGTCTTGTGGTTTGTTTTGTAGTTGAACGCCTTTAAAATCTGAACATCTTGGTTGTGTGGCATCTTTATTTTTTTTTTCTTAACTTGTTTTCCGTTTCACTGCATTAGCCCTTGCTAGCAAGCCCTTCTGTGATGGGAATTGGTTTAAAGATAGTTATATATATTTATTTAAAAAGTACTTAAGAAATTTTACATATTGTGGTCTTTCCGCACTGGGCAATAATTTTGTGTTCAGTAATGTGATCTCATTTGCCCTTTTCAGAAGTTTCTTTACTCATATGTTCATGATTTGATTTTCAAAAGAATTTTCACCAGTGGTATTATTTGCTGCTTATTTGAATAGGCCATGTCCCATATAGCCCGAAGGTAATTTAACGAAATATTACTTTATACAGTGAATATCTTCTTGGGAAAGTATTGTTAGCCAAACACATCCTGGTATGTACATACTATCATGAAAACTGTATTCATAGGGTGTGATTTAGCATGTTCAACTTCCAACTCCATAGCCCCTTTCTTAATACCCTAAAACAACCATGGTTCTCTCAATATAAACTAGTTTTTGAAGGAACGTTATTTCGCATATTTGAATGTAGTGACATTTCAGTTAACCTTCCTGACTACCAGTAACCATAGGAATGGAACTCATATGGTGATAAGATCCGGATCCAGTGAGGTACCTTTCTTGATACTCAGCTTTTACAGACTTCTTAA
>NW_024423319.1:80832284-80835198 GCF_017311325.1 Ursus maritimus | reverse complement strand
TTTTTTTTTTTAGGGTGCCTTAACTGCTTGCCCAGGCTTTAGCGTGTATGTGTGTGTGTGTGTATGTACACGTTGTGGTTTTATTACATTGCACACACGTGTGTGTGTGTGCACGCGTGCGTTTTTGGTACCAGTCTTGTGGTTTGTTTTGTAGTTGAACGCCTTTAAAATCTGAACATCTTGGTTGTGTGGCATCTTTATTTTTTTTTTCTTAACTTGTTTTCCGTTTCACTGCATTAGCCCTTGCTAGCAAGCCCTTCTGTGATGGGAATTGGTTTAAAGATAGTTATATATATTTATTTAAAAAGTACTTAAGAAATTTTACATATTGTGGTCTTTCCGCACTGGGCAATAATTTTGTGTTCAGTAATGTGATCTCATTTGCCCTTTTCAGAAGTTTCTTTACTCATATGTTCATGATTTGATTTTCAAAAGAATTTTCACCAGTGGTATTATTTGCTGCTTATTTGAATAGGCCATGTCCCATATAGCCCGAAGGTAATTTAACGAAATATTACTTTATACAGTGAATATCTTCTTGGGAAAGTATTGTTAGCCAAACACATCCTGGTATGTACATACTATCATGAAAACTGTATTCATAGGGTGTGATTTAGCATGTTCAACTTCCAACTCCATAGCCCCTTTCTTAATACCCTAAAACAACCATGGTTCTCTCAATATAAACTAGTTTTTGAAGGAACGTTATTTCGCATATTTGAATGTAGTGACATTTCAGTTAACCTTCCTGACTACCAGTAACCATAGGAATGGAACTCATATGGTGATAAGATCCGGATCCAGTGAGGTACCTTTCTTGATACTCAGCTTTTACAGACTTCTTAAACTGTCAGGACACCTGAACAATCTCTCTTAAAGATTTAGGATAATCATTTTGTGTCACGGGACAAACATTATTATTATTATTATTATTATTATTATTATTATTATTATTAAAAGCTCTTGCATTTGTGTCAATACTTGTTTGAAATCAGGAATCTTATCTGCAATGCATAGGTCTATCTTCTCAAACTACCTTTATTCTCCTAGCCATGTCAGCAGTTAGGTAGAAGCAAAATCTACTTTGTGAAGAGGGTATTAGGGGTGGAAAGTTAATGCCATATGTAACACTTAAACATTTTAAAAACATTCCAGTAGTAATTGAGTATAAAGTATAAAAATAATGGTTATTTAAAACATTTGTTAATTAAAATAGCCTGTTTTTAAACACAATTGCTGCTAACAATTTAAGTTAACCTTTCTTAAAAGTTATTATTTTACTGTTTTTTAACATACATACAGAATAATGCACAAATTTTAACTGTACAGCTTAATCAATTTTTACAAAGTGAATATATGTAGGTAACCAGAATCCAGATCAGGAAATTAACATTACCTGTAACTCAAAAGCCATTGCATTTCTCCTCCTAATCAGTACTCTGCCTTTTTATCTTTTAAGACTATAGAATAGTTCTGTTTTTGAACTTTATAGGTTGATTTTTAGAATTTATACTTTTTTTGTGCTGCCCCCTTGTGTTCTTTGTTTATTTTACTCTTCAAAATACTCAAATATTTTTCTCCTTTGGTTTTTTCCTCCATTGTAATTCTCCATTTTCTCCATTTTTCTCCATTGTAATTCTACAAATTATTAATACGTTTATATGATTGCTGTTAAAAATTGGGTTCTGTTGCACTTTCTAAAGAAATTTGGTGCCACTATTTTGGAAACAAACTTTGTTAGAAATTTAAGCACAGATAAAGTATAGGTTTCAATTCACAAAACATTTTCTGTAGTAATTTTATCAAAGTAAACTAAAAAATGAGTGGGTTTTTAAAAACAGTGACAGTTTCATCATCTGAATTATATAGTTTGATCAAATATGGTTATTTAATAATTTTCTATTTTTCTCTTAAAAAGTGATATATATTGAATATCTATTTGAGCACATTTAATTCCAAACAGTCTCACATCGACCCAAAGATATCTTTCCCCAATGACCTAGTTGTTCAAGAAGATTCTTAAATTCTGCCTTAACAGAGCAGATATATTGGATTTTTATTTTAAAGATATTTTTGTCGATAAAAATCCCTTCCACCTGAAATGCTGCCACAAATGTTTTGGAGGCTTAACTTGTACTTGTTATTCTTGGAGGTGATACTGCATCATTTTATTTTGTTCTTAAGTATCTAACAAAGGCAAAGATGTACAGTATTCATATTAACCTATTATTAAGAATTATTAGCCTATAAATATGTTGTGGGCTTTTTTCCCCTTTTTTTTGACAGAAACATTTATAATAAGCCATGATATTTCTTAGGACTGACTGTCAGGTTCATTTAAGTAGTTTTTGTGAAATAGTCTCTGGAGCCTAGCCTTGTCAGAATAGTTAAAAAGTTCCAAGGAGATTCAGGCCAAAACATGTAACCAGAGATAGTATATAGAAAATTTCTATCACCTCAGCACTCCAAAGATTGATGCACAGTTGGGATTTTTTTTCCTTTTAAGATTGTTAAAAAGTCACTTGTACATTATTTGTTCGGTTTTTCAGCTCTCCCCTTGATAAAAAAGGAAAGGAGTACTCTCCACAGATAATTAAGGTTTGCAGCAATCCATCAGAAATTTATTTTCTCCATGTTTTATAAATAGCTTACATTTTCAGCTGGTCAAATAGTTTATTCTTGTTAAGGTATAAAGAGAAAACATTAGGGGTTAATATAGATACATAGGTAAACTCTAATTGATGCTGTGTCTATAAAGTATATTTGTTTTCAAGAAATTGTGTATGTATACACACACACTAGCCTGAATTATTTCCATAAGCCTAGAGTACAGAACATGGAATTTAGAATTTTTTATGTCTTAAATGACCACCTATCTTTTTTTGCAAAACTTGTAGTATCACTGCTTTCCTGA
>NW_024423319.1:80817687-80832274 GCF_017311325.1 Ursus maritimus | reverse complement strand
CCGTTTCACTGCATTAGCCCTTGCTAGCAAGCCCTTCTGTGATGGGAATTGGTTTAAAGATAGTTATATATATTTATTTAAAAAGTACTTAAGAAATTTTACATATTGTGGTCTTTCCGCACTGGGCAATAATTTTGTGTTCAGTAATGTGATCTCATTTGCCCTTTTCAGAAGTTTCTTTACTCATATGTTCATGATTTGATTTTCAAAAGAATTTTCACCAGTGGTATTATTTGCTGCTTATTTGAATAGGCCATGTCCCATATAGCCCGAAGGTAATTTAACGAAATATTACTTTATACAGTGAATATCTTCTTGGGAAAGTATTGTTAGCCAAACACATCCTGGTATGTACATACTATCATGAAAACTGTATTCATAGGGTGTGATTTAGCATGTTCAACTTCCAACTCCATAGCCCCTTTCTTAATACCCTAAAACAACCATGGTTCTCTCAATATAAACTAGTTTTTGAAGGAACGTTATTTCGCATATTTGAATGTAGTGACATTTCAGTTAACCTTCCTGACTACCAGTAACCATAGGAATGGAACTCATATGGTGATAAGATCCGGATCCAGTGAGGTACCTTTCTTGATACTCAGCTTTTACAGACTTCTTAAACTGTCAGGACACCTGAACAATCTCTCTTAAAGATTTAGGATAATCATTTTGTGTCACGGGACAAACATTATTATTATTATTATTATTATTATTATTATTATTATTATTAAAAGCTCTTGCATTTGTGTCAATACTTGTTTGAAATCAGGAATCTTATCTGCAATGCATAGGTCTATCTTCTCAAACTACCTTTATTCTCCTAGCCATGTCAGCAGTTAGGTAGAAGCAAAATCTACTTTGTGAAGAGGGTATTAGGGGTGGAAAGTTAATGCCATATGTAACACTTAAACATTTTAAAAACATTCCAGTAGTAATTGAGTATAAAGTATAAAAATAATGGTTATTTAAAACATTTGTTAATTAAAATAGCCTGTTTTTAAACACAATTGCTGCTAACAATTTAAGTTAACCTTTCTTAAAAGTTATTATTTTACTGTTTTTTAACATACATACAGAATAATGCACAAATTTTAACTGTACAGCTTAATCAATTTTTACAAAGTGAATATATGTAGGTAACCAGAATCCAGATCAGGAAATTAACATTACCTGTAACTCAAAAGCCATTGCATTTCTCCTCCTAATCAGTACTCTGCCTTTTTATCTTTTAAGACTATAGAATAGTTCTGTTTTTGAACTTTATAGGTTGATTTTTAGAATTTATACTTTTTTTGTGCTGCCCCCTTGTGTTCTTTGTTTATTTTACTCTTCAAAATACTCAAATATTTTTCTCCTTTGGTTTTTTCCTCCATTGTAATTCTCCATTTTCTCCATTTTTCTCCATTGTAATTCTACAAATTATTAATACGTTTATATGATTGCTGTTAAAAATTGGGTTCTGTTGCACTTTCTAAAGAAATTTGGTGCCACTATTTTGGAAACAAACTTTGTTAGAAATTTAAGCACAGATAAAGTATAGGTTTCAATTCACAAAACATTTTCTGTAGTAATTTTATCAAAGTAAACTAAAAAATGAGTGGGTTTTTAAAAACAGTGACAGTTTCATCATCTGAATTATATAGTTTGATCAAATATGGTTATTTAATAATTTTCTATTTTTCTCTTAAAAAGTGATATATATTGAATATCTATTTGAGCACATTTAATTCCAAACAGTCTCACATCGACCCAAAGATATCTTTCCCCAATGACCTAGTTGTTCAAGAAGATTCTTAAATTCTGCCTTAACAGAGCAGATATATTGGATTTTTATTTTAAAGATATTTTTGTCGATAAAAATCCCTTCCACCTGAAATGCTGCCACAAATGTTTTGGAGGCTTAACTTGTACTTGTTATTCTTGGAGGTGATACTGCATCATTTTATTTTGTTCTTAAGTATCTAACAAAGGCAAAGATGTACAGTATTCATATTAACCTATTATTAAGAATTATTAGCCTATAAATATGTTGTGGGCTTTTTTCCCCTTTTTTTTGACAGAAACATTTATAATAAGCCATGATATTTCTTAGGACTGACTGTCAGGTTCATTTAAGTAGTTTTTGTGAAATAGTCTCTGGAGCCTAGCCTTGTCAGAATAGTTAAAAAGTTCCAAGGAGATTCAGGCCAAAACATGTAACCAGAGATAGTATATAGAAAATTTCTATCACCTCAGCACTCCAAAGATTGATGCACAGTTGGGATTTTTTTTCCTTTTAAGATTGTTAAAAAGTCACTTGTACATTATTTGTTCGGTTTTTCAGCTCTCCCCTTGATAAAAAAGGAAAGGAGTACTCTCCACAGATAATTAAGGTTTGCAGCAATCCATCAGAAATTTATTTTCTCCATGTTTTATAAATAGCTTACATTTTCAGCTGGTCAAATAGTTTATTCTTGTTAAGGTATAAAGAGAAAACATTAGGGGTTAATATAGATACATAGGTAAACTCTAATTGATGCTGTGTCTATAAAGTATATTTGTTTTCAAGAAATTGTGTATGTATACACACACACTAGCCTGAATTATTTCCATAAGCCTAGAGTACAGAACATGGAATTTAGAATTTTTTATGTCTTAAATGACCACCTATCTTTTTTTGCAAAACTTGTAGTATCACTGCTTTCCTGACTTTTTTATTTCATAATATAACCTGTAACTCCCTCAGCTGCTGATCCAGTCTTAAATTGCATCTGCATTAGATGATCCCATGAAGGCTTTCCAAATGCAAAGTGAATGATGCAGATAATACGCCTTTTGTAAATTTGTCAATTGGAGGAATTGTTAAATTAGTATATAAGCATGCTAATTATATGTTGGTTGGTTTTTTCAGATGATCAGCAAAAATCTTCTGGATTGCTTTGAAAGCATCTTTGACGTGAACCATTTGATCAATGGAATTTTCAAGTGGAGGTGAGCGTTGCCGTGTTTCCAAGGAGACAGCTCATCTGACTTTCCTCCTACATCTTGGGACACTCCTTATCTGACTCCTTACCACTGACTCCTCTTGCCCTGGTTGTTATACTGTTGTACATGAACAGACTCTTACTTTAACACCTATAGCCTTTTGTTGTGCTTTTTTGATGTCTGCCTTCTCCATTAGACTGTGATATCCTTGAGAGCAAGGACCACATTTCTTTACTCTTCGCATATTCTGTATATGAAACACCACTTGAAATATGATTGACATCACTGAAAGTTCTTTGATTCAATTCATATTTTGTAATCACCATGTGGCAAAACATTCCCCTTTCAATCTGGTGCTAGTAGAATATATGCTGTCAAGGCACCATATATGTGGCTTTTCTGTATCAGGTGTTTCAGAAACTTTTCAAGGCAGTTGTAAGATGTTTAAGGACGAGAATTATTACTCATATTTCTATGTCATACCACACAGTGGCTAGCACCGTTTTGAGATTACCCCATCACATAGGGCAATATTTTGTAGAATCTGTCCTTTGTGTAACAACTTCAGTATTTTTGTACTGTTGTTACTTTGCTGAAAATTTTATTCAAAAAATATCACTTGCTATAAAACTAACTATAAAATAAATACAATGAGCACAGATAATATTGTGAATTTTTATAAAAATAAATTTTAAGATGATATACAAATGATATATTTAATGTTTTTGCAATGCCCTAAGCACTTCTTTCATGTAATCTTAACATCCCTTTGAAGAAAATTGTTTCTCTCATTTTATAGGTTCAGTATACTATATTATTTGATGCCAGAGCCAACAAAAACTGCAATACAGGCAGTTTCCAAAGTTAATTACACCACTTACTTTGCCTAGGTTTCTTTTGCGTCTCTTACTGATTCAGTTGGCCAATTTTCAGCCCCTTTTCCAACACACTTGGCTGGTTTCTCGTTCCACCTGGTTTCTGCATGTGAGAATGTGGAGGACCGAGAGACAGCTAAATTGTTGTCACTTAGAAAAGGCATTGAAGAAAAAAAACTTCTCTGAGGGGGGAAGAGAAGACTTGGGACAGCTCTCTCCAGGAGAGCAACGTTAAGAAAATGACAAAGATGTTTAGAGATAATTTTATGGAGTTTTGCCATGGGGTTTGTAATGTCAGCACTCTTGCCCAGCTTCCTGCAAAGGCTTAAAGTGGCTTTAATATGGTAGTTTTCTTTCCTTTGCATTTATAAAAGCAATTACATCAGAAAAACCATGAGTTCCATTTTAGGTGTTATACCCTTCCTCATGGTACCAGTGAAATACAGTAACTGTTAACTCAATCCTTACAGAATTTGAAATCACACATCTCCCAATTTATTGGGGTTTTTAGATGTGATATGGTACTGTGGTTATGTTTTTTTTTAATCCTTATCTTTTAGAGAAATGTACTGTAAATTTTACAGATGAGATGATATGCTACTGGTATTTGCTTCAAAATAATCTGAAGGTGGGGTAGGTGAGCATATAGATGAAATAAGATTGGTGATAAACTGATAATTTTTGAAGCCATGTGACAGATATTTGGGAGTTCATTATACTATTCTCTATACTTTTGTATATATTTGAAATTTTCCATAATAAAATTTGAAAAATAATTCTTTATTGTTTATTTGTAGGCCTTTGCTATCCCGAAGACTTAAGTAGGGAAGGCTGGTCAGAAGACAAATCTACAGCCCCAATAAACACACTCACCCCTCCTCTCCAAAAACCTAGGTTTTGTTCCTGAGCTAAACGTATTGGCAGACTTGCTTGTCCCTTAATGTGAATTATTTCCTTGAAAGTCTCTCCGTTCTACATGCAAAAAGACTTTTAGCCTCATCAGCATGCCAGACACGATCAGAAAACTTTGAACCCCAAAGGTGGACATAAACTTAGTTTCCAGATGAGACAGCACTCCCATTCTACAATGTATCTTTAAAAAAATTATTTTTTTTCTGATTAGAAAATTAATTTACCTTCATTTCAGAAAATTTGGAAAATTCCCTCCAAGGTAAATGAATAAAAAATCACACATGATCCCCCTACTCAGGATAGCCATATTTGAAAAATATATATGTATATCTATATATCTTCCAGCCTTTTTCTTTTCAAATGTAACTATATGTTACCCAAGCAGATGGCACAAGTGAGCCCCCTTCCACCATAATATTTTCAAAAATCCATGACCCCTTTCACTGTTAAGCATACACCACATAGGTACCTTGTTGTTCTTCGGAGATTTGTAGGCAAATGCTCAGGGCCATTATGGAATTTTTGCTACTTCTGTCCTGCACAAGTGCAGCAGACATAGCACAAAGCTTGGGGCTGAAATCCAGACCATGCCTTGTACTCACTAACTCCTGATGCAGGACAGAATAACCCTGTTTTGTTTTTGGTTTTTTGTTTCCTAATTCCAACACAAACTCTCTACTCACCAAGCTGGTGGGAGTGGGGGGCATCGATTCAGAGGAGGTACCCCTTTAATAAATCACACAGTTGCAACATATTGGCTATAAGTAGGCCTGCTACTGTCTTATTTTTTAGAAATTTCCTTCTGGCTTCTCTGGATCCTCAGCAAGCTACTAATCTCTATGTCTCTGTAGCCTCCGATCCTCATTAGGTTGCTGCTCCTCTGGGCACAGTGGTTTTCAACTGGTAAACAAGGACACCACAACTCTGGACTCAGAATGGAATCCTGTTCTCCCCCTTCTACCTTTTTACTCCGGAAGGTGCCCTCATGTTTCCCTAATCTCCTACAACACACAAGAGACCAGACTATAACTTTCAATAAGATTTTATTAAAGATTACCAGGTTATGTGAGGCAAATGTAATACAAAAACCACAATTCACAACTATTTCACTGGGCATATATTTTCTAGGTTCCAGTGCTAGACTGGTTCCCTAGCACAGGTTGACTGACTCCAAATGGCCTAGGGACATCTTTCCATCCCCTATTCCCCATCACTACCAAGAACTGAGAGTACAGTTTCAAATATTGTACAGAGTGATTTCCATACCCATGGAGAAGGGAAAGCTTTTCCCGCAACTCAATCTCCAAACAGTACTTAAGGTATCTCAAATTTATAGTCCCAGAATCAAAGATGTGAACCTGAAATTAATGCAATGGATCAAAGGGCTAGAATGTGATAGGTTGGGGATAGAAATTCAGTTTTATATTATCCCAAAGCTCATGCTCTATATTAAGATGAACAGAACTGACAATATAGTGAATTTGGTGCTCCACCTTTTTCTGGATGGTAAACATGGGGAACTAAAAAGCCCACCCATGGTGCAAGAAGACATATCACCTTTCCCTGTGTAAGCCTACACAGTAGTGTGAAGAAGCAGGCCAGGACCTCTGGAAGTTTAGATTTATTTGGGGCCAGTGCTGACGGTATAGAGGACTTAGAACAGGATTGGTAACAATTCTCTTTTCCTTTCATCTACCCACTCAAACTTAGACCTTGGTTTTTGGCTGTTAAAAAGACATACATAGACAGCCGAGTCATTCTTAGTACAGGTATCCTCCACTTTTTTCAAAAGTTGAGATTTGGCCACTTCTCTTCATACGGTAGTCCCCCCATTACCCATGGTTTTGCTTTCTAAAGGTTTATTTACCCACAGCAACCATGTTCCAGGAACATATGATCCTTTTGACCTATCATCAGGTCAATAGTAGCCTATTGCTATATCACAGTGCCTGCATAAGTCACCTCACTTTATCTCATCATGTAGGCATTTTATCATTTCACATCATCATAAGAAGTATGAGTACAGTACAAAAATATATTTTGACAGACCATATTCACATAAGTTATTAGAGTATATTACTGTAATTCTTGTATTTTAGTATCAGTTATTCATCTCGTACTGTGCCTAATTTATAAATTAAATTTTATCATGTGTATGTATGCATAGGAAAAAACATGGTATACGTAAGGTTTGGTATTATGCATGGTTTCAGGCATTCACCTGGGGGTCTTGGAACATATCCCCTGTCGATAAGGAGGGATTACTGTTTTTGCTAAATGAAAAAAATCTTAAGAGAATTCTTGCTTTTGCCAAAAAAGCGAAAATAGTGTTCAGTGTTTATTTTGCAGCAACCCCTTAGAGGGCAGTGTGCTCCCGAGCAGTGAGAGCGGCCCCTCCAAGTTCCTTCCCCAGAAACTATACTCAGCATTTCTGCATCAAGCCATGATAGCTTTGAACTGTGTCTGTGAACATCTGTACTTTATTTCCATTGCATTTATTAGCAAGATATGTCTTTAGGTATCAGAAAAACCCAAGAGAAGTTATTTTTTGACTGGGAACAGTCAAAAATTTTTCCATATAAATTAATGGTAATTGCTTCTCCACTCTCTGCCAGATTATGAAAGGTTTCATAGGAATGCTCTACTTTCAGATAGTGGGGGAAACTTGAATATGGTACCAGCAATGGCATCTGTCTCCCTAGTGGACATTTTAAGAATTAGCCCAATCCTGGACGTATTCTATTTAGAGCAAAGAAACCATTCCCAGGAAGACTCTGCTATCCAAGAACACCTCACTGTCAAATCTATTTAGAATTACCTTTTTCTAATCCTGAATTAAATATTAATATGTTCTATATAGGAAGAAAGATTATCCAGTAAAATTTTTAGTTCAAGTTGTTTTTTCATCTAACCTGGTAGATAAATAGGGAAGTGTTTGCATTTATCTAGTACCTGCATCCTTACAACTGATCTTTAGCTGTGATAAGCCGAACTATTCAGAACTATTAGAACTTTAGGCCAAGAACTCTGTTACCTCTAGAGGTACATGAATTGGGCAAATTAGACATGGCCCCTGTCTTCATGGAGTTCTCACTGTACTGGGGAGACATAATAAAACAAGAAATCCCAACAAAATGTGCCAAGTGTTTTTATGATAGTGGGGATTCGGTGGGCTCTGCCAGCGCGTGGTGGGGGAACTAACCTAGTTTAGTTGGGTTGGGGAAGATTCTCAGAGGAAATGCCATGTAACATGACACCTGAAGGATGAATAGGACTTGCTAGGATAAATAGTTGGGGTGGGGGTGTTCCAGAAAGAGGGAAGAGCAGATATGAGGTTCTGGAAGCTAGATAAAAATATGGTGCTTTTAGGAATAGGAACTTGCTCATTATATATAGAACAAAATCCGAAGGTGCAGAGAAGAATAAAGGATCTTCTAGAGATGAAGCCAGTGGGGTAAGGAAAAGCCAGATTATAGACGGTCTGATGCAATTTGTTCAGGGATTTAAGGAGAGGAGAGGAGACATGACATCAATTTGTCTGAAGAGTAGAAAATTGTTTGAAAGGGAGAGGAGATTGTGGTGATAGTCCAGGTGAGAAATGATGGTGACCTGAATGAGCATGTTGACCATGTTGATAGAAGTGAATACATTTTAGAAATATATAGGGTTTAAAGGGGCATAAAGTGATTAATTGGATGTTGGAAATGAAAGAGAGGTGGATATCTTTGATATATCTCGCTGGTGCAACAGAGCTGATGATACCATTCCCTGGGGCTAAGAAGAAGATGAGAATAATTTTATAAATGTTAGTTTCTGGTAACCAAAGGATATTAACTAGGAGATGTCCAATATGCCAGAGATATACACAGGTGCAGCTTAGAAAAGAAGAATGAACAGGAGGTGGACGTTTTGGAGTCATCAGTAGATGGGCAGTAGATTGAGGTAGGTATAGAGAAGGTGCAAGGTCATCTAGGAGAGACTGTAGAGAGAGGACTGTGAAGATCTCCCTGAGGAGTATTAACATTTAAGGATGGGTGCAGGACTTCCAGAATGGTTGTATGAGGATCTTGGTGGACCCATCCCCCCGTGAAATACCATTTAATTGGTGACAATTACACACACACACACACACACACACACACACACACACACACACACTTTTAAAGTCCCTGCAAATTGTCATAGGGCACACAGCAAATGAATAAAGATTTATTCAAGAAAAAATACTAAATCACTATAAAAATCATGAGAATCAATGGCATTTGAACAATGTCATCTCCCCTAGCTCCATGTAACAGGCTCTACTCAAGATATGGACGTGCCCAAGAGGATGGGGGCTCCCTATTCCCCCGGTTGCTAGTCTACAGCTATGCCTTCACCCCAGGAGAATGCCACCAGTGTCTCTATTCCCTGCAGCCCCATGTTGCAGAAGTGCTATTCCAAGCAAGCCTGGGCTAGAGGACTAACTCCCAATTACATAATGAGGTCTCAGCCTTAGGCATGACAGGCCAAGAACAGTGGGATCCCACTCTCCTCCACCTCAACACCTTTGTAGGGCAAAGTTTCTACATGGAGACAGGCAAGCTGAAATAACCAGGGACTGCCTTCTCCCCCCAGTGTCCAGTGGAGTGTTACTGCAGGAGAAGGGGCCTCTTATACCCAACCTCTTATATGTCTCCCTCTGCCCCTCCCCCTGCTCTCTCTCTCCAGTAAATAAAATCTTTAAAATAAAATAAAATGATCAACAATCTGCTTTGTTTCTTAAATTCCACATGTGAGTGAAATCATATGGTATTTGTCTTTCTCTGACTTATTTCACTTAGCATAATACCCTCTAACTCCATCCACACCATTGCAAATTGCAAGATTTCATTCTTTTTTATGGCTGAGTCCTGTTCCATTGTGTATATACACCACATCTTCTTTATCCATGCATCAGCTGATAGACACTTGGGTTGTTTCTATAATTTGGCTGTTGTACATAATGTTCCTATAAACATCAGGGTGCATGTATCCCTTTGAATTAGTATTTTTGTATTCTTTGGGTAAATACCTAGTAGTGTAATTGCTAGATCATTGGGTAGTTCTATTTCGTTTTTGATGAACCTCCATGCCATTTTCCAGAGCGGCTTACCAGTTTGCATTTCCACCAACTGTGCATGAGGGTTCCCCTTTCTCCACATCCTTTCAACACCTGTTGTTTCTTATGTTGTTGATTTTAGCCATTCTGACAGGTGTGGGGTGATATATCATTGTAGTTTTGATTTATAGTTCCTTGATGATCAGTGATGTTGAGCATCTTTTCATGTGTCTGTTGGCCATCTGGATGTCTGCTCTGGAAACATAGCTATTCATCTCCTCTGCCCAATTTTCAATCGGATTATTCGCTTTTGGGGTGTTGAGTTTTGTAAGTTACTTATGTATCTTGGAAACTAATTCTTTACCAAATATGTCTTTTGCAAATATCTTCTCCCACTCCATAGGTTTGCCTTTTAGTTTTGTTTATTGTTTCCTTTGTTGTGCAGAAGCTTTTTATTTTGATGAAATCCCAAATGTTCATTTTTGCTTTTGTTTCCCTTGCCTCAGGAGACATATGAAGTAAGAAGTTGCTACGGCCGATGTCAATGAGGTTACTGCCTCTGTTCTTCTCTAGGATTTTGATTGTTTCCTGTCTCACATTTAGGTCTTTAATCCATTTTGAATTTATTTTTATGTATGGTATAAGAAAGTGGTTCAGGGGGCGCCTGGGTGGCTCAGTCGTTAAGCGTCTGCCTTCGGCTCAGGGCGTGATCCTGGAGTCCTGGGATCGAGCCCCTCATCGGGCTCTGCTGGGAGCCTGCTTCTTCCTCTCCCACTCCCCCTGCTTGTGTTCCCTCTCTCTCTGGCTGTCTCTCTCTCTGTCAAATAAAAAAAGTGGTTCAGTTTCACTCTTTCACATGTTGCTGTCCAGTTTTCCAGCACCATTTGTTGAAGAGACTGTCCTTTTCTCACTGCACAATCTTTCCTACTTTGTTGAAGATTAATTGGCCATATAGTTGTGGATTCATTTCTGGGTCTTCTGTTCTGTTCCAATGATCTATGTGTCTGTTTTATGGTTTTGTTTTGTTTTTTGCAGTACCATACTATCTTGATCACTACAGCTTTGTAATATAACTTGAAGTCCAGAACTGTGATTCCTCCAGCTTTGCTTTTCTTTTTCAAGATTGCTTCAGCTCTTTGGGGTCTTGTGGTTCCATACAAACTTTAGGATGGTTTGTTCTAGCTCTGTGGGATGCTGTTGGCATATTGATAGGGATTGCATTAAATGTGTAGATGTCTTTGGGTAGTATAGACATTTTGATAATATTTGTTTTTCTAATCCATGAGCATGGAATGCCTTTCCATTTCTTTGTGTCATATTTAATTTCTTCATAAGTGTTTTATAGTTCTGAAGAGTATAGGTCTTTCACCTCTTTAGTTAGGTTTATTCCTAGGTATCTTATGGTTTTTTTGTGCAATTGATTGCTTCCTTGATTTCTCTTTCTGCTGCTTCATTATTGGTATATAGAAATGCAACAGATTTCTGTGCATTGGTTTTGTATCCTGTGACTGAATTCATGTTATGAGTTATAGCAATTTTTTGGTGTAGTCTTTGGGGTTTTCTATATATAGTATCATGTCATCTGCAAGGAGTGAAAGTTTTACTTCTTCCTTTCTGATTTGGATGCCTTTTATTTCTTTTTTTATGAATTTTATTTACTATTTTGAGAGAGAGTGAGCAAGGAGAAAGAGCACGAACAGGCGGAGGGGGAGAGGAAGAAGCAGACTCCCCACTGAGTGGCGAGCCAGACACCAGGCTCAATCCCAGGACCCTGATATTATGACCTGAGCCAAAGGCAGCCACTTAACTGACTGAGCCACCCAGGTGCCCCTGGATGCCTTTTTTTCTTTTTGTTGTCTGATTGCTGTGGCTAGGATTTCCAGTACTATGTTAAATAACAGTGATGAGAGTGGACATCCCTGTCTTGTTCCTGACCATAGAGGAAAAATTGATTCCCCATTGAGGATGATATTACCTGTGGGTTTTTTATAGATGGCCTTCATTATGTTGAGGTATGTTCCCTCTAAACCTACTTTGTTGAGGGTTTTTATCATGAATGGATGTTGTACTTTGTCAAATGCTTTTTCTGCATCCATTGAAATGATCATATGGGGGAAAAAAAGAAAAAAGAGAGAGACAAACCAAGAAACAGACTCTTAACTATAGAGAACAAACTGATGGTTACCAGTGGGGAGGTGGGTGGGGGAATGGGTTAAATAGGTGATGGAGATTAAGGAGGGCACTTGTAATGAGCACCAGGTGTTATAGGGAAGTGTTGAACCACTATATTGTACACCTGAAACTAATATTACATTGTGTGTTAACTGGAGTTTAAATAAAAACTTAAAAAAATTAAATGATCAACCGTCTGTATTGTATCCAGAATATTAAAGAACATTTACAAATCAATAATAAATAATTAAATTAAATAATTAAATTAAAATTTTAAAAAAATGGACAAAGGATTTGGACAGACATTTCTCCAAAGAAATATACAAGTGGACAATGAGCACATGAAAAGATGCCCTACGTTATTAGTTATTAGGGAAATGCAAATCAAAATCACAATGAGAAACCACATCTCACCCACTAGAATGACTGTAATTAAAAAGACTAAAAATAACAAGTGCTGGTGAGAATGTGGAGCAATTGGAGCTCTCGTGTAAAATTTTGCTACCATTTTGGAAAATAGTTTGGCAGTTCTTTAAAATGTTGAACATAGTTACCACATGACCCAGCAATTCTGCTAGATATAGTCCCAAGATAAATGAAAACATATTTCACAAAAAAAGGTTTGTTCATGAATATTTGTAGCAATGCTATTCATAATTGCCAAAAAATGAAAACTGATGAATGTATAAATAAAACATAGCATATCTACACAATGAGATATTATTCAGCAATAAAGGGGAATGGAGTATTATGCCATTACATGAATGAACAAGAAGCCAGACATAATACCTTATATATTGTATGATTTCTTTAGATATAATGTCTAGTATGGGCAAATCCATATAATCAAAAAGTAGATTAAAAGTTGCCTATGGCTTATGCACCCCAATGTTCATAGCAGCATTGTCCACAATAGCTAAATCGTGGAAGGAACCGAGATGCCCTTCAACAGATGACTGGATTAAGAAGTTGTGGTCCATATATACAATGGAATATTACTCAGCTATCAGAAAGAACGAGTTCTCAACATTTGTTGCAACATGGATGGCACTGGAGGAGATAATGCTAAGTGAAATAAGTCAAGCAGAAAAAGACAATTATATGATTTCTCTCATCTATGGAACATAAGAACTAGGAAGATTGGTAGGGGAAGAAAAGGATAAAGAAAGGAGGGTAATCAGAAGAGGGAATGAAGCATGAGAGACTATGGATTCTGAGAAACAAACTGAGGGCTTCAGAGGGGAGGGGGGTGGGGGAATGGGATAGGCTGGTGATGGGTAGTAAGGAGGGCACGTATTGCATGGAACACTGGGTGTTATACGCAAACAATGAATCATGGAACATTATATCAAAAACTAATGATGTACTGTATGGTGACTAACATGACATAATAAAAAATTTAAAAAAAAAAAGAAAAAAGAAAACACCTGTGTGGAGACAAGTGGCTACAGACCCATAGAAACTCTATTTAATGTAACCCTGTTTTTAAGTGAAAAACCAAACATTCAATGCTTCCACTCTAAAAACAATACCTCTATTTGAACATATTTTATCTGTTATTTAGATTTTGCACTTCACCGACTTCTGGAAGCTCAAAATCCACATATTCAAAGTCTGTCTCATGACTAATCCTAATAGCACTTTGCCAGAGGATAGGACATTTATGTGCCTGGTGCCAAAGGGCAGTAAGATGAAGAGAAATGTCAGACAGGGCGAATATTAGGGGGGATTTCAGAAGGAAAAGAGAAGAACAAACTTGGAGATTTCAGGTCTTATCATGACCTTCAGTATGGGGGCCACATCCTCAGCAGGGCAACTCATGGTGCCAGTATACCAAGGCTGCTGCAGAGCTTCTCTGGCCATAGGAACCTGAACCTTGTTGAGGACCACATGTGAAAGATCAGATACCTACAGATTAGTAGTCCTGAGTAAGCCATGTTACTGTCTCTGTCAGTCACAGTTTAGTGGGTGAATCAGACAAGTACTTCAGTGAACTATAGGATTCACAGTGGAATTCCATTTTTTAATGTTAAAGGAAGCTACGAAAAGATGCCATGCCATTTTTTTAAAAATCAGGATTTTAGATGAGAGTATTACGGCATAATAGCAACTACTATTTATTATTTTCATATCCTATGAGATTTTCAATTAACTTTAAATTATGTATTTTTAATATTTTTAGCAAACATATAGCAGTTGCTGTATACCAGGCACTGTTCTGTAGTATTTAACATATTAAGTGGTTGAATTTTCATAAGAACCCTGTGAGGTTGGTACTACTATTTAATACACCATTTTATAGATGAGAATACTGGAAGGTTAAAATGTACTTATTCTCATATAGCAAGTAAGAGGTAGCACTGAATTTCAAACCCAGGCAATCCAACTGCAGAGTCTCTATTCTCAACCACTGTGCCATATCATGTCTTGCAATGTTTTTTAAAATTCTATCAATGCACTGGGTGTTATGCGCAAATAATGAATCATGGAACATTACATCAAAAACTAAGGATATACTGTATGGTGACTAACATAACATAATAAAAAATTATTATAAAAAATAATAAAAAAATAAAATTCC
>NW_024423319.1:80814580-80817679 GCF_017311325.1 Ursus maritimus | reverse complement strand
TCAATGTTGGGCAAACATACATAGAGCCCTTTATAGTTCACAAAATATTTCCATGTATATTATGGCATCTAATCCTCACATCATCTCTGAGAAGTAATTGTTTATGCAACACTTTATATAAGGGGAAACCAAGAAAAGAGGGAATTTCACTATAGACAAAGGTCATAGATGGTTGAAACTATATCATTCAGAGATACACACACATGCACATTTGGTTATCACAGTGTTTCTTACCAAGGCCAGTGTATTGCATAGAGATAAATAAGAAAGAAGAAAAAGAAAGAAAGGGATTAGTTTTAGTTTTAGTTTTTTCATTCTATGATACTCCTACCAGATACCAGTTACCCAAAAGGGGAGGGGAAAACAATTCAAGAGTGACTAGAAGCTACCTTTCTTGAGTCCCATATGAGGCATATTTTCAATTGGTCCTTTAACATTTATACTCACTAGAAAAGGATAGTGGCTTAACATGCTTTTGAGCAGGATT
Organism: Ursus maritimus; assembly: GCF_017311325.1. Lineage (NCBI taxonomy): Eukaryota > Metazoa > Chordata > Mammalia > Carnivora > Ursidae > Ursus > Ursus maritimus. The sequence continues at coordinate 80,817,192 of NW_024423319.1, read as the reverse complement.
TTTATAACCTTCCAAGTCCAGTTTTCATTGATGTGAATCATCAATTGGACAGTGTTGCAGGGAGGAAATTCTAGGATCTTTATAAAAATCCATATTATGTTGTTATTTGATTGGATTTTCAGAAGACATTAAGTAAGTTAAATTGTCTTTAAGAGTGGGTGAAACATGAGGAGATTGAATCAGCAATACAAAACCTCCAAAGAAAAGCCCAGGACCAGATGATGGCTTCACTGGTGAATTCTAATGAGTTTAAGAAAAATTAGAGAGAGTTAAGATGGCAGAGGAGTAGGGGACCGCTTTTTCAGCAGGTCCCCTGAGGCAAGCTGGATAGGTACCAGACCATCCTGAACATCCACAGAATCAGCCTGAGATGCAGGAAGATACATCTGGATCTCTACAAATGAACACCTCCAGCACTGAGTATTGAGGTACGAAGCGGGGAGCCATGAAACCGCGCACAGATATCGGAAGATAAACGGAAAGGAGAGGGAGCCGCCGCATTCGGGAAGCGGTAGCCACCTGCACGGGGGAGCGGGCGGACTCGTGGACTGGCACCCGTGAGAGAGGAGACTGAGACCGTGAGCCCGGAAACATGTGCGACCAGCCTGAAATGAAGCTCCTGTGTGCTCACTGTAACCAGACTGAGACAGGGAGCTCCGGAGCACACGGGGCAGCTGGTAGCTGATGGTGTTAGAAACACAAAGGACAGAGACGCGCCGGCCCTGGAAGTGAGGGCTGGGACGCCGGGTGTGGGGCGCACATCCCAGGGTGCTGCAGGGTTGAGCAGCACCAACAGAAACAGAGTTAAAGTAGCCAGAACATCAGTGGAGAGCAGTCCGCTATCCCTCTGTTCTGAGACAGAGGCTGAGATTCGGCCACTGCTGCTCTGACTCTCAGAAGAGGCACAACACACTGCCAGGGAAAGCCGCCAGAGAACAAAAGCCTGAAAAATACCAGCTCACAATGTGCCCATCCCCATCCCCCCTCGCAGGGGACATGGAGACTCTACCCAAACAGGGTTGCCTGAGTATTGGCGCAGCAGACCCTTCCCCCAGAAGGCAGGCTGAAAAATCAAGAAGCCCACATCCCTAAGGTCCCTATAAAACAAGTGCGCACTGCCTGGATCCCAGTCAATAATTTGAGCTCTGGACAACCCCACAACCTCTCCTCATCAGAATGACGAGAAGGAGAAATCCTCCCCAGCAAAGAAAAGATAATGAGTCTGTGGCCTCTGCCACAGAACTAATGCATATGGATATAACCAAATTATCAGAAATGGAATTCAGAGTAACAATGGTCAAGATGTTGTGTAGACTTGAAAAAAGTATTAACGAAAATGTTAATAAGAATATAGAATCTCTAAGGGCGGAAATGAGAGCAAATTTGGAAGAAATTAAAAATTCTATGAGCCAAATGCAGTCAAAACTAGAGGCTCTGACAGCCATAGTGAATGAGGCAGAAGAACGTATCAGGGAATTGGAGGATTGGTAAGTAGAAGAGAAAGCTAAAATAGAATCTGGACTCAAAAAAATCTAATCTCAAGAATGTAGGTTACGGGAGATTACTGACTCAATGAAACGTTCCAGTGTCAGAATCATCGGCATCCCTGAGGGGGTGGAGAAAAACAGAGGTCTAGAAGAGATATTTGAACAAATTGTAGCTGAAAACTTCCCTAATATAGCAAAGGAAACAAGCATTCGTGTCCAAGAGGCAGAGAGGACCCCTCCCAAGCTCAACCACGACAAACCTACACCACATCACATCATAGTGCAATTCGCAAACATTAGATTCAAGGATACAGTATTGAAAGCGGCCAGGGCAAAGAAATTTCTCACGTACCAAGGCAAAATTCTCAGAATACGTCAGACCTGTCTACACAGACCTGGAATGAGAGAAAGGGTTGGGGGGGGCATTTTTAAAGCTCTTTCAGAAAAAAACAGGCAGCCAAGGATCCTTTATCCAGCAAGGTTGTCATTCAGAATTGATGGAGAGATAAAGACCTTCCAGAATCACCAGTCATTGACCAATTTCGTAACCACAAAACCAGCCCTACAGAAGATATTAAGGGGGGTTCTATAAAAGTAAAAAGGCCCCGGGCGCCTGGGTAGCGCAGTCGTTGGGCGTCTGCCTTCGGCTCAGGGCGTGATCCCGGCATTCCGGAATCGAATCCCACATCGGGCTCCTCGGCTGGGAGCCTGCTTCTTCCTCTCCCACTCCCCCTGCTTGTGTTCCCTCTCTCGCTGGCTGTCTCTCTGTCACATAAATAAATAAAATCTTAAAAAAAAAAGTAAAAAGGCCCCAAGAGTGATACAGAACAGAAAGTCACAATCTATAGAAACAAAGACTTTACAGGCAACATGGCATCATTAAAATCATATCTCTTAATAATCAGTCTCAATGTAAATGGCCTAAATGCTCCCATAAAACACCAAAGGGTTGCAGATTGGATAAAAAGACATGACCCATCCATTTGCTGTCTACAAGAGACTCATTTTGAACCTAAAGATACAGTCAGACTGAAAGTAAAGGGATGGAATACCATCTTTCACACCAATGGACCTCAAAAAAATCTGGGGTAGCAATTCTCATATCAGACACATTGGATTTTAAAC
>NW_024423319.1:80796596-80812407 GCF_017311325.1 Ursus maritimus | reverse complement strand
AAGAACTGGAACGAACAGTCCTTAAATTTGTATGGAACCAGAAAAGGCCCCAAGTCGCCAAGGAATTGTTGAAAAGGAAAAACAAAGCTGGGGGGAGACAGGAATCCATCAAAATCATAGAGGAGAACAAAGGAAGCAACCTCTACGACATTGGCCACAGCAACCTTTTTCATGACACATCTCGAAAGGCAAGAGAAACAAAAGATAAAATGAACTTGTGGGACTTCATCAAGATCAAAAGCTTCTGCACAGCCAAGGAAACAGTCAAAAAAACTAAGAGGCAGCCCACGGAATGGGAGAATATATTTGCAAATGATACTACAGATAAAAGACTGGTATCCAAGATCTACAAAGAACTTCTCAAACTCAATACACGAGAAACAAATAAAGAAATCATAAAATGGGCAGAAGATATGAACAGACACTTTTCCAATGAAGACATACAAATGGCTAACAGACACATGAAAAGATGTTCAACATCATTAGCCATCAGGGAAATTCAAATCAAAACCACACTAAGATACCCCCTTACGCCAGTTGGAATGGCAAAAATTGACAAGGCAAGAAACAACAATTGTTGGAGAGGATGTGGAGAAAGGGGATCCCTCCTACATTGTTGGTGGGAATGCAAGTTGGTACAGCCACTCTGGAAAACAGTGTGGAGGTCCCTTAAAAAGTTAAAAATTGAGCTACCCTATGACCCAGCCATTGCACTACTGTGTATTTACCCCAAAGATACAGACGTAGTGAAGAGAAGGGCCATATGCACCCCAATGTTCTTAGCAGCTTTGTCCACAAAAGCTATGTCGTGGAAGGAACCGAGATGTCCTTCAACAGATGACTGGATTAAGAAGATGTGGTCCATATATACAATGGAATACTACTCAGCTATCAAAAAGAATGATTTCTCAACATTTGCTGCAACATGGACAGCACTGGAGGAGATAATGCTAGGTGAAATAAGTCAAGCAGATAAAGACAATTATCATATGGTTTCTCTCATCTATGGAACATAAGAACTAGGAAGATCAGTAGAAGAAAGGGACAAAGAAAGGGGGGTAATCAGAACGGGGAATGAAGCATGAGAGACTGTGGACTCAGAAACAAACTGTGGGCTTCAGAGGGGAGGGGGGTGGGGGAATGGGATAGGCTGGTGATGGGTAGTAAGGAGGGCACATATTGCATGGTGCACTGGGTGTTATACACAACTAATGAATCATCGAACTTTACATCAAAAACCAGGGATGTACTGTATGGTGACTAACATAATATAATAAAAAAAAATTTTTAAAAATTAATGCCAATCCTTCTCAAATTCTTCTAAAAAGTTGAAGAGGAATTAATACTTCCAAACTCATTTTTTTGAGGCTAGCATATGAAGTCCAGATATGGATACAACAAGAAAAGAAAACTACAAATCAACATTTCTGACAATTATAGGTGCAAAATTTCTCAACAAAATACTAGCAAACCAAATTGAATAGCACATTAACATTTTCATACATTAAAATGAAGGAGATTTATTCCTGAGATACAAGGATGATTCAACATATATGCAAATCAATAAATGTAATACATCACATAATAGAATAAAAGATAAAAATCATATGATTATCTCAATAGATATAGAAGAAGGATTTGACAAAATTCAAGATTTTTTTATGATAAAATCTCAACACAGTGGGTATAGAAGGAGGAAGGTATCTCAACATAACATATGGCTAACATCATATTCAATTGTGAAAGTTTGAAAGCTTTTCCTCCAAGATCAGAAACAATACAAGGACGCCCACTCTTAAAACTCCTATTCAATATAATAGTGTAGGTCCTATCTGGAGCAACAAGACAACAAAAAGAAATTAAAGGCATCTAAATTAGAAAGGAAGAAATAAAATTTTCTCTGTTTGCAGATGACATGATTTTATACATAGGAAACCCTTTAGGAATCTACCAAAAAACTGTTAGAATCAAAAAATTCAATAAAGTTTAAGGATACAAAATCAACATATAAAATCAGTTGCATTTCAATACACTAACAATGAACTTTCTAAAAAAGAAATAAAGAAAAAACCCATTTACAATAGCATTAAACAGAATAAAATATTTAGGAATAAATTTAACCAAGGAGGTGAAAGAGCTATACACTGAAAATATAAGACATTGATGAAAGAAACTGAAGAAAAAAAATAAATGGAAAGATGTCATGTGTTCATGGATTAGAAGATTTAATACTGTTAAAATGTCCATAGTACCAAAATCCAATGCAATCTCTCCATCAAAATTCCAATGGTATTTGTCACAGAAATAGAAAAAACAATCCAAAAATTTGTATGGAATTATAAAAGACCCCAAGTAGCCAAAGCCATCTTAAGAATGAACAAAGGTTGAAGCATCACACTTCTTGATTTAAAGCTATATTACAAAGCTATAGTAATCAAAACAGTTTGGTACTGGTATAAAAACAGATATATTGACTAATGGAACTGAGTCAAGAGCCTAGGCATAAACCCACACATATACAGTCAATATTTGACAAGCAAGTTAGGAATACTCAATAGCGAAAATAGAGTCTCATCAACAAATGGTGTTAGGAAAACTGGATAATCATATGCAGAAGAATGAAATTAGATCCCTACCTTACACCACTCACAAAAATTAACTCCAAATTGGATAGGATAAATGTAAGACCTGAAACCATTAAACTCCTAGAAGAAAACATAGTAAAAAAAAGTCCTTGACATTGGTCGTGGTAATGATTTTTTGAATATGACACCAAAAGCAAAGGCAACAAAAGCAAATACCAACAAGTGGGACTACATCAAACCTTCTACCCAATCAAAGAAATGATCAACAAAAGGAAATCTACGAAATGGGAGAATGCGTTTTCAAACCATATATCTGTTAAGGGGTTAATATCCTCAATACATAAGGAATTCATACAACCCAACTGCAATAATATTAATAATAACTCAATTTACAAAGTGGGCAATGCACTTCAATAGACATTTTTCCGAAGAAGACATACAAATGACCAACAGGTATATGAAAAGGTGCTCAGCATCACTACTTATTGGGGAAATGCAAATCAAAACCACAATGAGATATTACCTCACACCTATCAGAATGTCCATTATCAAAAAGATAAGAGATAACCGTGGTGGCAAGGATGCCGAAAAAAGGGAATATTGCACTGTTGGAAGGAATGAAAGTTGGAACAGCCACTATGGAAAATATTACTTAGGTTCCTCAAAAAATTAAAAATAGAAATAGGAAGATCGGTAGGAGAAGAAAGGGAAGAAGGAAGGGGGGTAAACAGAAGGGGGAATGAACCATGAGCGACTATGGACTCTGGGAAACAAACTGAGGGCTTCGGGGAGGGGGGGATTGGGATAGGCCGTTGATGGGTAGTAAGGAGGGCACATATTGCATGGTGCACTGGGTGTTATACACAAGTAATGAATCATGGAACATTACACCAAAAACTAGGGGAAAAAAATAAATAAAAGTCCATTTTGAACATTTTAAAAAAATTAAAAATAGAACTACTATATTATCCATCAATCCCACCTCTGGGTATATATCTGAAGGAAATAAAATCACTATCTTGAAGAGACAGCACTCCCATGTTCATTGCAGGATTATTCATATTAGCCAAGACATGGAAAAAACCTAAGAGTCCACTGATGGATGAATGGATAAAGAATATATGCATGTACACACACACACACACACACACACACACACACACACAGAGGAATATTATTCACCCATAAAAGAGAAGAAAATCTTGCCAGTTGCTACAATATGGATGGACCTTGAGGGCATTATGCTAAGTGAAATAAGTCAGACAGAGAAAGACAAATACTGAATTGTATTACTTATGTGTGTTACCTAAAAACATAGAACTAATAGAAATGTAGAGAAGAATGGTGGTTGCCATGGGCTAGGGGTGGGGAAAATAAGCAGATATTGATCAATGGGTACAAACTTTGAGTTACAACATTAATAAATTCTGGGGATCTAATCTATAGCATGGTGGCATTAGTTAAAAATACTGTAATATATACTGGCAAGTTGCTAAGAGATTAAATCTTAAATGTTCTCACCACCACCACAACAACAAAAAAATGGTAATTATCTGAGGTGATGGACGCGTTAAGAACCCTTATTGTGGTAATCATTTCTCAATATATATGTGTATCAAATCAATATATTGTATACCTTACACAATGTTGTAAGTCAGTTATATCCTAATAGAGCTGGGAAACAAAAGAATAAAAACTAAGCAAAAATCAATCAAATAGAATGTAGTAAAACAGTAGAGGTAAAACGTTTCTTACACCCAGGGTGCCTGGGTGGTTCAGTTGGTTAAGCATTCAACTCTCGATTTTGGCTAAGGTCATGAACTCAGGTCATGATTTCAGGGTTGTAAGATTGAGCCCTGTGTTGGGCTCTGCACTGGGTGTGGAGCCTGCTTAAGATTCTCTCTCTCCCTCTCCTTCTGCCTTTCTCCCCTCTCAAAAAAGTTTTTTTTTACAGTAAACACAATTATACAATAAAATAATAAAAATGCTTCTTTGAGAAAATCAGTAAAATTAATAAATCTCTAGTGAGAATTAGAAAAAAGAAAGAAAATACAAATTATTAATATTTAGAATGACAGGCAACATCACCACAGATTCTACCGATATTAAAGTGATGATAAGGAACCAATAAAAGCAACTTAATACCAATAAATTAGACAACTTATAAAAAATTTACAAAATCCTTGAAAGCCTTAAACTATCAAAGCTCACTCAAGAAGAAATACATAATCTGAGCATTCCCGTACTATTTTAAAAACTGATTTTGTAGTTAAAAGCCATCCCACAAGGAAAACTCCAGGACCAACCAGATTTTAGTGTTGTGTTGTACCAAATATTTAAGGAAGAAATAATACCAACTCTACTAAATTTTTCCAGAAAATTCAACAGAAGACAATACTTCCCAATACATTACGTGATGCCCGCATTTCTCTTAAACAAGAACAAAAATATTAAAAAAGAAAACTACAGACACAAATCCATCATGACAAAGATGTAAAAAATTTTAAATATATAACAAAATAATATATTTTTTAAATAAAGTAATATTTAACATAAGATTATACATAATGACCTAGTTGAGTTTATTCCAGGTTCTTAAGTTAATTTTAGCATTTGAAAGCCAGTCAGTATAATTTACCAAATTCACATATTAAAATATAAAACAATAGGGGCGCCTGGGTGGCTCAGTGGGTTAGGTGTCTGCCTTCAGCTCAGGCCGTGATCCCAGGGGTCCTGGGATCGAGTCCTGCATCGGACTCCTTGCTCAGCCCGGAGTCTGCTTCTCCGTCTCTCCCCACTCATACTCTCTCTCTCTCCCAAAAATGAATAAAATCTTTAAATATATATATATATATATAACAATATACTCTTCAAAATATAGACAAGCATTTAAGAAAAACAAACATCCTTTCCGAAGAAAATCTCTCTGAAAACTCAGGGTAAAAAGGAATTTCTTCAAACTCATAAAGGGCCTATCAATAAGAAATAGCTAATATCATAGGTTAGAGTGAAAGTCTGAACGTTTTGCTCCTATAATCAGGAACAGTACTAGGATGTCTGTTCTCACCACTTCCATTCAACATTGTAATAGAGATTCTAGCCAATGTCTGCAGGTAGGAAAAAGAAATAAAAGGTATCTACATTGGAAAGAAAGAATTAAAACACTCTTTATTCATAGATGGCATTATCATCTAGACAGAAAATACTAATGAATTGACAAAGTTAGATTACCAGAATAAATTAGTGATTTATTAATAAGCTGAAATATGAGGTACCTGGGTGGCTCAGTTGGTTAAGCATCTGCCTTCAGATTAGGTCATGATCTCAGGGTTCTGGGATTGAGCTGCATCAGGCTTCCTGTTCAGTGGGGAATCTGCTTCACCCTTTCCCTCTGACCCTTCCCCTGCTCATGCTCTCTCTCTCTCTCTTCTTTCAACTAAAAAAAAATCCTTTAAAAAATAAGCTGATATATGCCGGGTCAATATACACAATTCAATTGTTTTTCTACATTCTAGTAACAGAAAAACCAAAAAATGATATAGAAATTCAATTTACAGTAGACTTTTTTAAAATATGAAATACCTATAAAGTATAACCAAGATATATAAGACATATCTGCTAAGTGAAAACTATAAAAAAAATCATTGCTGAAAGTAATTAAAAACCTAATGGATAAATACATATGGACTGAAAGACTTAATATTGTTAAGATGTCAATTTTCTCCAAGTTGATCTATAATCATAATTTCAATAAAATTCCTTTACATTCATATGAAAATGTAAAAATGTTAGACTAGCCAAAACGATTTTGAAAAGATGAACAAACTTGGGGGAATGACACTATCTGACTTCAAGACTCATTATATAGCTACAGTAATCAAGAAGGCATAGTATTAGCTTCAAGGTAGAACAATAGAGCACAACAGAAAGTCCAGAAATACCCTCACACATACATGATCAATTGATTCTCAACAAGGTGCAAAGATAATTCAGTGGAGAAATGATAGACTTCAACTAATTGCATGGGAAGAATTGGATATCAATATGCAAAAGAAAAAAAAGAATTTTAATCCTTACCTTACAGCATATACAAAATTGGATCTTAGATCTAAAAGTAAAACTATAAGGAATAGCATGGAAGACCATAGGGGAAGGGAGGGAAAACTGAAGGAGAGGGGAATCAGAGAGGGAAACAAACCATGAGAGACTATGGACTCTGGGAAAAAAACTGAGGGTTTCAGAGGGGAGGGGGTGGGAAGATGGGTAGCCAGGTGATGGTTATTAAGGAGAGCATGTGTTGTGATGAGCACTGGGTGTTACTAATGATGTACTACTATATGGTGGCTAACTGAACATAATAAAGTTAATACTAAAATAAATCCACAAAATAAAAAAATAGAAAAATAAAAGTAAAACCTATAACTATAAAACATCTAGAAGAAATATGTAAGATTTTTGTGGCAAAGATTCATTAAATACAATACCAAAAGCATGACCAAATAAAGTTGATAACTACTTCATTAAAACTAAAAATTACTCTTCAAGAGACACTGTAAAGACAATAAAGGGGCACTAGGGTGGCTCAGTTCATTCAGCTTTGGACTCTTAGTTTCAGCTCAGGTCATGATCTCATGGGTTTTGAGATCGAGCCCTACATCTGGCTCTGGGCTCAGCGTGGAGTCCGCTTGAGATTCTCTCCCTCTGCCCCTTCCTCTCAAATAAATAAATAAATCTTTTAAAAAGACAATTAAAAAAACACTACGAACTGGAAGAAGAAATCTGAAAATCACATATTTTATAATGGGTTTCTATTCTGAACGTATAGAGAACTTTCACAACTCAAATCATAAGCAAATAATCATCTGCAAGAATGAGTAAAGTGTTCCAGGTACTTCATAAATGAAACACGTAAATGACAAATTAGCAGTGAAAACAATGATAAACATCATTAGTCATTAGGGAAATGCAAACAAGAATCACAATTATTTTTTATTTGTATTTATTTATCAAAAAATATAAAATGATCTGATGCAACTATGTCAGAATGTTTTCATTCCTTAGCTGTGTGTATGTAATTTTATGGGTTTTTTTTTACATATTTTTTTTTTTTTGTTCCAAGTTTTTATTTAAACTCTAGTTAGTTACCATATAGTGTAATATTAGTTTCAGGAGTAGAATTTAGTAATTCATCACTTACATATATTACACCCAGTGCTCATCATAACAAGTGCCCTCCTTAATACCCATTACCCATTTAGCCCATCCCACCTCCTACCCACCTGCCCTCAGTTTGTTCTCTATAGTTAAAAGTCTATTTTACGGTTTGCCTTTCTTTTTTTTTCTTTCCCCTATGTTCATCTGTTTTATTTATTAAATTCCACATATAAGTGAAATCATATGGTATTTGTCTTTCTCCTACTGACTCATTTCACTTAGCATAATGCCCTCTAGTTCCATCCAAATCCTTGCAAATGGCAAGATTTCATTCTTTTTGATGGCTGAGTAATGTTCCATTGTGAGTGTGTGTGTGTGTGTGTGTGTGTGTGTGTGTGTGTATACACACACACATATATATATATATATATACCACCTCTTCATCCATTCATCAGTCTATGGATATTTGGGCTCTTTCCATAATTTGGCCATTGTTGAAAATGCTGCTATAAACATCGGGGTGCATTTGCCCCTTCAAATCAGTATTTTTGTATCATTTGGGTAAATACCTACTAGCACAATTTCTGGGTTGCAGGGTAGTTCTATTTTCAACTTTTTGAGGGACCTCCATACTGTCTTTCGGAGTGGCTGCACCAGTTTGCATTCCCACCAACAGCGCAAGAGGCTCCCCCTTTCTCCACATCTTCTCCAACATCTGTTGTTTCTTGTATTGTTAAATTTAGCCATTCTGACAGGTGTGAAGTGATATCTCATTGTAGTTTTGATTTGTATTTCCCCAATGATAAATGATGTTGAGCATCTTTTCATGTCTGTTAGCCATCTGGATGTCTTCTTTGGAAAAATGTCTATTCATGTCTTCTGCCCATTAGAATCACAATTAGGTAACACTACACAGCTGTCATAATATGCAAATTTAAAAAAGACTGACCACACTGAGTGTTGGCAAGAATATAAGGAAACTAGAAACCTCATACACTGGTGGTAGAAATGCAAAATGATATCACCATTTTGGAAACTATCTGGCAGTTTCTTACAAAATTAAACATATATCTACCATGTGACCCAGTCATTCACCTCCTAGGTATTCACTCACAAAAATTGAAAGCCTATGTTCACATAAAGATATACAAAAATAGTCATGGTTTTATTTGTAATATCTAAAAATTAGAATGAACAAGTAAAAAAATAAATCTTGTTACATACATTTACTACCTCTCACTATACTATAAAAGGCTATAAAATCTTGATATATATAACAACATGAATTTCAAAATAATTATGCTGAGTGAAAGAAGACAGACCACAAAAATGTACCTACTATATGATTGCATTTATATAGAATTTTAGAAAATGCAAACTAATCTGTAGTGACAGCTATAGAGATAGATTGCTTAGGGACAGGGCATGGGGATAGGAAAGAAAGGAGAGAGGGAATAGAATTAAACAGGAGGAAGATTTGATTGTGGTAATGGTTCATGGGTATACTTCTGTTAAAACATATCAAATTGTGTACTTTAAACATGTACGGTTTAATATATCTCAAATTATACTTCAATAAAGCTGGGGTACTCTTTTGATAGAAACTGATAAATTGATTATAAAATTTATATAAAATTATAAAGAAATAAAATAACTAAAAGCAACTTTGAAGAAGAAGAAACTATCCTCAAGACTTAGTGTAAAGTAATAGTAATCAAGATAGTGTGGTATTGGCTCTTGGATATTCAATGGAATAGAACAGAGAGCCAAGAAAAACACATACATGGTTGCTCAGTTTCCAAGAAAACTATAAAGGCAATTCAGTCAGAAAAGGTTAGTCTTTTCAACAAATGGTCCTGGAACCAGTGGTTATCTGTATCACAAAATTCAAAATTAATGTTGATCTATACCTTGAACAATACCCCAAAATTAACTCAAAATAGATTATAAAACTAAATGTAAAAGCTAAAGTTATAAAATTTTTAGAAAGAAAATAGGAAAAAATCTTTGTGATCTTGAGTTAGGGAATGATTTTGTAGATATGATACCAAAAACATGATCCATTAAAGAAGAAACTGATAGGGCTCCTGGGTGGCTCAGTTGGTTAGGTGTCTGCCTTCAGCTCAGATCATGATTCTCGGGGTCCTGGGATCCAGTCCCACATTGGGCTCCCTGATCAGCGTGGAGTCTGCTTCTCCCTCTACCCCTTCCGCTGCTCATGATCTCTTTCTCTCTCACTCTCTCTCTCAAATAAATAAATAGTCTTTAAAAAAAAGAAGAAATTGACAAACTGGACTTCACTAAAATTAAGAATTTCTGTTCTTCAAAAGACACCATGAAGTGTCTTTTGAGTGGGAGAAAATATTTGCCAATCTCATATCTGACAATAAATTCATATCCAGAATATAAAAAGAACTCTCAAAACTCAAAGTAAACAAACAGCCCAATAAATAATTGCCAACAGTTTTAACAAATAAGCACTTGAAAAGATAGTCAACATCATTAGTCATTAAGGAAATGTATATTAAAAACACAATGAAATACCACTACATACCTATTAAAATATCTAAAATTTAAATGTCTTATCTCTACCAAATGTTAGCAAGGATGTGGAGGAATTGAACTCCTGCTGCCAGAGGGAAAGTAAAATTGTATAAACAGTTTAGAAAGCAATTTCACAGTTTATTAAAAAGTTAAACATATGACCCAGCCATTTCACCATCTGGTATTTCCCCAAAAGAAAAGAAAACATGTCTATAAAAAGGGTTGTACATAAATGTTCACAGAAGGTTTATTTGCAATACCAAAACATGAAAACAAATTAAATACTCATCAACATGCGTTTGAATAAACAAATTGTGGTAATAGAGGCACCTGGGTGGGTCAGTCGGTTAAGTGTCTGCCTTCCCCTCAGGTCATGATCCCAGAGTCCTGGGATGGAGCCCCACATTGGGCTCTCTGCTCAGCAGGGAGCCTGCTTCTCCCTCTCTGTCTGCCTGTTGCATTGCCTACTTGTGCTCTCTCTCTCTGTCAAATAAATAAATAAAATCTTTTAAAAAAATTGTGGTATATCCATACAATGGAATACCACTCATCAATAAAAAGAATTAACTATTGATATATACAACATGGATGAATCTCAAAATAATTATGCTGAGTGAAAGAGACCACATAGAAAAAGAACAGATTATATATTTTGATTTATATAAAACTCCAGACATGCAAACCAGTATTGAATAACAGAAAGCAGGCCAGTGATTGCCTATGAATGGGGCCTGGTCTGGAAGGACATGAGGAAACTTTTGGGGGTAATGTATTTGTTTATTAACTTGATTGTGGTGATGGTTTCATGGGACTATACATATATCCAACCTTATCAAGTAATATATTTAAATATGCTCATTTATTTTATCTCAATTATACCTCAATTAAACTATTAAAAATAAAACCTTAAAGGAAAGGGAAAGTTCTGATAAGGTTAAGAACAAGGAGCTCTGGAAACACAGAGGAAGGACCCTAAATCACAGCCAGAGGGGTGGATAGATTAGATGTAGATACAATTATACCCAATGTACATATGAAGTGACTGAGGGTCAAAGAAGTTGTGTAATTTGCTCAAAGTCACACAGTAAACCAGGGCTATGGTCATTTTTCAAACCTAGGACAATGTAATTGCAGTACCCTCTGCAGTTTATATTACCCCTGTTTTAAAATGTGGGTTTTATTATCATTCAGGTATATTGAGGCCAACAGTTCATGAGATGATTGCCATTGGAAAGACAGTCTGTCACTCACAGTTCCCAAGAGGAGGGGGCACATGACGCCAGGCAGGGCCACAGGGAAGCACCAGCATCAGTCAGGAGAGAGGTCAAAGCCCTGGGGAGAGAGCCTGCATTATGGTTTTTGCAGAAAGGAACAGGGAAGGCAGGGTAAGCAGATTTCAGCGAGCTGTGGGGCATAGAGGCTGTCCTTATTTGTCTGATACCTGACCTCTGGGTGATTAGGGTAGAAGAATACTGCCCCCAATGTGAGAGAGCCCTGTAAAAGCCTGATAAAGGAGGTAGTTTGGGTATGGGTTTGGAACGGCTGGTTTGTATACTGAAGAAGCATTTTCTCTAGAAATGAGCTAACTCTGGGAGAGGCAGTCCTTTTCGGTGTCAGCAGGGCCCCAAGAAGGCAAAGCATCAGAATAAAATGATACCCTGTGCCACTGTTAATGACATCATCTGTTGTATTTTCTTTAAAGATTTTTTATGTGTTCATTAGAGAGAGAGCTATTTCGCAAGAGCATGAGCAGGGGGAGGGGCAGAGGGAGACGGAGAAGCAGACTCCCCGCTGAGCAGCAAGACTGAGGATGCAGGGATCCCAAGACCCTGGGATCATGACCTGATGTGAAGGCAGACACTTAACCAACTGAGCCACGCAACTGCCCCCGACATCATCTGTTTTAACTCACAACCACCAGCAACATTTCCTGGACTCTGCTTACCCATAAATTCTTTAAAAATCTATTCAATATAATATTAGAACTGGCTATGTATTTTGCAGAGCATAGCACAAAATTAAATATGGGGTCCCTTGTTCAAAAATCATTAAGAATTTCAAGACAGTGGTAGCACATCATTAAACCAAGCAGGGGCCTGTGGAACTGCACCAGTCACATGCCACAAAGCCAGCCCTATACAGCACAATAGTTGATCAGCAGGCAACTTCCAGAGAAAGACTCCAGAAGGTCTTTCTGGTATTTCCTAGTTCCTCACCAAAATGGAAGCCTAAGGTAAAAGGTCAGCCTAGCTGTGAGTGACGCAGAACCCTGAAATAAGCCTTTTACCTCCCTTTTGCCAATTCCTGGTTTTTGGGGATTGGACACCATCTGGATGCCAGGATACAAAGGGAAGCTACATCTTTTCATTATACTTGGGAAGGCACAGAAATTCTCAGTCAGAGGCCAGTAATGTTGCTGACTGTCTTTCTGCCCTGATTCTAGGTAGATTAATCTTCCCTGCACAATAAATTATAATTTCCTGCTATGATCATTTTTTAAAGATTTATATATTTATTTGACAGAGAGAGAGAGAGAGAGCACAAGCAGGGGGAGTGGTAGGGAGAGGGAGAAGCAAGCTGTCACTGAGCAGAGAGCCTGACGTGGGGCCTGATCCTAGGACCCTGGGATCATGACCTGAGTTGAAATCAGATGCTTAACTGAGTGAGCCACCCAGGCGCCCCACTGTGATTACTTTAAATGTATCTTTGAGTTAACGTGTCTGAGCTGGAATTTTTTTACCTTCCATTTGAAGTATGGGTGGATAGAGTAATTTTACACAATACAAAAACAACACCATTTTTCATAATAAACAGCATTAGATGAATGTGTCCAAACTATCACTTTACACTTGGCAGAATAGTAGTACTCTGTATAGGAGCATATCATGCAGTTTATTTCACAAAGGAAGTTCATAACTTTGGAAAGGACCATGACAGAGTCCACAACTCAACGTGTGTTTCCTTCATATTATATCTTATGTAGCCTCTGTTCCTAAATTTCCTTATCTGTAAAAATGGCCTCAACATAAGCACCTATTTCCTAGGGCTGTTTCATGGATTAAGGGTACATGTATAAATATTAAAATAGTACTTAACATATAAGTATATGATGATCATTATCCGGTATATTTGCATGCCATGTAATGTGCAAAAGAAACTTACAGGGGCGGCTCAGTTGGTTAAGCAGCTGCCTTCAGCTCAGGTCATGATCTCAGGGTCCTGGGATCCAACCTCATGTCTTGGGCTCCCTGCTCAGTGGGGAGCCTGCTTCTCCCTCTCCCTCTGCTTCCACTTCTGCTTGTGCTCTCTCTCTCTAATAAATAAAATCTTTTAAAAAAACAACTTACAGTCAACAATGTTAGCCCCAGGTGTAGTCTATTCATCCATTAAATTAATTAAGATGCAAATGATGCCTGGAGGGAAACTACTCTCCTCATAATCATTTACATAACTACTGCAAATTCAAATTCGTTAAATTCCTAGAGTTTGTACCTTGGAAGCTAAACACTTCGTTTTTTATGTTTGTATGCAGTGACCTCTGGTGTTGGCAAAATGTTGCTCAATAGTCTGTGGAAATGTGTTTATATTATTGAGTACAATAATGATTTGTCCTCATTTTTGAAATGGCTAATTTGATTTTTTTAAAGATGTTATTTATTTGTCAGAGAGAGAGAGAGAGAGAGAGAGTGCACAAACAGGGGGAGCGGCAGGCAGAGGGAGATGCAGGCTCTGCACTGAGCAAGGAGCCTGATGTGGGACTGGATCCCAGGACCCTGGGATCATGACCTGGGCTGAAGGCAGATGCTTAACTGACTGAGCCACCCAGGCACCCTAATTTGATTTTAAAGTATTGTTAATTGGGAAAAATCAGTAAAGTGCTCAACTGTTGGGGTCAGAAATATCTGGGTACATGATCATAATCCTAATCAGAATAAGAATCATCTTGGGTGCCTGGGTGGTTCAGTTGGTTAAACGTCTGCCTTCAGCCTAGGTCATGATCCCAGGGTCCTAGGGTCCTGGGATCCAGTCCCGACTTGGGCCCCCTGCTCAGTGGGGAGCCTGCTTCTCCCTCTACCCCTCCCCCGTGCTTGTGATCTCTCTCTCTCATGCTCTCTCTCTCTCTCAAATAAATAAAATCTTAAAAAAAGAACCATCTTTATCAGTCATTCACTATGTGCCATACACTGTTAGGAGCACTTAACACACATCACCCATTTTAATCCTTACAACAATCTAGGAGGCATGTATTTTTATTATTCCAAATTGACAAATGAGGAAATTTAGGATCCCAGGTTAACTCACTTGTCCAGGAACACACAATGAGTCAATAGGAAAACCAGAATTCAAACCTAAGAATTCTGACTCCAGAGTCAACCCCTACTAGTGATGAGATCTCAGGAGTCACAAAATTTCTCTGAGCATCAATTTTCATACCTGTAAAGTGGGAATAAATGTAGGCTCTCTGACACCAGGAGGTTGTGAGAATTGTTGCAGTAAAATTGTCTATTTCTTGTTCCAATCTTTTGTTATCTGTAGAAATATTCAAGAATAAGTGTGTTCGGGGCGCCTGGGTGGCACAGCGGTTAAACGTCTGCCTTCAGCTCAGGGCGTGATCCCGGCGTTGTGGGATCGAGCCCCACATCGGGCTCTTCCACTGTGAGCCTGCTTCTTCCTCTCCCACTCCCCTGCTTGTGTTCCCTCTCTCGCTGGCTGTCTCTATCTCTGTCGAATAAATAAATAAAAAATCTTTAAAAAAAAAAAAAGAATAAGTGTGTTGGAGGAGGTAATCAAGAGACCACTGGCTGACACATGAGGTGGTCCTGGGGAATCAGAGGCTCCCCCCGCCCCCGTCCTTAGAATGTATGTTTTGCCAACTATTCCTACAACTGGAGCCGTTTTCAAGAATGCAGCCATGGAGAGCAACGTGCTTTTGAGACCATCTGGTCAGTATACGTGACTGAACCCAGTTCAGGCCTCTATATAAACTTTTAAGATTCCTGCGGGCAGGTGAGATTTACTCATCCTGCAGCTGCCCAAGACAAGCCTCATATGTAAGTTCCCTTGCTTATTAACACTGCCAGCTACCAATCTGGAAGGGTCTTCCTCTTTCTCCTTGCCTTCTGTGTACAGGGGCCAGTTTTGTGAATCATCAAAGTAATATGACAAAGTAAATGCTTTTGAAATGTGTTCCCAAAAATATTTACTTTAGTTATAAAGATTTTTAGTGGCATGCCTAATACGTTTTTGTTCTGATTCCTAAATGTAGTTCTTTTTTCCTGTTATTCCAGTTTAGTTAGTACAGATGATGGTTCCCATTGTGTTCCTTTGAGAGCTAAGAAAGGGTTGGCTATACATATTGTTATCAGCAGACATTGGGGCAACACCTAAGGAGGAGGTGGCATATTTTTCAAGGAGTAAGGACACTTGGTGGTAGAGGTCCTGGGAAGATGGTGGCAGCAGTGCCTATACAGTTTTTCAATCTCTCCAAACACAGAAAAACAGAGCAATTAGAGAGCAAAAGCAAAATG
>NW_024423319.1:80759127-80796586 GCF_017311325.1 Ursus maritimus | reverse complement strand
ATTTATTTATTTATTTATTTATTTATTTATTTATTTATTTATTTGTTAGAGCGCACAAAGGGGGGGAGCAGCAGGCAGAGGGAGAAGCAGGCTCTGCGATGACCAAGGAGCCTGGTGTGGGACTCGATACCAGGACCCTGGGATTATGACCTGAGCTGAAGGCAAATGCCTAACTGAGCCACCCAGGCATCCCTAGTAACCTAGATTTGCTGAAAATATTCTCTACGCATTTTGCTTTTGCTCTCTAATTGCTCTGTTTTTCTGTGTTTGGAGAGATTGAAATAGCTGTAGGCACTGCCACCATCTTCCCAGGACCTCTACCACCAAGTGTCCTTACTCCTGAAAAAATATGCCACCTCCTCCTAGGTCGTGCCCTCTGCTCGGATAACAATATGTATAGCCAACCCTTTCTTAGCTCTCAAAGGAACACAATGAACCATCATCTGTACTAACTAAACTGGAATAACAGGAAAAAGAACTACATTTAGGAATCAGAACAAAACGCTATTAGGCATGCCACACTAAAATCTTTATAACTAAAGTAAATATTTTTGGGAACACATTTCAAAAAGCATTTACTTTGTCATATTACTTTGATGATTCACAAAACTGGCCCCTGTCACAGAAGCGCAAGGAGAAAGAGGAAGACCCTTCCAGATTGGTAGCTGGCAAGGTTACTAAGCAAGGGAACTTACATATGAGGCTTGTCTTGGGCAGCTTGAGGATGAGTAAATCTCACCTGCCCGCAGGAATCTTAAAAGTTTATATAGAGGCCTGAACTGGGTTCGTCACGTATACGACCAGATGGTCTCAAAAGCACGTTGCTCTCCATGGCTGCACTTCTTGAAAACGGCTCCAGTTAGAGGAATAGTGGCAAAACATACATTCTAAGGACGGGGCGGGGAGCCTCTGATTCCCCAGGACCACCTCATGTGTCAGCCAGTGGTCTCTTGATTACCTCCTCCAACACACTTATTCTTTTTTTTTTTTTTAAAGATTTTTATTTATTTATTCGACAGAGATAGAGACAGCCAGCGAGAGGGAACACAAGCAGGGGAGTGGGAGAGGAGAAGCAGGCTCACAGTGGAAGAGCCCGATGTGGGGCTCGATCCCAACGCTCGGGATCACGCCCTGAGCTGAAGGCAGGCACGAACCGCTGGCGCACCCAGGCGCCCGAACACACTTATTCTTGAATATTTCTACAGATAACAAAAGATTGGAACAAGAAATAGACAATTTTACTGCAACAATTCTCACAACCTCCTGGTGTCAGAGAGCTCTACATTTATTCCCTACTTTACAGGTATGAAAATTGATGCTCAGAGAAATTTTGTGACTCCTGAGATCTCATCACTAGTAGGGGTTGACCTGGAGTCAGAATTCTTAGGTTTGAATTCTGGTTTTCCTATTGACTCATTGTGTGTTCCTGGACAAGTGAGTTAACCTGGGATCCTAAATTTCCTCATTTGTCAATTTGGAATAATAAAAATACATGCCTCCTAGATTGTTGTAAGGATTAAAATGGGTGATGTGTGTTAAGTGCTCCTAACAGTGTATGGCACATAGTGAATGACTGATAAAGATGGTTCTTTTTAAGATTTTATTTATTTGAAGAGAGAGAGCATGAGAGAGAGAGATCACAAGCACGGGGAGGGTAGAGGGAGAAGCAGGCTCCCACTGAGCAGGGGGCCCAAGTCAGGATCATCCCAGGACCCCAGGACCCTGGGATCATGACCTAGGCTGAAGGCAGACGTTTAACCAACTGAACCACCCAGGCACCCAAGACTGATTCTCTGATTAGGATTTAGATCATGTACCCAGATATTTCTGACCCCAACAGTGGAGCACTTTTCATCATTTTTCCCAATTACAATACTTTAAAACAAATTAGGTGCCTGGGTGGCTCAGTCTAACATCTGCCTTAAATAAATAAATAAATAAATAAATAAATAAATAAATAAATAAATCTTTTTAAAAAATCTTGGTTACAATACATACCTTAAAACCCCAAAATTAAAGTAGATGAGGACAAGTCACCAACGGTCATATTACCAGTGTCTGTGCAGGAGGAGAAAGAAGTGATGGAGCAACATCTGACTTGATAAAAGAACCACAAACTAACCAACTCACCAGAAGAAGCAGCAGAGAGTCACAGGGTTTTTGCCCTTTTCATATCATGTGAGTGCATAGGGCCCAGCTCAAGAGGCACTAAAGGAGGGGAGCCTGGGTGGCTCAGTCAGTCAAGCATCTGCTTTGGCTCAGGTCATGATCCCAGGGTCCCGGGATTGAGTCCCATGTTGGGATCCCTGCCCAGTAGGGAGCCTTCTTCTCCTTCTCCTCCCTGCTTGTGCTTTCTCACTATCTCTGCCTTTCTCTCTCCCAAGTAAATCAAATCTTTTTTTTTTTTAAGAGGCACTAAAGTTGCTATAGAAGCATGTGAACTCTCAAAACTGATACCTCAGGGCTCTCTTGACAGGAACCCACAATTAAGAGAAACTGCTGGAGGTGGAATCACAATTCAATAGAAAATGAACGAGAGACTAAGAAATAAGGTTTAAAACTGCTGTACACAGATGTCCACACTTGTGGCTATTTTGAGCACTTGAAATGTGGCTAGTCAGAACTGAGATATACTGAAAGTATAAATTACATAACAGCTTTTGAAGATTTAGTGAGAAAACAAATTATCTCAATAATTTTTATATTGATTACATGTTCAAATCATATTTTGGATAGATGGAATGAAGTAAATTATTAATGTCAAGTGTTTATAATTTTTAAATTTTGCTAGTAGAAAATGGTGAATTACGTGTGTGGCTAGCATTCTATTTCTACCGGACAGAACTCCCTATTACTGAAGTCTGATATGTCTTTTAGACATCTCAAATGGAAAAGTCAATTAGATAGCTGGATATACATGACTGGAGTACAAGGGAATAGGTGGGAATATACAGTATTTTGATTTACCAGTTTACAACAGTATTTAAAGACATGAGACTAGATGGGATCTCCTAGGAAGTAAATGTATATAGGAAAAAAAGGCAAAAAACTGAGGCCTCGGATATTCTAATACTTAGAGGTGTGGAAAATGAGAAAAGTCTAGGAGAAAGTGGGGTGAACACAAAGAGAACAGTCCTTAAAGACTAAGGAAGAACATGTATCAAAGAAAAGGGAGTGATCAATAGTGCCAAATGGTGCCAAAAGGTCAAGTAATAGGAAATCTAAGAATTATCCTTTATCAGGTGCCTGGGTGGCTCAGTTGGTTAAGCATCTGCCTTTGGCTCAGGTCGAGATCGGGGTCCTGGGATCCGTCCCAGCGTCGATTCCCTCGTTGATCCCAGCGTGATCCCCACAAACATGACAATCCCTGATAGGCGGGCAGCCTCCTTCTGCCTGTCCTTCTGCCCTCCCCCCAACACCCCTCCCACCATGTGCACATGCACACTCTCTCTAGCAAATAAAGTCTTTTAAAAAATTATCCTTTACATTGGGGGCGCCTGGGTGGCTCAGTCGGTTAAGCGGCTACCTTCAGCTCAGGTCATCATCCTGGGGTCCTGGGATAGAGGCCCGCATGCATCGGGCTCCCTGCTCAGTGGGGAGTCTGCTTCTCCCTCTCCCTCTGCTGCTCCCCTTGCTTGTTCTGTCAAATAAATCAATAAATAAATCTTTTAAAAAATTTTCCTTTACATTCTGCAGTATGGAGATCTACTGTGTGATGGCATTTGGTAATTCCATAAAGAGGGAGTATTAGAAGGACCTTTGGACGCCAGGAAACAAACTGAGGGTTGCACAAGGGAGGGGGTGGGGGATGGGGTAACTGGGTGGTGGGTATTAAGGAGGGCATGTGATGTGATGAGCACTGGGTATTATACACAACTAATGAATCATTGAACACTACATCAAAAAATAATGATATATTATATTATGGCTAATTGAACTTAATAAAAAAAATAAAGTTCATTTAAAATGCCCCTCCTCCCAAAAAAAGGACCGGGGCGCCTGGGTGGCACAGCGGTTAAGCGTCTGCCTTCGGCTCAGGGCGTGATCCCGGCGTTATGGGATCGAGCCCCACATCAGGCTCTTCCGCTATGAGCCTGCTTCTTCCTCTCCCACTCCCCCTGCTTGTATTCCCTCTCGCTGGCTGTCTCTATCTCTGTCAAATAAATAAAATCTTAAAAAAAAAAAAGGACCAAAGGTCAAGAGAAGGTAAAAAAGCCTGTGGTCAATAGGGGCTATACAGATTTTGGTACGGTGGGCTTGGGCTAAGGACATTGGATTAAGGTCCACTCTCAAGCATATCAAATACCCAAATATCTACTAAAACACTAGTGCGCAGTATGGTAGTGGCATCTCTGATTCAGCCCACTGAACGCTGGCTCACTGTAGGAAGGAATCAGACCTAGTACCTGAACTAATGCTTCCCCCAATATGAGATAAATAGGGGATGTTTTGTGGTCAAAGCCACCACCAGGGACAAGGTATGGCTTCCTAGATATATATCCTTGGGTGTTTCTAATTCTCTGGGGCTTGTCTAGAGAGCTAATTATATATACAGGCCAGTCACTAGCATTTGCAGTGGCTAAAGTACAAATTAAGGCCTTTGGCCCATGTCCTTGGGTCTCTTCCCATTGCCAGCTATTTCCTACGCCAAGAGGTGTCTTACACTCAACCCTGAGAACACCTCAGCCTACACTATCAAGCTTTGCATATCTTTTGCTTTTACAAACAGTGGCCTCCTGGCAGCATCTGGGCCTAAGAGTATATATTCCACAGGTCCACACCTCCCTTCTTTAGGAGGGACACTGAAAATAGGGCCTTATAGAATCTAGAAGCAGCCTTGGGGAATGAGGGAAACTAAAGTATTTTCTATGGGGGCACCTGGGTGGCTCAGTCGGTTAAGCATCTGCCTTCAGCTCAGGTCCTGATCCCAGGGTCCTGGGATTGAGCCCCGCATCAGGATCCCAGGTCTTCGGGGAACCTGCTTCTCCTCCGCCCCTCCCCCAGCTTGTGCTTTCTCTCTCAAATAGATAAATAAAATCTTTAAAAAATATTTTTTACAAAAACTGAAGGGTGTTGGGACCTGGTGGGCACATACCATTGTCTCTGTGGACTCCTAGCTCTGTAGCCTGAATACAGACTAGGCAGATACCTCTAAAATGTGGGGCCCAGGAGGAAGGCCCTTCCTGGCCAAGTCTATGCCAGCATTGGCCATATACCAGAAAAGCAAAGAGAGGAGGAATATGGCAAAGTAGGGAAAGGGAGTTCCTTTTACTGGTTTGGTTTATTTATTTTCATTCCATTCGTTTACTGTGTTCTCCCACTGTGTTTCCTCAACTTCCTAAAAAACAGCTGAATTTCATTGCAGAACTAGCAATATATCAAAGTATAAAATGTAGCACATGAAAGACCATTATCATCAGTTATTCCAAAAAATGTGTATATCCTGCTCACAGAATGGTGGTGCATGTCCATCTAGTTCTCTCCAAATGTCTATACACACACACACACACACACACACACACACACACACACACAGCCCCTTACATACCTGCTCACAAATTTAGTCACATTTTTTAAATGAGATTATCCATTAACTTTTTTTTCACTAAAAATCTGACCATTTTCATATCATTAACCTTGAATCACCCTCCCAGACCTTCCTCTCCCCCACACAGTCCTCAAGAGTCCCCTTTCCCAACACACAAATTTTTTCCTCCTCTAGAAGCTGAGACCTTTCCTCTTGGTACGCCTGACTCCTGCTGTTCTCCTCCTTCCTGAGACTTCCTTCCAGCACTCCTTACTCCCATATGGGAAGGAAGTTTTCCTCCCAACACACACACACACACAGTCAAGTCCTCTTTCCTTACCTTGAACATCTCCTTCACCCCTCCTTGGGCTGAACCCTGCTCCCTTTTCTTGTCTAAGTTTGCAAATCACTTATGGTAAGAGGGTATATACCATATAAATGGGAATTTCCTGGACAAAATTCCATTTTAGATATAAATAAATGATTGCAGGAATAGTATCTTTTCCACTCTCGCTTTCAAAGAAATCAGGTAGCATGCTAACAACTTTCTTTAATCCTCTAAATCAGATGTAGGGTTAACAGTTTTTTGGACAATAAAAAAACCACTACATCTTAAAAATGAAGTTAACATTTTTATTTTATTCATTCAAAAATTTCATTATACAAAGGTAACATGGAAAAGAGAAATCTCAACTCAGGCAAAGGCAGGCCTTTTTGAGGAAAATGTGGGCCTGGAATCAGGGGCCAATAGCAAATAAGTGCTAGGTAGTACAGTTACGGGAAAGAGAGGCTTTAAAACTGCCTCTCCAAACAATAGCATCAAAATTTCTCATTATCTGGGTTAATAGCTAGAACACTTGTAAACGTCACAGGTTAACTGCAGAGCAGGCACCCCCTTCAGGCCAGTGGGTGCATGCTAATTCCTTTTGAGGTTGTCACACCACTGGAGGTGTAGGGGAGGAAGACATGCTCCCTGTTTCAGCCTCCTCTCCTGGAGAAAGAGGGCTCAGGGCATCAAGCTCTGGCAGCAAGGCACGCCTCAGACTTGCAGGACTAGGAGTGGAGATGGAGCCCAAGCCGCTAAACTTAGGGGAAGAGGTGCTCTGGCCAGAAAAATTAGTGGAGGAGGAGCAGGAGGAAGAGGAAGATGAAGACGAAGAGGAGGAAGAGGAGGAGGGGCTTTGGCCCGGAGACCCGGAGGAGGAGGTAGAGGAGGAAGAGGAGGAGCTCTCACCACACTGCTCAGGGAAAGGAAAGGGCCTACCAGGAGGTGAGGGAGAGGAGGCACGCATACGGACTGCATGCCAACGGGGCTGGGCACCTAGGCTTGGGACCTCAGGATTAGGAGAGCTTGAGCTGCTCTGGCAGACCAGCCTTCGTAAGGCTACCCCAGAGGAAGAAGGAGGACTCAGGCCAGTACGCACAGGCAGAGAGGCGCGGCTTCTAGGGGATGATCTCTGGATGGTGCGGCTCCGGAGGACAAAGCCTGGAGTCGGGCAGCCGTTGCGGACGGCAGGGCCTATCGGGTTGGCTCGGCTTCGGAGGGCAGGGCCTGACCCGGATGCACGGCTGCGGAGAGCAGGGCCTGGTGGGCTGGCGCGGTTATTGAGGGCAGGGCCTAACCCAGATGCACGGCTGCTGGAAGCAGGGCCCCGCGCGGATGCACGGTTGCGTTGAGCTGACCCCAGCGCGGATGCACCGCGGCTGAGAGCTGGGCCCGGCGCGGATGCATGGCTGCGACGACCTTGGCCCGGCGCAGATGCACGGCCGCGGCTGCAGGGAGCTGGGTCTGGCGCAGATGCACGGCGGCGGCTGCGGAGAGCTGGACCCGGCGCGGAAGCATGGCGGCGGCTGCGGAGAGCTGGGCCCTGCGAGGAAGCACGGCGGCGGCTGCGGAGAGCTGGGCCCGGCGCGGAAGCACCGACACCGCTGCGGAGAGCTGGACCCAGGGCGGAAGCACGGCCGCGGCTGCGGAGGGCTGGGCCCGGCGCGGAAGCACGGCGGCGGCTGCGGAGGGCTGGGCCCGGCGCGGAAGCATGGCTTCGGCTGCGGAGAGCAGGGCCTGGCGCGGATGCATGGCGACGCTGGAGGGCAGGGCCTGACACCAAAGCACCAGGGCGAAGACCAGGGCCTGGCGCGGGTGCACCACGGCGACGAGCAGGGCCTGGTGCTGACGCACGGCTGCGAAGAGCTGAGCCCAACCCGGAAGCATGGCCACGGAAGGCGGGGCCTGGCGGGGTGGCGCGGCCATTGAGGGCAGGGCCTGGCCTGGCTGCTTGACTGCGGAGAGCTGGGCCTGTTGCGCGGGCCTGACTTCGGAGGGCAGGGCCTGGCTGGGATGGGTGACCCCACGGAGAAACCCGAGAACGGCGGCGGCCGCTGGGCTGAGACCCCGGAGAAGATGGCGGCAAGGTCACCGGGCACTGAGGCCTAGCAAGCGCGGGAAACAGACAGCGCCGCCCTGGAGGCTTCTGAGCCTGGGCAGCTTCCTCGTGGTGGGTCAGCTTCCTCCCACGGCCCTTCCCCGGGCTCGTGGTCAGGGTCGGAGGCCCGCTGGCCTGGCCAACGCCCCTCATGGCTTGCACCATGGCGGCCACGCCGCCCGCGTGTGAGGCCTGGAGACCTTGGCCCGCACCGGGCACCACACATCTCAGCTCGGCGTGGGGACTGTGGCCGCCCTGGAGGTCAGCACGCTCCCTCTCCTGCACACGGGCCGTGGAGGGCAACTCCGGGCCCTCGCCATTGATCGCAATGGCGCCGACGGCAGCCAGGGCAGAGGCAGAGGAACCTGCTGTGCCACTGTGCGGAGCGCCACCACCCGACGGAGAAAGGCTGCTCGAGATCAAGGGGACCGAGGCACCGGGATCGGGGTTGCCGACCCCACGGGCGTCGCCGGGGGCAGGGGCGACCTCGTTCTTCGGCCCTGCGGGCATCTCACCCTGCTGTTGCTTCAGCGCCTTCTCCTCGGACGACGGAGTGGCCATAACGCCGGATTCTCTCTCAGAGAGGCGAGAGCGTGGCTGCAGACGCCGGCTGGGTAGAGCTCCGGGTGAAGGAGTGAGGAGGATGGGCGTGCCCTGGCTGGATCTTCGCTTCTGATTGGTCGGCTGGTTGTCACGTGACGCTCGTCTTAAAGGGAGCGAGCCAACCTAGCTCCATCTGGCGCCAAAGCAGACGGTGTGCTCCACCGTTCTGGAGGCCGCTGCTGCTGAGTCCACGATGTGAATTCCCCATCCATACCTGGGCCCCTATGAGTGCGTGTGGGTGTGTGTTTCGAGGGAGCAGCGATGCTATCTGTATAAACAGTCTGAGTCACCCCAAATCAGTTTAGCTTGTCAGCACCACTCTGGTGGTGAATCTTTCAAGCAATGGTTTGAAAAAAATACCACGCTGGCCAGCAGGAGATACCGCTGAGCTGGGCATCCCTCCTAGAATCCCGACAGGACACTGGGCCCATGTGTGACTCTGGAAGCGACAGCCACAGAACTCCTCCCTGTATCTGGATGACCCTCGAAAGCGGCCTGAAATCAAGAAAATGGATGGGGCCCTCGCTGTGTTGGTTCGGGATGTTCAGCACTGCTGTCATGCATCAGAGGGGGATTTTGAAGTAACATGCTTCCCCCTGCCTTATCTCCTAAGGCATAGTCTGGAGTTACCCAGAATTAAGAATAACACTGTCCTTAAATATACATCATCATTTGTATGGGCTGCGTAGTAATCCACTGATTAATGTACATTCATTTATTTGACCCAGTCTCCATTCTTGGCTACAGTTCTCTATTATGCTTGATGCACAGGCTTAAAGTTTCATATTTGGACACTAATTTATAGTCATTATTACAAAAGTCATTATTACTGCATGCTCAGAACCCAAAACAGAAAAGCAAATAGAACCTAACCTAGGAAAACTAGAATCTAAATTCCCACGTATCCATGGGCAAATATTAGAAATGTTTAATTATTTTTGGTAGAATGGCCATTCTTAAATAATTCATAGTTCTGTTGTTTCATAAAATGGAATTATTTATGCATTCATACTATTTTGTAACCTGTTTTTGGGGTCTAGAAAACACTCTTCCCATATCAATAAATATGTTTCCACAAGGCCAGTGTGGAAATATATTCAAAATATTCCTTTTATGGAGGAAGCTTACATTTTCAAACATTGCTGTATTGATTAACATTTCCAACTTTTTATAAACACATCAATGTGAGACATATCCTTTTTGCTAAAAATTATGCATATCCTCAAAATATGACCTCACTATGGATAAATTCCTAGAAAATTCTTGATACAGGCCGTGCACATCTGTGATTCTTTGATAAAAATATTGTTAACTGGCTCTCCTGAAAGTTGCTATTATAGCAATTTTAGCAGAATGGAACGGGATACTTAGTGGCATGGATGACTAACTGGACTGAAACACAACTCAAAAATAGAATGGAATGGTATTTGGAATGTTAAATAATATGGAATGGAAAATGGATTTGAAAGGGAATGCAGAATGGGATGAAGTGGAGACTGATTGCAGTGGAGGTGAAATGGGAAATTGAATGGGATGGAAATTAAATGAAATATAATGGGAAGAAAGAATGGAATGTACGATAGAAATAAATATCTAATAGCATATGGAATAAAAGAAAAATACAATGTTATATGAAAAATGGAATGGAGTATCATGTGAAATAAAATAGTAAATAGAAGGAAATTGAAGTTGAAATAGGAAGAACTATAAAATGGAATGAAGTATGCAATGGCCTGGAATAAATGGACCATGAAATACACACTATAAATTTTAAAATACCATTAAAAGATGGAATGAAATTTGGAATGAAATACAGAATACAAGATTATGAAGGATGGAATGGTAATTGAACAAAAACAATGTGGAAAACGAAATAGTGATGAAGTACAGGATGGACTTAAATGAAGAATAAGTGAAGAGAATGTGTTCTGTTCATCTACCATTCTATAGTGTTGTGGAGCAACATCCATTTAATTATGTTCATGGATTTTATAAAGCTGGAATTCAGAAAAGGTAGAGCAGGAATGGCTTGTTTGCTCTACGATGTCATTGAGGCCTCAGTTGGGAAAACTTGAATGTCGGTGAGTTTATGAGGGAAGGACAGCAATCAGTGAGTACTCCTAGATTTTGGCCACAGTATCTGGGCAGACATTGGTGCTACTTCCTGAAAAGGGAAAGCTTGCAGACTGGGGGAATTGGTGATCCTGTTCTGAACATGTTGGCCACTACACCCTCTGTACTTGTCCTAGTCATTCAGGGTTATGAACCCCAACTTATCTCAAAGCCATTCTCTTAATTCTGTAGGTCACCTTTCACCAGTTTCATGGATCCAGTTTCCTCTTGGGAGTCACTTCAGTTTACTCTCTGAGATATTTTTTTCTGGAATCTCAGGGCCTTGGCCATGGTCCTTACCTTTTTTTTTAAATAAGGTTATTTATTTATTTATTT
The DNA here is from genome assembly GCF_017311325.1 of Ursus maritimus. Lineage (NCBI taxonomy): Eukaryota > Metazoa > Chordata > Mammalia > Carnivora > Ursidae > Ursus > Ursus maritimus. Next base: position 80,785,585 of record NW_024423319.1, on the reverse strand, counting down.
ATTTATTTATTTATATTTATTTGAAAGCGAAAAAGAGCAGCAGAGGGAGAAGGAGAAGCAGACTCCCCACTGAGCAGGGAGCCCAATGCAGGACTCAATCCCAGGACCCTGAGATCATGACCAGAGCTGAAGGCAGATGCTTAACCCACTGAGCCACCCAGGCGCCCAGTCATGATCCTTAGTAATACTAACTAAAATGCTCCCATCTATCCTTGTTCCCTTCATATATATAGATATAGATATATAGAGATATATCTGTGTGTGTATATATATATGTATATATACATATATACACACATATAAAATGTATGCATAGAAAAAATATATAAAGGAGTCATATGTAACATATATATTATATATATTATATATAGCATTTAGATATATACTATTTATAATAATATTCCTAATATCTATATATCTCATATATGGTATATATATGATATATATATATATATAATGGAGACATATATAATCTTCTCTAAAGATCTCAAACTTTATGTTAAAGAAGTCCCTAAGTTCCCTTCTTTAACCCCACTGGTGTGTCTTCAATGCCTTCTCCTTTTTCTTTCCCTATGCTCCTGTTTAGAGATAGTGTATGTATATGTATGTGCTCATAGAAAAATATCTGGAAGGATGAATTTTATCCTCTCATACTTTATCTTCTGAATGTTTTAAATGAGCATACATAACTCTTATACTCAGAAAAAAGTACAGATATTTGCTCTTTTAGAACAATTTTAATGTTTAATTAGGTTTTAAGCTGTTGTAAGAAAAAAGGCTATCTTTTATACTACTGGATGGGGTTATAAATTCATAGCGTTTTGCCTGATGGAAAAGTTGATGATACATATAAAAAGTCTTAGGGGTGCCTAGATGGCTCAGTTGGTTAAGTGACTGAGTCTTGATTTGAGCTCAGTTCATGATCTCAGGGTCATGGGATCGAGCTGCACATTGGGCTCCACACTCAGCAGTTTGCTTGAGATTCTCTCTCATTCCCTCTGCCCCTCCCCCTCACTCACTCACTCTCTCTAAAAAAAACCCAACAACCCACCCCCCCAAAAAAACTTTAAAAAAGTATTAAAATAAAAGTCTTAAACATACCCATTTAATGCTGCAATTTCTCTTCTGGGGATTAATTATAAAGAAATACTCATATACTCACAATGTTATATGCTCAAAGGTGATTATTATAGTGTCATTTATTTTAAATAATCTGAAACAATCTCATTTTCCAATAGGATATTGGATGTCCATAGAATAAACATGCAGCCTTTTTTTTCTGTGTCTCAGTTTCCTTTTTTTTTAAATAATATTTTTTATTATGTTATGTTAGTCACCATACAGTACATCCCTAGTTTTTGATGTAAAGTTCCATGACTCATTACTTAAGTATAACACCCAGTGCACCATGCAATACGTGCCCTCCTTAATACCCATCACCAGCCTATCCCATTCCCCCACGCCCCTCCCCTCTGAAGCTTTATAGGATGTTTTTGAAAAATATTTTAATACCATGGGAAAATATCTATGATATACAAAAAGGACATATTGTACTCTATCTGCTGATCTACATTTACATCTGTGTATTTTTATATCTAGCTAGCTCTCTACATATATTAGAATTTCATTCACTATAGTGCAGTTGTTCTCAACCAGGGGCATTTTGCCCCTTGGGGGAGAGTTTTGAAAATGCCAAAGAGAGGGAGAGAGGGAGAGGTGCTACTGGCATCTAGTATGCAGAGGCCAGGGATACCCTCAATTACTTCAGTGCATAGGAGCGCCTCTGACAACATGCAATTATCTGATGCAAAATGCCAAAGCTGTCAAGTTTGACAAAGTCTGCCACAGAGCATTTAGATAACTCAGAAAAGTTCAAGACAAAATTTAAACCACAATCAATCCTTCCAGTGATTGATAACTACTCTTAAAAGTTTGATACATGTATGCGTTAAATTTTCTATGATGATCTTGTGCCTTTTAAACAGCAAAAGGGATGCTTTTTGAAATGATTCATTTAAAAAATACAACAACAAGCTACAGTTGTTTTTCATATAAAATATTCTAGTCATTGCTTAAGAAATTATATAACTTAAGGATTTTAATTTCAACCTGTTTACATGGAGGAATATTCCACAAATAACAATTCATCATCCTCTATCACCCAATTCTCAAACCTCTAATCAAAGCATTAATTTCTAAGTATTTATATATTTTGTTAAAAAAGAAAAATTATGAACATCATAATCATAATGTAATGTATCTAATATATAAAGGACCATATATTTGACTAACCGGGTCATGGTTATCTCATTACCACTCCAGTGACTGGTTTGTGAATGGACATTTCCCAGTTGTAGTTCATAAGATATAAATGTAAAATGCCATGGGGTCTTTAGGGGAAATGTTTCTCAGCTCTTCAAAAAAATTAAAGAGATATAAATTGTTTACATAAAATTACTTAAAACAAATAAATGTATATATATCATGGTAGAATAAGTGAATTTAGTTTGTAAAAGATCAATATTACAAAATCGAGGGGCACCTGGGTGGCTCAGTTGTTAAGTGTCTGCCTTCGGCTCAGGGCATGATCCCAGGGTGCTGGGATTGAGCCCTGCATGGGGCTCCCTGCTCCCCTTGGAGCCTGCTTCTTCCTCTGCCACTCCCCCCTGCTAGTGTTCCCTCTCTCGCTGGCTGTCTCTCTCTCTCTCTGTCAAATAAATAAAATCTTTAAAAAATTACAAAATTGAGTTGTATTTCTATATATTAATATAAAAAATTATGAAGAAAAAATTTTAAATGCCTTTTACTATAGAATCAGAAAACATCAAATATTTGGGACAAATCTAGTAAAAGAATCACAAGACCTTGCCCAGAAATCTACATGACACTTCTGAGAGAAATTAAAGAAGATCTAGGTAAATCAGAGATATATCATGCTTATGGATTAGAAGACAATATTATGAAAATTAAAGAGATTTCTTATCAAAATGATCTAAGGATTCAACATAATCCCAGCTGAAATCCCAACTGTTTTTTTGTAAACGAGAATTGGTAAACGGATTCCAAAATATATTTGGATATCAAAGATCTAAGAACAGCCAAAGCCATCAAGAAGAAGAAATTTAAAGGCATAATAATTAAGATAATGTGATTTTTGTACACAAATTGACAAACAGACTGATGGAACAAAGAGCCCACAGACACATATATGGTCACATATATATGGCCACCTGATTTACAGCAAAGGTACCAATGCAGTGCTTGGGTGGAGGGACAGTCATTTAAGTAAGTGGAGCTGGACTAATTGGATATCCATCCCTATGGAAAAAATTAATTTGGCCCCTAACTTACATCATACACAAAAACTAATTCCAGAAGACTACACACACACACACACATCACACACACACACACACACACACAGTCTCCTCACACACATCCAACAAATACTTTATGTACAGAAGAAAATATGTAAAGAAGAAAAAAAGTAAATGCAACTAAACATCGGCACAGTATTTTAACAGGCACTTTACAAAATGGGACATCCAACTGACCAATAAACAAATAAAAGATTGCCCAAACTCAGTCATCAAGGATATGAAAATTAAAATTATGAAATATCTGTAAACACCTCCCAGAATACCCAAAATCACTACCACAAACTCAGTGGCTTAAAACAATGTCCATTTTTAGCTCACAGTGCTGTAGTTTCAGAAGTTCATGCATGGTATGGCTGGGTTCTCTGCTCAGTGTCTCACAAAGTGAAATCAGCCTGAGAAATCGGTTGGCCGATGCTACAGACTGAATGTTTGTGTCTCCCTAAAATCTGCAAGTTGAAACCCTAATCCCCATTGTGATGGTATATGGAGGTGAAGCCTTTGGAAGGCCAATGGGTTTGGATGAGGTCGTGAAGGTGTGGCCCCATGATGGGACTGGTGCCCTTATAAGGAGATGAAAAGAACAGAGCCTGTGAGGGTACAGCAAGAAGGTGGCCATCTGCAAACCAGGAAGTGGGCCTTCATCAGACATCAAATTGCTGGCACCTTGATTTTGGACTCATTAGCCTCTAGAACTGTGAGAAATAAATGCTTCTTATTTAAGCCACCCAGTGTATGGTATTTTGTTATAGCAGCCCAAGCTGATTTAAGACAGCCAGGCTGTGCTTCTTTCTGGAGGCTCTTTGGAAAAATACATTTCCTAGCTCATTCAAGGCATTGGGAGAATTTAGTTCCACTTTTATCTCCTAGAGATTTCTCACAATTCCTTGCCACAGCGATCCTTCCAAACACCCACACACAGATGAGTCTCTCTGGAAGTGCACACTCATTCTCAACAGGGGGGGATTACACAAGGTCGAAGGTCATTAGGAATCATTTTAGAATTCTACCTACCACAGTCTACAGTCTGGCCCACAGGGATCCAGTCTGTCACATACACAAAATTCATTCACCCCATTCCACAGTCTCCAAATTTCTCATGGTAGTATGGCATCAGCTCAATTCCAAATGCTCACTAAAATCTCATTAGCTCAGTCCAGAATCTCATCTCAGTCATCTAAGTCATGCATGGATGAGGTTTCTGGGTAAAATCCATGCAGTACAACTCCCAGGGCACAATCCCTTTCCGACTGGCCCCGATGACACTAAAGTGACAAACTATCTTACCCCAAAACACAATGCTGGGACAGGCATAGGTAACACCTATAACATTTTGATTTAATAGAGGGGTGGGGGGTGGGAATGGAAGGCAAAGAGGAGTTAAAGTCCCAAAGCAGTTTGGAAATTCAGCTGATTCCTAGTAACGGCCTGTCTGAGGCAATCGGGGCTTTTTCTTTTCTCTTTCTTTTTTTTTTTTAAAGATTTTATTTATGTATTTGAGAGGGGGGGGGGAGAGAGAGAGAGCAAGCACGCATGAGTAGGGGTTGGAGCAGAGGGAAAGGGAGAAGCAGATTCCCCACTGAACAGGGAACTGCATTCAGGACTCAGTGGGAGGACCCCAAGATCATGACCCTTAACCAACTGAGCCACCCGGGCGCCCAATCAAGGCTTTTTCTAAGGCCACTTAGGCTTTCTCTAGCATGCATCTCAAAATTCCTCCAGCCCTCACCCACTACCCAGTTCCAAAGCCAGGCCTACATCTTTATCTGTTTGCAGTGGCAGCACCCCACATTCAGGTACCAAACTCTGTATTAGCTTCATATTGGTGTGGAATAAATGACCACACTCCTAATAGCTTAAAACAACCCCAATTTATTAGCTCACAGTTGTGCAGGTCAGAAGTCTGTGCCCAGTGTGACTGGCTTCCCTGCTCTGGGTCTCACAGGGTGAGATGGCAGTGGACTTGCTGTGCTCCTTTCTGGAGGCTTTTGGGAAGAGTCCCTTCCAAACACATCCACGTTGTCAGCCAAATTCCATTCCAGGCTGCTGGAGGACTGAGGCCCCTTTCTCTCACTGGCTGTCTGCCAGGGGCAGCACTCCTTTCCTAGAGGCTGCCTTCTGTTCCTCACCATGTGGCCCCTGAACATGTTCTCTCATGCCTCAAATCTCTCTTTCAGGAGGGGCCTACGCCCTTGTAAGCGTTCCCCTGATTAGGTCTGGCCCACCCTGAACGATCTCCCTATCTTAAGGCCAACTGATCTGTGGCCTTAATTACATCCGCAAAATCCTTTTTGCTATATAATTTCACATCATCATGGGAGGGATATCTCATCATGTCTGCAGGTTCCATCCACACCCAAATGGGAGGAGATTGTGCAAAGACAAGGATCACTGGGCATCATCATGGAATTCTGGCTACCGCACAATCCATGTATATATCAAACAGAATGCAAACGTTCTCCAGAACACATGACTAAAAACGTTCACAGCATCATTATTGATGATAGTCAGGAACTGGGAACAATCCGAACATCTATCAACAGCTGAGTGAATAAATACAGTGTGGTATACTCATAGTAGAGACCACCACACAGACATGAAACAAGCAAATAGCCCTATCTACAGCAAATATATATAAACAGATCCCCGAATCAGAGTATTAAGTGAAGGAAAGCAATCATAAAAAGGTACACGATAACTCTGTTTGCATAAAGTTTAAAAAACAGGCAAAATGAATATATAGTCATACAGGTCAGAATAGTGGTTAAGTCAGGTGTAATGACTAGATGGGAGCATAATACAGGTTTCTGGGGGTGCCAGTAATGTTCTATATTTTAATCTTCGTGATTCATGTTTTCACTTTGCTTTTTTTATTTTTATTTATTTTTTTTTTTATTTTTTTTTAAAGATTTTATTTATTTATTTGACAGAGAGAGAGACAGCCAGCTAGAGAGGGAACACAAGCAGGGGAGTGGGAGAGGAAGAAGCAGGCTCATAGCGGAGGAGCCTGATGTGGGGCTCGATCCCATAACGCCGGGATCACGCCCTGAGCTGAAGGCAGACGCTTAACCGCTGTGCCACCCAGGCGCCCCTCACTTTGCTTTTTTTAAATAATATTTTATTATTTTTGAATTTAAATTCTAGGTATTTAACATAAAATGCAATACTGGTTTCTGGAGTAGAATTCAGTGATTCATTACTTACATACAACAGCTACTGCTCATCATAACAAGTGCCCTCCTTAATCCCCCACCCATCTAGCCCATCCCCCACCCACCTCCCTCCATCAACCCTCAGTTTGTTCTCTATTATTAAGTCTCTTATGGTTTGTTTCCCTCTCTCCTTTTTTTCTTTTCCTCTTTCCATCTGTTCAGCTGTATTCTTTCTTAAATTCCGCATATGAGTGAGATCATATGGTATTTGTCTTTCTCTGACTGATTCGTTTCACCTAACACAATACATTCCAGTTCCACCCATGTCCTTGCAAATGGCAAGATTTCACTTTTTTGATGGCTGAGTACTATTCTATTGTATATATGTACCACCTCTTTATCCATGCATTAGTCGATGGACATTTGGTTCTCTCCACAGTTTCGTTGTTGTTCATAATGTTACTATAAATAGCGGGGTGCATGTATCCCCATGTTTTCACTTTATAAAACGTCAAGTTGTTGCCTCTTATAATTTATGCACTCTTCTTTTTATATGTTCTACTTCAATGACAATTAAAAGTTAGCATAAAAGAAAAAACCTTATAAAAGGCAAGAAGAACTGACATATACCTCAGACTCAAAATCCCTTATACGCAATTTTAAAACTGAAAGTGCTTTGAAAGTTGAACTTAATTTTCCTGATTCATTTGCCCATAAAATTTGACCTGAACTGACATGAGGCTATTTGCAATCTTTTTATGTCTTGGAGTGATTATTTATATGTTTCACTGCAGAAATACTGTTGTATTAGATTTAGTAGTATTGCTCCAGACCCTGTGATGGATCTTATGTAATGCATGGGGTATGAATTCCAAAATATTTAGTTCCAAGACTTTTAGATAAGGAATATAGTAGTGGAGAATTTTTACATAATTCTATCAGTTGATAAGAACTAAACAAGAACTAAGAAAAACTGCAGTTTGAATTTCTTGAATTCTTTGTTGATCATATGATTTTTCTCCTTTGACTAATTGATATAATGGATTATTAAAATGTTAAAATATTCCTAATATTATACCATGCTCTCATGACTAGGAAAATACCAGAGCATGGTAGATTTTTATAAACTGTTAAATTTTCTTTAAACTTTATTGATAAAAAATTTAATCTATGTTAATAAGTAAAATAGATCCATATTTCTCTATGTCTNCTATAGAATACTATCTCTTCCAGGTTTGGGAATCAGGGGCTAGACTCCATTAAATAAATTTGAAAGATTTCTATCTTTTCTTCTACCTTCTAAATAACATTTTTATTGTTTTAGGAATTTGTGGTCCCTTAAAAGAATGGGATGATTTTATTCAACTTTCCTTGTGCATTCAACAGTAATGTTGGTTCCCAAATCCAGTGACAGAATCACACCACTTTCTGAAAAAGGGGTGGGTATTAAAAAATGTGCATTCTAGGAAAAGGAGAGAGAGATACTATAGATAATATAGATGCTGAGCTCAGATGGACTTGGGCGACTGTCCCAGTTCCACCACTTACTTAGTGTATAACTTTCAACAAGTGACTTAATCTTTTGAGCCTGATTTTCTCCATTCGGGAAATAGGAATATAATCTCCCCTCTCGCATTGTTTATCCCAAATTTAGCCAAGTGTAATTTTCTCATTATTACTGAAGTTAAAGAATGTGCAAACCTGCTGGAATCAAGAGTAAAATGTGGTAACTTACAAATAGAATTAACATCAACAAGGGGAGGCAACATCACACCTGTCAGAATGGCTAAAATCAACAACACAAAAAACAGCGGGTATTGGCAAGGATGTGGAGAAGAAGGAATATTCTTGCACTGTTGGTGGGAATGCAAAGTGGTGCAGCCACTGTGGAAAACAGTATGGAGGTTCCTCAAAAAGTTAAAAATAGAACTACCTTATGATCCAGCAATTGCACTACTGGTATTTACCCAAATACAAAAACACTAATTCAAAGGGACACATGCACCCCTATGTTTATAGAAACGCTACTTTACAATAGCTAAGATATGGAAGCAGCCCATGTGTCCCTGGATAAAGGAGATGTGGTATATATTTACAATAGAATATTATTCAGCTATAAAAAGAATGAAATCTTGCCATTTGCAATGCTATGGATGGAGCTAGACGGTATAATGCTTAACTAAATAAGTCAGAGAAGGACAAATACCGTATGATTTCACTCACATGTGGAATGTAAGAAATAAAACAAATAAGCAAAGGGAAAAAATAAGAGAGAGGGAGAGACATATCAAGAAACAGACTCTTAATTATACAGAACTGATGGTTACCAGAGAGGAGGAGGGTGGGGGGATGGGTTAAATAGATGGGGATTAAGGAATACACTTGTGATGAGCACAGAGTGATGTATGGAATTGTCGAATCACTATAATGTACACCTGCCTGAAACTAATATAACACTGTGTGTTAGCTAACTGGAATTAAAACAAAAAACTTAAAAAAAGGAGAGGCAATAACTTTTAGGAATTGTATGTATGTGTAAGCATTTATTTAATCTTCTTGAAATTAAGCTTATTATTTTTATGTATTTTTCTACATAGAATTTCTACAGACTATTTTTATATAAAATGCATCACCTAGTCTTTAGTTTTCTCAAAATAACATACATACAAGATCTTTTAAATAGTAACGCTAGCCTTTCAAGAAATCACCCCTATACCCGCCCACCCTACTTACTCCTGCTCTGCCTCTGAGACTTTCATCTTTTCTGTTTCTCTGAAATTTACAATGATATTTCTTTTTTTTCTTAAGATTTTATTCATTTATTTGAGAGGGCACGCACGTGCAGGAGGAGGGGGAGGGGCAGAAGCAGGCTTCCCGCTGAGCAGATCTCCAGACCCTGGGATCACGACCTGAGCCAAGGCAGAGGCTTAACCACTGAACAACCCAAACCCCCCTACCGTGATATTTCTAAATCATAGCCTCATACTTATTTTAGCATACTGCAAAAATGGCCACAAATGAGGACTTTCGGTTTCAGCGCCCTTGTGTGAAGAGGTTGGAAATCATCACCCCCTTTCTTATAACAAGAAGACCCTGTACAAACTGAATCAACTTTTTTTTTTTTTTAACCCACTGGATAACTGAGGTTGCAGGGCAAGCCACCACCCTGAAAAACAGATTCAACGACCACGATCTGCTTACTTGGAGCACATGCCTCTAGAGCAATAAACATAGAACACCTACAGGGTAAACTTGCTTAATTGATTAAAGCTGAGCGTGTACTGCTAGGACAGTAAGGGGGCCTTCACGTGTTTGTGGGCTTTACCTCTAGGAAAATGTTCCCTTGTCCAGGCAGTGCGGGTCGACGCCATACACGCGGGGGTCAGAGACAGAGGCGTGGAAACTCTGCACCCCGCACCTGCAGCAGAAGCTGTGCAGCGCGGGGTGCGTGTGGGATCGATAGGTGACGATGCTCTCGGCGGCCAGCAGGAGAGTGAAGCGCGAGGCCGGACGAGGAAGTGTCGGTGCTGCTTCTTCCTGCACAGCCTGCAGCTGCAATCCACCACGCGCAGATCTGCGGGGGCCCAGACGGCGAAACGGACCGCGCCGCAGTGGCAGCCTCCCGTGTGATACACCAGGCCTGGGTACTCGAAGGTGTCCAGCAGGAACTTGGCGGCACCCTCGCAGCTGAGGCCCAGTCGCTTCCTGAACGTCTCCCAGCGCTCGCGCTGCGCGCCCAGATCCATCTCATTGAGGGACTGGGAGGGCGCTAGGGCCATGTATATGGCAGTGTTGTTTACGCAAGCAGTACGCTCCGGGCGCCAGGACCCGAGGCTGAGCTGGTGAGGGGGTAGTAAGGATGAGGGTGGAGGTGGATGGCGGGGAGAACGGGAAGCAGGGATCCCTGGGCCACTCTGTTTTGCGGTTGGGCGGCAGTCCTTTTCCTTTTCCTTTTCCTGACCGTGGCATCCTCAGCCGTAAGTGTAAATCTGGCTAAGTGGTCACCCTGCAGTGCTGGGTGGAGAAGGGGGGTATGATCCCGGGGAGTGCTCCGGTTCTAAGAACTTCTGGGGCTGCCCCTTTGTGTGCACTACCGGAGTTGGCCACTTGTTGAAAATGAGGCCAAAAGACCCTTCCTCTGATCCTAAAATAACTTTACTGGCGTAACGTGTTGGCAAGCTGTATCTGTAGCCTCTTCTCCTAAAATATATATATATTTTTTTACATCGTCCATAGACACTTGGAGATTGCCTATATCCTTGCTCATTTTGTTACACATGCCTGCCCTGGGACCATGGACATGATCCTGAAGTTCTCTGGGTCCCAGTAATCTTCTATGAGAAAAGGGTAATAATACACTCTATTCGAGTGTAGGGGGGGAGTAAATTCAAGAATATATTTGAAATATTTAATACAGCAGAAGAGAATGGGATTTATTATATCTATATTATTTCTAAATTCATTTTCCAGTAATTTCCTAAGTTTTAAAAAATTTCATTAGATTTATTTTTAGTTTTCTTCTATGTTAAGATTCAGGAAGTATTCTGGATGCTAGATGGGTAAAAGCCAGCATAACTTGATCCTTCTCCTTAAGCATCTCAAGTTCTACTGTGGTAGGGAAACAGACGAATTACATGAAAGGGTTTACCATGAAGAATTAGCAGTCTTTTAGGGGGGTCATGAGAATGTAAAGGAGAGACACAAAGGAAGAAGCTGCATAGTGGGATGGACTGGGGATGAGTGGCCAAAGAAGAAACAGGATACCCAAGAAAGCCATCTCCTTGTATGTGTGAAGGAGCTCATCTGTATTTGACAATTTCACTTATCTTTGGGTTCACGTTCTTGATTCTGTCAGTGTAATCCTGAACAACATCTATGCCTTTCACCTAGAAAATAAATAGCAATAGCAGGGGGCTCTAGGAACACAGATGAGGACTATTTGAAAGTATTACTAAGCTTATTTTTCAAATGAGGGAACTGAGACACAGAGATGGTGAGAATTTTCCGTGGTCCCACCAGAAGTTAGTAATAAAGCTGATGTGACCTAGATAGCCTCATCCCAGGATGGCGGTTCCTTGAAAAATTAAAAATAAGACTACTATATGATCCAGCAATCCCCCTTCTAGATTTCAAATAGAAGTGAGATTATAGAATATTTGCCTTGCTGTGTCTGACCTATTTCACTTAGCATAATGTCCTCCAGGTTCATCTGTGTTCTCCCAAGTGCAGGATTTCCTTCTTTTTAAAGACTGAATAATATTCTATTGCGTGTATGTGTGTGTGTGTGTGTGTGTGTGCACATTTTTTTGTCCATTGATCTTTCAATGGACACTTAGGTTGTTTCCATACCTTGGCTACTGTGAATAATGCTACAATAAAGATGGGAGTGCAGATATCTTTGAGATAGTGATTTTATTTCTTTTCAATATATACCCAGAAGGGGGATTGCTGGATTGTATAGTAGTCCTATTTTTAATTTTTAAAGGAACCTCCCTACTGTGTTTCATAATGGCTGAACCAATTTACATTCCCACCAACCATGCACAAGGTTTTTCTCTGCCTCCTCACCAATACTTATCTTTTGAGGTTTTGTTAATAGCCATTCTAACAGGTGTGAGGTGATATCTCATTGTGGTTTTTGTTTGCATTTCCCTGAATATTAGTAATGTTGAGTACCTTTTCATCTACCTATGCCTATTTGTATGTCTTCTTTGGAAAAATGTATATTTAGGTCCCTTGCTCATTTTTAAATGGTCGTATTTTTTGGCTAATGAGTTATATGAGTTCATTATATATTTTGGATATTAACCCCTTATCAGGTATGGTTAGCAAATATTTTCTCCCATTCCATAATTTCTCTTTTCATTTTTAAATTTTTTCCTTTGCTATTCAGAAACATTTTAGTTTGATGTAGTCCAGCCTGTTTATTTTTGCTTTTGTTGCCTGTGCTTTTGTTGTCAAATCCAAAAAAAAAAAAAAATCATTGTCAAGACCAATGTCAAGGAGCTTACCCCCTATGTTTTCTTCTAGGAGTTTTATGATTTCAGGTTTTATATTTAAATTTTGAAAACATTTTGAGTTTATTTTTGTGTATGATATCAGATAAGGGTCTAATTTCATTCTTTTGTATGTGGATATCAAGTTTTCTCAGCACCATTTATTGAAGAGACTATCCTTTCCCCATTGAGTATTCTTGTCTCCTTTGTCAAATATTAGTTGACCATATATGTGTGTGTTTACTTTCGAGCTCTTTTTTTCTGTTTCGTTGGTCTATGTATCTGTTTTAATGCCAGTACCATATGGTTTTGATAAATATAGCCTTTTAATAAGTTTCAAGTTAGTAAGTGTGAGGCCTCCATCTTCATTATTCTTGCTCAAGATTGCTTTAGCTATTTGGGAGCTTTTGTGGTTCTATAAAAATTTGGGGATTATTTTTTTTCTATTTCCGTGAAACATGCCACTGGAATTTTAAAAGGGATTGTACTAAATCTGTGTATTGTTTTGGGTAAAATGGACATTACAGCAACATTAATTCTTCTAATCCTTGAACACCAAATATATTTCCATTTATTTGTGTCTTCTTCAATGTTGTTTCATCAATGTTTTATAGTTTTCAGTGTACAGATCTTTAACTTATGGGTTAAATTTACTCCTAGGTATTTTATTCTTTTTGATGCTATTGTAAATGGGGTTGTGCTCTTGAGGTATTTTTGGATAGGTCATTGTTAGTATATAAAAACACAGGTGAATTTTGTATGTTGATTTTGTACCCTGAAACTTTTCTGAGTTCATTTATTAGTTTTGACAGTTTTTTTGTAGAATTTTTAGGAATCTCTCTATATAAGATAATTTCAACTGTAAATAGGGACAATTTTACTCCATCTTTTAGGATTTGGATGGCTTTTTTCCCCTTTACCTTGCCTAACTGCTCTGGCTAGAATTTCTAGCACTATGTTGAATAGAAGTGGTGAAAGTGGGCACCCTTGTCTTATTCCTGATGTTAGAGGAAAAGATTTCAGCTTTTCCCTGCATATCATGTTACATGTCATATATGCTTTTATTTTGTTGAGGTACATTCTTTCTATACCTAATTTGTTGAAAGCTTTTATTATGAAAGGATGTTGAATTTTGTCAAATGCTTTTTCTGCATCTATTGAGAAGATTATATGATTTTTATCCTTCATCTTGGTAATGTGATGTATCACATTTATTGATTTGCATAGGTAGAAGCATCCTTGTATCTCAGGAATAAGACTGACTTAATCATGTTGTGTAACTCTTTAATGTGCTGTTGAATTTCATTTTCTAGTATTTTATTGAAGAGTTTTGCATCTATATTCATCAGGGATACTGTGTTTTAATTTTCTTTTCTTGTAGTGTCCTTGTCTTGCTTTGTTATCAGGATAACCCTTTACAAATGAGTTTGGGAATCTTCTCTCCTCTTCAATTTTTTGGAAGAGTTTTAGAAGGATTGGTATTAATTCTTTCTGAAATGTTTGCTAGAATTTACCAGTGAAGCCAAAATTATAAATGAAAACTACAGTGAGATACTGCTGCACACCTATTAGAATGGCTAAAATCCCAAACACTGACAATACCAAATGCAGAAGAGGATGTGGAAAACCAGGAATTGTCATTCATTGCTGTTGAGTATGAGAAATTATATGACCACTTTGGAAGACAGTCTGGCAGTTCTTTCAAAGCTATTGATTTTGTATCCACATCCTTGTTTCTGTTGACATTAAACTAAAACTTACTTGAGGTATCACATAGAGATTAAAAGAGATATGATATATAGGATACCTGGTAGACATTTAGAATATCTATCAATGGGATATATAATTATTTCCTGGGTACTATTAGAAAAGAGTAGACTAGGGGCGCCTGCGTGGCTCACTCAGTTAAGCATCCAACTCTTGATCTCAGCTCAGGTCTTGGTCTTGGGGTTGTGAGTTCGGGCCCTGCACTGGGTTTCACACTGGGTGCAGAGCCTACTTAAAAAAAAAGGCAGACTAATACATCTTCAACTGTAGTCTACATTGATCAGATAGGTTTGTTAGGTCCTTATAACATTCAATTTCACAGAACCCTAAATATGCTATTGTACTAGGAATAATTATTTTTTTTCTGCCTAGATTTTAGCTCAGAGTCAGATCACAGAATCCCTGATTTCAGGAGTTGATGTGATCATCAGCAATTAATTATTAAATAATTTTCTCTGATGATTAAGTTCTCTGGGCCTCAGTTATAACTTATGTAAACCAGTTAAGAATAATGTCTACTTTGTATAATTGTTGTCATAATTTTAAAATATAATGCATTTAAAATGTTCAGCCTAGTGTGTGGCATATGATGAGTTCTCAGTACTGGAAATACTCATTATTAAACGTTACTAGTAACATGAAGCAGGATTCTGATTTCTCTGGTTTGTACCTTTCAATCTGGTTAATATTTTTTAGTGCATCTAGGACATATAGCAAGACACAAGCTACTCTAACAAGGCATATGGAAGAATAGAAGGAGCCTCTGTTTCTAAAAATTTATAATCTACTTAATGCAAAAGATTTTTTCCCAACTATTTTTTAAGATTTTATTTATTTATTTGTCAGAGAGAGCACACACAAGTAGGAGGAGTGGCAGGCAGAGGGAGAAGCAGGCTCCCCCACTAAGCAGGGAGCCTGTTGCAGCCTCAATTTCAGGACCCTGGGATCATGAACTGAGCCAAAGGCAGATGCTTATCCGACTGAGCCACCCAGGTGTCCCTAGTGCAAAAGATTTTTAAAAAGAGTGAAGAATGAAGGGCAAATTTGGGAAATAGTTCTTCTTAAAATAAAAATACTAATTAATAAATAACAATGTCACAATTGATTTAGGCCAAGATAATCAATGAATGATAAAATCATCAAGTGAAATATTATTAGAGAATAGGGTATTGAAGTTATTAACCCACAGATGACGACTTAACAATTACTAAAGGAAAATACTCATTTAGAGGCGCCTGGGTGGCTCAGTCGTTAAGCGTCTGCCTTCCGCTCAGGGAGTGATCCTGGAGTTCTGGGATCGAGCCCCACATCAGGCTCCTCTGCTGGGATCCTGCTTCCTCCTCTCCCACTCCCCCTGCCTGTGTTCCCTCTCTCGCTAGCTGTCTCTCTCTCTGTCAAATAAATAAATAAAATCTTAAAAAGAAAATACTCATTTAACTGGAAAATTAGTTGGTCACCAGTTTAACCAAGATTGAGGTAAACTGACATTATATGCCTTCTGATGTACAGTGTTAAATATATAATTACACTTCTGTAGAACTTTCACCAAAAATGTTTAACCAGAATCTAATTATGAAATTATGAAAATGAAAAGTATAGATTGTGGGACATTCTAAAGGAAAACTGGCTGGAGTGTTCAAAAGTCCAATGCCATGAAAAACAAGAAAAGTTTGAGGGATTTGTTTTAGATCTTTAAAAAAAAAAAGAAAAAAGAGAAGCATACATCCAATAGATCAAATAATTGAATCTTGTATTAGGGGAAAAAAAATCTATGAAAGACATTTGAGGAACATTTGAGGAAATTAAAAATACATTTATTTGTATAATATCATTGAATTAATATTAAATTTCTTAAGTTTGCTAACAGTCATGTAGGAAATGTCCTTATTTTTATGAGATGAATACTGAAATATTAAAAGTGTCATAATATCTGATTATTTCTTTCAAATGGTACAGCATAAAGTTTAGATAGTTTATAGATAGATGATTGATATAAATAAATAAGATAGAATGTGTGCAAGCAAACATGGAAGATTATTAACATTTGTCTTTGGGTACTCATTTTATGTTTTTATTTTTAAAGATTTTATTTTTAAGTAATCTCTACACCCAACATGGGGCTCGAACTCACAATCCTAAGATTAAGAGTTGCATGTTCCGCAGACGGAGCCAGCCAGGTGCCCCTCTGGGGACTCATTTTAGTCTTCTTTCAGTTCTTTCAAATTTTCTGTAAGTTTGAGATTTTTCAAAATTAAGAGTAGGAGGTAGATCTTTAGTTCAGTTGCCTAGCATCAGCTATAATCTAACAGACATAGAAACAAATTATCTACTAGTTTCCTAAATATTATATTGAAACTTGTGATTTATTATCAACAACCTCAAAGATGCAACACATGCCAAGGCAGAAAACAACACATGAAAAAAAATACCTCACGTATGCAACTTGGACAGATGCAAGTATTAATGCTCACTCTAAAAGAAGAATCATTTATAATTTAATAGTGGAAATAAATGTTTCTAAATAAATAAGTACATCATTTTCCCTTGGGAGGAGACATCATCTCAAGAAAACAATTAAATACGAAACTTTAGAATATAGTTTTTATGCAGTTATGCCACAAGTGATTTACATATGTCTCTTGAAATCTCAGAATCATAACTAGAGTATTTTTGTACATTCATTGTCCATCTAGGATTTGGTCAACCCATGCATTAGAAAATTATTCACTTCTTACTCTGTGTACAGTGATATACTCGGAAGACACATATTACTTATAGCCATTTTGTGGAGGTAAACAAGACTACCAGTCCTCCACTAGTTGGTTGAAGGCCAGATCAAAGAATGTTACTCCTTTTCCCACATTCCCTCACCCCCACTTTATTTTTTTTCTTGAATTATATGAGTTTGGTAAATATTTATGATTCCTTGGACCAAATACTTCAATTACCACAGCATCAAGTTTCCTTCTTCAATTCATGCAACTTCTGAAGACGGTAAATCTTTAGTGGAGATCAATGAACACAAAAAGCAGGTTATAAGTCAAAGTTTCAGTTTCCCAGATGGATTGCCCTGAATTTATACTTCCCCACAATTTGCAATATCTCCCTCTAGGTCAGGGGTTCATAAGGCCATTATTGGGGTTGGAGAGGTCAAAATTATTTTTGTAATAATATTAAAAGTTAGTTGCCTTTTTCACTCTTATTCACTCTCTAATAAATAGCAGATTTTTCCAGAGATGACAGGACCTGTGACGACATCCTCACTCTGACATTTAATGGAATGTGTGTTTGTATATTCTTGTATTTGAAAAATTTTCAGTTTTCATTTCTGATATAGTAAACATCAATTGACATGACTCACATAAGCTAAAGCACTTCAGCATCGTCAAAAATTTTTAAGAGTGTAAAGGGTTTCTGAGACCAAAATATTTGAGATTCATTGCTCTAGTTCATTCATTTAAAAAAAATTGAAAGTGCATCATTGGCCACGTAACAGGTTCTGTGACATATGATGCTAATACAAAGATAACTCTAAACCTGTATCAAAACCTACTATGTAGTACAAACTGTAAGTTAAGAGGTTTATGTACCTTATTCAATTTAAACCTCCCAATATACCTTCAAAAGGTATGGGCACCTTCGTTTTACAAGTGAGGAAAGTGAGTCCTTACGACCAAGTCTAAAACCCAGTAGTGTCCTATCAGACTATAAGACCAGTATAAATTCCACTTCATGTATGATGCAGGATATTCAGTCCTCCTTCACGTTTGTTTCTTTTCAATGAAGCTGAAAAGTCAGCAAAACTGGAGTCAGTCTTCCTGAGATAAAATTTTGGGATAAAAAAAAATTTAGGATGAAAACTCTATTGACATTTTAGTAACACTATCTGTAAGCATGTGTAACTTTTTTCTGTTTGACCAATACTTTCTCTCAGGGGGCATTTGGTTAGGATTCCTAGCCACAGCAACTCAATTTCTATAGGAGGCAGATATTATTAGGAGGCAGATATTATTACCTACACTGCATAACTGTTAGAAGAACTAAATGAAATAATGTTAGTATCAATTGCCATAAACTAATATTAATTACCAACACTTATTGAGTTTATATAATTGCTTGTTCTGAAGTATGTACATTTTCAGAGCTAAACTTTATAAACTGCTTCTACTGAGTCAGGCACAGTTCTAGGCACTTCATCATGTCATCATTTCATTTAATCCTCAAGGCAGCTCCAAGATGTGGCAACCATTATTATCTAATTTATGGTGAAGAGAATGAGTTACAGAGATGTTCAAAGAATATCCCATGGGTCACACTGAAATTTAGCAACGAAGCTGATATGAACCAGGCAGCCTGACCCCAGAGCATGTTCTGTGAGTCAGTTCACTGCATGGAGGAGGACAGAGAACTTGGCCAGGCTCCTCAGGTATAAAGCTGGGGGTGGACATCCAAGTCCAGGTCTATGGGACTTCAAATCTCTCCACTCTTAACCTATCCCTACCCTGTTATTCTTGCCACATTAGATGCTCAGTAAATAGGAACCCCTTCTCCTAGTCTACTTCACTGGTACTGTACAGTGAGTAGGTATTTATTTTGCACCTACTGTATGTCAGTCTGTGTGCACTGGGGTAAGAGAGAAGAATCAGGGATACTTCTTGATTTTAGTCTAGAAAAAGAGACAGAAACACATCGTATTATATTTGTCTGCTTGGGCTGCCATAACAAAATACCACAGCCTAGGTGGCTTAGAAAGAGAAAAAAAAATTCTTCCCACAGTTCTGGAGGTTAGAAGTCCAAGATCAGTGTGTTGGCAAGTTTGTTTTTTTTTTTTTTTAAGATTTATTTATTTATTTGACAGAGACAGCCAGCGAGAGAGGGAACACAAGCAGGGGGAGTGGGAGAGGAAGAAGCAGGCTCCTAGCGGAGGAGCCTGATGTGGGGCTCGATCCTGGAACGCCAGGATCACGCCCTGAGCTGAAGGCAGACGCTTAATGACTGCGCCACCCAGGCACCCCTAGTTTGGTTTTTTCTGAGGCCTCTCTTCTTGGATTGTATCTGGGTGCCTTCTCACTGTTCTCACACGTCTTTCCTCTGTGTGTGTGTACATCCTTGGTGTCTCCCTGTGTGTCCAAATTCTCTCTTACATGGACACCAGTCAAGTTGGATTAGGGCCCACCTTGAGGGCCTTATTTTAACTTAGTCATTTCTTTAAAGACACCTACCTGGATACAGTTGCATTCGGAGGTACCGAGGCTACAATGTATGAATTTGGGGGTGACAAGATTCAGCCCATAGCAAATGTAACATAGAGTTTTTAAAAATAATCTCTTTCCCTTAAGGTCAGGTTGACTTCAGGCCTCAAATAGGATGAAATAAGGAAACAGAAATCTGGAAGACACATCTCAGGAATTCTGAAGATGCTGCTACAATTTTGGGTGATTTCAAAACAGTTTTATGACACAATAACCTGTAGCGCAGGAATACCTTATTTAATGAACACTCACTATGTGCCAGTCACTGCGGATATATTTATACATATACATATGC
The DNA here is from genome assembly GCF_017311325.1 of Ursus maritimus. Taxonomy (NCBI): domain Eukaryota; kingdom Metazoa; phylum Chordata; class Mammalia; order Carnivora; family Ursidae; genus Ursus; species Ursus maritimus. Next base: position 80,765,746 of record NW_024423319.1, on the reverse strand, counting down.
ACACATATATAAATCTGTGTGTGTGTAAATGTAAAAAGTGTGTGTATGTATGTATACATATATGTATAATTTATTTTTCTATTTACTTGTGAGAGAGAAAGAGCAAGAAAGAGCACAAGCTGATGCAGCGGCAGGTAGAGGGAGAAGCAGGCTCTCCACTGAGCAAGGAGCCCAATGTGGAACTCGATCCCAGGACCCTGAGATCATGACCTGAGCCGAAGTGAGACGCTTAACCGACTGAGCCACCCAGGCATCCCTACATGTACGTATAATTTAATACTGAAAACAATACATCCAAGGCCAGTAAGTACTGGTCTTATTCGCATTTTGGAGATGAGGGATCATAGCTATAGGGAAGTTTAATCAAATTACCCAAGGTTATTTAGCAGAAAATAACAGAACCTAGAATCAAACCTACATGATATTCTGAATCCACAGTCAAATCTTTTTCTATGCTACTTTCCTTATAATGGAAAAAATAAATTACTTTCTCTGTCCCTGTCTGTGTCTGTCTCTGTCTCTCTCTGTCCTCTCTTATGAACAAGGAATGCCATTATTATTATCAAGTCACACAGTTATTCTCTTATTACTTCATTTAAGTAAAAAAAACCCATGTGTTACAGAAATTGTGTAACAAATTTTTATTATAAGCAATTCAACTCTATCGAGTAGGTCACGTAAGTACAAAATGAATTCCTTTGAATAAGTCAACAATTATTCTATGAGTATTTGCACTGAGTTAGGTATTAGCAGAATAAGAGTATGTTAAATCTTGCTCTCTATATTCAAAGATCCCATAGTCTGGTTGGAATGGCGGTGTATATCTATTTTGTACGCTGGTAAAACTGAAGGCAGTTTGATGTGGGCTGTTACGAGCATCAGATTATTTCTGGCACATAGAGTATATGCAGAGAAACTGTTCTGTGCCAGCACACTGACAAACTTGTATATGGGCCATGTAAAGTTTCAGAAGTTTGACCTGGAGCTGGGTAGAATGCCCTGTTGTCCTCCAGGAACATGGAAAGACGGCTGGTGTCTGAGACACTGCTACAAGACCAATTCTCACCATCTCCCTTATCACCTCTCTGGTTCTAAGACTTTTCATCTTGATTTCCTCCCTTCCCCCTGACCTCAGGGTACAGGTGAAAGCTACAGAATAGCCCAATGCCTAGCTGCAATGTGGAAATGACTCCTAAGCAAGAGTTCCACATCAGTGATGATGCCTTTCATCTGGCTAATTTTGCTTTGATGTCATGCTGTGGAACAAGGGAGGTGGGAGGTGACACCATGTTTATATTATTTTTCCTGTCTATGTAAGAAATGAAGGGACTCTATCTGGGCTTGTTGTTACTGACCAAAACTGTCAGCTTGTTTGACAGGAAGCTTTCAGTAAATGTTACTACTTCTATCATACATCATTTGAGCATTAGGGATTAGCACAGTCCAGGTGTATAGCATCTGTCAATAAACGGAAAGAATTATCATTTATGCACATTTCACTATTCATAAGGGAAAATCTGGAATAATAAAATCCGTAATTGCAGACAGAATATACAGAATTCCAGTGTTCTTGATACAGATTTGATCTTTATCTGAGGATATGATGATCTAGCCCTAAGGAATACACAGATTCTGGCATCATGTGGAATGTTGAGTCTAGCTATTAGGGTCAGAAATCTCTGGGTACATGATAATAATACTAAAATCCCTCTTTACTGTGCCAGATACTGTTTGGAGTTCTTAACATGTACCATCTATTTTGATCCTTACAAAAATCTAGAAGGCATGTGCGATTACTGTGCCCAATTGACAGATGAAAAAACATAGGATCCCAGGTTCACTAATTTGTCCAGAACCACATAGCAAGTCAATGGTAAAACTGGAATTGAAACCCAGGATGTCTGACTCTGAAGCTAAGCTCAACATGCTAGGAGATCATGAAAATCACAAAATTGCTTAGAGCCTCAATTTCAATGTCCATAAAATGGGAAGAAACATAGGAGTTTCCACATAGGAAAGCTGTTTTATTATTTATTTATTTTTTAAAAAGATCATATTTATTTATTTGTCAGAGAGACCAAGAGAGTACAAGAAGGAGAGTGGCAGGCAAAGGGAGAAGCAGGCTCCCTGCTGAGCAAGGAGCCCCATGTGGGATCCTGGGATCCTGACCTGAACCAAAGGCAGCTGCTCAACCAACTGAGCCACCCAGGTGCCCCAGAAAGCTGTTTTTAAAATATGTTCTTAAAGAACAGAGCTTTTTAAAAAATAATTTATGTATTTGACAGAGAGAGACGGGGGGTGGAGAACAAGCAGGGGGAGCAGCACAGGGGAAGGAGAAGCAGACTCTCTGTTGTGCAGGGAGCCCAAAGTGGGACTTGATCCCAGAATCCTGGGATCATGACCTGAGCCAAAATCAGATGCTTAACTGACTGAGCCACCCAGGAACTGCTAAAGAACAGAGCTTAATGGCTGACATACAACAGGCACTCAATAAATAGTTGCTTAAAGTTTTTTTAATTGTGGTAAAATACATATAAAATTTATTATGTAAAAATTTTTAAATTTAAAAAAATTTAATTTTATTATCTTAAAAATATTTAATTTTATTATCTTAAAATTTTAAGTCACTAGTATTAAATATATTCATGCTGTTGTGCAACAAAGCCATAGAACTTTTTCGTCTTGCAAAATGGCAACTCTAGAACCATAAAACAACAACATTCCATTTCCCCCTACCCCAGCCCTTGACAAATGTTATACTTTCTGCTTATGAGTTTAACTGCCCTAGACATATAAGTGGAATCATATAGTATTTGTCTTTTTGTGACTGGCTCATGTCACTTAGGATAATGTCTTCAGGGTTCATTCATGTCGTACAATAAGTCAAGATTTCTGTCCTTTTTAAGGCTGAATAATATTCCATTGTAGGTACATACCACATTATCTTTACACATTTATCCATTGAGGGGGACTTGGCTTGCTTCCACTTGTTGGCTATTGTGAATAGTGCTGCTATGAACATAGGTGTGCAAATGTCTCTTCAAGACCTTTCTTTCAATATTTTTGGATATATACCCAGAAATGGAATTGCAAGATCATACAGTAGCTCTAATTTTAATTTTTTAATGAACGAACTACTGTTTTCCACAGTGACTGCACCATTTTACATTCCCACTAACAGTGTGCAGAATTTACAATTTCTTCACATTCTTGACCACACTTGTTATTTTCCATTCTTTTTTTTTTAAAGAGCAGCCATCCTATGGGTGTGAGGTAATACTGTAATTTTGTTTTGCATTTCCCTAATGATTAGCAATATTGAGCGTCTTTTTACATGCTTGTTGCCGATATGTATATAATTTTTGTAGAAATGTCTATTCAAGTCGTTTGCCCATTTTTAAAGTAAGATTAATATTGTTGTTATTGTTGGATTGTAGTGATCCTTTATATATTCAAGATATTACCTCTTATCAGATACAGGATTTGCTAATGTTTTCTCCCATCCTGTAGGTTGCTTTTTTCACTCTGTGGATTGCATCCTCTGATACACAGTTTTTAATTTTAATGTTCAATTTATCTATTTTTGTTGCCTATGCTTTAGGTGTCATATCCAATAAATGATTGCCAAATTTAATGTTATGAAGGTTCCCCCTGTTTTCTTCCAAGAGTTTTATAGTTTTTGCTCTTATGTTTAGGTCTTTGATTCATTTTGACTTAATTTTTATATATGATATAAGTTAAGAGCCCACCTTCACTCTTTTGCATGAGGATTTCCAGTTATCTCAACAGCATTTGTTGAAAAGACTCTGCTTCTCCATTGATAGTTATTAGTACCCTTGTCCAAACTCATTTGACCACATATGCAAAGGTTTATTTCTGGGCTTCCTATTCTATTCCATTGGTCTATATGTTTGTCTTCATGCCAGTACCACACTCTTTTGATTAATGTAGCTTTGTAATATGTTTTGAAATCAGAATGTGTGAATTCTCCAATTTCATTCTTTTTCAAGATTTTGGGGGGGCTATTTGGAGTCCCTTGATTTGCATTTCCCCGATGATTATTGATGTTGAGCATTTTTTCATGTACCTATTGGCCATTTGGATGTCTTTTTCAGAAAAATATCTATTTGATTCCTCTGCCCATTTGTGAATTGGATTTTTGTTTTCATTATTATTAGGCTGTGTGAGTTCTTTAAATTTTGGATATTAACCCCTCATCCAGTATATGGTTTGCAAAAATTGTCTCCCATTCTTGAGGTTGCCTTTTCATTTTGGGGGTTTTTTTTTGTTGTTGTTCTTTACAGAATTTTTTTAGTTTGATGTAGTCCCATTTGTTGATTTTTGCTTTTGCTGTTTGTGCTTTTGGTGCCATATCCAAGAAATCATTGCCAAGGCCAATGTCAGGAAGCCTCTTTCCTGCATTTTCTTTTAGGAGTTTTATGGCATAAGGTTTTATGTTTAAGTTTTTGATCCATTTCAAATTAAATTTTGTGAGTGGTGTAAGATAGAGGTCCAGTTTCATTTTTCTGCATGTGTTTATTCAGTTTTCCCCAATACCATTTTTTTAAATATCCTTTTTTTAAAAAAGATTTTATTTATTTGTCGGGAGGGGGGGTGAAAGAGCATGAGTGCCCAAGCAGGGGAAGCAGCAGGCAGAGGGAGAAGCATTCTCCCGGCTGAGCAAGGAGCCCGATGTAGGACTGATTCGGTCCCAGGACCCTGGGATCATGACCTGAGCCGAAGGCAGAAACTTCTATATATGAAGCTGGCAGTCTGTAATGTAGCTTGGACAGAACTCAGTTCCTTCATTTCATTAAATTCTCATATTTCAAGTCAGACTTTTGGTATTCTCCTGGAATGCATAGGTATCTTCTTCATTTTCAGAAATTTGCTAACTTTTGCTTTAGTTTTTTTCCTTTTTACATTTGCATTCTTAAAAATTTTTTTATTATGTTAGTCACCATACAGTATATCATTAGTTTTTGATGTAGTGTTCCATGATTCATTGTTTGCGTATAACACCCAGTGCTCCATGCAATACGTGCCCTCCTTGATACCCATCACCAGCCTATCCCAATCCCCCACCCCCCTCCCCTCTGAAACCCTCAGTTTGTTTCCCAGAGTCCATAGTCTCTCATGGTTCATTACCCCTTCTGTTTACCCCCCCTTCATTCTTCCCTTCCTTCTCCTACCAATCTCCCTGCTATTCCTTATGTTCCACAAATGAGTGAAACCATATGATAATTGTCTTTCTCTGCTTGACTTATTTCACTTAGCATAATCTCCTCCAGTCCCGTCCATGTTGCTGCAAATGTGGGGTAATCGTTCTTTCTGATGGCTGAGTAATATTCCATTGTATATATGGACCACATCTTCTTTATCCATTCATCTGTTGAAGGGCATCTCGGCTCCTTCCAGAGTTTAGCTATTGTGGACAACGCTGCTATGACTGCCAACTTCATATATAGAAGACAAGGCAAAACCCAAAGTAAAGATTTGACAGTAATGATACAACAAGACATTTTTGGTTTGAGACAGTTTCTTACATAGACTGTGGGAAGAAGAATAAACCAAAAGTGCTAGTCCCTAGTGATCCTTGCCTCACACACCACAAAGGACCACACTGACACATAAGGGATCAGGTGCCCGCTCCACAATTTGCAGGAGACCCTGGTACTGGGGAGCCAGTTGTAGACTATAGCTAAGCAGTCTTCTGTTCTGCACCTCAGTCTCAGGTGAGCTGGGCAGAAAGTTCCAAATCTTATTTGAACCCCGGAGGTGATGAGAAACTGTTTCATGACATCTTCTCAAGGGAGACAGAGAAGTGAGTGGGGGATGACCTCCCAGAAGCTCCTTAGAGGCCTCCCATCCTCATGTGTTCCCCGAGGAGTACAAGTTGTACTGCCAAGACTCAGATAAGCTGAGTTCAAGCCTTCACCTGTATGTGCTTCACCTGTATGTGTACATGCAAGGTCAACAGGATGCCATGGTCAGACAGCAAACAAAACAGTACCCTCCTGGACTCTTGCCCCTCGTTACAAAGCACTGTAGCAGTTAAGTCAATAAAGAATTCAGATACAAAAAAAAAAGGCAGATGTTTAACTGACTGAGCCACCCAGGCATCCCTCCCAACACCATTTGTTAAAGAGACTACCCTTTCTTCATTAGATGTCCTTGGCTCCCTTGTTGAATATTAGTTGACATAATATGTGGGGTTTAATTCTGGGCTCTCTATTCTGTTTCATTGGTCTGTGTGTTTATTTTTATGCCAGTACCTTACTGTTTTCATCACTATAGCTTGGAGTATAGTATGAAATCAGAGGTGTGATGCCTCCAGCTTTGTTCTACTTTCTCAGGGTTGCTTTGACTATTTGGGGCCTTTTGTGGTTGCATACACATTTTAGAATTGCTTTTTTCTATTTCTGTGAAGAATTCCATTAGAATTTTAATAGGAGGGGCTCCTGAGTGGCTCAGCCATTAAGCGTCTGCCTTCAGCTCAGGTCATGATCCCAGGGTCCTGGGATCGAGCCCCGCATTGGGGCCCCTGCTCGGTGGGAAGCCTGCTTCTCCCTCTCACACTCCCCTTGCTTGTGTTCCCTCTCTCACTGTCTTTCTCTGT
>NW_024423319.1:80719129-80759117 GCF_017311325.1 Ursus maritimus | reverse complement strand
AAATAAATAAATAAATAAATAAATAAATAAAATCTTTATAAAAAAAGAATTTTAATAGGAATTGCCTTGACTCTATAAATGGCTTTGGGTGGTGTGGACATTTTAACAATATTCATTCTTTTGACTCATGAACATGAGATGTTTTTCCATTTGTTTGTGTCTTCCTTGATTTCTCTCAAGGATGTCTAGTAGTTTTCATTATACAGATCTTACATTTCCTTGGTTAAATTTATTCCTAAGTATTTTATTGTCTTTGATGCTATTGTGAATGGGATAGTTTTCTTTACTTCTTTTTAAGATGTTTACTTTTTAGTGTATAGAAATGCAATTGATTTATGTGTGTTGATTTTACATCCTGTAACTTACTGAATTTATTGATTAATTCCAACAGTTTTTGGTTGTGTCTTTGGGATTTTTTTTACATACAAAATCATATCATTTGCAAAAAATGAAAAATTTACTTATTCCTTTCTGATTTGGATGTCTTTTATTTCTTTGTCTTCCTAATTGCTTTAGCTAGGACTTTCAGTACTATATTGAATAAGAGTGATGCAAGTGGGCATCCTTGTCTTGTTTACCACTGAATATAATGTTAACTGTGGGTTTGTCATATAAGGCCTTTATTATGTTGAGGTATGTTCTTTCTATACCCAATCTGTTGAGAATTTTTATCATGAAGGGATTTTGTATTTTGTCAGATGCTTTTCTGCATCTATTGAGATAATCATGTGATTTTTATCTTTTATTTTTTTAATTTGGTGTATACATTTATTGATTTATTGATTTCATTTATTGATAGAACCATCCTTCCATCCCAGGTATAAGTCCTACTTGGTCATGATGTATAATTCTTCTAATGTGTTCTTGAATTTGGTTTGCTGATGTTTTGTTGAGAATTTTTGCATCTATATTCATCAGGGATGTTGACCTTTAGGGGCTTTTTTCTTATAGTGTCCTTATCTGGCTTTGGTATTAGGGTAATGCTAGCCTCATAGAATGAGTTTGAAAGTGTTCCCTCCTCTTCAAATTTTTGGAAGAGTTTGAGAAGGATTGGCATTAATTTTTCTTTAAATATTTGGTAGAATTCATCAGTGAAGCCATCTCATCCTGGGGTTTTCTGTGTTGGGAGGTTTTAATTACTGATTCAATCTCTTTACTCGCTATTGGCCTGTTCTGATTTTCTATGTCTTACTGATTCATTTTTGGTAGGTTGTGTTTTTATAGAAACGTATCCATTTCTTCTAGGTTATTTGATTTGTTGGCATGTAACTATAGACAGTAGTTTCTTATTATCCTGTGTATTTCTGTGTTATCAGTTGTAATGTCCCCTCTTTCATTCCTAATTTTATTTGAATTTTCTCACTTTCTTTCTTAGTCTGGCTAAAGATTTGTCAGTTTTGCTTATCTTTTAAAAGGCAGCTTACTGGGGTGCCTGGGTGGCGCAGTCAGTTAAGCATCTGCCTTCAGCTCAGGTCATGATCTCAGGGTCCTGGAATCAAGCCCTGCATCAGGCTCCTTGCTCAGCAGGAGCTTGCTTCTCCCTCTCCTCTCCGCTTGTGCTCTCACTCACTATCTCTGTCACTATCTGTCTCTCTCTCAAATAAATAAATAAAAATAAAATATTTTAAAGAAAAGCAGTGTACTTTTGTTAATCCTTTTATGTTGTTTTTCTGATCTCTAATCTTTATTCTTTCCTTCCTTCTGATAACTTTGGGCTTAATTTGATCTTCCTTTTCTGGTTCCTTGAGGTGGAGAGTTAGGTTGTTTATTTGAAATCTTTCTAATTTCTCAATATATGCATTTATCTCTATAAACTTCCCTCGCAGAACTGCTTTTGCCGTATCCCATAGGTTTTGGTATGTTAGGTTTCCATTTTCATTTGTTTTGAGATATATTTTATTTCCCTCTTAATTTCTTCTTTGACTCATTGATTCTTTAGAGTGTGTTATTTAGAGGCACCTGGGTGGCTGAGTCAGTTAAGCATCAGACTCTTGGTTTCATTTCAGGTCATGATCTCAGCGTCATTAGATTAAGCCCCATCTTGGGTTCTGCACTCAGTGCAGAGTCTGCTGGGGATTCTCTCTCTCCCCCCGCCCCTCCCCCTGCTTGTGTGGGTGCGCACTCTCTCTTTCTCTCTCTAAAATAAAGTCTTTAAAGAAAAAAGTGTGTTAGATTCCACATATTTGAAGGTTTTTTGGCTTTCCTTTTGTTGATTTCTAGTTTCATACCATTGTGATCAGAAAATAGAGTTCATATGATTTCAGTTTTCTTAAATTTGCTAAGATTTGCTTTGTGTCCTATGATCTGTCCTGAAGAATGTTCCAGTATATTTGAGTAGAATGTATATCCTGCTGCTGTTGGATGGAATATTCTATATATGTCTGTTATATCCATTTGGTCTACAGCATGTTTTAAGTTCAGTGTTTTCTTGATTTTCTGTCTGGATGATCCATCCATTGCTGAAAGTGAGGTATTGAAGTCTCCTCCTATTATTATACAATTGTGTATTTCTCCCTTCAGATCTATTAGTATTTGCGATATATTTGGGTGCTCCAATGTTGGGTGCATGTATTTATGATTCTTATATTTTCTTGTTGTTTTGACCACTTAATCATTATATAATGACGTTCTTTGTCTCTTGTTACCATTTCTGGCTTACAGTCTATTTTGTCTGATATAAGTATGGCTATCTCCACTTTCTTTTGGTTTTCATTTGTGTGGAGTATCTTTTTTCATCCCTTCACTTTGAGCCTGTTTGTCTTTAAAGTTGAATGAGCCTCCTGTAGGCAGCATATAGTTGGGTCTTTTTTTTTGTAATCCATCTAGCCACTTCATGCCTTTTGATTGGTGAATTCAATTCATTTACATTTAAAGTGATTACTGATATGTAAGGACTTACTATTGCCCTCTTATTGATTGTTTTCTGGTTGTTTTATATTTCCATTTTTTAATTTTTCCCCTTCTTTCTGCCTACCTTTGTAAATTGGTAGTTTTCCACAGTTACTACTCTGTTTCCCCTTTTTTATGTTTTGTAAACTTTAGATTTTTTCTTTGCAGTTTCATGAGGCTTACATAAAACATCTTATAGATGAAATCATCCATTTTTTGCTGACAGCAACTTATCTACATTCATTTTTGAAGGCTTTGCCCTTTTACTCTTCCCCCCTTTTTTGATGTCACAATTTACCTCTTTTTATGCTGTGTATTTGTTAACAAATCCAAGTAGCTATAGTTATGTTTAATACTCTTTTCCTTTAACTTTGATACTGTAGTTAAGTAATTAATATACCATCCTATTATAGAATTGGAGTCTTCTGAATCTGGCTATATATTTTTCATTTTATCGGTATGTTGTATACTTTTATACATTTTCACATCTCTGATTATTGTCTTTTTATTTCAGCATGAAGAACTCCCTTTAGCATTTCTTCCAAGGCAAATCTAGTGGTGATATACCTTCTCAGCTTTTATTTGTCTGTGAGTCTTTATTTCTCCTTCATATCTGAAGGATAATTTTTCTAGATAGAATATTCTTAGCTGGCAATTTTTATCTTTCACCGCTTTGAATATGTCATTTTACTCTCTCTTGGCCTATATGGTTTCTGCTGAGAACTTTACCGATAGCCCAATGGGTGTTCCTTTGTAGGTTGTACTCTTTTTTTCCTCCCTAGTGGTCTTTAGTATTCTTTTTTTTACCTTTGATTTTTGATGGTTTCATTATAATGTGCCCTGGAGAAGGTCTTTTGGCATTGAGATAATAGGATCATCTGTTAGCTTCTTTTCCCCAAGCTTGGGAAGTTTTTAGCTACTGTTTTTTAACTAAAATTTCTTCCCCCCCTTTCCCTCTCTATTCTTTCCAGAATCCTGATTATTTAAATGTTTGCCCTTTTAATTGAATCCCATAGATCATGTAGGCTTTCTTTGCTCTGTATTCTTTTCTCTTTTTTTCTGTTGTAAATGTGTTGTTTCAAAATTCCTATTCTGCCAGTCATTTATTCTATCTTCTATCTGTTCTACTCTACTACAGATGCTTTCTGTTGCATTCTTCATCTCATTCATTGAATTATTCAGCTCCTGAATTTCTATTTGGTTCTTTTTTATAGTTTCAATCTGTTTTATAAGAGATTTTTAAAAAGATTTTATTTACTTATTTGAGAGACAGTGAGCGAGCAAGCGAGAGAGTACAAGCAGGGGAAGAGGCAGAAGCAGGCTCTCCACTAAGCAGGGAGCCTGTTGTGGGGCTCGATCCCAGGACCCCAGGAACATGACCTGGGCTGAAGGCAGACGCTTAACGCACTGAGCCACACAGGCACCCTGTTTTATAAGAGATCATAAGAAATTTTGTTCATGTATTTTTTTCTTAATCTCATTGATCTTTCTGAGTTATAGCTTGTTGAGTTTCTTCAGTACAGCTATTTTGAATTCTTTATCAGTTGATTGCATTATTCTGTGTCTTTGGGTTCAGTTGCTGGAGAATTATTGATACCTTTTCACAATGGCATATTTCCTTGATTTTTTGAGTTCCTTGTATTTCTGAGTTGCTACTTTCTCACTTTAAGTATCTTTACTTATTATTTTCAGATGGTGTACTTTTTGTTGGTGTTATTTCTCTGGGGAATAACAGATTTATAAGGGATAGACCTGCTTTACTCTTGTTCCCTCTTATGGCAGAATTTTTAACTTTATGTTTTCTCTTGTTATTATAATTTGCCAAGCTGCCTGCAGAAAGCTTCTCTTTCTTTAGTTTTACAAAAGGTGGCACTGCAGCTCCAGTTTGTGTTTTCTCCCTTGCCCACAGATTTTGGACTATTTTTCCAAGAGCACTCAAATTATCTGACTTTCTCTCACTGCCACACTAGGAAGCACACACAAGGAGCTGCCCACAGGGTAAGGTAGGTGGGGGGATTTAGCACTTAGAGCTTTAGGGATACCCATGGCCTGGTGGGGCAGTGCTTCGTTGGGGTACTCTCAAAGGTTTGTGGGCAGATTCCTGCTGAAGTCCTGAAGAAGACAGCTGGGAATTGCATTCCTTTAATGCCTTTTAATATTCATACCTGCTTCCTTCCCTTTCTCCTCCCTTCCTCCAGTGATGTAGGTCTTTCCTCAGAAATCTGGGTGCTACTGGAGAGAAATAGGCTTCTCTAGTTACCACTGCACTGAGATAGCCAGTCTCTCACTGCTTTTGCTTTCCACTCCTCCATGGAAGATGTTCCAGTTTCCACCTCCTCTATAGGAAGATCACCACTGCTGCTGCCAAACAGCTCAGATCCTTGCACTGTAATCCTGGGGAAGGAGGTGGCTGTGGTGATAACCTCCCTCTACTGTGTGTCCAAACTCATCTCTATCTCACTGCAAAGGTATGCTGGAATCTCCCTCCGACAGGCTGGACTCTAATAATTTTCTCATGTGTGGGTATCTGCCCAGGTGTGCCATTCTTCAGGTTTTCTTTCTGACTGCAGCGATTGGGGGTAGGGTGAGTTCACAACTTCCTTGGGTCCACAGCCCTTACAGAAGTCTTGTTTGTTTATTTTTTTAAGATTTTATTTATTTATTTGACAGAGAGAGAAAACGAGGACAAGCAGGGGGAGCAGCAAGCAGAGGGAGAAGCAGGCTCCCCACTGAGCAAGGAGCCCAATGTGAGACTCAATCCTAGGACCCTGGGATCATGACCTGAGCAGAAGGCAGATGCTCAACCAACTGAGTCATCCAGGCGTCCCATTGTTTATTTTTGGATGCACAGGTGGGAGCAAATCTTCCTGGATCCTTGGACGAAAGGTGTACTTTTGTTCAGTTATAGATGTCTATTTATTTAAAAAGTGGGGGGAGAAAAGAACAAGTTATGTTGCCATGATGCTGATGCAACTCTAGTTGGGGACTTTAACATAACTTTCTCAACAATGGATAGATTGTCCACTCAGAAAATCGGTAAGGAAACATTGGACTTAAACTACACAATAGAGCTACACAATAGATGTACCTAACAGACATTTACAGAACATTCCATCCAAAAGCAGTATACATAGTCTCCTCAAGTGTACATGGAATATTCCCAGGATAGATCATATGTTGGGCCATGAAACAAGTCTTAATAAATTTAAGAAGATTGTAAGCATATCAAGCATCTTTTCTGACTCCAATGGTACGAAACTAGAAATAATTACAAGAAGAAAACAGGAAAACTCACAAATATGTGGAAAGAAAACAACACCCTACTGAACAACTAATAGGTCAAAGAAGGAATAAAAAGAGAATTCAAAAAATATATTCAGACAAAGAAAGGAAGTACTAAAACTTATGGGATGTAGCAAAAGCTATTGTAAGAGGGAAGTTTATAATGATAAATGTCTACATTAAGAAAAAAATCACAAATAAACAACCTAACTGTATACCTTAGGTAACTAGAAAAAGAAGAACAAACTAAGCCCAAAGTTAGTAGAAGGAAGATGATAACAAAGATCAAAGCAAAAATAAATGAAATAGAGACTACAAAAAAAAAAACCCACAAGAAAAGATTGAGCTGTTTATTTGAAAAGAAAAATAAAATTGACAAAACTTTGGATAAAAGAAAAAAAAGAGAGGGTTTAAATAAATTATAAATGAAAGAAAAGACATTATAACTCATACCACACAAAGGATCACAGGAGACGAAAAGACTACTATGAATAATTATATGCCAACAAATTGGACAACATAGAAGAAATGGAAAAATTACTAGAAACAATCTACCAATACTGAATCACGAAGAAATTCATAATCTGAGCAGACCAGTTATTAGTAAGGAGGCAAAATCAGTAATCAAAAATGTCCCAAGAAAAATGTCCAGGACCATATGATATCATTCCAATTCTTCTCAAACTATTCCAAAAATTTGAAGAGGAAGGAACACTTCCAAACTCATTTTATGAAGTCAGCATTACCCTGATACCAAAGCCATACAAGGATACTACAAGAAAATAAAATTAGAGGCCAGTATCCCTGTTGAACACAAATGCAAAAATCCTCAACAAATATTATCAAATTGAATCCAACAGCACATTAAAAATATTGTACACCATGAGAAAGTGGAATTTATCCATGGGATGCAAAGATGTCTTTGCAAATCAGTAAGTGTGTTACACCACATTAACAAAATAAAGGATAAAAATGTGATAATTTCAATAGATGCAGAAAGATCATTTGACAAAATCCAACATCTTTTTGTAATGAGAACTCTCAACAAATTAGGTATAGTAGAACTGTACTTCAACATAATAAAGGCCATATATGACAAGGCCACATGTGACATCATATTCATTGGTGGAAAGCTGAAAGTTTTTCCTCTACGATCAGGAACAAGAAAGAGTGCCCATTCTCACCAATATTTTCAACATAGTATTAAAAGTCCTGGTCAGAATCATTAGACAAAATAAATAGATAAAAGAAAATAAATAAGGCATCCAAATCAGAAAGGAAGAAGTAAAACTGTCTCTTTTTGCAGATGACGTGATATTATATACAGACAACCCTAGAGACCCAACCAAAACTTTGTTAGAACTAATCAGTGAATCCAGTTAAGTTGTAGGATACAAACTCAGTATGCAAAAATCAGTTGCATTTCTATATAGTAACAACAAACAATAAGAAAGAGTAAATAAAATAATCCCATTTATAATTTTATCAAAAAGAATAAAATACTTAGGAATTAATTCAACTAAGCAATCTCCAGATTCAATGCAATCCCTATCAAAATTCCAATAGCATTATTCACAGAAATAGAAAAAAAAATTCTAAAATTTGTATGGAACCACAAAAGACCCTGAATAGCCAAAGCAATCTTGAGAATGAATAACAAAGCTGGAGGCATCACAATTCCTGATTTCAAATTATTTTAGAAAACTATAGTACTCAAAACAGTATGGCACTGACATGAAAACAGACACATAGATTAATGGAGTGGAGTAGACAGCCCAGAAATAAACCCACACATCTGTGGTCAATTAATTTATGACAGGATCCAAGAATATACAATGGGGAAAGGATAGTCTCTTTAATAAATGATATTAGTAAACTATATCATCACATGCAAAAAAAATGAAAATGGACCCCTATTTTACACCATAAAAAATAATCTCAAATGAATTAAATATTTAAATATAAGACCTGAAATTGTATAACACTTAGAAGAAAACATATGGAATCAGTTCTTTGACATTGGTCTTGGCAATGATTTTTTTGACACCAAAAGCAAAAGCCACAAATGCAAAAATAAATGGGAGTACATTAAACTAAAAAAGCTTCTGCTCAGCAAAGGAAACTGTCAATAAAATGAAAGGGCAACCTATGGAATGGGAAATAATATTTGCAAACTACCTGATAAGGGGTTAATAATCTAAAATATACAAGGAACTCATACAACTCAATAGAAATCAAGCAAATAACCCAAATAAAAATTGGGGAAAGGACTGAAATAGACACTTTTTTCAAAAAAGACATAAATCATCAGGGAAATACAAGACCACGATGTGATATAACCTCAGACCTGTTAAGATGGCTATTATCAAAAAGACAGATAAGAAACTCTAGTGAGAATGTAGATAGAAGGGAAATCTTGCACAGAGTTCTTGGGAATTTAAATTGGTACAGTTACTGTGGAAAACAGCATGGAGATTTCTCAAGAAATTACATAGAACTACCCTATGATTCAGCAATTCTACTTCTGCATACAGATCCATAGGAAACAAAACCAAAGATACTAAAGAGGTATCTCTACTGCCATGTTCATTGCAGCCATAACCAAGGTATAGATACAACCTAGGTGTTTGTCAGTGGATGAATGGATCAAGCAAATGTGGGATTATGTATATATACAATGGAGTATTATTCAGCCTTAGAAGGAAATCTTGCCATTTATGACAACATGGTTGACTCTAGAAGGCATTACGCTAAGTGAAATAATCCAGAGAAAAACAAATATTGCATGGTATTACTTATATGTGGACTTCTAAAAATAGAAAAGATAAAAAAAATTAGAACTCAGAAACAATAGAAAAGTGGGCCTTGGGTGGAGGAAATAGGGAGAGTTTGGTAAGAGTACACACTTTTTTGGGCATTGAGCTGGCTCAGGCAATCGAGTGACCTGACCAATTCTTGGTTTCAGCTCAGGTCTTGATCTCAGGGTCATGAGTTCAAGCCCCATGCTTGACTCCACACTGGGGGTGGAGTCTACTTAAAAAAAAAGCAAACACTTTCAGTTATAAGATTAATAAGGTCTAAAGATGTAATGTATAGCATGATGGCTAGAGTTGATAACACTGTATTGTGTAACTGAAATTTCTAAGAAGGTAGAACTTAAATGTTCTCTCCAAAAAAAGGGAGTAAATGTGTGAGCTGATAGATTTATGTGAAGTGTTCACTAACTCAATGGGGAGAACCCTTTTACAATGTATACATATATCAAATTATCATGTTGCACACTTTGAATATCTTACAGCTTTTAATGTCAGTTTTACCTCAATAAAGCTGAAAGAAAAAGAGTAAAGGGAAGGAGAGTGATGAGGTGTGGGTATGGGGGTGTGGAAGTGAAAGCACATGGTTTCAAAGAATATAGAAATGTTTAGTATGACCAGATGAAGGATGGATTATAGAGGCATGGGGGACTGTTGAGAAGTAAAGAAGTAGAATCCATTCAAGCAATTGGATTGGAAATTATATTGAGGAAGTAATAGAAAAAGTTCTAACACTTTAGCTGACAGCCCAATTTTTGTAGTCTTAGCTGCAGCAGTTGTTAGCAAAGTTCCCTCTTCCATTTAAAATGCATCATGACATTAAAATATTTTTTTCTGTTAAAAATATTTTAAAATATTTATTATTTCCCTGAAACTCACTGCCATATTTGCAGAGATCTTAGGGTAGATCTGTGAAGAACTGGCTGAAAAGCATAAGGAGATAGGATGAAAAGTATTTACTGCTATATCAGTTTTAAAAAGGAAGGAAACCAGGGAGAATTAGTGGACCATAATTAAATGAGAGACTGTATTCTTGTGACTCTTAAATAGCTACGGATTCGACTGGGGCAAGTCATTAAAGATTTATTGGTCTCAGTTTTTCACTTATAAAATGGGATAACAATATCTAAAGCTTTTTTGTGAGGAATAAAAGAGAGAATATACATTAAGTGCTTAGTACATTGGAAATCATTACATGAATTCGCTATATATCTTTTTTACCCAAAGAGAAAAATGTGTTCCTTTCTCTTTAAATATCACAAAATTTGTTGTATGTTAATACAGATTTTCTGTATATTCTTTGAATGTGTGAAGTTGTGTGTATATGTGTGCAAGTGTCTATGCAATGTGTCCAGATGCCTCTGCTTTTTGAAGTCATTAAAGCCACAGTTTTGTATGTTAAAAAGCAAAGTCTTTACTGAGTGAATCATTTTCTCCTTCAAGCTTTCTTCTCTCTCATAACTCTTCTGTTCTTTCTGGTAATACTAGGTTTTTAGAGACTATCCTGTCCTAGAGTCTAGAAAGAAATCTTGGCTCTTCTTTCTATCGTATATAGCCTCTTGGTGTCACCACTCTATCCTTCAGGGCCTGGTTGGGTAATTTCTCTGGGTAAGGTGTGTAGAGGGGACCTTGGAATTTGGCAGATTCTCTTCAGAGTTGTGAGTTTTGATTTGTAAATGCCTCTTTAAAAAAATAACGCTATGAGGCTCATCTTTCCTAGAACCTTAGAGGTATAAAGCTGAATATCTTCACCCTTAAGGGGAGTAAGCCAAGACGAGCTCCTTGTTCTCTTCCTTGTCCTCCATCTGCTCTACTTTACCAGGCTCAGAAAAATTCTGAGATCAAGGTAGGGGAATTGCTAAGTACTTGGCTTTAGGGTCTTTCTGATTTCTCTGGTGGCCCTATCAGGAGCATCCCCTAGGACTGGGAGTACCAGTCCCTAACAGAGCCTGGGACTGGTGGGTGAACACCTGAAGAATCCATAGGGTTGGAGGGTATATTCTTCGAGGGAGGAGATTCTGGGGCTGGTGTAGGTGTAGATATATTAACTTTTTAATTTTTATGTCATAATATTATTTCTTTCCCAGATTATTCATTTTTAGAGTTACCTTGATTTAGTTAAAAATATTAAGTACAGGTTATATGCAGATGAGATAAAAACCATGAAGGTGGCATGGGTTATTAAAATGGTAGAAATGCTGCTTAATGTCATATTAGGTGTTGAGAACTGAGCTGGTCACTGTGTGGATAGACACAGAAAAACGAGTCCAATTTCTAGTCCTCAAACACCTCAGAGCTGCCTAAGAGAATTTCTATAGCACCTGATACACTAAGTCACCTGATACACAAGCAGACATCTACAGAGAAAAAAGTCTATACTAATTTCAGATTGGAGGGGATATTTTTCCTATCAGTGTTAATGCCGAAACTAATTTTAATTCAACAAATATGTCTCCATATTTCATGCAGTGTGATATCTATTAGATATGAAAAGGCCAATGAAATGGGGTCCTTCCTCTCAAAGGTATCACAAACTAGTGAGGGGGCAAACACTAACAGAATAGCGTGGCAAAGAACTATAGCTACTGAATTTGAAGTCTGTATAGAGTGCTGAGAAGGGAGGAAAGAAAAAGAGGAGACAATAAAATAAATCGAATGAATGGGCAAAGGAGAAGGAAAATGAGGAAATATGTCTTATTATGAACATGAAAGCTCTAAACATACTTAGTAATTTTATCAATCAATGGATTCACATCTTTGATTCTTACCCATAGGAAAATGGCTCTATCATGGTGTCCTGGTGCCCTTTCATGTATCCATATAGGCAAAAGCCTAAGCCACAGCTAATCTTAGTCCTATAGGAACACCTTGTGATCTTCTCAGAACACAAGAGCATGGGAGGGCATGCGAACTGCTACAAGGCCATTTACTCACATTCCTATCTCCCCTAGGAGGCTGTCAGGAGACAATTTCTCATCTCCTCCCTGATTCTGAGGAGATAGGAAACTTTCTGTCCAATGTTCCTCAAAATAGAGCTGGGGAATATAAAGTCACTTAGTTGTTGTCTAGATTTGGTTCCAAGCAAAAAAGTACCTCACAATTTGTGTTGTAATCTCCTGGCCCCTTTTTTTCTGTTATCCTTTTTGATGTGTGAGACAAAGATCACAGGTTGCTGGTACCTTTGGCTAAGCTTCATTTATTATCTATGTAAGTAATAAACAGTCTAAATCTAAAAATTGTCTCATTGCATCTTTTCAGGTCAAAATAGTTAGACCTTAACTTTGGCCTTGCCTTGTTTTTATTAGTGAGCTTCACAAATTTTGTATCCAGTGTGGGGCTGTAAATTTAAAATATCCTTTTAGAAAACATGGGGCTGCATAGGCCAGGTTAGGAGATAAGATAGATTTCCTGGTATCTGGTAGTACATGCTCTCACCTATGTGGTACACGAAAGAGAAAGTAGGGTCCTCCTAGTAAGGGATTATATGAGACCTGTTAGGAAGGGTAAGACGCCTCATGATCAGGTAGTGCAGCCCTTGGCCTAGGAGGTGGGCAAGCTGAGAGGACGGGGTCTTCCCACAGGAGCTGTGTGAGCCAGGTTAGGGGATAGGATTCCCAGGGATCCCCTAGTGTTACCCATTGATAAATGTTTGGAGGTCAAGTGGCTAGAAGTAAGATCAAAATGAGCTGCTGAATTGATGTTTTGTTTTTATTATAAGTTCATCATTGTTGAGACCTGTGAGTGGCCATTTTAAACCAAAAGTAAAGTTGAAGATAACGTTTAACATGAAAGTTGCTTCCTCTGTGCCACATTTTCCCCCCACCCCTTGAGCTTTCAGCTACAGTGTAATCCAGAAGTGCCTAAGTTAAAATTCTTTGTTCCGTGTTTCTGTAAAAAAAAAAGAGAGAGAGAGACAGAGAGAGAGAGAGAGAGAGAGAGAGAAAAGCACCTAATAGAATGTGGGGAAACTTGCCGTGGAGGATTTTTTAAAAAAGTTAAAGTAACTTGTGAGTGAGGTTCAGGATGATTCATTATGTGTACAGTTGTAAAAATGTGTAATTGGTTTGAAATGTGATACATGTTTTAAATTTGAATGTTTATAAAATATTAGAAAATTACTTTCATATCCAAAGTTTTCACTGTACAATGATGTTTTGTTGGTTGGCAAATTAGGATCTCATTCTCAGTGGCCTTGGCAGCCTGCTAGCAAGAGTTCCTGATAAGCCCCCCAAAAATTCAAGGCCTGCTTGCCAAGAAAACTTCTTCAGATAATAGCAGCTTCACGGCATTGAATCCTTCTGCAAGTCAAAGAAAAACTGCTGCCTTTTGCAAACTAAAAAACAGTATGTTTCTGATAGAAAATTTGTAACTCCTACAAAAATTGGCCATTTATCTTACAGTAAGAGGTGATGCTACAGGGGACTTTGGCCCCACCTGTTCCTGGCAGATTGACTCCATTCAGATTTTTAAACCCCTCCTCTTAGAGGCCTATAAGGTTTAAATGTCTTTTTAGAAAAAGAAGTAGGTGAGACCCCTCAGGCTGAGTAGCCAGGTATGTAATGGGACCTTGGTGGGTAGTAGTAGACCTAGTTACTGAAGTGTTCAGTGCAAGGTAGAGAACTAGTGCTTGACCATCATGATAATGAGAACCCTAATGAGTCGCACCAGTAGTTACAGTTGGAGATAAGAGTTGGGGACCTTCTAAAGCTAAACAAAATATTCCTTGGTTGTTATTCACTCTCCTTGCTATTGGGAAAGCAAAACTATTTCCTCCTGATTATTAGCTATAGCCACAGATAAAGTACTCCCTGGTAATCAAGAGTTGTCGGATACTCAGAGATGTGCTAAGGTCTACTCTTACAGTGACTAGGAAATGTGGGAAATTAGAGATAGGTTTGAGCAAAAGCCTAATGAAACTACAGAGGCTTGGCCCCTTTGACTAGCAGGTGAGGGAGCCATATTAGTTTTGATGGGTGGGAGGGGATGGAAATCACTGGGCTACCTAAAGACGGACCCATACTTAAAGCCAGCATGGCCATGTGCACCTTGGCTGATGGATGACATGAGCATGGAAAAACATGTAAAGAACAACCAGGGCTTGTTGCAGTGGATCTTTACATTTATAATAAAATGGTGGTCTACCTGAGATGAGTTGCTGTCATCTGATAAACACACATAGATGAGAACAGGGAAAGCTATAACTTCCCTTATGGTCACTGTAACCCAAGCCTGGATTTATAATGGAGCATGTGAGTGCTCAGATGAGATATTTATCCATGGACAGACTGACTGGTTTGTTCAGTTGGTAGTACCAGGCTGTCAAGACCAATTACATCTTCTCTTGCATCCCAGATATTGCTTCCAGATTCTGTCCAACAAACTGTCAAAATGGAAACCTGGACAAAAGACTAAGACAATGTCTTTCAGGATAATGAAGAGAAAAAAAATTGAAGTTCTAGACCATAGAACCATGTTGACTAGGCTATTATGCCAGGGGAGCTCCAAAGAGGAATGTGACAATTGGCTCATTGTCTTAGTCTATTCATGCTGCTTAACAAAATACTAAAGACTGAGTGGCTTAAACAACAGACATTTATTTCTCACAGTTCTAGAGCCTGGGGAAGTCCAAGATCAAGGTGCAAGCGTATTTAGTGTCTGGTGTGAGATCCTGTTTCTTGGTTTATAGACAGCCATCTTCTTGCTATGGCCTCACATGGCACAAGGGTCAAGAGAGCTCTCTGGGAGTCTCTCTTATAAACACACTGGTCCCATTCATGAGGGCTCCATTTTCATGAGCTAATCGTGTCCTGAAATCTGCACTTCCAAATACATTGGGGATAGGATTTTAACATATGAATTTTGGGGGCACAAAAACACTCAGTTCATTGTACCCATGAAGGAAATGCACTATCAGACCATAAGAGGACTACAAAACTTAAAGATCCTGGCTGTAGTAGGGAATGATCCCTGGCCAGCTTTAGCATTTACTGTAGACAAACAGAAGGAGGACCAAGAGGAACTTGCTGAAGTTTGTGCTGTTCGAATTAGTGTTGATCCAACACCTTCAATATCACTTCTTTATCCAGACCTTACCAAACTTCAAGACAAAAAGATTAGGACAAGGCCAGTGTTCTTCCTTCCCTAAGAGGGTCTAAAGGCCTTGTGCACTGGTCAGGGTGTGTCGGGGACATGATGGAAATGAAGGTTGCCAAACCTTTTCAACTCTTTGAACATAGGGACAAAAGCACTATGGTGCTGAGCAGCACCCATGAGCATGGCCAGTATGGTATGCTAAATGATGCCTGCCCCCAAAATGTTCACATCCTAATCCCCAGAACCGGTGAATATGTTACATGGCAAAGGGAATGAAATAGTTGTGATTAAGTTAAGAATCTTGAGATGGAGAGCTTATGCTGGATTATCCAGGTGGGCCCAATGTGATCATAAGAATCATTATAGTCCTTATAAGAGGGAAGCAGAAGGTCAGAGGAGTGAAGATTCTATGCTGCTGGTATTGAAGATAGAGGAAGGGGCCATGAGCCAATGAATTCAGGTAGCCTCTAGAATATGGAAAAAGCAAGGAAATGGATTCTTCCCTGAAGTTTCCAAAAGGAATGCAGGCCTGCTAATGCTTTAATTTTAGAATTCTGACTTCCAGAACTGTAGCAGAATAAAATTGTGTTGCTTTGCGCCACTAAGTTTGTGATAATTTGTTATAGCAGCAATAGGAAAATTTTACAACCTCAAATTAAGTAGATTTGGAAATAAATCTCAGATTGGACAACTGACTTATAAAACCTTATATGTGGGTCTTTTGGGGCCAATACCCACTAAAGTGGTTGTAACATACTTTTCTTGACTTTAAAGGGATATTCCCTATTGAGAAATACCACAATTAGAACAGTGGTAGTGATGTGAATGCAAAACCAGGAGTCTGCCTGACTTCCCGAGTCTAGTCATGTAGTTACTGTAAAGCAATAAAGATACCAGGGTGATAATCAAGGACTAGTGGAGGCAGAGATGCTTAAAGAAACCATATAATCTTATATTATTTCTGTGTGTCTGGTGAAAAAGGCCAATGGTATTTGACACTTCACTTTGAACTATTGTTAACTCAATGCAGTAGTCTCCCTCATCCCTGCAATTCCAGATAGCATAATGATGACTGAGCATTTTGTGCAGTGCTGAGCACTGCTGATCTCTTCTTCATCATTCCTCTGGATCTACGTGATCAAAACTAATTTGCCTTCATGTGGGTCAGATTGAAATATATGTTTAATGTGCTGCCTCAATGTGATCTGAACTCTCCCATGATTTCTCATCATTGAATAGGCTGAGACATAGAAAAGACTGAAACCTCACCACAGGTTTTCTAATAACATTTCATTGATGACATTATTTTGGGCTGGAAGGGCTAAAGACAGCACACAGACTGTCTTAGATAAATGGTACAATATGTGAGTAACCAGGGCTGAAGGATTAACTCTGACAAGAATCAGTGGCCAGCAGTGCAAGTAATACTCTTGGTAACCATGTGGGCTGATGCCCAGAGAACAACCCCTAAACTTATTATAGAAAAACTTATTACCTTAAAAACTCCAGCAAACAAAAGGGGGCACAACATCTGATAGACTTGTTCAATATTTAAAGTTCATCATACCTCATCTGAGGAAAAAGTAACCATCTTTGAATGTGGCCCTGACCACCAACAGGCCCTAGAAACTATCTAGAAAGTTGTATAGACTTCCACTTGGGCCACTCAGCTCTAAGGAGCTACTTCAGGTACAAGTGTCAGTAATTGACAATTATGCAGACTGGAGCTTGTGACAGAAAGGTCTGGTCACTACACAATGGTTCTCCCCAGGGTTTTGGATAGTCCCTCACCAGGCAGCAGGTGACCACATGGTATACCTCATTTGAGAGACTATTAGTGGCTTGTTATTGGGTGTTGGTGGACTCTGAGAAACTGACAAAGCAACAGCAATGTTGTTACAACCTGATATCCCTACCCTCGGATGGGTCAGAAATGAGAACACCCAACAAAATAGATATTGTACAAAAGCATCCATTATTAACTGGAAGTGGTATATTCAGGGGAAAAAGTAAGATAGGCATTATGGCATCTCACAGTACATAAAAAAGTGTCTGGTCACCATCCAGATGAAGTTGTCTCAGATATGGGGTCTGTGCCAGCACCTTGGGCTTCTTGGGGCTTTAGCACACTTGAGGTTCCTGAGGATACCTGGGCCTGATTCACAGATGGATCAGCTGAATTCAAGGCCATGAGGTGTACTGGGTCCCTGCTTCTGTGCAGCCCCAAAGAAAACTGTACTACAACAGTGCATGAAAAAGAGAACTTTGTTCAAAAAGATATTTCCATGGTGTTTGCCCTGGAAAACACCTCCCAGAATGCACCCTGTTACATGGTCACTGACTCATGGGCAAAAGCAGGAGTTTGTGAGTTTTCCTGTTTTCTTCTTGTAATTATTTCTAGTTTCGTACCATTGGAGTCAGAAAAGATGCTTGATATGCTTACAATCTTCTTAAATTTATTAAGACTTGTTTCATGGCCCAACATATGATCTATCCTGGGAATATTCCATGTACACTTGAGGAGACTACGTATACTGCTTTTGGATGGAATGTTCTGTAAATGTCTGTTAGGTACATCTATTGTGTAGCTCTATTGTGTAGTTTAAGTCCAATGTTTCCTTACCGATTTTCTGAGTGGACAATCTATCCATTGTTGAGAAAGTTATGTTAAAGTCCCCAACTAGAGTTGCATCAGCATCATGGCAACATAACTTGTTCTTTTCTCCCCCCACTTTTTAAATAAATAGACATCTATAACTGAACAAAAGTACACCTTTCGTCCAAGGATCCAGGAAGATTCGCTCCCACCTGTGCATCCAAAAATAAACAATGGGACGCCTGGATGACTCAGTTGGTTGAGCATCTGCCTTCTGCTCAGGTCATGATCCCAGGGTCCTAGGATTGAGTCTCACATTGGGCTCCTTGCTCAGTGGGGAACCTGCTTCTCCCTCTGCTTGCTGCTCCCCCTGCTTGTCCTCGTTTTCTCTCTCTGTCAAATAAATAAATAAAATCTTAAAAAAATAAACAAACAAGACTTCTGTAAGGGCTGTGGACCCAAGGAAGTTGTGAACTCACCCTACCCCCTGGCAGGAGGATGACTAGAGAATTCTCAGCCTCTGTAGAGACATTAAATGGCAGCAAATCACGCAAGACTCAACCCCTGTTGGTAACCTACACCTACACCTACACACACACACACACACACGCACACACGCATATGTATATCAACTTGAGTATTTGGCCTATGTGGAAGACAGATGGATCTTCGAGAATGATAGTGGATCATCATAAGCTTAACCAGGTGGTGCCTCCAGTTGCAGTTCAGTTCTTTTGGAGTGTAGCACATCTCTTCATGGGTCATGCTTTGTACCTCACCTTTAGGGGTCTGCTGAGACTTGAATCTAATTACAGGTATAGAAGCAAATGGGTGGTGGGAATGAGCCTTGAGGAGAATCACCATTGTCTTGCATGGCAACTGCCTGGGTGAAGACATTACAGTTTCCTAAAGTGATACAGGGCTAATCTCTTCAGATGGGGGTGGAAGGGCTGCTAACTCTGAAAGTGGGAAAGCTGCTACCACTGGGGTTGGCATTTTCATTGGCAAAGCAGACTCATCAGAATTTAGAGGTGTCATGTCGTGAACTTCATCAAAATATTCCCATATGTTCCCATCCCAACTTATAATATCCCATCTTTTCTTTTTTTTAGATTATCAAAGCACTTTTATTTTTTTTATAATAATAATATTTTTTATTATATTATGTTAGTCACCATACAGTACATCCCTGGTTTTTGATGTAAGGCTCGATGATTCATTAGTTGTGTATAACACCCAGTGCACCATGCAATACGTGCCCTCCTTACTACCCATCACCAGCCTACCCCATTCCCCCACCCGCCTCCCCTCTGAAGCCCTCAGTTTGTTTCTCAGATTCCATAGTCTCTCATGCTTCATTCCCCATCTTTTCTAATCAATGCCCTTAATAGTAGACACCCTGTGAGACTGGGACTTCAACTTGTGTTGTAACTCAGCTATTTGCTGGATGAAATTCTGTGTTTGATTTTCAGCAGTCTCAGCCCTGCAGCTGCAGGAGATAAGGGTCTCCTTCAGGGCACACAGAAAAACTTTCAGATAATTTATGTGGTGCTTGAGCTGGGAATTAAATCCCTGAGCCCATCCTTTTTTTTTTTTCCACTACTTTGTCCAGTGACATTAGGAGCATCCTCCTAATAAGCCAATCTCATTATATTCACCAATTTTCCAAAAATATTCAAAACTACCATATATGCGGTCACCCAACTCCTTGCTTCTTATAAGATTAGGAATATACAATACAAGTATTTTGTATATCTGTATTGCCAGACCCTGCCATGTTCTATCATTGCTCTTTACTACTGGAAATAGTCATTAGCATCTTTAAATCTAATAAGTATGGAGAGTCAATTCCAGAAACTCTGAAACAGGTCAGAAAACTCATTCTTAACATCTATTCCTCTAGAACCACTGTCAGTATCAAAATCTGTATTAATCAGGGTTCTCCAGAAAAACAAAACCAATTGGATATTAATTAACTTATTCATTTATTTATCATGAAGAATTGGCTCAAGTGATTATGGAGGCTAAGAAGTCCCAGGATCTCTCACCTGTAAGCAGGAGACCCAGGAAAGCTCTGAAGGCCTGAGAACCAGGGGGAGCTGATGGTATAAGTCTCAGTATATGTGCTGCCGAAGCGAGCACAATGGTATAAGTCTCAGTCTCAGGGCAGAAGACTGGTGTTCCGGCTCAAACAATAAGGCAGAGAGGGGACAATTTCTTCCCCCATCTGCTTTTTTGTTCTATTCAGGCCCTCAACAGTTGGATGATGACCACCCTCATTGGGAATGGCAATCTGCTTTACTCAGTCTATCAATTCAATTGTTAATCTTATTCAGAAATATCATCACAAACATACCTAGAAATAGGGGCACCTGTGTTCTCAGTCAGTTAAGCATCTGCCTTTGGCTCAGGTCATGATCCCAGGGTCCTGAGATCGAGCCCTGTGACAGGCTCTCTTCTCAGCAGGGAGCCTGCTTCTCCTTCTCCCTCTGCCTGCCTCTCTGCCTACTTTGCTCTCTCTCTCTGTCAAATAAATAAATAAATAAAATCTTTAAAAAATACTTAGAAATAATATTTAGCCAAATATCTGAACACTATTCCAGACAAGTTGACACATAAAAGCAACCATCATACTGATCAAATCTGCAGTATCCAAAAAAGCACACCTGGATACAGCATTCATCTGAATATAGCACTGCGCAGGGTATGGTAATTCATCTACAATCCAGGGATGAACCCCAAAAGCAAGACCTACTGATTCCAGGGCTGAACTCAAAAGCAAGACCTAGTACATGAGACTAAGAAGCCTAGAAAATGTGCCCAAACTGCTAGCTACACAGTCAAGTGGCAAAGGGAGCTTTAGGTACTTATCCTGAGGTACTAGATCTGGCCAATCCTGGCAAACAGACTATAATAGCCCCCCTATTTTCCTCTTGAGAGTACCACTGGGCATTGACTTCATAGATACCTTTTCAGGATATTGTATTACCATCCCTGTCTACTTAGCAAATGGAGACCATACTATTCAATGCTTCTTAGGTGAACTGTGTAGCATATTTTGATTCTCTAAACATGTGATTAGACATTGATGCTGTCTTTATAGCAACAAATAACAAGTAGTGGGAAGTTATATAGGAATTCTATGGACATTTTATGCCCCATATCATCCCCAGGCAGTAGATGGATTGAAAGATAAACTCTTAAAGGAGAAAATGAAAAAGATAATTGGATAATGAAGGTTCAGCTCCCAGTGGAACACACACTTATGATAGGCAGTCTGGACTCTAAATATGGTAATTCCACAGAAGGTTACCTTCCATTCAAATAAAATGCCTAATTATGAGGTTGGGGGTGGGGTGGGGGAGGAAGCCTAGACGGCTGTAAGTAAATCCAAACCATATAATTCATTCTTCTCACTCTATTGTTTGTTACTTCCATACTTGCTCCTGGCTATTAGAACTTGCAAGAAACAAGATTGCGGGGATGGGAAACTCTGATCTGATGCTTCTTTAGTTATCTGACTATGCTTGTTGGATTTGGGCAATTGTGGCTATTGTAATAATAATAATCATTAATATGAGGTAATAACACCTAAGGTGGTCTGGGCATGGCCCACATGTCAGGGGGTGCGAGATCATATCAAATGGTATAAGAAATACAAAAAAGAAATTTCTGAATCACACAGGTACAAAATCAGGGATATGGTTTGGGTAACACATTGGGAGGATTGGAAAAAATGGTGAAGTGATTGCTGCAGGAACCAATCATACCAATCATGTGGCTATGGAAAGACAGTAAGTTGGAAGTTTTGATAAATAATTAGCATTTGTGGACTGGAGTATAAGATTGATGTTCTCTTTAAAGTAGCCCTGGGACATTTGTCATGGTCCAGATCCATTTCTGTGTCATAGAATGAATGATGTGTTTCAAATTTAGAATAAGCTGTTACTGACACTAGGCTCATGAGAATAATTTTTACCCTGTGACCAATTAATTACGTATCTCAACCAGACATTGGTCCCCCATTCCACAGAGCATTCATGGGAACGGCTATACCCTGTGAAATATATGCAATGTATGAACTAGTCAGGTGGTCACTTGTGTGGAGGAAGAATTATCACTATTTGGAAAGTGGTTGCTATTTGAAGATTTGAATTTTTGAGGTTCACAGCCCTAAAGGTGGATGGCTCACTAGGACTCCACAAAATACTTGAGTTCCTGTTGCTGCCTATGCCTGTCACTAAAAAGATTTCAATCCCAAGGATAATTATGGAAAAATGCCAATGACACTCTTGTAGCATACCAGGAGATTAATTCAAAGCCAATTTAAGCCCAGGGTCCTTAAACCCTAAAAAACAAATATTGCCATGTTGGGATACCAACAATGATGCCAATTTGAGGCTCTCTGGAAAAAGAAATTTATAAATAAATAGGGTAGGGATAATGCCTCCAAGTATATGGAAAGAGAGAAAAAAGAGGGAGGGAGGGAGAGAGAGAGAGAGAGAGAGGGAGATGAAGATTAAGGAGGGCACTTGTGATGAGCACTGGGTGATGTATGAAGTGTTGAATCACTATATTGTCCACCTGAAACTAATAATACACTGTATGTTAACTATACTGGAATTAAAATAAAAACTTAGAGAAAAGAGGAGAGGAAGAAGAAGGAAGAGGAGACAAGGAAAGAGGAAAAGAAAAAGGAGGAGAAAAAAGGAGAAGAAGAAAAAAGTGGGTGTAGGAAGAAGAAAAAAATTAAACAAAGGTCCAGAATCTGACCCAATTGGAAACCCAACATTTACTAAATGAATTCATACAGGAAAAAAAAAAAAAGGTCGCTAATTGACATTTGTGCTTCTGTAGCATTAGGTACTGAATTAATTTAACAACTGCTGAAGATCAAAACTGGCAAAATTTCATGGCCTTAATCAATTCTGGGGCTCAAATTGCAGTTATATCTCTGATCTCATTAAATGTATACATGTGATGGATAATTTTATGTTTCAAATTAGAGGGTGTTTTTGAATGAGACAAACATTCTGCAGCCGGCCATCCGGGGCGGGGCGGTGGAACAGAGGGAGTACATAGCCAGGGAGCCCGCTGTGGGCTCTGTCTGGGCCTTTCCCTCAGGCCATGGAGTGGTTCGCGAGGTTGCTGAGTGCAGTGATCATGGGGGCACCATGTTGTCGTGTATAACCAAACACTTCGTGCTGAACAAGACATGCTTCAAGGCATAGAAACTGGTGTGTTAGCCAAGACTTTCACTGACCAGGGGAAGCTCATCCCAGATGATGTCATGACTCAATTGGCCCTTTGTAAGCTGAAGAACCTCACCCAATATAGCTGGCTATTGGATGGTTGTCCAAGGACACTTCAACAGGCAGAAGCCTTGGATAGAGCTTATCAAATAGACACAGTAATTAATCTGAAAGTGACTTTTGAGGTTATTAAGCAATGTCTCACTGCTTTCTGGGTTCATCTAGCCAGTGGCCAAGTTGACAACATGGAATTCAACCCTCCCAAAACTGTGGGCATTGATGACCTGACTGGAGAGCCTCTCATTCAGTGTGAGGATGATAAGCCAGAGAGAGTTGTCAAGAGACTGAAGGCTTATGAAATCCAAACAGAGCCAGTACTGGAATATTACCAGAAAAAGGTGGTGTTGGGATGTTGGAACCATTCTCCAGAAGACAAGATCTGGCCCTGTGTCTATGCTTTCCTATGAACAAAAGTTCCACAAATAAACCAGAAAGCATCAGTTACTCCATGAGGAAAAGTGTATATAACTAGTAAGATGAGCAGAGTCTCCTCATCTGTGCATTTAGAAGTTTCTTGTCCTGAGACTTGCATGTATGAATTCTTTCTTTTTAAATAATAATATTTTTTATTATGTTAGTCACCGTACAGTACATCCCTGGTTTTTGATGCAAAGTTCGATGATTCATTAGTTGTGTATAACACCCAGTGCACCATGCAATATGTGCCCTCCTTACTACCCATCACCAGCCTATCCCATTCCCCCACCCCCCCCTGAAGCCCTAAGTTTGTTTCCCAGAGTCCATAGTCTGAATTCTTTGAAAATTGTTAGTTTCACTTCTACTGATTTTATCCTGGAAATTAAGGATGTGCCAAATAAGTCAGATACTAAGATTCATCTTTTCATCTAGTGTGTTTTACCCAGTTATCTTCTATAGGTGTGCAAATAAAAAACATCAGGTATGTCTTAACTTTTGAAAAATCTTCTAAAGCAAAATTAAAAGAGCAATTGGTTGTAATATAACTTTTGTTTGAAAGAGTAAATGGTTGATAAAAATTTTCTTATTCTGGAAAAGTTAAAAAAATCCATGCCATTTGGGAAAGTATCTCATCAAAGACATTTGCATAGATTGATGCCAGAAAACTGGCATCATTAGCACTGTGATACATGGTTTTGTGAGACACCATGTCTATCAAATTTCAGAAAAAAAGCAACTGGATATGCAGATTAGTTTCAGGATGCAAAGTCACTGCTGCTTTTACACTAAGAAACTTATAGGCTTAGCCATATGCTATATTTATTTTGTTGTTAAACATAACTTCAGTTTACTCAGAAGTTTCCATCTGCTATAAAATTGTATTAAATTTGGTGACTAACATAATATAATAAAAAATATTATTATTAAAAAATTGTATTAAATTAGCATATAGGAAAATATTACTTTCTTATGGCATGTTTTCTTTTGAGAATACATGTGCATTGAGGAAAATGATTTATGTTAGAAATTGACATTAGAAGTTCTTGCAAAAGCACCAAAGTTGAGTTTTCAATGGAAAATGTAATTACAGTCTTGTTTTCAGATGTTACTCAGGTTAAGAAGTATGTGCTTTAGGATCTACTTGCCAGTTTCCCTTTTTGATCACTATGGATGATCTGCCTTGATGAGTAACAAATTAAAGTACAAAAAGAAAAGAAAACCCATGGCCCTAAGTAAAGCAAGCATATTTTGTCATTAGGAGATAGAAATAGATCAGGAAAATTCCCTACATACAAAGCAATCATAATTAGTAAACAGGTGTAGCAATTAAAAGAATTTACAGGACAAGTTTATAAAGACCAGGAAAGTAATTGAGTTTGCTGAAGGAGTTCTTTATTCCTAATCAAAGAAGTTGACACCTGCTAGCTTTCACTGCCATTCTATCATGTGGCAGGGAAAGAACTCTGCCTGTGTGTGTAAGTTGAGTAGACACTTGAAGATGGTTTGATTTCTTATTGGGGCAACAAGGATACATACTTATGTCCTGTGGCCTGGTAGGAGGGGTGGGGCAATGAGAGGTGGAGGAGAAACCCAGCTACATCTTCAATGGCATATTTACTCTTACTTTACTTGGTGTTAAATCAAATGAAACAAGTCCTTGTACAAGCTGTTATTAACTGCCTTTGAACATTTGACCCATTTTGTTCCAGGCACTTAAAATACAAATGTTAGCAAGCAAGTGGTTCTTTATGTATGTTGTGGGAGAAAAACTCATTTTCTTTTCTTTTGATTTTTAAAAATTCAATGTTGATTTTTCAAAATGGACCAAGGCTTTCAAAAAGGATTATAGCAAACATTTAATTATTTATGAAACTTTCTTTTTTTTTTTTAAGATTTTATTTATTTGACAGAGAGAGATACAGTGAGAGAGGGAACACAAGCAGGGGGAGTGAGAGAGGGAGAAGCAGGCTTCCCACTGAGCAGGGAGCCCAACATGGGGCTCGATCCCAGGACCCTGGGATCATGACCTGAGCCAAACGCAGACGCTTAACAACTGAGCCAACCAGACACCCCTATGAAACTTTCTATAATGCCTTATTTGAATATTATGTGCTTTCTAAAAATGTTGTGAACTACTAATCTTATGGATTATCACCGGGTTACAAGGCATACATTGGTATTAATGTACTTGAATAAAATTGAATTTTATTTAAAAAATTACATCAGTGAGCTTTGAGCAAGCATACTGCCCTTCATAATGTGAGTGGGCCTCATCTAATCAGTTGAAGGCCTAAAAGGAACAAAGAAACCATCTTCTGTGAGCAAGAGGGAGTTCTCCAGCAGATTGATGTTGGACTTAACTGCACCATTGGTTCTCCTGGGTCTCCAGGCTGCTGGCCCACACTGCAAATTTTGGATTTACCTATAATCTCATGAGTCAATTCCTTTGTAGTAAATCTTCTCATGTTTATATACATATAATCCTACTGGTTTGGTTTCTCTGGTGAACCTTATTAATGTAGATTATCATACCAAATGTTTTCAGAAGAACAGAATCTTAAGCAAAAATCTTTTTAATTAGTTCTGGGGCTTCTGGTATCTCTCTAATCTGGTTAGATTTAATGGCACTGATGACTCTATTTCCAGGAGTAAAGAGAGCCTTGGTAGCCATGGCATAATCTGGCAATAGAAAGAAGCTAAATATCAACATGAGATACTCCTAATAAGATACTTAGAAGAAGCAAGGAACTAGGTGATCATTCATATGATGCTTTCAAATATGTTTATCACATTAACAGGTATAATGATATTGGCTGGTTATTCCGAGTGTTGCTGGACAAAGTAAGGAAAGAAAAGGATGAACTCAAGACTTCAAATTCCCAGCTCAAAGACCACATAAATGATCTGAAACCTTCTGTGTCTGCCCTGAAAGAGCAGGGAGTCACAGGGTTCAGATTGCTGAAAACCCACAATCTGATCCTGTGAGTGGCTGAATGACAACACAGTTTGAACTCCCAGCCTTGCACGGTGTTTACTGCTGAAGTGAAGGCATTGATTGGAAAACAATGGAATCCCGA
Organism: Ursus maritimus; assembly: GCF_017311325.1. Taxonomy (NCBI): domain Eukaryota; kingdom Metazoa; phylum Chordata; class Mammalia; order Carnivora; family Ursidae; genus Ursus; species Ursus maritimus. The sequence goes on along the minus strand of NW_024423319.1, from coordinate 80,732,638 downwards.
TAGTCGAAATGGGAACAATCCCCTGACAAAACTGGGGATGTTGAGCTCCTAAATTCTGAAGAGTCTTCTTTGCCAATTTAAGTAGCTGCTCCACCTTTGTCTGAGGGGATTAACCCTATATTGCATAAGGAAATTGTAATAACCTCCCTGGAGGCAGTTGCCATACAAAACAATGCTGATTCTCTTCAAGACTAACTCCCACTACTCCTCTTTCCCACCACCTTCTCTGCTCTCCTCCGTACCCCTAGTGCTAGATTCTTGGTATTCTAAGTGGTGCTCCACAACCTCTTAGGTATTGCTAATGATATGCCCTTCTGTAAGGGAAGTAGAAGCCATTGTTATTTCTCTCAGAAGTGATCACAGATGTATGGCTTTGGCAGGTGTGAAGGTAGGAATGTTTGCAGTGGCCTGAGGATTCCTTTGCTAATCATTTGCCTCAGGACTGCAGGGAGTGGGGACTTCTGGTAGTGGTTTCTTCCAGGTGCCTGACTGGCTGCATTTCATTGGATTCTACATCCAGTATGATTTCCATGATATCTATAGATTCATAAAACTTGATTTTCCTTGATTATTATTTTCTTTGGTGATGCTGAATATTTCTAGTTTAATGATCACAAATGAAGTAGTGGTAACAAATAGATTGGCTTTCTATGTCAGCTACACCACACTCAAAAAACACACAAGTTATATCAGTTTGACTTCCATTCCTAGGGATGTTTGGCAAGAGATATAATACCCGAGCTTCAGTGACTACTTCCTACTTTGCAAGGTCATTACTAGAATAAAATTAATTGTATTAGTAATAGGAGTAAAGATAATATTAAAATAGAACAAATAATAGTACTGTTATGGGCTGATTTGTGTTCCCTCAAAATTCCTATGTTCGAGTCCTAACAACTGGCAACTCAGAATGTGACTATATTTGGAAACAGGATCTTTCCAAAGAGATCAATAAGTTAAACTGAAGTCGTTAGTGCGGGCCTTCACCCAATATGACTGGAATGCTTATAAAAAGAGGGATTTAGGATACAGATATATATAGAGAGAAGACCATGTAGAGACACAAGGAGAAGATAGCCATCTCCAAGCTAAGAGAGAGGACCTAGCAGAAACCAACTCTGCTGACACCTTGATCTCAGACTTCTAGACTCCAGAATTATAAGAAAAAAAATTCTGTTTTTAAGCCACCCAGTCTGTGGTGCTTTGTTATGGAAGCCTGGGCAAACTAATACACATACTTTTAATGCCTTTGAGGAGGTGAGTTTTATAGCTATTTACTATGCTACAGCTCCTCCTCTTAATAATAATAATAATACAATGACCACATAATAATATAATAATTCTTGTGTCTGAGCAACCAAGTGGTGGTGAGAAAGCCTCAAAACTACATTTTATCTCAAACCTTAAAACCATTATTTTATCTCAAATGCATAACCATGAATGAATGGTTTCTTACTTTCACTCTCATTTTACCTACACCACAGTACTCCTCAATTGCTTGCAACTCCCTTTCTTTCTAATGACCTCCCTGAATAATTCACTGAGATGACAGAATAAAGTGGGACTTCTCAGCACTTCCCAAACCCAGTCTACCTGTTTCTAGCCTGACATTCTCTGCCATCTCTCTGCATACATGCCCCTGACTGCAACCAGCCCCTCACCTCTGCTTAGGATCCCATGTCTTCCACATCTCAGGGACTTTGCTCCTGCAATTATTGCTTTTCTTTCATGAACAATAAATTACCTCCTCTACATTAATTTGTTCCCAAGTTAAGGGGGAAAATACTAAGCCCCATCCCATACATTTTTCTGTAGCTACTGGCATATTTATTTGTGTCCTTCAAAGAAAAACTGCTTCAGTTTATCCTAAAACCGTTCATTCCTCAACCCACTTCATCAAAGCTGATTCTAAGAATTATATAGAAAGGCAAAGGAACTAGAATAGCCAAAACAATTCTGAGGAAGGACAAGTTGGAGAACTCACACTATCTAATATCAAGACTAAATATAATCTTATAGTAATCAAGATAGTGTGGTATTGGGAAGAAATTGACATACCAGAGGAGTCCAGAAATAGACTCATACATATGATCAATTAATTTTCAACAAAGTTGCAAAGTCAATTCAATGGAGAAAGATAAATTTTTCAAGAAATAATTTGGAATAATTGGACTTCATAAGAAAAAAATGACCTTATACCTCGACTTTATTCCAAATACAAAAATTAACCTAATACGGATCATAGAGCTAAATGGAACACTTAAAACAATGAAACTTCTAGAAGAAAACATAGAAGAAGATATTTGTGACCCTCAGATAGGCAAATTTTTCTTAAATAAGACACCATAAACACAATGTATTAAAAACTTGATACAGTGCACTTCAAAATTAACAAATCATGCTCTTCAAAAGGCATGGTTACGAGAAAGAAAAGCCATGTCACATATGGGTACAAAATATTTGCAAAACACTATCTGATGAAGTACTTATTTCCAGAATAAAGAATCTTCAAATCTCAATAATAAGAGAAGAAACAAACTAATTTAAAATATAAGAACTGGACACTTCACCAAAGAAGATGATTTGTGACTGATAAGGTTATTAAAAAATCCTTAAAACCATGAACCATTAAGGAAATGCAAATCTAAAGCATAATGAGCTACACACTACACACCTATTCCAATAGCTAAAATGAGAGAAAACTTAAATAACAACAGTACTAAAAATCTCACTAGGGTGTGCAGTGCAACTGGAACTCTCATACATTGCTGATGGGGATGCAAAATGATACAGCCACTTTGGAAAACAGCTTGGCAGTTTCCTATAGTTTGAAATATACACTTACTACATGACCTAGCAATCCCACTCTTAGATTATTATCTAAGAGAAAAAACAGTTATGTTAATTCAAAACCTATAGATAGAAATTTATGGTGGCTTTATTCATAATTACCAAGAACTGAAAATAAGTCAAATGTTCTTCTGTTGGTGAATGTATAAAAAACTGTGTTCTACCTATAAAGGGAAATACTTTTAAGGATAAAAAGGAAAGAAATACTGGTATACAGAACCATATGGCTGAATCTCAAATGCATTATGCAAAGTGAAAATAACCTCACTCAAAAGGTTACACAGTCTAGGGTTTCATTTATATGACATCAGCAACAGAAAGCCTATGTATCTTTTCCCCAGGGTCCCCAGCTGAGGCAGGTAGAATCCATCTTCAGCATGCTACTAACCCAGAGATAGATCCTGACATGGGTCTATGATCCAAAGCTGAAGGATATAAGGAGACTTCCATACACCTTTTATGGATAGACTTGAGTATAAGCAAAAACAAAACAAAAAACAAACAAACAAAAAACAAACAAAAAATCCCCACAGGGATTTACTTCTATAAGGAAAAAAACCTCCCCTTGTTTCTTTATTGACTGCATTTTCTGTCTTCCCCTTGAGTGTCTCCTCACCTAAATTTCTTTTTTTTTAAAAGATTTTATTTATTTATTTGGCAGAAAGAGAGTCAGCGAGAGAGGGAACACAAGCAGGGGGAGTAGAAGAGGGAGAAGCAGGCTTCCCGCTGAGCAAGGAACCCAATGCAAGACTCGATCCCAGGACCCCGGGATCATGACCCGAGCCGAAGGCAGACACTTAACGACTGAGCCACCCAGGCACCCCTCTTCACCTAAATTTCTTAATCAAAGTTAGTCGTCAGGTGACTTGGGGAGAATAACAGAAATCAGCATGTTTCCCTGCTTTTAGCTTGCTCCAAGTTGAGATTGGCTCAGTGAAAACACTTCAACCAAAGTCAGTACAACTTAAGAATTCCTGTTCCCCATAGTCTATTTTTTTGTCCTTTTCAAAAAACATTAGGTTATTGTCAGGTTCAGGGATGTCGGGCTTATAAATCCATGGGAAACATACAACCCTAGTGCTCTGTAAACACTTCCATTGGGGAGGGAAAAATGAGCTTCCAATACTTTGTAAGAAGTTGGCATAACATTGGTATCAAAACTCAAGGAGAGCTTAATTGGTTAAGCTGTATAGTTGTTTTAGGCATCTGTTAATTAAGGAAAAGTATTAAGTAGACATAGAAATCTACTGGAAATCATGAGCTAAAGACAAATATTCAGTGGAAGACTTGAAATAATCAGTTGAACAATCTTTAGAAAGCTGAATAAAAAGATAAAAGAAGTGAAACAATAAAAAATAAAGTCTTAATAAACGTGATCTAGTTAGATCAAGAAAATTTCCAGTTACTGAGAACAAAGAAAAAATCAGAGAAAATTATCAAAGATATATTGCAAGAAAGACTAATATAACAAAATAAATTTATTAAAAAATAAAAAGAAAAAAGAAAAAGAAAAGTATACTTAGATCACAAGATGTTATTTTAAAAAAAGAAAGAAAGAAAGAAACGGTCATGTTCATCTACTTATCTGTGTGAATGGCAATTTTCTCCATATTATGTAGCCAACATAAAATAAAAATTCGGATGCTGAAAAAAAAATTAATAAAATAAATAAATATCATAAGTATCCAGCAAAAATGTATAAAGACTTAGATAAAGGGGTATTAATGTAAACTTTCAGAATACCAAAAATAACTAAAATAAATAGTAAATTCTCAAAACAACAAACAAGAGGACAAACAATCCAATAAAACATGTACAAGACAACTGACAAGACTATATGTAGATGGCAAATGAGCATGTGAAAATATGCTCAACATGTTGAAATGCAAATTAAAATCCCAAAGAAATACCACCACACGCCTCTCTAAAATTAAAAAACTGATCAAACCAAGTGTTGGTGAGGATGTGGAGCAGAGAAAGTAGAACAAATGGAATCCTCATATATTGCTTGTGGAATTGCAAAGTGATACAGCCCACTCTGAAAAGTATTTTGGCAGTTTGGCAGTAGGGGTGTAAAAAAGAACTTCAGATGAATTTTTAAAGAGAGCTTTATGGGACACGCAGAGCAAGAAAAAGTATTTCTGGTGAATTTGAATTAAAACAGATGGTTCTAAGCAAAAATTATGACTATAACGAAAAGTGCACATGGGGTTCTAAAAATCCTAGGTCCAAAACCGGCTGCACCGAGGACTAGTATTTTTGTTTTGGGGGGTTTTGTTAGATTGTTTTGATTCTCAGGATATCTGATTTTATTTTATTTATACTTTGTTTTGTTTTGTTTTATTTTACTATTTTATGACCAACTCCCCTGCATGTACAGACAAGCTTCTCTAATATCACCTGTTGCTGGTGGACAGATTTTCTTTATCTTTTTGTTTTTAGCTTTATTGAGGTATAATTGATACTTTTAAATTGCATATATTTATTGTATACATCTTGAAGAATTTGGACATATGCATACACCTGTTATACCATCAACATGACCAAAATATTAAATATATCCATCACCTCCAAAAATTTCCTCATGTCTTTTGTTTTGTTTGTATGTTTGTTGTTTTGTTAAGAACATTTTACATGAGATCTATAATCAGACATATTTTAAAGTACAAAATACCCATTGTTAACTATAGGAGCTTGATTTCTAGAATATATTCATTTAGCATAACAGAAACTTTATGCCTATTGAAAATCAATTCTCCATTTTGCTCTTCCCTAGCCTCTGCCAACTACCGTTCTATTCTCCCCTTCTATGAGTGACTATTTTTGATAGTCATATAAGTGGAATCATGCAGTATTCGTCCTTCTGCAATTGGCTTATTTCACTTAGCATTATGTCCTCCAGGTTCATTCATGTTGTCACAAATGCCAGAATTTCCTTCTTTTTTTTTTCTAAAGCTGAATAATATTCCATTGCATGTATATGCCACATTTTCTTTTTTTTTCTTTTTTTTTTAAGATTTTATTTATTTATTCGACAGAGAGAGAGACAGCCAGCTAGAGAGGGAACACAAGCAGGGGGTGTGGGAGAGGAAGAAGCAGGCTCATAGTGGAGGAGCCTGATGTGGGGCTCGATCCCATAACGCTGGGATCACACCCTGAGCCGAAGGCAGACGCTTAACCGCTGTGCCACCCAGGTGCCCCATGCCACATTTTTTTTATCCATTTATCTGTCAATGGACATTTGAGTTATTTCCATATCTTGGCTATTGTGAAAAATGTTGCGATTAACATGGGGATTTAGATATCTCTTTGGGATCTGATTTCAATTCTTTTGGATATTGAAAGATATACTCAGAAGTGGGATTAATAGCTCATATGGTAGCTCTGTTTTTAGTTTTTTTGTGGAAACTTTACACTGTTTTCCATAGTGGCTACACCATTATATGTTCCAACCAAAGTGTGTAACAGTTCCAATTTTTCCACACCCTCACCACTGCTTGTTACCTTTTCTTCTATTTTCAGAAATAACCACCCCAACAGGTGTGAGGTCTTATCTCATGGTGGTTTTAATATGTATTTCCCTGAAGGTTAGTGATGTTTTTAAATACATGGTGGCCATTTGTATGTCTTCTTTGGAAAAATGTCTATTCAGATCCTTTGCATATTTTTAATTGAGTTATTTGGTTTTATTGCTATTGAGTTATATTATTATATATTTTGGTTATTAACCCCTCAGCAGATAAACAGTTTGCAAATATTTTCTTCCATTCTGAAGGTTGCCTTTCACTCTGTTGATTGCTTCCTTTCCTGTACAGAAGCTTCTTAGTTTGATGTAGTCCCACTTGTCTATTTTTGCTTTATGCCTATCATAGCCAAGAAATCATTGCCCAGATCAATGTCAAGAAGTTTCCCCCTTATGTTTTCTTCAAGGAGTTTTACAATTTTAGGTTTTATATTTGAGTCTCCAATCCATCTTGAGTTGATTTTTGTGTATGGTGTAAGATAGAGGGCCAATTTTATCTTTTTACAAGTGGATATCCAGTTTTTACTGCACCATTTGTCAAAGAGACTATCCTTTGCCCATTTGAGTTATTGGCACCCTTGCTGAAGATCAGCTGACTACATATACACAGATTTATTTCTGGATTGTCTATTCTGTTCCACTGGTCTATGTCTGTTTTTATGCCAGTGCCATACTGTTTTAATTACTGTAGACTTTTAATATATTTTGATGCCTCTAGTTTTTTTCTTCTTTAGCAAGATCACTTGGGCTATTCTTTTGTGGTTGCATATGAATTTTAGGATTTTTTTATATTTCTTTAAAAAATGCCATTGGGATTTTGATAAAGATTACATTGAATCTATGGACAGCTTTGGATAGTATGACCATTTTAACAATATTAACTTCCAATACATGAACACAGGACATAGAAGAAAGAGATCAAATAAACAACTTAATTTTACACCTCAAAGAAGCAAAAAAAGTAGAATAAACTAAGCCCAAAGATAGCAGAAGGAAGGAAATAATAAGAACAGAACAGAAATTTAAAATAATAGTAGAAAAACAATAGAAAAGATCAATGAAACTAAGAGTTGGCTTTTTGAAAAGATAACATTGATAAATCTTTAGCTAGACTAAGTTAGAAAAGAAGACTGAAATAAAATTAGAGACAAAAGAGAAGACATTACAATGGATACTACAGAAATATAAAGGATCAAAGGGAAATACTATGAACATTTATACTACAACAAATTGGATAACTTAGAATAAATGGATAAATTCCTCAGAATATATATCTACCAAGACTGAATCATGAAGAAACAGAAATTACAAATACCCAATAAGTAAGTTAAGAGGTTGAACAGAAATAAAAAACATCCCCAAAAGAAAAGCCCATGACCAAATGGCTTCACTGGTGAATTCTACCAAATATTTGAAGAAGAATTAATGCTAATCCTCACACTCAGTGAACATTCTGAAGAGGAGGGCACACTTCCAAGCGCATTGAATGTAGCCAGCACTATCCCAATACCAAAGCTAGATTAAACCACTACAAGAAAAGAAAACTAAAGACCAATATCTCTGATGAATATAAATGTAAAAATTCTCAACAAAATATTATCAAATCAAATTCAAGAACACATTAGAAGGATTATACACCATGACCAAGTAGGATTTATTCCTGGGATGCAAGGATGGCTCAGACATATGCAAATCAATAAATGTAATACATCACAGTAATAGAGTAAAAGATAAAAACCACATGATCAACTCAATGGAACAGAATAGAAAGTCCAGAAATAAACCCACAATAATATGGTCAATTGATCTTTGAAAAAGGAGGTAAGAATATGCAATGGGAAGAAGTCTCTTCAACAAATGGTGTTGGGGAAACTGGACCACTTTCTTACACCACACACAAAAATAAACTCAAAATGGATTAAGAACCTAAATGTGAGACCTGAAACCATAAAAATCCTAGAAGAGAACACAAGCAGTAATTTCTCTGACATCAGCCATAACGACTTCTTTCTCGATATGTCTCCTGATGCAAGGGAAACAAAAAGCAAAAATAAACTATTGGGACTACATGAAAATAAAAAGCTTCTGTAAAACAAATGAAACAACCAACAAAGCTGAAAGATAACCTACTGGGGGGCACCTGGGTGGCTCAGTTGGTTACGTGTCTGACTCTTGGTTTCAGCTCAAGTCATGGGTTGTGGGGTGGAGCACCACGTTGGACTCCATGCTCAGTGGGGAGTCTGCTTGAAGATTCTCTCCCTCTGTCTGTCCCCCTACTCAATGTCTCTATCCCTCAAATAAATAAATAAATAAATCTTTTTAAAAAATTACAACCTACTGAATGGGAGAAGATATTTGCAAATAACATATCTGATAAAGGGTTAGTATCCAAAATATATAAAGAATGTATACAACTCAACAACCAAAAAACAAATAATCCAATTAAAAATGGGCAGAAGACATGAACAGACATTTCTCCAAAGAAGACATACACAGCAGACACATGAAAAGATGCTCAAGATCACTCATCATCAGGGAAATGCAAATCAAAACCACAGTGAGATGTTACCTCACACCTATCAGAATGGCTAAAATCAAAAACACAAGAAACAAAAAGTGTTGGTGAGGATGTGGAGAAAAAAGAAAACCTCATGTACTGTTGGTGGGAATACAAACTGGTGGTGCATCCACTCTAGAATACAGTATACAAGTTTTGTCTCAAAAATTTAAAAATAGAATTACCATATGATCCAGTAATCACACTACTGGGTATTTACCCACAGAATATGAAAACACTAATTTGAAGCTATATATGCACCCATATGTTTATTGCAGTATTATTTACAATAGCCAAATTATGGAAGCAGCCCGAGTTTCCTTTGATAGATGAATAGATAAAGAAGATGTGGTATATATATATATGCAATGGAATATTATTCAGCCATAAAAAGAATGAAATCTTGCCATTTGCAACAACATAGATGGAGCTAGAGAGTATAATGCTAAGTGAAATAAGCCAGTCAGTGACAAATACCATATGATTTCATTCATATGTGGAATTTACAAAACAAAACAAATGTACAAAGGGGGAAAAAAGAGACAAAACAGAACAGTCTCTTACCTCTGGAGAACAAACTGGTGGTTACCAGAGGTGAGGGTGAGGGAATGGATAAAACAGGTGAAGGGGATTAAAAGTGCATTTATCTTGGTGAACACTGAGGAATATATGGAATTAGTGAATCATTATATTGTATACCTGAAACTTATATAACACTATACGTTAACTACACTGGAATTAAAATTTTTAAAAATCAAATGATCATCACAATAGATGTAGAAAAAGCATTTGACAGTATTCAACATCTTTTCACAATAAAATCCTTCAACATACTTGAATAGAAGAAATATATCACAACATAATAAAGACCATATACAACAAATCTGCAGCTAACATTATCTTCAAAGGAGAAAAATTGAAACTTTTCCTCTAAGATCAGGAACAAGACAAGGACGCCCCTTCTTTACCAGTGTTATTCAATATAGCACTTTAATTCCTCGCTGGAGTGATGAGGAGACGAAAACAAACAAGCAATATGAAGATCAGAGAGGAAGAAGTAAAATTGTTGCTATTTGGAGAAGATATGATTTTGCAAATAGAAAACCCCAAAGACTCAACCAAAAATATTTTGGAACTAGTCAACAATTTCAGTAAAATTGCAGGATATAAATTAAACATACAGAAAACAGTTTTATTTTATACACTAATAATGAAACATTGATCAGGGGATTCTATTCACAATAGCATCAAAAAGAATAAAATTCTTAGGAATACATTTAACCACAGGGGCAAAAGACTTTGCAGTGAACACCATAAAATACTAATCGAAGAAATTAAAAGGACTCATGTGGTGACCTTGAATAAGATATCTTTTTTTATCCTCAGTTATTTCCTTAATAAAATGGAGATAACTGAGCAGATATATTTTTTTAATGAAAACTGGCCACTCTGATTACAGTTAACCTTTGAACAATGCAGGTTTGAGCTGTGCAGGTCCACTTATGTGTAGATTTTTTTCAATAAATACAGTAGAGTACTGTAAATGTATTTTATGATTTTCTTTTTTTTTAAAGATTTTATTTATTTATTTGACAGAGATAGAGACAGCCAGCGAGAGAAGGAACACAAGCAGGGGGAGTGGGAGAGGAAGAAGCAGGCTCACAGTGGAGGAGCCTGATGTGGGGCTTGATCCCATAATGCTGGGATCACACCCTGAGCCGAAGGCAGACGCTTAACCGCTGTGCCACCCAGGCGCCCCTATTTTATGATTTTCTTAATAACATCTTCTTTTCTCTAGCTTATCTTATTGTTAAGAACACAGTATATAATATGTACAACAGATAAAATATGTATTAATCTACTCCAATCAAAAGTAGACTATTAGTAGTTATTTTTGGAGTCAAAATTATACACGGATTTTTGACTGTGTAGGGGGGCCAGCTCACCTAACCCCCATGTTGTTGAAGGGTCAACCGTATTTAGTTGTTAACTGTAAGGTTGATTAGTTATTTTAGGTTTAAATGTGAGGCATAGATGTCACCCAGCATCATATCAGCAGGATCACATATACAAACACAGTGACCAGTAGATGTGGGAATCCGGGTGGCCTCTTCTACTACGACAATAAGTCTCCTTCTCCTGGTTTTCCTCCTGCTTCCTGGTCACCCCACTCACTGTGATTTGTTTTGTTTTGTTTTGTTTCTTTTGTTTTGTTTTCTGGGTCCCTCCCTGTGTTTTTCCTCTGCATTACAACCTCTTTTCTCTTTATGTGTCTGCATCACCAGTGTGATATCCCTTCCAGCAAGCACCACATGTCCTTGGTCTTTTCATTTCTGGCATCTCAGATATTTCCTGAAACAAGCTAAAAATCAATGCATGTGTACTGAATGGATCTTTTGTAGTGACTCGCAAAAGGAAAAGCACCTCCTCCATTTAGGAGTATTATAGATTTTATATTTGTAGGCACCATATGTATGACCTTTTGTTTGGTGCCAAACACTGTAGGCTGCAGGGAACTGGCTCTGCTTTGGTGCCCTGGTGAATTTGCATGTTCCTACTTAGGCCATGTAGGCAAAGCTAGACTGCAGGCACCTGACTCTTGGCAGAACACCTTGTGATTCCTCTTGGAGTGTGTGTGTGTGTGGGGGGGGAGATAAGCAGCCTGATGAGAAGCTGCTACAAAGTAGTTTCTTTGGTTTCAGTTGGGTATAGGACATTCCTCCTTGCTCCACCTGAGAGTACAGCTGTGGACTACAAAAATGCTCCCTGCCTTAGGGTACTGCCGTGAACTTCACACTGGAAGAGAGACCCACCGGCCTGTGTTGTCTGTCACTGAACACCTCCCATTCAGTGTCAGTCCCTGTATGACTACGGGTGCAAGGAGCTGACACCAAGCCGATAGTGCTTTTGCTGTGTCTGTAAGTAATAAACTGTTTGAATCCATTTGGGATTACCATTTCCTGACTGGTTAAATCTATAGAAGTGTAATAAGCCAAAATAACAGCTGCTGTGGTTAAGCATGTGGTCCTGTTGGCTTCTGCAATGTTACTTAACGACCACTTGACAGACTCTGGTGTTGACTTCTGTGTATTGCATGACCAGAATAGTGACTTATTTTGTTTGGCATCACACATAGCAAGGAACACAGTTTTCAGCACATACCATGACTTAGAGCAGCCTTGTCAGACCTCAGATATTTACAGACCCACTTCAGAATGGATGCCATGTCTAACACCAGCTACATTGTTAATCAATCAATAAATGTATTGAAATCAAATAAGTTTCTAAACTCAAATCATTTAAAAAGTTAGTTTTATATCCCTACATGAAATTCAAAATCAGTATCACTTGCTAGAGATGTAATTGTGATGCTATATGGAACAAAAACAATTTGAAAGTTTAAACAACAAAAAAAAATAAGCCAAATCCATTTGCAATGTAATGCCTACTTCATATGTTATTTCATTTATTCTTCATAGCAATCATTTAGCATAAGTATTGTAATTTCTATTTTAGAAATGAAACAGACCTAATGGATCTAAATGCCTTTCCTGTCATCATATAGTCAGTGTTTGTCAGAGCCAGGACTGAAACCCATGGCTATTTCGTACCATTGCCTATAAGGAGACAGAATAGGTAGGAACCAAGTTAATTTGCTTCAGCCATTCCCCCTTTTCCTTTTGTTTCACTTAGGCCCTCGTTTTTGTTTTTTTTTTTCAATCCAATTCCACAACCTAGGGACCTCTCGTATATTTTGTGGCAAAGTGTGACACCCTAGGGGCGCCTGGGTGGCACAGTCGTTAAGCGTCTGCCTTCGGCTCAGGGCGTGATACCGGCGTTCTGGGATTGAGCCCCACATCAGGCTTCTCCACTAGGAGCCTGCTTCTTCCTCTCCCACTCCCCCTGCGTGTGTTCCCTCTCTCGCTGGCTGTCTCTGTCAAATAAATAAAATCTTAAAAAAAAAAAAGTGTGACACCCTACCTTTATTATCACTTTTAATTTGAACCTTAGATTTTCAGTAATTTTTGACTAGGGAATATTTTTCATCTTCTGTAAAATGGGGAAACAATTTCTGCTTGTAATCCCTTGCCGTTCCCTAAATGGGGTGAATTTTGAGTCATCCCCTTAGTTGCGGAAGTATTTTTTTGGAGTGTGAGGACGCAAATGGGGGGGGGGGGTCAGTGATGTAATTCTTGTATTGTGCAGACTAATAGGTGTGTAAGGCTAGAACTAGCTTCTGGAGGTGCTTCTAAGATGTGGTGATTGTTAGGCTGCTGGAGATGTATGTAGAGGGAAAAAGAGATTTGTGCTTTTTCCCTCCCTGCTTTTAAATAACTTTTGAAGAGAGGTCAGAAATTCTGCAGATACTGTGGTCTTTTGCCACTGGGGGCTTGTGTCATCAGTTCCTTTCTCTTTCTTCATACAAACTATTCCAAATGGCTTTAGTATTCTAGTTATATTTTTCTCTAGCACAGTAATTTATGTTATCAAAATATTTTTAATGTTTCTGTTACCAATGATTTCATCTGGGACACTGTATGTTGTGTGGGCCACATTTTGGGAAAACTTTCCTTCAAGA